>NC_091132.1:37262105-37924605 GCF_040183065.1 Periplaneta americana | reverse complement strand
TTCCAGCGTTGGAAGTGAGGCTACAGCATTTATTGAGTTCACTGTACACGTCCCGGCAATATGTGCGGTTTCCCGAATGAAAATATAATGATTCTTGCCTCCTGGCATTCCCACATCAGTGCGTTGGTTTGTTGCTCCTGCATTGTACATGAACAAGTCCAGGTCGACCCTATGAATTATACAACGTGATTCGTGAAAATCTGAGCCCTATCTCCTGTAATCCCTTGGTTCTCACTGTTATACGAGAGGAAATCCTCAGAGGGGTGTCTTCACTTGTAACCTCGAGATGCTCCTACACTTAAAACCGTTCCACAATCCACTTCCTAATAGATTTCCACCACAACTGCCGTGCACACAAAACGCAGATAACTGACTGTAACAATTGCCTTGGTCGGAGGTCGGCAATATATCATTTCCTATGTTTATGTAATCATCTTGCTATCCATTGAAGTTAATTGAGACATTATAAAGTGCCTGCATGATGGTGAATTTAGAGATGGGAAAGAAAACAGCTGGGCTCTATTTAAGGCAGACATCTACATTTAATGATAAATGGAAAGTTTTCGTTGTTTAATTTAACTTCTATTCATTTAATTTTATTACAACTCAGTTAAATTGAGTGAAAAGCTTTCCGACTATATGACAGAAAAGAAAGGAACATTCTATTGGATAAACATTTTACAAGCCGCGTAAAACGATGTTGGACAAGTTAAATTGCAGTAGCTGAAGCTTCCATCAGTTCAATACGGCAAGAAAATAGCCCTTATATCGAACTGGCTTTTTTCGGCTTATAATACCTAGACTAAATGTTATAGGCCTATTCGTTTACAAATTATTGAGGCATATAGTCTACTTAGTACAAACTGTAGAGAGTTTCAATCTCGTTTGTCTCATTATCTGATTGCACTTTCTTTCAGGTCATCAACATCATCACCACCACCACCAACGTCAATATCATCGTCATTATTTAGTATTTATTTATTTAACCTGGCAGAAATAAAGCCATCAGACTTTCTCTTCCCCTCTATCTTAATGACGTCCGACAAGATTAACATCTACGAAATGAATGACAAAATAATTTTTTATACGCAAAACAAATAATACTCGTATATAGAGAAAATTCAAGGCAGAAGGTGACTTAACAAAATACGGAAATACACCGAAAGGAAGAATATCTGTGGGGAGGCCCAGAAGGTGGATGACAGAGCTTTTTTATTTATTTGATTACTCAACCACGCTGTATCAACTACAATGTCACATAGCGTCGATGGAAATGGTGATAGTAAGATATTGGCGAGATAAGACAGACGATTCGCCATGAATTACCTGACATTCAGCTTACCGTTGTGAAAACCTCGAAAAAAATCCAATCATATAATCAGCCGGAGTTGTAATCGAACCCATGCCCGAGCGCAGCTACGGATTAGTAGGACAGATCTTAATTAGTTATGTTTGAAGATAACATAAGCATTTCTTTTCCCTAATATGTGAAATAAACTTACTTACTTACAAATGGCTTTTATGAAACCCGGAGGTTCATTGCTGCCCCCACATAAGCCCGCCATCGGTCCCTACCCCAGTGCAAGATTAATCCAATCTCTATCATCATATCCCATCTCCCTTAAATCCATTTTAATATTATCCTCCCATCTACGTCTCGGCCTCCCCAAAGGTCTTTTCCCCTCCGGCCTCCCAACTAACACTCTATATGCATTTCTGGATTCGTTCATACATGCTACATGCCCTGCCCATCTCAAACGTCTGGATTTAATTTTCCTAATTATGTCAGGTGAAGAATACAATGCGTGCAGCTCTGCGTTGTGTAACTTTCTCCATTATCCTGTAACCTCATCCCTCTTAGCCCCAAATATTTTCCTAAGAACCTAATTCTCAAACACCCTTAATCTCTGTTCCTCTCTCAAAGTGTGAATTCAAGTTTCACAGCCATACAGAACAACCTGTAATATAACGGTTTTATAAATTCTAACTTTCAGATTTTTTGACAGCAGACTAGATGACAAAAGCTTCTCAACCGAATAATAACACGCATTTCCCATATTTATTCTGCGTTTAATTTCCTCCAGAGTGTCATTTATATTTGTTACTGTTGCTCCAACATATTTGAATTTTTCCACCCCTTCGAAGGATAAATCAATATGTGAAATAAAATTGAACAAAATTCTTACCATGTATCAATATAGCCTACTTTATACCGTAGTATATAATGATAGTTAATAAATTAAATGCAAGAGAAAAATTTAAAGTTGTATAAGAGACGCAAATAAACCATTACAATAAGAGACAAATTTAAACATTTCAAGCAGAAATAAACAGAAACTTCTGTGAACTAAGAAAATACAAAAGAGTTTAGAATGAAATGTCTTTTTACGTCCGTTAACAATAAAAGAACATTCATGTTCAGCTTTAAAAAAAACTATTGTAATAAAAACAAAATATCCAGTGTATGTTATGAAGTCATTAGTTAATCAAAGCCTCAACTAAACTCTTTTTAATTACATATTGATGCAGAAACAGTGAAATCGTTATAGGTAGAAAGTACTCGGAGACTAAGCGTTCATGTGAAGTAGACTAAATGCAGGCTGCACGTTGCTAATTGTGATAAATATCACGTTAAATTACGCACGTAAATGTACACAATTAATGGTGTTATTTATTATCGTCTGCAGAAAGCTATAAAGCCTCTGTTTTAATTCATTTGAAAGCACTAGAATACCAATGTGCTTCGCTTATAGAGCCTATTTAGAGCGAAGCTGGTCGTGCCTTATGGAAACTCCGTTATATAGAAGGCGGGTATTGTAGGTCATTACAGTTGTCTTCAGCTATGCAAGTAATGAAATGGACACAACAGTTTTAATTAGGGCTATTAACAACTCGTATACGAAACTCAGCTCTATTCTAAATAATAGCGCACAGGAACAGCTCTGTGCATTGTTTGTATTGTAGTCAACTCTATTTCTCTTCCATTTGGCGAAAATTCTGAACTATGAGGCCGACAAATCGAAAAAAAAAAAAATACAGGATAAATGTCGAAGTAATTCATTAAGACTAGTGCGTTGTGAAAAGAAAAACTATGCACAATGGAATAATAAACTTGAATTCATTACACGTTATCGATTTAAAATATACAACATAATAAATAAAATATCTTATATAATATATCGTCGTTGTTCCTGCAATAACTCCTATGTACATATTTATCGATTTTCAGATTTTTGCTCTGTTAAATAACTTAAATATAATAATAATAATAATAATAATAATAATAATAATAATAATGATTTATTTTAGCTGGCAGAGTTAAGGCCGTAAGGCCTTCTCTTCCACACAACCAGCAAAAAGTGTATATACATATGCATGAACTTACAAAGAATTCAACAAATTGATTTAGATAAGAGTTACATGTATACAAGAGTTATTTACGAATTAAACAACAAAATACTATGAACTATTAATTAAACACTGAAATAAACTGGGTAGCAGAATTAAACTAAAATACATAGAATGTTAATATATTTCAAATTATATTAGATAATAGAAAGAGATTATTATGAGACAATTTTGAAAATGCAGCACCATCAGGATGATGTCTAAAGAAAAAAAGCAACAGTGTAGTCAGTAATATTTTAAATCAGTATGATTGGAGTGAAATGCTAATAAGGTTATCTTTTAAGCTGTTCTTAAAGGTGTTTGTTGTCTTGCAGCCCCTAATACTTTGTGACAAGGAATTCCATTGACGCGAGGTAGTGATACAGCAGATAATCAAATCTCCAAATCTCCTATATGTAATTATAATTCTTTGTTTCAACAATGTAAGAATTCACAGTCTCCTATGTACGGCTGCCATAGGACGAATAAATGTGTTTTTTCTTCCTACTGAAAAATTTTATCCATGTATTGTGGGTCCCTATCACCACGGCATGGCGCGTCCTCAGGTTGCGGATAGAGGAGACGGCCTCCAGATATGGAGGGTAGCTGTGAATATATTGAATAAGCAGTCGCGGACAGCCGATGAGGGGTGGTCCTCCAGCTTGGGGGTTGGGTGAAGGGCTAACAATCCATCACAGTAAAAAACAGATTGTTACGAATCCTACAAATAAGAACATTAAATCCAGACGTTTTGAGATGGGCAGGGCATGTAGCACGTATGGGCGAATCCAGAAATACATATAGAGTGTTAGTTGGGAGGCCGGAGGGAAAAAGACTTTTAGGGAGGCCGAGACGTAGATGGGAAGATATTAAAATGGATTTGAGGAAGGTGGGATATGATGATAGAGAATGGATTAATCTTGCTCAGGATAGGGACCAATGGCGGGCTTATGTGAGGGCGGCAATGAACCTTCGGGTTCCTTAACAGCCAGTAAGTAAGTAAGTAAGTAAGTCCTGAAAAATTTTATATTTTGCACATAGGAGTTATTGCAGGAACAAAGACGTTATAATTTTGCTATACATCTTGATTACACAACGTTTAACACTATATCACTTCGGAATATTATGTATATATGTCTTTCATGTGTTAAATTTTACCGTACGTGGTTAACATGTTTCGGCATGTTATTGGCCTTATGCAGAACTGGTTGTTGCTGGTCTTGGAAACAAAACAAAAGGCGCCAATACCAGCAACAACCAGTTCTGAAAAAAGCGAATAACAGGCCGAAACATGTAAACCAGGTACAGTAAAATTGAACACGAGAAAGACATATAATACATATTCCAAAATAATTTTGCTGTCAAGTGCTGAATTTTCAATAGTTTTGCTGATATTATTTTTATTATTATTATTATTATTATTATTATTATTATTATTATCATCATTATTATTATTCACACTTTTCTGCATAAGGACAGATCTTTCACTGCAAGCCCAGCATTTTCCAATTTTTCCTATTTTCAACCTTCCTCTTTGTCTCCGCGTATGATCCATATTGTATGTTTATATGGCCGTCTGTCACCTGATAACTTCTTCTGCCCCGAACTGTTCTCCCGTTCACCATTCCTTTCAGTGCGTTCTTCAGTTGGCAGTTTCTTCTCAATCAGTGACCCAACCAATTACTTTTTTCTCTTCCTGATCAGTTTCAGCTTTATTCTTTTTTCACCTACTCTTTCCAACAAAGCCCCATTTCTTATTTTGTCTGTCTATTTCACACGCTCCATTCTTCTCCACATCTACATTTCAAATGCTTCTCTTCACATCACCGTAATGCCCATGCTTTTGCTCCATACAATGCCATAGCCTACTACACACAAAGCACTTCACTGTTCTCTTCCTTAGCTCTTTTTCCAGAGGTCCACAGTAGATGCTTCTTTTTCTGTTGAAAGTAGGAACTTTTAAAGGAAAATAATAAACCCGAATAGATCTTTTAAAGGAAAATAATAAACCCGAATAGGTTTAAAAAGACATTATTATTACACAATAACTGAACTAGTGATCGAAGAAACATTTTCGCTACAGGGTACCGTGTATTGTTCTAAGAAAATTCTTCTAGCAGACAATAGACAAAAATTTATAAAATCAGCTAGTGAAAAGGACAAAGTAGTAATCCCTTTCATTTTGGTGGCATTGTCATATGAATTTGATAGTGGTACTTAGCAAAGTGTCAAAATTTCGATCGGCGCCGGATTAATATTTCCTTAAAAGGGCAGAAAATTTGAAGAATATCTTCAGCATTAAAAGCTATGTACAGTTAGATTTAGACATTGTGAAGTTCTCAGAGTTTCTTCAAGTGGACAACTTCAAGTACTTGAGATGCACTATAAGCAGTAACATGAGCTGCTGCCAGAAAGTAAAAAGGAGGATAGCAATGGCAAAGAAAGCTTTCAATAGAAAAAGGAACATATGCGGAACTAAGGAAAAGATTAGTGAACTGCTTTGTATGAAGTGTGACATTATATGGGGACAGAAACATCGACGAACAGAAGCGAATAGAAGAATTTGAAATTTGGATACCGAGAAGAATGGAGTGTGTGAAATATACAGACAAAATAAGAAATGAAGCTGTGTTGGAAAGAGTGGGTGAAGAAAGAATAATACTGAAACTGATCAGGAAGAGAAAAAGGAATCCGTTGGGTCACTGCCTGAGAAGAAACTGCCTACTGAAGGGTACACTGGAAGAAATGATTAATGGGAGAAGAGTTCGAGGCAGAAGATATCAGATGATA
This sequence comes from Periplaneta americana, assembly GCF_040183065.1. Taxonomy (NCBI): domain Eukaryota; kingdom Metazoa; phylum Arthropoda; class Insecta; order Blattodea; family Blattidae; genus Periplaneta; species Periplaneta americana. The sequence continues at coordinate 37,918,428 of NC_091132.1, read as the reverse complement.
GACGAAATTAAGATAACTTATGTGGATCGTATGAGGAGACAAAGAGTAAGGCAGAAAATAGGGCAGGTTGGAGAAAGCTGCAGTGAAAGACCTACTCTTGTGCAGAACACTATGAATGAATGAATGAATGAATGAATGAATGAATGAATGAATGAATGAATGAATGAATGAATGAATGAATGAATGAATGAATGAATGAATGAATAGTTCCTACCATAACAATGCATTCTGCTTAAAATGGTTTGAGATTTTTGGGTATTCGGAACATGCCACAGATGCAAACATCTAAAATTCTTGCACCAAAATATAATTAGTCCTGAATGCTGCAAGTTTTATAGATTTCAGTTTTCAAATTTTTATATTGAAATGCCGGACACCATACTTATTTCCAATATATTGTATATGAAGTCAGTCCTAAAAAATCGAACTACTAGGCAGTATTGGCAGAGGGAAAGGTCCTCCAAGACACACAGTAATGCTACAGTCACGAACTCAAGTGATGTTTCACATCCTCCTATCTTAGAAAGCATCTTTGCCTCCGCTATTGTCAGTAAGATAACAACTTGAAAGGGACAGTTGGGATGGACGTGGATTTCTATTTGGAAAGAGTTTTAACATTATAAACGACGTGTCAAAAAATCATCTTAGTGACACAAATGTGGGAAAATCGTAATCTCCGTAGTGTGTATCGTGATATTCTGAATACTATTATGCCATATATTTTTTATTTTCATTATATTCTCATTATAGCAAATAAAACTAATTTCAGTTTTAAATTATTACATATATATATATATATATATATATATATATATATATATGCTTTTAACTGGATAAATTCTCCTGAAAACAGTTTTCAGATCAAATCGTTTTCTCATAATAAAATGTATACGATGTAAGTAAATGAAATTCATCAACCGAAAAACTCACTTGAAGTAGCTACTGGAAAGTGTGTATGTGAAAATATCCTGTTCCTGTAATCAACATTTATGCTGACACCTAGTAACAAAAGTTATGGTTCACTTTATTTCACTTCTTGAAACATCGTTCATACATATGAGTATGTCAAAGAAAAGGAGAAATTCATATCATGTATTTATATAAATTGACTTCTGGACAGTCTAGTAAATCTAACATTTGTTAAGGTAAAATTTTATTTTCGATAGAGTCTTCTTATTAATTATTAATTTTTCTCCTATCTCATCTTCCTTCTCTTCATCTCTCTTTTTTTTAATTGGTTATTTAACGACTCTATATCAACTACGAGGTTATTTAGAGTCGGTGGAATTGGTGATAGCGAGATATTTGGCGAGATGAAACAGAGGATTCGGCATATATTACCTGACATTTGCCTTACGGTTGAGAAAAATCTCTGAAAAAACCCAACCAGGTAATCAGCCCAAGCGGGGAATCGAACCCGCGTCCGAGCTCAACCCCGAGTCGGCGGGCAAGCGCCTTAGCTGACTGAGTATGGCGGTGGCTCCCATCTTTCTTCTCATTATTTATTATTATTATTATTATTATTATTATTATTACTATGAAAGCTACTTTCCTTCCTCTTCTTCTAACTTCTTGGATTCAGTTATCATGTATAATCCATTCTTTCTTCATTTTCATCCCCGTTTTCTTATCACTTTTTATCGCCTTTCTATTATTATTATTATTATTATTATTATTATTATTATTATTATTATTATTACTACTACTATTAAAGCTACTTTCCTTCCTCTTCTTCTAACTTCTTGGATTCAGTTATCATGTATAATCCATTCTTCCTTCATTTTCATCCCCGTTTTCTTCACACTTTTTATCGTCTTTCTATTATTATTATTATTATTATTATTATTATTATTATTATTATTATTATTACTATTAAAGCTACTTTCCTTCCTCTTCTTCTAACTTCTTGGATTCAGTTATCATGTATAATCCATTCTTTCTTCATTTTCATCCCCGTTTTCTTCTCACTTTTTATCTCTTTCTATTATTATTATTATTATTATTATTATTATTATTATTATTATTATTATTACTATTACTATTAAAGCTACTTTCCTTCCTCTTCTTCTAACTTTTTGGATTCAGTTATCATGTATAATCCATTCTTCCTTCATTTTCATCCCCGTTTTCGTCACACTTTTTATCGTCATTCTATTATTATTATTATTATTATTATTATTATTATTATTATTATTATTATTATTATTATTATTCTCTTGCACCTACACAATCATACTCATATTATAGCTTAGAATTCATATTTTGTCGTTACAACAAACACGATGCATTTCCCTACAAGGGAATACCAAATAAATATTCCACAACTAGCTTTCACGACTTAATTTATATTATCATTCCATACATGTAGCAAAATTAATTTTAAAACAAAAGAATGAGTTAAAAGGAAGAAAAAAGAACTATTTCATTATACAAACTCCTATGTAACATGTTTCTTATTTTACGTGTTAATCTGCTAATGAAGCAATATAGTGTGTGAGTTCACATTCCTAATTGGATTCTGAATAATGTTGGTATCAGTAATGACAATGTTTTAGGGCTTTTTAACCGTGGGAGGAAATACGATTTCTCCACTACTTGCAAGTTTTTATATTAAATAGTGGAATTACTAGAGAGCTGAGAGAGTAGCTTAAGGCCCATTCACAATGAAGATTAAACATAACCGTAATACAAACACAAAAGTTTGCGCCCAGGTTACCAAATGGGATCATTAACTATTAATTCAGATAGTTATCATTTATAAATATGAATATAACAAAGAGCCATATGTTCTAATAAGATTAAAAAACTACGCCAATTATACACAAATAAGCAGCTATTGTACATTTCTCTTACATCAGATTCTCACTGTAGTTAAAAAAAAAACAGACAATATAATTTCTCTAATAATAATAATAATAATAATAATAATAATAATAATAATAATATCGGAACATATGAGCAGTTTAATTATAGCCTAATGTGTTTCAGATTTTGTAACATATGAAAGAGCCAGAAGCGAAGGGGTGCACTTAAGTTATTTGTGAGAAAATGTGGTTGAAAATTGTGAAGCTTTTGTAAATTTCATGAATTCTTTTATTTCAGTTTTAGTGTGTGGTGTGGTTAAAAGATGTATCCCTTTTCCACTAAAATTTTATTTGTTTTAGTTTTCCCTGAATGCACTCATGTCATGTTCTTAAAAATGTCTCTTGTATCACTTTGCTTCTGATCCCTTCATATGTAACTGAACACTTACGTACATTCAAATTTTGTCTGTCGAATTAAAACGTAACATTCTTGATTTATTCTACATTATCCATTTGTAACCATAATTACGTTTACATGAATTACATCGACTCAAGTGGCAAATATAAACTCGACCAAATTTTACTGAATTTGGTGTATTCCGTGCTTTTGGATCCCAGTTCTTTTTTCACATCTTTCATGAACATAGCTATCTTGCGTGGAGATGCTGCTATTATTTTAATGTTACCTTTGGCTAAAGTCCTAATGGTATCATTGTGGAAGTCTCGAACTAGAAAATTATTTCTATGTAATCGGGGTTTCTCTTTGGCTTCCCTCTTTCCATTTATGTGGATTTACTAGTCTCATATCATAACCATTTTCACAAATGATTTCTTTCAGGATTTCCAGTACCGGGTGTAAATTATTTTTGCAACATAGCTGTAACTACTACTGTCTGCCTGTGTGTCGAATAATGTGACAGATTATTCGAGTAGAAGTTAGTGTGTCTAGGTATCCTGTAAACTTTATATTCTAAAGTAAAATATGTACTTAAAATGATATAGAAGAAGAGAATGACTTCACGATTCTAATTTAATTGTCGATTTGTTAAAATGTATCCTATAAAAATTGCTGAGAAATAAATTAAGTTTTACAAAGTCTGTTGACAGATTACAAATATACAGAATTCTGAAAAACTATACACAGAATGTTCCAGAGTACAAAGAGGATACCAAACTAGCTACCTATTTTAAGGATAGGAACGAGGTGTCCGGGATGATTCAGGAGCTACATCCGTTAACACGCGTCAACTTCAAACTTACACTTTTGCATTTGTGATTAGTATTATTTTTTACGAATGCGTATCTTTACTGCACAGCATGTAACTGCCAAGATTGAATGGGAGAATCCACCGCGTGTTTCTGCAAATTATAATCCCTGAATTGCTGGAGAATGTGTCCCTTCACGTTAGGTAAAACCTTTGGCTTCAGCATAACGCGCGTGCAAATTTGTTTGTTTGTTTGTTTTTTTTTTTTTTCGTGAAGTCAGAGATCATCTGATTGCAACATATATCGAGAGGTGGATCGAACATGGTGGACTAGTGGAATATAGTATCAGGTGTGATAGAGAATACGAAAAAAGATTTTTATGTCATATGAGGGCAACAAGTAAGAGATACTAGAAACGGTAATGAAAAGTATGTATAGCGAAAATAGAGTCTGAAATAAATAGTAAACATAATGGTAGAGATAGGTTTTAGAACGATATAATTTATGGTGTCAGATAAATAAAGTGCGAAATAGATGAAGTGACAAATAAAAAATGGACACGGAAGGACAGTATTGAATAAAGTAAGATAAGTACACGAGTCGTCCACTAAGTTTAAAATTGATGTAAGTAGTGTAGACTGGGAATGCTAGCCCGAATACAGGAATGTGAATGGCCTGTAGACCAAAGAGCTGAGTAAAACAAAAAAATAAACAAGAAAGTACAAAATAGTAATGGTACTCGTAATTTTCACACTTTTCACCAGAGAAAAGATTTCACTAAAAGATTCACTAAAATCATAAAAATAAAAAAAAAGTATTGGCTATTTAACTTCATTAAAATCTATATTTTCATAGCCCATATGGATTTAGTTCAATTCTGATTACAAATATGTTTAATTTCTTTTTAATTTAAGCTGTAAGTGGGTGTGGAATTTAAAGAGCTGTCAAAATTATTCTTTCATGAAAGAATTCATTTTTACTAATTTCTGATTACAAATCTAGTAACTTCTTGTTTAAAATAGACTTCCTGAAGTTACTAGATGAATGTAGCGGAGGAGAATTTTAATAGATATGTGTTACACAAATATTCATTTTACTTTCAAATCCATTTTTCCGACGGTTTATTTTTCTTGATTCAATACTAACTTTTTATGCTAAATTTTAATCAATTTGCATAAAATTTTTACTGCATGTATTTATGAGATAACTATTTATTTATATGCATTTATTTTGTGAGAAATGCTGGTAGTTAATTTTATTAAAATGTTTTTTTCCATGAATTATAGGAAACTAATATTTTTAAAATTTCAAAAAAATATTTTCAAATTGAATAAATGAGATATGTCATAAAATGAATGCATAGAAATATGCTTCTCTATGTACGGTATTTTGAATGTAACAAAAAAACTCCTCTAATGTTAATTGTCAATATTACAAATATTATTCTGTAGGAAAAATTAATAAAAAATCTTTAATATCCTCATAGCTAGCAGTGCATATTTCTGTACAGATTACTGTGCACTTAACTGCGGAATCTCGGCCAAACAATTCACTCAGCTGAGTGCGCCCCTTGTATAATGGCAGTTGACTTGGATAAAAAACGTCAACGTATATGTCTAACTTGAAGTCAGGTCATAAAGGGAAACATTGAAGGAGGAGAGTTTGATCCGGTGCTGTGGATTGAATTCGGCGTAGCTAAGTGGTCAGAGCTCGTTACGTAGAACCAAGGACCGGGGTTCGATCCCCGGCGCCGGAGCGAATTTTTCTCCTCAAATATAAAAAAAACAAGCTTAATAATTTAGATCTTCTATTAGAAATGTGGGTTTAAAAATATTTCTAAAAAAATAAAAACATAAAAAGCCAAAAACATTTGGGAGTTCAAAATTTGGATTATGTTAGTCCTTTATAATAACATGATCTCAAAATTTGATTGAAAAAAAAAATAACTAGGAAAAATGTTCTCATTTTTAGTGGATTGTCTCCTTGAAACATAAACCGTTACAAACTAAGAGGATAGAGGAAAGTTGGCACACCGTGAAAACGCTGGAAGCATATAGTTGCCACGAGAAGTATGTGCCACAAGTTCTCGTTCTTCTACATCTTAACTAAGAATATTTCCACTCACACTTAATTTCGGAACGTCTGCAAAATACAGATGCTTTGTTCACCGAAGCGATTTGATAAAGGGATCTCCCATCGTCGTCTTCATTTCTGCCACAGTCTTACGTCAGGACTTGACACTACTGGAGTGAGGTTATGGGTCAGAGAGATTCCCGCACTTCCAGACATCTTTACTGCCCTGCTGGGCACACAGGTCGCAGTCATCAGTCCATGTTTAATGGACCGAATACGGGATTATACGCTACCAGTCCTGGCACGGATCCACACGTCCTTCCCACCCAAAAACCAAACAAAGACAGAGACATCTCAGAACCCTTCTTCTTCAACAAGTTCCATGCCTTGGGTAGATTTTCGCTTTGTTGAAATCCTCTTTTCATCTATCTCTCTTATTAATGATTTTCCCCATTTATCCCCCTCCAACGTTCCTCTTCCTTCCGTCCCCTCTCTCTCATGCACGTAGACTTTGTTCACTCAGTTCGCCTGATAAACACGTCCAAAACTTTTGCTTGACGGATTCTATTCAGGCCTTCATTACATATATCAAACCCTCCTGCGCTGCGCTATGCGAGATGTGGGGACCCGTCTGCACTGCCTGTTCCCTGATTTGTGTGTCTAACTCGTAATCCAAACAACTTTACACGACGAGATAGTATGTATGTACATAATATTCATTCTCGTGGTACGTCATAGTTAACACATTAAAGCAGATACCAACATGTTCCTCGGAATGGACAGAACATTTCGCAAGGAGATTCGACTCTGCATTACAAGTATTTCCCCTATCTATACTAATAATAAATCTGTAGCCGATTTTCCAAAAATAATTGGTCCTAACATATATATAGGGGAGAGTCGGGTAGTATTGGACATCGGGTAGTATCGGACAGTGCGTTTCTTTCATCTACCACCATATGGTAGTACCTGAATGACATGGTTACGTTTCTCTATGCGACGTCACAGAAACGTAATCATGTCAATCAGGTACTATCATCGTGTGGTAGATGAAAGAAACTCACTGTCCGATATTACCCGATGTCCGATACTACCCGACTCTCCCCTAATTAACCACCCTGAAACCGAAAATAGCTTTTTTGAAATTTTTGTTTGTGTGTCTGTCTGTCTGTATGTTTGTTACCTTTTCACGCGATAATGGCTGAACGGATTTCGATGAAAATTGGAATATAAATTAAGTTCGTTGTAACTTAGATTTTAGGCTATATGGCATTCAAAATACATTATTTAAAAGAGGGATTATAAGGGGGCCTGAATTAAATAAATCGAAATCTTATTATTGATTTTTGTCAAAAATGTTACATAACAAAAGTTTCTTTAAAAATAATTTGCGATAAGTTTTATTCCTCGAAAAAGTTTGATAGGACTGATATTTAATGAGATAAATGAGTTTTAAAATTAAAATAACTGCTATCTAAGGCCGTGTAATGAATTAAAAAACAAATGACTTCGTCTATAAGGGGCCTTGGACAGCAACAATCGAAAGCTATGAAAGGTAGCATACAGAGAATGTTTGTGTGTTTGTATGAAGTAATATCGAAAGCTAAATTAACCGATTTGTATAATTAATTATTATTTCACCACTGGAAAGTGTAGTTTCTCTAGATGGGCATAATACTATAATGTTATTACAGTATATAATATAATATAATATAATATAATATAATATAATATAATATGTAATATTATACAATATAATTTAAGTTATTTGAAGGGTTCAGTACCATAGTGGGCCAAGCGCCATTTACTGAATACGTAGAAAACAAGGGTTAAAATTAAGTTATTACCATAATTCAATGGAAACCTATAACAAGTAAAATAAAATATACACATTAAATCTAAATGATGTCAATGTTCATTAAACTATGGTTGCATGTAATAAAAATTAAGAAACATGTTAAAGGAATTGTCATTGCACCAAATGAGTGTCTCTGGACCAAAATGATCGCATTTTAATTATTTGGATGCAATTTAAATTTAGTAACATATTAAACTATATATAATTCTATCAAACACGAATGTTCCCTGGATCAAATGTCCTATTTTAATTATGTAATTACTTTACATTTATTTCTAACGGGTGCAGCGGAGCGCACGGGTACGGCTAGTTAGTAATATAAGCTTATTCTAAAGTCACGAAAGATTTGACACTCCTTTTTGTTACGAAGTAAGTTTATAAACAAATAATAGTTTTTTTTTCGTTGTTGGTAACTCTATAGCATCTATTAGATGCTTTATAGTTGTGCTAACAGATTGAGTTATTTGTCAACAATGTGACGCTGAAACGTGTGTTCAGGTTACTTACTGCTCAGCGACAGTCCTGATGTATTTTATATTTTCATGATTGGTCAATTAATATCAACCCGGCACACTCACAATCACACACACATTCATACAAATTTCCATACTCTAGACTCAAGAAAAATTCACCGGGAGCCGAGCCCGAGAATCGAACCCGGGACCTCCGGACCTGCAAGCCAGCATACTGACCAACAGACCAAGGAGACAGTTAAATAATACAGTTTTGTTCATAAAAGAGTGGGATTTATAAATCAATTTCTGAGAATATGTCACATTGTTGTGCAGCTCATCTTCTATCACCTCTGAAATTATTCGAACTACATATTCCATATTCTGAATTTTGTCTAGTTTTTTGGGAATTCTTCTTAAACCTTGCAGAATTTCTTTTGTGGATTCTGGTCTACCACTCTATTTCATCTGAACCAGTCTCTTTAAATTCTCAATGCCGATAAGGAACTGATAAATATTTTCCACAGAATTACTACTCGGTTCAAAAAGTTTACATATATTTTTGGCGAAATTAATAATGTTATATAGCATATTTCTGTTTCTGGTGTTGGCATCATTCATAACGTCACTTCCGTAAAAGTTTCATGATCATAGTCATTGTTGTTGTGTGATAACTGGCTGTTGTTTGTGTGATATTCAATTGTTGCATTTCAGAATAAAGACTTATATGCCAGGCATAGACCTGCATTTGTTTCATTGCTGCTTTACCACAAGATTCTTCAAGCATTCTCAATAATGTCTATTGGGTGATTTGTGCAAAAAAAAAAAAAAAAAAAAAAAAAAAAAAAAAAAAAATTATATTTGCGCGTTGCTCTGTATCCCGCATTCAGAAATGCGAAGTACGAATATCATACAAACAACAGCCAGTTGCCGCGCAACAACAATGACTATGATAATGAAATTTCTACGGAAGTGACATCATGAATGATGCCAACGCCAGAAACAGAAATATACCACATAACATTGTTCATTTCGGCGAAATAAAAATATTTCGGAAACGTTTTGAACCGAGTATGTATTTAATTACATATACCGAGCGAGTTGGTTCATGCGTTCCGCATGGGACTCGCATTCGGAATGTCCGTGGTTCGATTCCCGGATCCATCAACCTGACTTGGTTTTCTGAGGTTTTCCACAGTTACTTAGGCAAATGCCGGGTTGAAATTTTCATTGCCACGGTCCATCTCCCCCCCCCCACCCCCGTGCAGAAAAAGAATTTATATTTCATATCATATCATTCATCTTCCTCGTCTCATTCAATAGACATATTCAGGTCAAGATGCATGTCTTCGTCTGCTTACGGGACAGGGCGTCCTCTCCGCAACCGTTCCTGAGTTCCTAGCCTTTCGCAATATCTCTGCCAGGATTCATTCCTTAAGAGCACTTCCAAGGGCGCTTCGACACCTTACAAGGGCCGTTGAAATGGATCCTGTGCTGCTTAGTCACCTTGGCGGTATGAATTTAGAGTGGGGGGTAAGGGGCCCCCATTGGGTGAGCAGGTGAGGGGTCAAATGCGGCCGGTGGGCTGGTACACCCTCATCCTCATTCATCCCATAAATTCGGGGTGCACAATAGGCCTCAGTATGGCGGAGTCTTCGGAAGAGGTTGCGTAACAAGTAGTTTGATATATTGAAAAACTTACCACATCGCGGTATACGGGTGTCACAATTTTCCGAATGGACAAAATCGAGCAAGAAAAGATGTTTCATCCTTCCAACGCACAAACGATATAAAAATAAATTGTATTGTTTTCGCTATTCGCAGCTTCCCTGGTAGGATGCCAAAATTCCTTTCGCGCGTTGTCGTCACTACAACGAGAATGAAACTCTCTGTCATGCTCTTGGTTTCTCTCCCTAAGGTGCTCTATTAAGAATTAATAATGGACACCACGTATCAGGAATAACAATGCCAAATATCTTAGTAAACCTGAAATTTTAAACATCTACGAAAAAGTATCGTGTATCTCACCCGGAGGCTCCATTAAACGTGTTGATATCACCACAATCGACAGGAAGAAAACAGGAAAATGGTAGACGATTAATACGATGTACTTGAGGTTTAAATATGAAGACACAATTTTCTATTCCATTGCAATTAAGATCTGTTAAGCAGGTTATACATTTATAATCGTAATTCAGATTGAAGTACATTCATCTGCTTTAATAATTCCGCATACGCGATAACAGACAACTCAGCTTCTGGCAGAGAAATACCGCAAAACAGTAGGTTAGGAGAGTAAATTCAGACACGAAATTAGATCGGTGCCAGTGGGCACGCTAACTTAACTAGAATGCTGTAGCAGTTGCGAAGTCAAAGACATTTAACAGGATTCTCTTGCGAATTGAATAAGATTACAAGTTTGTAGGTCGTGAGAACAAATGTACAATATTATTTCCTGAACATAGTTTACTGTGTCAGTAACGGGTAAGAAAATGTTTATTATTATTTATTACGTCAAGAGGTCAATGCTTAGACATATACAATATTATAAGGCACTGCAACAGGATAAATAAATAAATAAATTAATTAATTAATTAAATAAATAAATGGCTAGATAGACATGCAGGCGGGTAGGTAGGCAGGTAGGAAGGTGGGTGGATGGACGGACGGACGGACGGACGAACGGATAGATAGACGGGTGGACTGGCGGGCAGGCGGATAGACAGACAGATAGATAGGCAGATAGACAGATAGAGAGATAGGCAGATAGTTGGATAGATACCGGTATATAAATACATAAATAATTAAATAAAAAACTAAATAAATAAATAAATAAATAAATAAATTAATTAATTAATTAAATTAAATAAATAAATGGCTAGATAGACATGCAGGCGGGTAGGTAGGCAGGTAGGAAGGTGGGTGGATGGATGGACGGACGGACGGACGAACGGATAGATAGACGGGTGGACTGGCGGGCAGGCGGATAGACAGACAGATAGATAGGCGGATAGACAGATAGAGAGATAGGCAGATAGATGGATAGATACCGGTATATAAATACATAAATAATTAAATAAAAAACTAAATAAATAAGTCAGTAAATAAATAAACAGTAAATAAATAAATAAACAAACAAACACTAGTAGTGGTAGTAGTAGCAGCAATGGCAGTAGCAATAGCAGTAGTGGTAGTTTTAAAGTTATGAGAATTGAATATGTAAGTGTTGAGGGAGAAATAAATAAACAAAACGAGAAATGATAAAAAATAACACTCTGAAAATATTATTAGCTTATCGATATTTTGCACTTCATATAAAACAATCTTAACTTATACAATATTCAACAGAGCACCATGCCTAGTAAATCTGCGAAATCTAAAGGAATAATCTAATTCAGAAATTGATATTAAATTTTATGAAACCCGACAAATGTCTAGGACCCGATTGTATAAACCATTTAATCTAAGATCAGAGGTTAAATTGATCCTTGTTCTAGCTGAACTTGGAATTTTGTATTGTATAAAGTCTAATCTGAGATTAATTTGTCTCAAACTAAAGTCAACTTTGACTGAAGAAATTTCTCCGATTAAGTTAGATGATCCAAGTTCAGTTATTTCTTTTCTGTTTGAAATATACGAGTGACAGATTGTGCAAATAAAATATCCATTATTATTATTATTATTATTATTATTATTATTATTATTATTATTATTATTATTATTATTATTAGGTATGGTAGGTACATTTATGTATAAATTTTTCAATTTCTTGCCTTAAAACACAATCTTATATTTTATAATGTTCTATCGTGTTCAGCAGTATCAAATAACATAACCCATAATTATATTATGTTTATAACAACCATTAATTATTAATGGATATGATTGGTACTGTACATTCATAAATTTTCAATTAACTCTATTACTAAACGAAAATTGTCGTTTTATAAAGCTTTATTATGTTTAGCAATATCAAACACCATAACATGATAACAATTTGGAGAACAGTCAACCTTCTTATTGCCCGTCATTATTTACAATACACAAAACAAACCAGTGTCTCCAACAGAGTGTACGGTAAGTCGTCAAGAAGTAGTTGTAAAGTCGCTAGATTTCTCATTATCAACAAAGAAAGATTAAATTTCGTCACTATGAGAGTGCTAAAAAGGTCACTAAATCCCTATTTAAGCAATATAAAAGTTAAAAGAAATTGTTGTTAAAAAAGTTTAAGTCGCTGGATTGGTAACACTGAACAAACCTGTACAACATGGTCCGAGCATCACATATTTCACCTGTTTATGCGATGTTGCCAAATCCTTTTCACGTGAACTTAGATTGCATTTGAACCAAGGTAATTTGATCGCAGAAAAGTTTTATACAATAGAAGAAGTGTCTGAACTCGGTTCACTTTTCGATCTTCGATCAAAATTGATCTTTAGTCAGGGAGTTTTATACAATTGGGCCTAAAAGAAGCAAAATCAGACAAAAATGGCATTACACAAAAACAGAACGATCACACAAACGACCATATTGGCGTGGACATATGAAAGGGTGACGAATGAAAGGTTTTGTAAGGAAATACTTAAATAGGCTTCAACCAGGAGAAAATACTGCTTTTATGCACGATCTTTTTGTATTGCAAAATAAACTTTTCTCAAGCAACTGGATTTAAGGAGAGATACATTTTAGCGCATGGAAAAATCATTAAAAACAAATTAATAGCCTAAGCTACAGATGCACAGAAAGCTGCAGCAATAATTTAATGTACTTTGTACGCCTTATAATCGATCAACTTAAATATTTTAAGGGATAAACCTCACTTTTAGATGTATAGTTTTTTCATTACTCTCTCTAATTTTGACATAATGTATAGAAGCCTTTACAGCATACTCTGCTAAAATATTTTGAAATAGTATACATGATTATGAGTGGACATAGTGCATAAAAACGAATTATATTAAGTGCTTTATTTTTTACTGACAGTCCTTAATAAAATAAATAATATTTGTCAAGATTGTTAGAATAATGCTTCCATGATCAATTTCGCCGATTTTCCCCTCATATTATTATCCAAAATTATTCTAATTAAAGTTCATAATTTTTGTAAAATTACTTTGAATTCTTACACGAATATCGTAACTACAGTTCACATTTTAATGTACTATAGTTCTGAACGTTTACAAAAATATTTCAGCCAACATAATTTAATTTAAAGATATGTGTAGTACAGAATATATAAATTTAATGATAATTATTCGCAGAGAATGTAATTGTGAATAAATAAGAAACTTCAACTGAAAATGTCGTTTCACACCTCAAAATATCCCTAAATAGCCCACTGTAACGCTGTAAATTTTCATAATGTTATGACAAACTTTTAGTTCATTTCTACTGTCCACTTTAACGTTGTAAAAATTGCATAATGTTATGACAGTAACTTTTAGTCCATTTCTAATTTAAATATTAGCCAATTTTCTAATGATTTTATTCATGGCTTTAGTCAAAGTCCTTCTAAACAATTAAAAACCACATTCTGATGTTAACTATAATTTCTTTTCGAATAAAGTAGACCTTTTATTTTATATAAATGCAACTTATTACTGACATCTTCAGAAATTAGGAAAGCTCATGATTGCTAACTCTTTATGTATACTATAGTGTAAACAGAAGATGCTTAAGATTATTTTTAACTTCGTAATTCAGATATTATAAATGTTTTTGAAAATTGTTTATGGCTCGTTTTAATAGAGTGAGGTCTACATTTATTTAGTGTACTATAACATATCTTAACATATTTTATAAAATTGCATTAGCGTGTTTTCTAAAGAGTTTCTCGGTCTTCATAAATATAGAAAACCAAAACCACTTAACTTGTTGTATATTCACGCTATAAAATGAGAGGGAATATTATGTTCATCGCAGCTTTAAATAGCTTATGTTTCTTACTTTATTCTTACGCCTGTAGCTAGGTTATAAAATACTGTATCTATTATACGCTCGTACACAAAGGAAGGGATCACGACATCATTACTAAAACTGTTGAGCAAGTGACACGTTTGTCACATCTCCACTCTCGGATCCAAGAATATTTCCGTTTCTTTCGGTATCAGCTGGTGCTCACATTCATATGGATGGATGCTCTCTCTTCTCTGGCATGCATCCATTGACCTCGTCGTATAATAGATCAGCCTTTGTAGTAGTTGAATTGTGTGTTGTGTATGCGTGTGGTATACAAGAAAAGAAAAACAATTTATTGCCCGTATTCTGATTATCCACTAACAGAAAATTTTCTATATATGATTTGCAGAAATGTTTCACGTGAAACGTTTATATTCGACCTACGAAGAGAAAAACTGTAACGTTTTGATACGAAAAGTTTACTCTGATGTAACTAGTGATACCATGGAAACAGAGATTAAGATAAATTTTGTGCATCGAGGTTTTCCTCTTTCAAAATTCCCTAATGTTACTTCAAGTAAAAGGGCGAAAATCAGAGTGAGAAGATTATCCAACAACCTTGGAGCTCATATACATACATATATATATATATACTTCCTCTTTGCCGAAATTTTCCTTGCAAAGATGCGTATTTTCGATATTTTCGAGCCTTTTAAATGTTTCTACTCCCATTTGCTCTTTAATAATTAATTCGTTTATCCATTCCACACAGTCGTGTCTTTCATCTCTTACGCCATAAAGTCAGATACGTGAATTCACGGCAATTCTTCCTCAAAATTGTCTTAAAGACAAGTATGTGAATGCAAAGATAAATCATTATAAATGTGCAAAGCATAAAGTTTAGATACAGTATACAAATTTCTCGTAATTTAATATAATTTTTACTGTGTTGTAATGGATAATTTTGGAATATTTTAAGATGTGAGACATAATTTTCAGACGTGTAATTATTTCTCTATTCAATATTACATAACTAGAGAAAATATTTTTAAAGTTGGACACATGAGTAGATATGAGTGCACACATCTTAAAAATAAAATTATGTAGAGTACTTAAATGTTTTACTGTTGTTCATCATCATCATCATCATCATCATCATCATCATTATATACATTTTGCCCACAAATGCAATGAGAAAATCATTCGAGCTAAGATAAAGATGAATTTACTGAAATATATTAGACAATTCTGAACATTTATGCAGTGTAAGCACATACTCTCAGAGACGCTCTGTGCTTTTCACTAAAACAATATAGTGACAATTATTTTGAGATGCTCAACAAATATAACAATATTAATCTGGAACGCATATTCGAATTTCTTCACACAATAGCTTTGGTTAACATTATACATTAGTCGTTACTTACTTACTTACAAATGGCTTTTAAGGGACCCGAAGGTTCATTTCCGCCCTCACATAAACCCGCCATCGGTCCCTATCCTGTGCAAGATCAATCCAATCTCTATCATATCCCACCTCCCTCAAATACATTTTAATATTATCCTCCCATCTACGTCTCAGCCTCCCCCAAAGGTCTTTTTCTCTCCGGCCTCCCAACTAACACTCTATATACATTTCTGGGTTCGCTCATACGTGCGACATGCCCTGACCATCTCAAACGTCTGGATTTAATGTTCCTAATTATGTCAGGTGAAGAGTACAATGCGTGCAGTTCTGTGTTGTGTAACTTTCTCCATTCTCCTGTAACTTCATCCCTTTTATCCCCAAATATTTTCCTAAGAACCTTATTCTCGGACACCCTTAACCTCTGTTCCTGTCTCAAAGTGAGAATCCAAGTTTCACAACCATACAGAACAACCGGTAATATAACTGTAATAGATTAGTCGTAGTGATATAAAAGAAATCAAAGTCTTAAAAAATTTTGAACTCGATAAAAAAAACTCAGACGCCACATAAAGATGTACTTTTTGTCTAATTAAAACTTGGAATTAACGAACGAAGAAACATAAATGTCAGCACAAGCTTTAAATAAAACAAATTATAAGTACATGCTGTACGAGTCTCTACACATTACAATCTATGACTGTAAACATTTTAAGAGTTTCAAATGAAAAATTCTCTTTCTGATAAAATATATTTTCTTCTTTCCTAATGAAGTGCTCGTAAATTCTTCTCTTACACAACTCATTTCCCAGCGCCCCGAGTTGTGTTGTTTTCGTATGTTCACGGAACAGCAGACCTGAACTGTGTAGATGCCACCAAGCTATCTACTGGATGTTCATTTCAAAGTGTGTCATGACATCACAGTTGTCAGTCAGCAATTTGAAGCGAGTTTCAGCTTTTATGTCAGAGAAGTTGCATATTATTTAAGGCGTTAAATCTGAACTTGAGAACGTGTACGTCGTAGTAACAGATGGCGGTCTGTACGGTCTGTGTGCTACCATAACCTCTTTCGAACTGTATTTTGCGCGGGCAAATCGTAGTAGTAGTAGTAGTAGTAGTAGTAGTAGTAGTAAGTAGGTTATTTTACGACGCTATATCAACATCTCAGGTTATTTAGCGACTGAATGATATGAAGGTGATAATGCCGGTGAAATGAGTCCGGGGTCCAGCACCGAAAGTTACCCAGCATTTACTCAAATTGGGTTGAGGGAAAACCCCGGAAAAAACCTCAACCTGATAACTTTCCCCGACCGGAATTCGAACCCGGGCCACCTGGTTTCGCGGCCAGCCGTGCTAACCGTTACTCCACAGGTGTGGACGGGCAAATCGTACGCAGGGTATTTGTTATAATCGGTAACGGCAACATTCCACAACACAAATCAAATGCTCCGTGTCCATGATGATCGTAGAGGTTAATGTCAACAAATACGTAAGTAATCGTCTTAACCCTCTCCCCATAAAGAAAATAACTCACCTCAGTACGTGTTTCCAAACAGTTCACATTCCTGCCACTACCGGCAATACCGTACGTATCGGTAAGTACTCTTCAGAATGAACGCCGTACTTGCCAGGCAACTTCTCTGGCACATAGGTAATACGCCTTTGCGGAAGTGTCGGAAGATTGAATTCTCTAGGCTCATCGGCTAGCCACATGACGGCATATAGCGAGCCATGACACACTTTGAACTGAACACGCAGTATACTCCATGCATATCTACAATGTTGCGAATTGCTTGGAGACTTTAGGTAACCAAACGCAGGACTCTAACCACGAGACAGCCTAACTTCGTTGATACACTCCTTAATTACGGGTTAATATAAAGAAGTTTTTCTTCAAGGTTACTACTACAAACTTCATAATCTCTTGTCAAGAGAAGCATTTCGCCATCTGTAATAATTTCTCTCCGAAAATGATGACTGTTTCCATTCCACTAATAAATTACAGTATGCAAACTTCACATTACTTTGTAGCTGAGTACTACGTAAGCTATGTAGATAGAACAACGATCAATCAGGACTACAGATCGGTGAAGGTTTACTTGTCAAGTCGTTTTTAGACAGAGACAGACATATTCTATATTTTCGTATGCCTATTTTATGGAGGCGAAAGTCAGATACTGCAGAAACTTATTGAGATGTTAGCGGCATAAGACCCTTTTTCTTCTGATTCATGTTTCTGGTCCCCTTCCAAGACAAACATTTCAAAACAGTCCTGATTTTCATGTGTCGAGTTTTCAGCTAGTTAATAATAAATTTATCGCTACTTCCACCAACTAATCTTCTATCTCCTGTAAAACTTTTCAGTTGTTGCAAATGTTAGCAGTATTTCTTCCAAATTTTCTCACTTACTTCTCCACAGCATGCCAAACAATAGTTTCACATCGCTATCACTGAGATACCGAGACGGTTCTATTGTCTGAATAGGCCTTTGATTAAGTCTGGATTTTTAGTCCCAGAATACAAATTTCTCGCAGTACAAATTTTGAGTGACTGGAGGAGAAACTTTACTTTTGAATCTCTTCGAATGTATCCTGTGATCCATTGCAATTAATTTTGAATTCAATTTGATAATTTTGACATTCAATTTACTACGTTATGTACATAATATATTTGGGAGTCTGTACTTCCATATCTTACAAGTTAAAATCCTCAATTTTGGTGCATTTTTTTTTCAGAAGTTATAAAAGATACAAATGCACAAAAAATAGGACATATGTAGCATACTTTTATGTATACAATCGGCTAAATAAATTTAAAATTCTACTGAGCGGTTGGCAAAAAAAAAATCACTGATAACATTTTTTCATTAAGAATCACTAAAAATTATTTTTTTATTTTTGCTGAAGATGGAAATAATATTAATTTTTTAGCCTACTGTGTGAAATGCCATCACATTGACATTGCATATTAATTTAAGCCTTCTGGGTACAATACTTTCTGAGAAGAGTGCACAAATGTTATAAAAAAAAGTGCAGAAAAAGTGTCCAAGTTTTCATAATCTTACAATGCTAAATTCCTCAATTTTGGATACACTTTTCTGAGAAGTTATAAAATATACAAATGTAGAAAAAATAGGGAATAAGTAACATGACTTTACGTATACAACCGGCTAAATAAATTTATAATTCCAGCAGTTGGCAAGAAAAAATTCATTGATAACATTTTTTGCATTAAGAATTACTACAAATTATATTTTTATTTTTCCTGAAGGTAGGGCTAAAAGAAGAAATAAAATCATATTATTTTACACATTTTACCCATATTAAACTACCGAAACATGATAAAATCCAACATTTAATTCTTTTGTCAACATTCGGTTTACAGACTTATCTTAATGATTTGATAAGTAAAACATTTGCAACAAGAACTCGTACAGTATAACGTGTAATTAAGTAAATATTTTTAATACATAGTTTATCATAAATCATTGTTCTTGGTATGTGCTCGTGTATATTATATTTGTTTTCATTGAGGATAGTCAACGGTTATTTTTCAAAGAAATGGAATGGAATTTACGGGAGAGGGGCTCCATGGCCCAGCACTGCGATCTGTTACGATTAGTTGCGCTAACCCTCAAACTAGGCGCATTCCAAAACCCACGCTGGTTGACTATACTAAGGTTCGCTGCATATCCAAGTTTCGAGCAGGCAATCCTCCTCGTCCCTAGGCCTGCGTGACAGCTGGAGGTCTGAGTTAATGGTTATTTTAATAGAATTGTACAAGTTTATACATTCATTCCGCAAAACACTGCACCAACCTCTTCCACTCCCACTTTTCGTTTCCCTCCATGAGCTACGCTCCGAAAAATCCGACCTTTACCTATGACGTAATCAGCTCTGTAAGTTGGCGGCTTCTCACCCGGTTTCGATTTCGGACATATAATTGTGATATTTCTTGTTTAGGAACTGTGTGTTTGGCAGTTTCTCTGAATAATTCGAATCCCTCTACCGTTTCCATTCTATTATACAGTCTTTCCCTAAATGATTTTCGGCGTTTCAAAATTCATTAATTTCTCTTATGGCGATATATAAAAACAAACCTTACATAAGATTAAAGAGAAACTCTCAGAGTTTTCATACTGTATTTTATAAGTGTTCAAAGTAAACACCATTCGTCACAGGGCACACATATAGCCGATAGCCGAATTAGTTCCAAAAGTTGGTCATCATGTAAGGAGTGATAGCCTCAATAGCAGCAACAACCCTTCTTCTCAAATCTGTAAGGTCGACAGGTAGCGGTGGTACGTTCATACGGTCCTTCACATACCCCCAAAAAAGAAATCGTAAAGTGTGAGATCTGGAGACCGTGAGGGCCATCGAAAGAAAAACATCTCATTCGGACCATTGGCGAATGAGGTTATCAGACGGAGGATCAATTCTAAATTGCCGTCGGAAAGCTCTTTGTATAGTAACAAGGAAACTGAACTTTGCAAACTACAACAAACATTCGGAAGTCACTATTTTATAAATTTAACACTGTGACGCAATAAAGACGAGAAACAAAAATGCTGTGCTCAGGGTATGAAACATTCACAGTTCTTCTTTCATTACACGATAGAAACACGCATCCACTTTCGTTTGTAAAGCTGTGCCAACCATCTAAAACTCCGATAATCGTTCAGGGAGACGGTGTATTTCTGTTATTACGACATCACCAAATCAACAACTGTAAATAACCTCTGACAATAAATAACGAATTTTCAATTACCCATAGACGCCACTCAGTTCGATTAGATTGAATACAGAATATCTTAAACAGGTAAATTTAAGGACCATCTGGCACGTCTCAGAAGCTATGACTCCTCCGTAAACAAGGCACACTAAATGGGACACAACGGGCTCACTTTGAGGCCTAAGTGCAACGGGAATCCCGGGGGACTCGTAAACCAAACTGCTATCCACCCTCAGTAACTAGGCAGGCAGAGATTGTCGACCATAGCTATTGCGTACATCTGCACCTCGTCCATCTATTCGCATAATGTTCAATGTTGTCGTGTAACGTCTATTTTCAACCTGCAACAATAGAAAATTGAAAGTCCACACCTGTGGAGCAACGATCAGCGCGTCTGGCCGCGAAACCAGGTGGCCCGGGTTCGAATCCCGGTTGGGGCAAGTTACCTGGTTGAGGTTTTTTCCGGAGTTTTCCCCTCAACCCAATACGAGCAAATGCTGGATAACTATCGGTGCTGGACCCCGGACACATTTCACCGGCATTATCACCTTCATATTATTCAGACGCTAAATAACCTGATATGTTGATACAGCGTCGTAAAATAACTGAAATAAAAAGGAAATTGAAAGGATTTTGTAGAATGGAAATAACATTGACGTTATTCCAACACGGCTGCGATGGGAATGCTCACGTCATATTCGACAAAAAACTGAAGGAGTTCATTTCTATACAAAAGAGGAGTCACAATGTGCAGAGTATCCCACAATTATATGTACAAACTGCAGGGACGACTTGAGAAGAAGCCTCGAACATCCAATCCAACGGCAAATGTGGAATCGACTACACCACCGGGGAGGATTTCGAAGAGGTCATCTCGACAATATTGCAATTCTGACTGTTATGAATACACACGTTTAATTTGTGGGAAATCAGAGTTGTCTGCTGGACGCAGTTCCACGAACTGTTAATCCGAAAGTAATTTTAAACAAACAATAGCAACTAAATTGTAGCCGTGGGCCTCCACCATTAAAAAAGTATTTCATGGAAAACATACACGTGTTGTGCTTTATTACTGAGCGAGCAAAAAATAAATGTAACGAAATAACAAACGATTTTGGTTTTATCTGATCATGAGTCAAAGATTTATTTTATATAGGCTTACATACATGATTCGTTTAAATATTCCATACCTTACAGCGAAATAAAGAGAAGTTCAAATATTCTACAATCAACATGTAGCTTCAATAACTTGTGTAATATTTAGACTTCAAATTACACAGACCTGCAAAATTAAGGACCATAAAACTTTTCTAAAAATGTATGGCACATTCTTGGGGTGCTCAATTCTATACTGAGCTCAGATTTTCTCTTACGTTTCTGGATTGTAAACAAAAGGTATTCCTCAATTTTCTACAATATTGATAACACTATACGTTATAATAAATCAATGGAAGCCTGAAAAAAGATATGAAGAATCAGAAATAATGTATGAGATAAAGAAATAATACAAAGAATATCTCCATAAAAGTGAATAGAATATTATTCAAATCTGCTCTAAAGATAGGACTCAATATTTAACAGATAATGAAACATAACGAAATGAGGAAATATCAGTATAAATTATGACGGAAAATATAGGAAAAGCTCTTCAAAGAGGAAATAACAATAAAACACTAAGGCCAGGAGGTTTAAGGATGGAATTAATTAAATACGGTATTGCTAAAGTAGTTCAGTATATAAAAAGAATCGTTTCCAAAATACACGGCAAAATTTAAATGTTGAATTCCACACATGCAGAGGATCAAAAAATTATATATAAACATGGGTCCGAAAATTTATAATTATTTAGATATGAGATATTTGTTGGAAGATTTTTCACTAGCAGTCCGGCAAGGGATGTACTTCATGCACGATGGTGCCCCTGCACATTTTAGTCTTATGTTCGTGAACACCTGGATGATAGTTATCCTGATCACTGGGTAGGTAGAGGTGGACCAATTGCTTGGCCTCCACGCTCACCTGATCTAAACACATTGGACTTTTTGTGGGGGTATTTAAAATCGTCGGTATACTCAACTGCTGTAGAGGATGAAGCAATACTTCATGCAAGAATTGTGAAACAATATGTACATTACCAGGCATTTTTGAGCGTATTCGTATCTCAAAGAGACTACGAGCAGAAGCCTGCAGTATGGCAAAGTGTGGGCATTTCGAACACCTCTTGTAAGGTACTAAACATTGTGCATCATTGTAAAACTAAACTGGAGCTAGTAACGTATTAACATGAAATAATTGATTGTCTCATATCTCAATAATTTTCAATTTCCTGACCTATGTTTATATAACATTTTTGATCCTCTACACGTGTGGAAACCTACACTGAATTTTGTTGCGTATTTTTTAAACATCCTGCATATATATTGTACAGCATATAAATCATGGTAATCACTATATTTACTAATGGTATATCATATCATTTATGGAAAAAAATTTAGAGTGTTCTTTCTTTTTATAGTATCAAATATCCAATACTTGAATTATATATTCTATTACTCAGGAAACAAAATTTTTGCCACAACTGAAAAGTCAGTGCATGCACTTCTACTGAAGTTGTATATCGGAAAGGATATATTGCCGCAATTGAAAAGTTTCCAGTGAATGCAGTGTGTAGCCTATATCTCTAATGGCATTTACATATCATATTACACTAATCACTACAGACTTATTTACCAAGGTCTGTTATATTGTTCATGTAAAAATTCTTGCAGCGATCATTTTTTTTTCAAATGTGAAATATTCAATACCAGAACTGTGTACTCTGTTCCAGAAATGAAAATGTAGTCACAACTGAAAAATTGTCGGAGCGTGCACTTGTACTGAAATTTTATATCTGAAAGGATATAGTTGCGACAATTCAAAAGTTTCCAGTGAATGCAGTATGTATACCTCCAATGGCATTTATATGTCATATTATAATAATAACTATAAACCTATTTACCAAAGGTCTATTATAGTGTTCATGTAAAAATGCTTGCATCGATCTTTCTTTTTCAAATGTAAAATATTCATTACCACAACTGTGTATTCTGTTCCAGAAATAAAATAGTTGCCACAACTGAAAAGTTATCGAAGCATGCACTTCTACTGAAATTCTATACCTGAAAGGATATACAGGGACATCATTTTATTTTTACTAATATTTTTAATATTAACCTGGCTATACCTTTGGATTAACGGTTGAAAACAGAAAACACCGTTTGCTGCCCCTTCCACGAACGGAGTGCGATGATACTGACGTAAAATACCAACAAATCACTTTACTAGGTATAGGAGGGGAGAAAAATAGTTCGTCCATTTACGTAAACTAGGAAATGTCGCAAGTTTGAGTTTGATAATTTTCATTAGGTTTTTGTTTAATCATAATACAGTACAGTATTAAGAATAAGTGTTTTTACTCACGAACTGAGTTATCCATGCGAACGTATTCATTATGCAGTGTATATTATACTGTCTACAGCACATTAGCGTACAATGTAGAGAATGAAATTAAGATGAAAATTAATTATAATACGGATATTTAAACACATTTTTGAAAATGGTGGCCGTTCATTTCGATACAGGCTTCAGTTTTTTTGGTGCATATTATCGCACTATAGGCTATTGCATCTAATTCTAATTACCAGTTTCGTCCTTCGTACTAGTAACTCATGCTGAACTAATTCTGTACCTACTCTATAAAAGAGTACCTTACGTAATGTAAATTCAATCTTCACTTCTGCCCGATGCGAAAGGATAAAATTACTCAGACATGCTATCTACTGTCCGTTCAAGTAGTTATAGCGCAGGATCGTGGAAAGAGGGAAAATTACGTGACAGTTAATTACTTAACGAGGCCCTTTTATTTAAGTTATTTTAAACAGTTGTATAATATTACAACAGAAATTAATGTTTTCGGAAAAGAGCCAAGACAGCCCAGCCACTAGCTTTACAGAGGGGCTAGTAAAAGTAGGTGGGGGAAATCGGGATGCGACGTAGGCAAACGGACGACAGTACCTGTGCGAAAATATGGTTCAATATTGAAAGCTCTTTCGTCACTGGAAAATGCGAAAATATTTCTGAAACGTACTATACTCACTAACTCAGTACTATATGGGACCTTGGTTCTGTGTGGACAGTTGGAACTTCATAAGTAGAAGGGATGGGAGTGAAGTACATACAAAAACTGAGGTACAATAAAAATTGAAGTAAAAATAAAATGATGTCCCTTGTAGTTGCAGCAATTAAAAAGTTTGCAGTGAATGCAGCATTATACCTCCAATGTTTCTATATTATATTACAATAAAAACTATAGATCTGTTTACAAAATTTCTATTATATTCTTCATTTAAAAATGCTTGCAGTGATCTTTCTTTTTCAATTATAAAACATTCAATACCACAATTGTGTATTCTGTTCCAGAAATAAAGTACCTGCCACAACTGAAAAGTTGTCGGTGTGTGCACTTCTACTGAAATTATATACCTGAAAGGATAGAGTTGCGGCAATTCAAAAGTTTCCAGTGAATGCAGTATGTATACCTCCAATGGCATTTATATGTCATATGACAATAATAACTATTGATCTATTTACCAAATGTCTGTTATACTATTCATGTAAAAATGCTTACAGTGATCTTTATTTTTCAAATGTAAAATATTCAATACCACAACTGTGTACTGTATTCTGTTCCAGAAATGAAATAGTTGCCACAACTGAAAAGTTATCGAAGCATGCACTTCTACTGAAATTCTGTACCTGAAAGGATATAGTTGCAGCAATTAAAAAGTTTGCAGTGAATGCAGTATGTATACCTCCAATGTTTATATGTCATATTACAATAAAAGCTATAGACCTGTTTACTAAATTTCTATTATATTCTTCATTTAAAAATGCTTGCAGTGATCTTTCTTTTTCAATTATAAAACATTCAATACCACAACTGTGTATTCTGTTCCAGAAATAAAGTAGCTGCCACAACTGAAAAGTTCTCGGTGTGTGCACTTGTACTGAAATTATATACCTGAAAGGATATAGTTGCGGCAATTCAAAAGTTTCCAGTGAATGCAGTATGTATACCTCCAATGGCATTTATATGTCATATGACAATAATAATTATTGATCTATTTACCAAATCATGTAAAAATGCTTACAGTGATCTTTCTTTTTCAAATGTAAAATATTCAATACCACAACTGTGTACTGTATTCTGTTCCAGAAATGAAATAGTTGCCACAACTGAAAAGTTATCGAAGCATGCACTTCTACTGAAATTCTGTACCTTAAAGGATATAGTTGCAGCAATTAAAAAGTTTCCAGTGAATGCAGTATGTATACCTCCAATGGCATTTATATGTCATATGACAATAATAACTATTGATCTATTTACCAAATCATGTAAAAATGCTTACAGTGATCTTTCTTTTTCAAATGTAAATTATTCAATACCACAACTGTGTACTGTATTCTGTTCCAGAAATGTAATAGTTGCCATAACTGAAAAGTTATCGAAGCATGCACTTCTACTGAAATTCTGCACCTGAAAGGATATAGTTGCAGCAATTAAAAAGTTTGCAGTGAATGCAGTATGTATACCTCCAATGTTTATATGTCATATTACAATAAAAGCTATAGACCTGTTTACTAAATTTCTATTATATTCTTCATTTAAAAATGCTTGCAGTGATCTTTCTTTTTCAATTATAAAACATTCAATACCACAACTGTGCATTCTGTTCCAGAAATAAAGTAGCTGCCACAACTGAAAAGTTGTCGGTGTGTGCACTTCTACTGAAATTATATACCTGAAAGGATATAGTTGCGGCAATTCAAAAGTTTCCAGTGAATGCAGTATGTATACCTCCAATGGCATTTATGTCATATTACAATAATAACTATAGACCTATTTACCAAAGGTCTATTATAGTGTTCATGTAAAAATGCTTGCATCGATCTTTCTTTTTCAAATGTAAAATATTCAATTCCACAACTGTGTATTCTGTTACAGAAATAAAATAGTTTCCACAACTGAAAAGTTATCGAAGCATGCACTTCTACTGAAATTCTATACCTGAAAGGATATAGTTGCAGCAATTAAAAAGTTTGCAGTGAATGCAGTATGTATACCTCCAATGTTTATATGTCATATTACAATAAAAACTATAGACCTGTTTACTAAATTTCTATTATATTCTGCATTTAAAAATGCTTGCAGTGATCTTTCTTTTTCAATTATAAAACATTCAATACCACAACTGTGTATTCTGTTCCAAAAATAAAGTAGTTGCCACAACTGAAAAGTTGTCGGTGTGTGCACTTCTACTGAAATTATATACCTGAAAGGATATAGTTGCGGCAATTCAAAATTTCCAGTGAATGCAGTATGTATACCTCCAATGGCATTTATATGTCATATGACAATAATAACTATTGATCTATTTACCAAATGTCTATTATACTGTTCATGTAAAAATGCTTACAGTGATCTTTATTTTTAAAACGTAAAATATTCAATACCACAACTGTGTATTCTGTTCCAGAAATAAAATAGTTTCCACAACTGAAAAGTTATCGAAGCATGCACTTCTACTGAAATTCTGTACCTGAAAGGATATAGTTGCAGCAATTAAAAAGTTTGCAGTGAATGCAGTATGTATACCTCCAATGTTTATATGTCATATTACAATAAAAGCTATAGACCTGTTTACTAAATTTCTATTATATTCTTCATTTAAAAATGCTTGCAGTGATCTTTCTTTTTCAATTATAAAACATTCAATACCACAACTGTGTATTCCGTTCCAGAAATAAAGTAGCTGCCACAACTGAAAAATTGTCGGTGTGTGCACTTCTACTGAAATTATATACCTGAAAGGATATAGTTGCGGCAATTCAAAATTTTCCAATGAATGCAGTATGTATACCTCCAATGGCATTTATGTCATATTACAATAATAACTATAGACCTATTTACCAAAGGTCTATTATAGTGTTCATGTAAAAATGCTTGCATCGATCTTTCTTTTTCACATGTAAAATATTCAATTCCACACTGTGTATTCTGTTACAGAAATAAAATAGTTTCCACAACTGAAAAGTTATCGAAGCATGCACTTCTACTGAAATTCTATACCTGAAAGGATATAGTTGCAGCAATTAAAAATTTTGCAGTGAATGCAGTATGTATACCTCCAATGTTTATATGTCATATTACAATAAAAACTATAGACCTGTTTACTAAATTTCTATTATATTCTGCATTTAAAAATGCTTACAGTGATCTTTCTTTTTCAATTATAAAACATTCAATACCACAACTGTGTATTCTGTTCCAGAAATAAAGTAGCTGCCACAACTGAAAAGTTGTCGGTGTGTGCACTTCTACTGAAATTATATACCTGAAAGGATATAGTTGCGGCAATTCAAAAGTTTCCAGTGAATGCAGTATGTATACCTCCAATGGCATTTATATGTCATATGACAATAATAACTATTGATCTATTTACCAAATGTCTTTTATACTGTTCGTGTAAAAATGCTTACAGTGATCTTTGTTTTTAAAACGTAAAATATTCAATACCACAACTGTGTATTCTGTTCCAAAAATAAAATAGTTGCGACAACTGAAAAGTTGTTGGAGCGTGCACTTCTACTGAATTCTATACCTAAAAGGAAATTCATAATAAGCGAACTTCTATCAAAGACGTCATATTTATTTCGGGAAAAAAATATATCCTGCGTCTGAAATGTCTTCAGTGCATACACTTCTTTGAAAACAACGTGTTCTATTCCGAGAACAAAATATCTTATTCATCGGGGAGCATTTCCAGCGCGCATCTCTTGTTATTGAACACGAATTATTTTTATTTTTAAAATAATTTTTATGTAGTTGTTATTTTAGTTGTGTTGATTTTTCTAAATAATTCATCAAACATTCACTTTTTATCACAGGTAATTTTTAATTGAATGTGAAATTAAAAGTATAGCAGAACGCGTATCGCAATATGTTTTTGTTCACAATACTGGCCACTGGCTAGTGCATCATTCAATTTGTGTCCAGCACTGAAAGTCGATTGTGGCGTTCCAAACAAAACAACGAACGATCGTGATGCACACAATGTATATTTTCTCTTCCAACTCCGGTTTCACGTTGGCGTTACCGCAGTAGATAATGCTAGAAACTAGGACAGTCAATTCCATTGCAATTATATTTCGGAGCAGGTGATTGCGTTTACAGTTCTAATTCTACTATTACTGATTATTCCAACCGCCAAATACGAGTAATTAAAGGTTAATGTCTGTTCTCTTCAATCACACTAAGAAGTTTTAAATTTAACGGAATTTTTTTCTACTAAATACTATGCAGGTCAAGGTAATGATGATAATACCCTCCTTGATAGTTCAGTTAGAAGAGAGCTGGCTGTCTCGTGACGTCATGACGCTGGACCCGTTAAGATCTTGCCGTTATCGGAGTTGTAAATAGTTATAGTGAACAAGAAAAAGATTGTGACAATTTTTTTCAGGTTTATCCAGTATTTCTCTATACCAGGCCTGCACAACGTTTGCGCTCTCCGAGCCGGCTTACAGCTCATGAGCGGTATGCGGATATTAGCTGCGCTCTGTATAGGGTGGACTGGAAGAAGGGGTGATCTCGTACAGAATATACACAAAAGGAAGTACTATTGCGAGTGCTTATGAAATGAATTCCCGTTCAGTGTTTGCAAAACTATTTGGACTATTATCTATACTAATAATAAATCTGTAGCCGAAATGTTTCTGGTAATTTTCGATTTTACAAAAATAATTGGTCCTAACATATATAATTAACCACCCTTAAACCGAAAATCGCATTTCTGAAATTTTTGTTTGTTTGTCTGTCTGTCTGTCTGTCTGTATGTATGTTTGTTACCTTTTCACGCGATAATGGATGAACGGATTTCGATGAAAATTTGAATATAAATTATGTTCGTTGTAACTTAGATTTTAGGCTATATGGCATTCAAAATATTTTATTTAAAAGGGGGGTTATAAGGGGGTCTGAATTAAATAAATCGAAATATCTCGCTTATTATTGATTTTTGTGAAAAATGTTACATAACAAAAATTTATTTAAAATAATTTCCGATAAGTTTTATTCCTTGACAAATTTTGATGGGACTAATATTTAATGAGATAAATGAGTTTTAAAATTAAAATAACTGCCATCTAAGGTCGTATAATGAAATAAAAAACAAATGACTTCGTCTATAAGGCGCCTTGGACAGCAACAATCGAAAGCTATGAAAGATAGCCTACAGAGAATGTTTCTGTGTTTGTATGAAGTAATATCGGGAGCTAAATTAACCGATTTGTGTAATTAATTATTATTTCACCATTGGAAAGTGTAGTTTCTCTAGATAGACATAATACTATAATGTTATTACAGTAATTTCTGATATAATATAATGTAATGTAATATAATATAATATAATATAATATAATATAATATAATATAATATAATATAATATAATATAATATAATATAATATAATATAATATAATATAATATAATATAATATATGTAATGTAATATTATATAATATAATTTAAGTTATTTGAAGGGTTCAGAACCTTAGTGGGCCAAACGCAATTTACTGAATACGTAGAAAACAATGGTTAAAATTAAGTTATTACCATAATTCAATGGAAACCTATAACAAGTAAAATAAAGTATACACATTAAATCTAAATGATGTCAATGTTCATTAAACTATGGTTGCATGTAATAAAAATTAGAAACGTGTTAAAGGAATTGTCATTGCATCAAATGAGTGTCTCTGGACCAAAATGATCGTATTTTAATTATTTGGATGCAATTTAAATTAAGTAACATATTAAACGATTTATCCTTCTATCAAACACGAATGTTCCCTGGATCAAATGTCCTATTTTAATTATGTAATTACTTTATATTTATTTCTAACGGGTGCAGCGGAGCGCACGGGTACGGCTAGTTAATTAATAAAGAAATATTTATTTTACAGAAGTAGGCCTAATATAAATTCCATAGCTACTTACATGCACAATATCATTTTGTTATATTTTTATTTATCAGTACATCAAAACGAGGTTTTATGCTGTTGACAGCTGAAAGGAACAATAGCCTACTGATCGTAATGAAACATGGTTATAGATGTTCGATGTATGCCTTTATTAAAGTTTATTATAGAAAACAGTTGCTCACAGATATAAATGTTGAGCCAAACATAGCAATTATTTTCACAGCCAGCCTGTGTAGTCGTGGATATTATTGCTAATGTTTAGTCTTGTAAAACTGTACCAGGCTAGTAGTATTATTCAAACGATCTTCAGCCCTTATGCCACATTGAAGATCAGTAAGCTCGAACTGTAAATCGTTAAACGTTAAATGTTATGTTCCGTCTTTTAGATTCCTCCATACTATACTGCAGCAGTAGGTAAGCAACGTGAAACAGTTACTGAAAATAGGCTTACACACTGCACTCCACTAGATAACTGAGTAGTCGTTTCCCTCTCCTCTACCTATAGCAAGTGTATGTCATTCTGACGTATCTTCCTCTCCGTTTCGGCGAGCGGTATACACTGTCTCCCGCTCTGAAGGAGCGCGCGCGCTCGTTGAGCGCTGTTTGTGCAGGCCTGCTCTATACTTCTATAGCAATGATCAGCAGAATGACTGCTCTGTGGCGTCATCTCTCAGAGCAATCCTGACCTCTTAAGAATATCGGCATCTACAACCCTGAGTAGGCGGAGAAGGGCTGATAGCTTCAGTGACGAGATTGTCCTGTTCAAAAACTATGACAGTGCAAAACAAAGCGATTTTCTTTTCAAATCCATATGTGACATTTGAAATTTAAATAAAATGCGCATCAAACACGTGTTTTAAATGACAGATTCAGGTATACAATGAAAGTGATATTCTCCGTGTACATACCACGGAGGCACATGACGACAGGAAATTATATCTCTCATGCTCTAATAATCTCTGAACGACAAGATGAGTGGTTAGCATCACGATCAGCTTGCTTTATCCAGTGTAATAATGCTTAATTTATGGGTGCCTGTGTCGGTCCCTGAGGAGTTGCGGGAAGTTACCGTGAATTACGAAATCCATAATCTCTGTCGAGATCAAACCGGTGGCTTTGCTAATAGACAGAGTCCTTCCGACATGGAGTGACATCCAGTTATAGCTCAAAGAGGAACTTGAAAACTGTTATCGAAGTAACTAGCATCCAGTTTTATTTTTTTCAAAATCACGTATATTATACAATGGTACATACCAGAGCTGCCCTAAGTACAGCGCAAT
Organism: Periplaneta americana; assembly: GCF_040183065.1. NCBI lineage: Eukaryota > Metazoa > Arthropoda > Insecta > Blattodea > Blattidae > Periplaneta > Periplaneta americana. The sequence continues at coordinate 37,886,645 of NC_091132.1, read as the reverse complement.
TCTAGCGGTTCCTTCATCCTAACTGCCGGTAAGCGGTAACATAGGAGCCAGAACTATAACATGCACTCGCACGCAGGAAAAAAGCCCCGACTATAAAATGGAACATAAATATCTATTATTTATAAATTGAATTAAAAGAATTATTTGATTTACCACTGGAGATGTTCGAAATCTTTATTTTTGCTGTGATTAGGGGAGAACGGAAATTAATTTTAAGTTAATTTTTTATTGTTCAATATATACATATATAATTTGAAATGCTAATGGAAATGACGGGAAAACGGCTGAACGGATTTTAATGAATGATCCATCATTTTGAAGCTTGGCATCCAAGGATTTTCAGAAAAATAGTAACTTTCAGTGAAGCGTTAGTTTTCCTACATAATTTTCCTATTTTCCAAAATCCATCCTTCGTCAGCTTTGAGAAGTAATTGCATTTCAGAATAAAACAAAACATACACTGCAATAAACAATAGTTTATTACACGAAGGCCATGACCTGTAGGATTACCGACTGTTTAGAGCTCAAATTCAATTGGTTATTAAAAACTTCAAGACTTACTAAAAATAATTTACAAGTTTGATTCTGCGGTATGTAATTTTCTGAGTATAGCTGTGTATTGGATGTTAAAATATACAAAACTTGAGGTGATTTGATAACATTATTACCATTAGAAATGAAATATTATTATAGTTAATGCCATGATGCGACTATTTTTCATTAATTATACATATTAATTTCGATCAGTGATGACTTATAGTGTGTTCTTTAGTATCAGTGAAATGTGTTCTTTAGTATCAGTGAAATGTGTTATATAGTGTCAGTGAAATGTGTCATAGTGTCAGTGCAGTGAGTGAGATGTGAGTGAAGTGAAAGATTATTAGTATCAATGTGAAACTTATATAGGGCCTATACATATGTGGGTTGTAATAGAAACTAGGTTTACTTATTATTTAGCTTATTGTATGTATTATTAGTGTAATTATTGTGTATTATTTCTATTGTGTATTTTAATTGTAATGTGTATTATTTTTATTTTGTGTAATTAAGTTACCACTGCCACCGGGTGTTTCCCCACTTGCAGTATAAATAAATTACATACATACATTAACCTTACAACTAGGAAAATATCAGTAAAGAGACCAAGCCATATAATTAGTCCAACTGAGATTCGAACCCACGTCCCAACGCATCCTTAGAATGTGAGACATTTTGACTAGAACCTACATCTCATAGGTGGCTGCAATGTAGTTAAAGTGCGTTTTTGACAGAATTATCAGATGAAAATTTGCAAATTAATTGAAGACTGAAGCAGGCGCTGTTGACTCATGGGTATTTCTACACAACATTTAGAGGGAAGAGGCGGTGATGGCAGACACGCTTAAAGCTAGTGCCTGCCCTTCATTATAGTTCCTTTGTCATCAATTCTTCGCCTTCTCTCTTCTCTGTATTCAGATCGGCGAAGAAACTTGATTTGGTGCAGAGAAAACAGAGGGAAGACGAAAGAGAGGCAGAGTAGGAGAGAGAGAGAGAGAGAGAGAGAGATTGACGGTAAACACGGAGAATGCATTAATAAATAATAGAGAACGGAGCAGCATCAAGTGGGTAACTTCATCAAGGAAACTTTTAACGTCATGATTCAAATTCAGAATTATACAATAGAAAGTTTTTGCTTTTTAATTTTAATTCAGATGACGTTAACTACGAGATGGATTCAAACTCCACTTAACACGATATCTTTAATGTATGTACAATTACAAATATATTAAGAAGTTTCTAGGAATTTTTTAAAGAATTATAATATGAATATTCAGACATGGTATAGAAATGTGAGTCGTGCTTGAGTATTCTGATGATTATAAATATTTAATGCGATCCATAACTTCCATTGAAACGAAATTCATGTCGCTTCATTAATGTTCTTAAAATTTAATTATCAGCTAGCGGTTGATCGTGGTCGCGAATTTTGACATGTTTCAGCTACATCAGTTGCCAAGAGGTCTTCAGGGTGTGAAATACGTGTATTATATTGATTCACAGTTCACTACTGATTAGTGATTACTAGAATCCAGAGTTTGGTTACCTAAAGCCTCCAAGCAATCCGCAATTGTATAGAGCGTATTTCGAATCTCAGCGCTGAGCAATATGATGGCATGATGTGCACGCCCGACATCTATTGCACTACTCGGGAACACGCTGAAAAGACTCTCACATTCGTGCCATCTGTTGCAATAGTACAGAACATGTTGAAAATACACTCATTTTGATCATTTCATTATCACCAGGGAACGGATTTATATGGACTAAAAATATATGAAATATGTAAATATATATGTAGTTATTTTTACCAAAATATGGAATTAAATATGGATTTTTACCAAAATATGGAATTAAATATGGACTTAAAATTATAAAAAAATGGCTATGTACGTTAAATATTGGTACATTTTAATCAAACTAAACAAAAAATATAATGGACGTACCTTATCTTCCAATGTAGTTTCAACAAAACACAATTTTTATTGTCTGTTACCATAACAATAGGTTACAAACATTTCTTTCAAGTGCTGAAAAGTGAATCTTCTTCTATTGTCTCTGAGGATAGATTTATACTGACTAAAAGAGCGTTCGACGTCACAAGAAGTAACTGGTACATAATTCAATTTCACAATGTCTGCTGGGGATAAGTCCAAGTTAATCTTCACTGTTGATTCACCACTCATCACAGCAACAACCTTTTGTAGTTCTTCATATCCAGGGTTTTTTGAAAGTACAGTGTCCACCTTAGCTCTTACTGCATCTGCAACTTTACCTCTACCACGATTCAGTTGTTCCACAGTACTATTTATAATTTCAAAACTTTCAGATAGTGAAAGGTGCCTATTTTGGAGACTTTTGAGCGTTTTTATGATGCATGAAAATGTATGCTGAATGTGAGCTAAGTCATTCTTCACACTTATGTCACAGGTAACTGTTTTCGCAGTATCAATTGAGACTGCATCTTCAGAGTCCAATGCAAGGAGAACATTGTTAATAGAGTCTATATGTTCGGCATAATATTCAACTGCTTCTAGCCATGTACCCCATCTAGTTAAAATTGGCTTTGGTGGCAATGGAATTTCAGGGTACATTTCTTTCAACACGTTAACTCTACTGGGAGCTTTGAGAAATACTTTTTTCACTGATGAAATCAACAAATCTACTTTAGGGAAATTGTCTCTGACCACTTCTGCCACACGATGAAATGCATGCGCCACACAAGTAAAATGAGTCAATTTAGGATATACAACAGATAATGCTTGTCCAGCTTTGACCATATAAGGGGCAGCATCGCTAATAAAGAATAACACATTATCGTACATAATACCCTTTGGCCACAGGATACCCATAGCTTCGTTGAACAGTTTAACTATAGTTTTGTTATTGCACTTTTCTAGAACATCACAATGTAAAAGAATTCGTTCAGAATATTGTTCACTTAACAAACCGATAACTACATTACCAACAAGTCTACCTTCTTTGTCGGGAGTCTCATCAATGGAAACCCAAATTGAACTATCTTTAATTTCATCTCTTATCTTCTGTATTGTCTCATCGTAGATGGATGGAGCATACGTCTTCCTAAGTGTTGACTCATCCGGGATTGTATGTTGAGTATATTTTTCAAGGAATTCCCTGAAGACCTTATTCTTTAGTTTGTAGAGAGGAATATCAGCAGAGATGAGAGAACGGCACAGGTCGATGTTAAACTCAGATCTTACATTCGATGTTGTTGGTTGTGTTAAAAACAATTGTCTCTGCTTGGAATTTAGTTGTTTGTTGGCCTGATGTTTACTAGTTGTAATGTGTTGTTGCACCAGGAACTTTTGTGTAGATGATACTGCACACTGACACAAATTACAAAATAATATTTTATTGTCAGTTGATAAACCATCTTCTTTAAATTCTGAAATGTAACTTGTTAGTTTTGATTTTAAATTGACTGAATGACGTACTTTTGGCATATTTACCGTCTTTATAGTATGATTTACAAAACTGAACCTATGTGTACTCTGACTGGCATTTAACTGTTGAGCTGCACAACTGAAGTCTGTTAAAAATTTTAAATTAAATTAATACAGTTTTGTAACTTACTTTCCCATTGTTGATAGGACTGCTAATTTTCAAATAACTCTGATGTTAAAGGGATTACTGAACATGTGTTTAAATCTCTATTGTTGAAATGTATTTTTAAAAGTTAATGGAATTTTGTTTTGTTTTATTGTTAAACCTAATATAATATGGACTGTTTTATATGAAATATGGAAAATATATGGAAATTAACGAAAATATGTACTAAACTCTAAAATATGGAAAAATATGGAAAATAAAAGTAGGATTTTTCAACCCTACACATTGTGAAACATAAAGATAATGCAAAATATAAATTATATTAGCTTTATAAGTAAATATGTATTTACATATAAATCCTTTCCCTGATTATCACAAAAGTAACAAGGTAAGATATTTGTAAAAACTCAAAACTTAGATATTTAATTATGATCGAACAAAGGCGCCGTATGAATCTTGCCTATAATGGCAATTAATGGTTTCATAAACATACTCGCGATCTAATTACTACAATTATGGGCTTGTTTCATAATATACTATTATAAAACCCTTATATAACTGTTCTTCTTAGTCGTCTTACAGTGTATAATCTAGTTAAAAATTTAGAGAAACTGCACGTATACAAGATAAAATATATAGGAAAGACGTCTTGTTTTATTGAGGACATCATAGGCAACACGACAAGGCGTAGAATAATCGCCAGGAAAATCTAAACGTAAGCTGAGAGATGGTGATTAATAACAAGAAAACTGTGGCCACTTTAATCCCCGAACCTTAAGTTCTGTAATTTTTGTACAGCGACATCATTTTATTTTTACTAACATTTTTAATATTAACCTGTCTATACCTTTAGAGAACCGGAAACACCGCTTGTTCCCCCCCTCCAAGACTGGAGTTCGATGATACTGGCGTAAAACACAAATCACTCTACTAGGTATAGGATGGAAGAAAAGTAGTTCATCCATTTACGTAAGCTAGGAAATATCGCGATTTAGAGTTTGATAATTTTCATTAGGTTTTTCTTTAATCAAAGTACAGTACTATGTTAAGAATAAGTGTTTTTACTCACGAAGTGAGTTATCCATGCGAACGTATTCATTATGCAGTGTATATTGTCTACAGCACATTAGCGTACAATATAGAGAAAGAAGTTAAATTGAAAAATAATCATAATATGAATATTTAAACACAATTTTGAAAATGGTGGCCGTTCATTTCGATACAGGCTTCAGTTCTTTTGTGCATATTATCGCACTATAGACTATTGCATCTAATTCCAACTGCCAGTTTCGTCCTTCGTACTAGTAACTCATGTTGAAATAATTCTGTAACTACTCTACGTACTGTGAATTCAATCTTCACTTCTGCTCGACCCGAAAATATAAAATTACTCAGACATGCTATCTACTGTCCGTCCAAGTGGTTATGCCGCAGGATTGTAGAAAGGGAGGAAATCACGTGGCAGTTAATTACTTAACGAGGCCCTTTTATTTAAGTTAAATTAAACAACTGTATAATATTACGTAAACGTCCAATTCCTAAGAGAAATTAATGTTTTCAGAAAAGAGCTAAGACAGCCCAGCTTTTACAGAGGGGCGAGCAGAAGCAGGTGGGGGAAATCGGGATGCGACGTAGGCAAACGGACAGTACCTGTGCGAAAATATGATTCAATATTGAAAGCTCTTTCGTCACTGGAAAACGCGAACATATTTCTGGAACGTACTATACTCAGTAACTCAGTACTGCTTACTATCTGCGGTCTTGGTTCTGTGTGGAGTTGGAACTTCCTTAGTAGAAGGGGAGTACATTCAAAAACTCAGGTACAATAAAAATTGAAGTAAAAATAAAATGATGTCCCTGTATTAAGAGCGTATTTAAGACAGGTTTGTTCTGTATCAATCAATTAATGGAGAAACCTTATGAAAGACAGATAATTGCTCTATTTATTGTTCATGTACCGGTACCATAAAATTATATTTCATAATGCCCACTTAATAACTTTTTTTATTGAGTTATTCATTTATCTATAAAAGGACAAAACTCCAATTATAATGGGCAGTAGAAAATTATAATCATTTATGCCATGAAAATAAAAAAAAAAAACACGAAAAAATAAATACAGATGTAAATAAAAGACGTAAATTATTTAAAATTGAGAATTAAAGATGAGAAAATGGCAATATTATTTCAAATGAGTATCTTCAATATTTAATTAAGAAAAAGTTTATGGTTAATATGAGATACCCTGAAAACTAGATCCCATGTTTACATCATTCATAGCACTAAGAAAACATTCTTAACAATGGTAAACTTTCATGGTTGGAGATGTTTCGTTTATCGTATTGGCGATATCTTGTTAGATGTGATGTTCGAGCGATAAGCTAGATTTGTAATAATATCTCGCTTTTATTCAGTAGACCGTTGAATTATATGTTTGTTCTGACAATAAATTTTTATTATAATTATAATTTCCCTCTAATCTTAGTTAGCATATGCAGACACGCAAAGGAAACTTATATTACCTAGCTGTTGAAATAATGGCGGTTATCGGTTAGGGAAATGAAACAGACCTAGTGTATAAATTAATAAATTTCAAGAACGGAATTCTCTGATTTTAAATTCTTACGACAGAATTCACAATAATAAAAGAATGATTATATTCTTAAAATTTTTATACCTCCTCGTTTTCTATTTCACGCTTCCATATCAAATATTTGAGAACTGAATCTATTATCATGAAAAAAGTTGTATTTAATTTTTTTAATTATCAGCTTTGCAAATAGATGGATGACAAACACACATATATCAAACAGCCAGCGACTCCTGTAACAACATGGCGCAATAAAGGCGACTGTACACACACATTAGTCCATAGTACATTGCGACTGTCCCTACAAAAGCTGCTATTGTATAACCAACTTGGACCAACATAAACAAATAGCAATGAACGCGGGCTGCACTGTATATCCGATATGGAAATATGGAATGTTTGTGTTAATTCATGGAAACATTCCATATAAATTACACAGAGTGCTTTAATTCTTTCGAGCTTGTGCGATTGTAATTACACCTAAGCTACAACAGTATGAAATATTACTAATTTTCTATAATACTCGCACTCTTTTCATAAAAACAAAAATGAACATACATGTTTGTTGTGATATTTTAAATAAATATTACTTCTAGAAAAAAACTAAGAGGCCTTTATTTTTTGGTTCAAGTACGGTCGCGGGCATATTTTCACTCTACAATATACGGTAGATGTTTATACAGGGTGTAAGAGGCATAGGTGCTATTATTTTAACTGATAATTATTCATGTCATAAGGAAGAAAAAATGTCCTTACAATTTTTTTTCTAATTTCAATATTTAACAATTATTAAAGTTTACAATATTAGACTTTTGCAACGTTGCTGGATAGGAAGGAGTGGGTTTATAAGAACACAGTACAGCTCAAGCGGGTACAGACATACCGGTATAGATGCCCTGTTCTAGTGCAGGAGCGGACCATGATAATACTGTTGTTTACATAAAACGAGCAGCAAATACAAACTTTCAATCTCATTAATAGAATATTATGGTAAATTTACATTTTATGTAAAAATATTGCTTCATTTTTATTGTGAGTCTAAAAAATAAACAATAATGGTTTTCTGCACAAAGTCACACGAACTTATTTCTAATGCAAAATATTAATCTCTCTCGCTTCCGTAAAGCAGTATCATTTTTTAACAATTTTCTGGTTGTGTGATTTTCGAAACGGGGTGAGAGACTCATTTCGCAGCACGCGCTACGAGCGTGCTAAGCTAGCCCCGGCTATCCACTGGTTACTTATACCGAATTCAAATCATATCCTATCGCTAACACTGGTTTATGAATACGAAAAACGCTGATCATCCACCGGAAGCCCGCGCTGAAAATGTCTATGAATACGGCCCCTAGTTTCTAAAAATCGTTGAGAAACCGCTACAAAAGTTCGCCGATTAGGTAATTTTCTTTGAGGAAACTGTTGACGGTACTTCCTTCCTGTCTCACTTGAATTACGACGACTTTCTCCATAAATTAATAACATATGATATTCCTAAACTGCACAGGATATTGTAAATTGTTAATTGAATACCCTGTACTGAACTGCCATCCGCTCGGCAGTAGAGCTATGGACAGGGAGCTTGAACTCAGCTGACTCGTACTTACGTCTGTGCAGAATACTGCCTGCTGAACACGTTGCCACGTCTCTCACGCCAGAATATTAACAAATTTAAGCATGTATTTTTATTTAATTTCACGAAAACGTAATAGAACACACAAACATGTATTTAAACTAATATTAACTCTTTGCTAGATACGATACCTATACCTATCGTATACCTATCGATGTAATTGTTTTCGTAATTTTACTATCGATATATGCAGTATACTTACTTACTGGCTTTTATGGAACCCGGAGGTTCATTGCCACACTCACATAAGCCCGCCATTGGTCCCTATCCTGAGCAAGATTAATCCATTCTTTATCATCATATCCCACCTCCCTCAAATCCATTTTAATATTATCTTCCCATCTACGTCTCGGTCTCCCTAAAGATCTTTTTCCCTGCGGCCTCCCAACTAACACTTTAAATGCATTTATGGATTCGCCCATACGTGCTACATGCCCTGCCCATCTCAAACGCAGTATACAGTTATGTGGTATAACGCGAATAAAATAAAATATTTTTTTTTCTGTGATAACTATCAAGTTTTGACCCTATGTTGTATGGACATTTTTTGATCCTATAGACCGTCCCCGAAGACTGTGAAAAGGACGGCACTTATACCCCTTACACCATGTATATCTTGATTAGAAACTTTCAACACTTCTCTGTATTTGCTGATTACACACTTTTAACACTTTATATCACTTAGGAATATGGTTATAATAATCATTTCCATGTGTTAAAATAAAAACTAAGTTTCAGATTACCTACTTGACTAGTTTCAGCTTTATGTTAGTCATCATCAGAACTAAAGAGGCTCTTGCTTCACCCGTTTTTTTTTTTTTTCATTTTCATTTGATTTATTGTTTTCCATAGATCTTACATTAGCTTTAAGATGTAGAACAAGTCAAAATTTTACAACATTAGAACTTTTTGGCAAGATGAAGTGATGCCTTGAATTTGCCATAGATTGCCTGGCATTTGCTTCACGGTTGGAGAAAACCTCGAAAAAACCCAAACTGGTAATCGGCCCAAACGAGAATCTAACCCAAGACCGAGCGCAGCTCCGGATCAGCAGGGTAGCGAGTCTGCCGACTGAGCTGCTTTAGTGGCTCCACAAAAAAGTATACAGTACATAGCAAGCAGATGATCCACTTTAGAAACCTAAACAATTATCCATCAGTTGAGCTATAAAATATGTGGCAAGTAAATTAGTTCAATTTAAAAGCATAAACAATTCATTCAGTTGAGATATGCAAAAATGATAATACGAGTACATATTACGCAAATTACTTCAATCTACAAACATAAACAATTCATCAGTTGAGCTATACGGATTACTATTCAATTTATTCATACACAATTCATTAGCAAAGCTATACAAAAATATAGGCAATACATAGTAGACAGATTAATTCAATTTACAAGCTTATTGTAGTTGAATTATACATAATTGTACAATAGTAGATTAATTTAATTTACAAGCATAAACAATTCATCAATAGTAGAAAATATGAGTAGGCCTATGTAGAAATTTGGTTAATTCTGATCTATATCTTTTCTCATGGTCCTTCAAAGCTTTAAAATAATTAGGCAGTGCATTAAAGACTGTAATACATAAATAGTGAAGTCCCTTTTCTACAACAGCTTAGACTAACAGAGGGTGGATGATTTGCTGAGGCTTATGTTTGTGTATAGTAGTGAGGATTCTAATAGGGCGTGTGTTCTGAAAGTTAGTTGTATATTGAGGATGTGTGTAGTTGTGTTTTTGTGTGTCTATAAGGAAATTCTGCATATCCAACCGAAAAACCAGAAATTAAACATGGAAATTCTAGATATACAACCCAAAAAAAAAAAAAAAACAGAAATTAAACACAGTACGGAGCCACTGGCGTGGCTCAGTCGGTTAAGGCTCTTGCCTACCGATCTGAAGTTGCGCTCGGGCGCGGGTTCGAACCCCGCTTGGGCTGATACCTGGTTGGGTTTTTTCAGAGGTTTTCCCCAACCGTAAGATGAATGCCAGGTAATCTATGGTGAATCCTCGGCCTCATCTCGCCAAATACCATCTCGCTATCATCAACTTATCGACGCTAAATAATCTAGTAGTTGATACAGCGTCGTTAAATAACCAACTTAAAAAAAACAGTACGAAATATACAGACGCACACAAAAACATATCCACAACACATCTTTAATACACAGATCCTATTTGACTTCACACTATCATACACAAATGTACCCCCCCCCAACAAAATAGCTAAAGAAACAGAAAGAAACATGGACCTCGCTAGCTATGATGATGGCCGACATAAAGCTGAAAATAGTCAACTAAGTAATATACTCATAGAACTTAGTTTTTATTTAACACATAAAAGTGATTATTATTATTATTATTATTATTATTATTATTATTATTATTATTATTAAAATGAACGATAGTGAGAACACTTAAACATTAAACATTTTGGCACTATTAATACACCACAATCATTGTTAGACATTGAAATAAATCTATAGGCCTATTTTCTTTTCGTCCGGCCCCTGGATATCCAGTACGCAATGACAAAACTCAGTTTCTTGTAATAACGTAGAAGCTTCAGATGGATGCATATACTCTTCTGCGATCATTTCCTAATAAATTAGTAGTATTGCCTTAGTAATATCTCCTGCAATGTTATTCATTCTACCTTTATAATTGAAAATTTTGACGTATAAAATTAATCTGAAGGGAAAAAAACAAATACAAGAAATATGAAGTGCATGCCATTAAAAAGTTGCAGATTTTAATTAATCTGAAAGGTACAATTATTATATTTCAGGTGTACTTATATTTGTATTTAGAGAATTAATTTTATAAAACATGATTTATATGTAGGTATTTAGAATCGTTAGAAATCAACCAAGATTTAAGCCACAGTCGCATGTGTCGCATTTTGCTACTCGACTTCTAAAAATGCAACAAACTTTGAATGTAAATGTGCAAAAATGCGACAACCACATTTGACTTCAGAAACGAAGTGGTATTGGAGAAAATGAAATCAGAGATGTGTTTGAACTAATCTGAAATTAAATGAAATGCTAATGGCATAGACAATGTTCGAAAAGGTATTGAGCAATAGATGTTCATAAATTGATTTCAAAGAGTTGGTGCAATTCATGTAAGTAAAGAGAACAATTTCTTCTAATTGATTTATATAATTCCATCGCATACTGTGAAGTGTGAGCGGGGGTTTACTTCATGAATCTTGTAAAAACCACCTTTCAGTAAAAAAAAAGAGTTAGCACTCTGTTATAGGCATCCGACAAGGAAAACTCAGTGCGCAGAAACCAGCGGGCGTCACTATCTCGCGCAGATGACGTATGCTCCCGTTTCCAGCATGCTCTCACGCCTACTATAGGGGGGTAAGGGGGGTATAGTATGCGCGCCGCGAGGAATCCGAGCTCAGTTTTGCTTGTAGGATACCTATAACAATAAATCTTGAAGGGTCTTATAGTAAAGAATTGCTATGTTTTATACAAATCTGGCTTTCAGGTAGTAGCTCCCTGTAAAGCAGGTTTGAATAATTTCAAGGAAAAAAAAATTGTGACGGTGTCGTATATGGTTCCTGGGTTAGCTCAGTCGGTAGAGCGTTCGCGCGCTAAGCGAAGGGTCCCGGGATCGATACCCGGCTCCGGAACAATTTTTCCTTGAAATGATTCAATTGCTATGTTTATTTTTTATTTTAGCGGGTTATTTAACGACGCTTTATCAACACCTTAGGTTATTTAGCGTCTGAACGAGATGAAGGTGATAATGCCGGTGAAATGAGTCCGGGGTCCAGCACCGATAGTTATCCAACATTTGCTCGTATTGGGTTGAGGGAAAACCCCGGAAAAACCTCAACCAGGTAACTTGCCCCGACCGGGAATCGAACCCGGGCCGCCTGGTTTCGCGGCCAGACGCACTAACCGCTACTCCACAGGTGTGGACTTCTATGTTTAGTGTCCATAAAGTAACGTAATTTAATGCGATGTAAATTCAGCAGTAATTGTTTCTAAATATACCTACGTCTAATGATTTATTTACGAAAGTACGGTACATCTAGACTATGATAATATGGATTGAAAGTAATAAAACTCCAAGAAACAAATTACATAACTTTTTGTTTCTGCATACTTCATTAATTTTATGTTTCTGCGCAATTATTTATAATATTGCATAAGCATTTCGCAATTTGCACAAATATAACTTTTTCATTTGTGCATTTTTGCGACAATTATTTATTTTCTAGCTTAAACCCTAAAGTCAACCATTCCGTAAAGAAAGCAATCGTGTCCTAGTTGCAGGCAGTAAACCCACAACCAACTCTGAGGTCAGACTCGCAAACTCTGACACAGACTGGAGTTGGTCAGATTATCTGACAGTTTGGGAACGTGACTGCCTTCGCGATGCTGTTGAATTATTTCCACAAACTTGGAATCGAGCAACTGTCACACAATCAGACGCTACAAGCTAAAAGTCACACTGCGGAATACTTTCCTCTTAAAGGAATTTCCAGGAAAGCGATCTCCGGATAGAATGATGCTGATTGGCTTCAGCATCGCAAATGTGAACGAATTCCGTACTGTAACAACGTGCATTCATCGGAACTCTATTATTGGGTCTACTCGCAGTTATTGCACAGCACAACTGAAAAAATGCAGACTTTTTAATCGGTTAGAGTGAATACTTACATGTGTGACAAATAGTATTCAAAATTACACACACGTAAGTTAAGTATTTAGGCATAATTTTCGATAATCATTTAAAATGGAACCAACACATTAATTATCTTTGTAATAAATTACATAAAATAGTATATTAGTTTGTTTTATTGAGGAATTACTTGTCAATAAGTTTATTACGTACAATATATTTAACTTTATTTCAATCGGTAATTATGTATGGAATTATAGGATGGGGTAGCTCATTCAAATCCAATTTTAATCCACTTTATTTATTACAGAAGAAGATAATCAAAATATGTCTTCATAAACCTATTCATTTTCCATCTCAAAATTTGTTTTTAGACTTTAATGTACTTAACGTAAGACAAATTTATTATATTGTATTAATAAAATTCATACATAAAAATCGAAATAATTTTGAATTGTATTCTCATAGTTATGAAACAAAAGGTATGCATTCTTTAAGATTGTTTGAACCAAAATGCAACACTGTTACAGTATTTAATCATAGTAGCAATTTAGGCCCAAGAATATATAACAAATTTATATTTAAATATCCTAACCTTGTCAATTCTATAGTTCTAGTATTAAATTTAAAAAGTTATGTATGGATTTTATAAAAATTGAAAATTTGTAAATTTAAATTTATATACTATAATTGCAAATTGTATTGTATAATTATTAATTATAATTGTATTGTATAATTATTAATTTCAATTCAGGAATCCTCCCCTGAGCACGAGTTCTACTCTTTCAGGGGCGAGCTAAAATTTCTCTGTATATTTTATATTTTATGTTGCAATTATTAGCAAATTAATAATAAATAAATATATATAAATATATAAATAAATTTCTGTGTTCTGGATTAAAGCACTTGGATAGGACAAATGTTAGATATATCTGGAGAATTTACACAATTTCTCAAAATAACTAAATTACTGATAACATTTCTAAACTAAAAGGTCATATAAATCTCATAGTCACTACTCATTGTTTTAAGAAACCGTGGCCAAATCTATGTGTAATCAGTGTTGATAATAGTTGAAAATCTGAATGGCAAACAACCCAAATACAAATTTATCGAATTTGACTTTTTACGTGATATATGTTGTGTTTTTGATAGGATACGATACTGTAAAAAGAATATCCCAAGTTTGACCCTAAGTCTGTGTTTTTTAATTATACAAATATTTATATCAATACTCTTGTATTGGAAGCTTATGTAATTTTCTTGCTATCTTGAACAATTTACTTCAATGGACTTGGGATGATTGTCAGTTCAGATTGTAAAAATCATGACCCGCTATATCTGGTTTGTATAGATGAATGGAAAGTTGTCGTCGGTTTACAAGCGAAACACATTAAGTAAAAAATATTACTTCTGAGGAAATGGCGTATAAAATGCAAGTTACATAATATACATATATAAACTAAGAAACAGAAAATTAAATAGGCCTACACATAAAGAGAAACAACTTACTGAAAAATTTTGAGGATTCAGTTTCGTTAAGAGCTTTCAAAACTCCTTTGTCTCAGAGGCAATATTTTTTTATTTAATATATTTTGCTTGTAAGCCGACGCAAACCAGTATTGACTTATGGATGATGTTGAAAGATTCACACAAATTTAAGAAAAAAAAAACTAGTATGCAAATCAGGCATTCAGGTATAGCTCCCTGCGAAGCTGTCACTATTCGCTAACAGAAAACCACAATTCTGGTCATACAGAATGTTGCACTCAATATACATTATCATTATACATAGATAACGTTGCTTTTCTGAGTGAATTGTACACGTTCTAAACGTACACAAATGCTGTGGGAATTACACATAGAAAGTTATTTTATTATAGATATAGCAACGTGTGAAAGCGTTGCCTCTCGTAACAATATTGTATTGGCAAGGAAATTCAAGGATTATTTCTATAGAATTACGTCGAATTTCTTTGAAGTGGTTCTGAATAACTTTTATTGTGACATATTGTGCACTCAATGTTGGGTCTTTGACGGCCTGTCAGTCTACTTGAGGTATGTGGATAGAAAGGGAAAAATTGAGTCGGTACATTCCCTGGCTAGTTCAGTCGGTAGAGCGTTGGCGCGCTCAGCCAAAGGTCCCGGGTTCGACAATTTTTCCCTTGTAATTTTGAAATAGTATCAATTACTAGCAATTCTTATTGAATTTGCTATTCCCAAGAAACTAGTTCGATTAATTAAAATGTGTCTGAGTGAAAAGTACAGCAGAGTCCGTATAGGTCAGCTTCTGTCAGATGCGTTTCTAATTCACCGTGGGCTAAAGCAAGGAGATGCACTACCACCATTGCTTTTTAACTTTGCTTTAGAGTATGCCATTAGGAAAGTGTAGGATAACAGAGAGGGTTTGGAATTGAACGGGTTACATTAGCTGCTTGTCTATGCGGATGACGTGAATATGTTAGGAGAAAATCCAGAAACAATTAGGGAAAATACGGGAATTTTACTTGAAGCAAGTAAAGAGATAGGTTTGGAAGAAAATCCCGAAAAGACAAAGTATATGATTATGTCTCATGACGAGAATATTGTACGAAATGGAAATATAAAAATTGTAATTTTATCCTCTGAAGAGGTGGAAAAATTCAAATACCTGGGAGCAACAGTAACAAATATAAAAGATACTCGGGAGGAATTTAAACACAGAATCAGTATGAGAAATGCCTGTTATTATTCGGTTGAGAAGCTTTTATCATCCAGTCTGCTGTCAAAAAATCTGAAAGTTAGAATTCATAAAACAGTTATATTACCGTTTGTTCTTTATGATTGTGAAACTTAGACTCTCACTTTGAGAGAGGAACATAGGTTAAGGGTGTTTGAGAATAAGGTGCTTAGGAAAATATTTGGGCCTAAGAGGGATGAAGTTACAGGAGAATGGAGAAAGTTACACAACACAGAACTGCACGCATTGTATTCTTCACCTGACATAATTAGGAACATTAAATCCAGACGTTTGAGATGGGCAGGGCATGTAGCACGTATGGGCGAATCCAGAAATGCATATAGAATGTTAGTTGGGAGGCCGGAGAGAAGACCTTTGGGGAGGCCGAGACGTAGATGGGAAGATAATATTAAAATGGATTTGAGGGAAGTGGGATATGATGGTAGAGACTGGATTAATCTTGCTCAGGATAGGGATCAATGGCGGGCTTATGTGAGGGCGGCAATGAACCTCCGTGTTCCTTAAACGCCAGTAAGTAAGCATGTATTTAATTTTCATTCACATCAGTCATTGTCCGAGAATGCAATATTCTGTCCAAGTTGTACAAGCGGTTTGAAATTTAAATAGGCATATTATTGTACAGACCCAGAAACAAAATTTGGGCCACCTAATTTTAGCAAGTTCCCGATAAAACGCATTGCGCATGTGCAGTAAACAAGAGCGCCTAAATGTATGCTACTTGTGGACAGTCTTGCGAAGCTAGTTGCCTACATAGAGGAGGACTGCTACCAAGACTGCCTATTTTTTAAATTTCATATCTGTGCATTTCTCTCACACTAAACTGTTTCAAACATTAAATATCCCATTTAAGCAGGTACCATTCATAATCTATATACTAATAATAAATCTATAGCTGAAATTTTTCTGGTGATTTTCTATTTTCCAAAAATAATTGGTCCTAACATATAATTAACCGCCCTGAAACCGAAAATCACTTTTTTGAAATTTTTGTTTGTATGTCTGTCTCTCTGTCTGTCTGTCTGGATGTTTGTTACCTTTTCACGCGATAAAGGCTGAACCGATTTATATGAAAATTGGAATATAAATTAAGTTCATTGTAACTTAGAATTTAGGCTATATGGCATTCAAAATATTTTATTTAAAAGGGGGTTTATAAGGGGGCTTGAATTAAATAAATCGAAATATCTCCCTTGTTATTCATTGTCATGAAAAATATTACATAAGAAAAGTTTCTTCAAAAATAATTTCCGATAAGTTTTATTCCACGCAAAATTTTGATAGAACTGATATTTAATGAGATAAATGAGTTTCAAAATATAATAACAACGCCATCTAAGGTGGTGTAATGAAATAAAAAACAAATGACTTCGTCTATAAGAGGCCTTGGACAACAACAATCGAAAGATATGAAACATACGGTAGCCTACAGAGAATGTTTCTGTGTTTGTATGAAGTAATATCGGAAGCTAAATTAACCGATTTGTATAATTAATTATTAATTTACCATTGGAAAGTGTAGTTTCTCTACATGGACATAATGCTATAATGTTATTACAGTAACTTCTGAGTGAATCGAGGACAGGTAAGATTAAAATAGCTTCTCATGCACAGAAAACTTGATAGGCATTCGTTTCCTGTATTTCCTAAAATAATTTTTTATGACCAAATGAGTGGTCTCTGGATCAAAATGATCGCATTTTAATTTTTTTAATACAATTTAATTTAAGTAACATAATAAACGATTTATCCTTCTATCAAACACGAATGTTCCCTGGATCAAATGTCCTATTTTATGTAATTACTAACGGGTGCAGCGGAGCGCACGGGTACGGCTAGTGTGGATATAAAAGACAAACAGATGTCCATCAAATGAGCGGATTATCTACCTTTCCATTGCAAAAGACAAGCCTGACATCCTCAGGTCATCATCAAAGTTGCCCGAACTGACAAATCTGCCGTATAATTTGTTTGATGGACTGCGCGCACCGCAGGAGTCGAGATTGTTAGCGGGGTCATAATAGAACTGCAAAGGTTCAGTCTCAGCCTCCCGTCTTCTCGAGTGATAACGACAATCCAACCAATCAATATAGGCCACGTGTAGTGTAGTGGTCCTCCAGGGCAAACGGGCCTCGACGTGGAGAGAGATCCAAGCTGAACGAGAGTGATAAGAGCTGTATTCAGA
Source organism: Periplaneta americana (assembly GCF_040183065.1). Taxonomy (NCBI): domain Eukaryota; kingdom Metazoa; phylum Arthropoda; class Insecta; order Blattodea; family Blattidae; genus Periplaneta; species Periplaneta americana. Next base: position 37,868,742 of record NC_091132.1, on the reverse strand, counting down.
GCTAACGCCGAGTGCACAAAGCATGTCAGAGAAGTTATCCGAATACAGTGAAATCAATTTTTGAACCCTTCCATTCCCTTTGCATTTAACGGATTCGATAAATATGTCACAATAAAAGTTATTCAAAACCACTTCAAACAAATTCGAGGTAATTCTATAGAAATAATCCTTGAATTTCCTTGCCATCACAATATTGTTACGAGAGGCAACGCTTTCACACGTTGCTATATCTATAATAAAATAACTTTCTATGTGTAATTCCCACAGCATTTGTGTACGTTTAGAAAGTGTACAATTCACCCAGAAAAGCAATGTTATCTATGTATAATAGGTATAAACGATATAATCTGTCACAAACATTTGGTATAGCACAGTATACTTCAAAAAAAATTATATTTCCTATTTTATATGCACAGATTTTCTCACGAAAAAGCGACAAGGGCTTCATAGGACTCCTGCATTTGCCTCAAACGTTGGGTGTTATTGTGTTGTTTAGATTTTTAAGGAACTGGTTCTCATTTATAAGGATTGTGAAAATGTTTTAAGAGTGTAGCGTATGTGGTACCTAAGAGGTTATGTCCATTTTCGGTTTTCTCCTTCAAAATTTTCTGGAGCTCCATCAGTGGAGCAGCGTAACCCGGAGTGAGACTAGTGGCCAACAGGCTTGGAGCTCACATATTTAGTTTCTTACAGACCCCAACCCCTTGCAAGGACGCGTTTTGCGTACCTTATAAATTTTTTCCTCCATATTCTCCTCTCTTTTTCGATTTTTCGATTTGAGAGTGTAATAAATTTAATGTAAATTTATGTGCTATACTATATTATCAAGGATTATTTTTCCTTTATTTCTTTATGAAATGCACATAAATAATCAATTTTTTTTTATTTTATTGGGTTATTTTACGACGCTGTATCAACATCTAGGTTATTTAGCGTCTGAATGAAATGAAGGTGATAATGCCGGTGAAATATTTTTTTTTTATTTTATTGGGTTATTTTACGACGCTGTATCAACATCTAGGTTATTTAGCGTCTGAATGAAATGAAGGTGATAATGGCAGTGAAATGAGTCCGGGGTCCAGCACCGAAAGTTACCCAGCATTTGCTCGTATTGGGTTGAGGGAAAACCCCGGAAAAAACCTCAACCAGGTAACTTGCCCTGACCGGGATTCGAACCCGGGCCACCTGGTTTCGCGGCTAGACGCGCTGACCGTTACCCCACAGGTGTGGACTCAATAATAAAACTGTAATCCAAATTTTTCTGGTAATTTTCGCTTTTGCAAAACTAATTTGTGTTAACTTGTATAATGAACTGTCTTGAGGTCGAAAATCGAAATGTCTGTATGTTTGCTACCTACTCACTCGATAATGGCTGAACCGATTTCTACAAAAAGTGTTACGTAAAATAAGTGAGACCCCATTTTGATGTTAGGCTATATGACATTCAAAATACTTCCTTTAAAAGGAGAGTGATACGGGGCAATGAAGTAAATAAATCGATATAACTGGCTTATTATTGACTTTCATATGTAGCTAACTGTAAAAACATTATTATTAAGTTTTATCATAATAATTTTTGTAATGTTATCACACTTGGGGATTCCGATGCGTCAGGGTAAAAACAGTTTATGCATACAAGCAAATTGTATTTACACTTGTATCTTGCATTTGTATCTGTTTTATCTCTTTTTTACATGTCATCTGCAATTCTATGTTTTAAACAAATATGTGTAGTGTCTATTGTAATTGGGGCTTTGCCCTGTTAAATAAATACATGAATAAATGAATGAGTGAGTGAGTGAGTGAGTGAGTGAGTGAGTGAGTGAGTGAGTGAGAAGTAAATGAACAAACAAACAAAGAAACGAAAGAACGAACAAACAAACAAACAAACAAATACATAAATAAATAAATAAATAAATATTATTACTACTATTATTATTATTGTTATTACTATTATTATTATTATTATTATTATTATTATTATTATTATTATTACGCCCGTTATTATTAGGTTGAGAATTATAATTATTAAAGAGGACAGAAGATATCTACCCTATCTAGATTTAGGCATAGGCCTATATTATACTTAAAATTATTTCAATATATATTTTATTACAGCATACTTATGATAAAACTTAATATAAATTGATTTTACAGTTAACTACATATGAAAGCCAAGGGAACTATAATTATTATCAAAATACATAAAAAGACCGCACAAAATGTAAATTCAATATTACTTTGTATGCAAAAAGGTTTATGATCGTTGGCAAAGAGTATATTCTGTCGATTCTGCTGCCACCTACAGGGAAATTACTTGAAAAAGGCGTCAAATCAGATAATTTCAAAATATCAGAAATACAAGTTACGAAAAGGAGGACATTTCTTAATTTCGAAGGAAAAATTGTTCCGGGTCCGGGTATCGAACCCGGGACCTTTGGTTAAACGTACCAACGCTCTCCCAACTGAGCTACCCGGGAACTCTACCAGACACCGATCCAATTTTTCCCTCTATATCCACAGACCTCAAAGTGGGCTGACAACCGTCAAGCAACCAACATTGAGTGCACACTAACTCTGTGTGACTTAAATTGTGGTTTTCTGTTAACGAACAGTGACGTGTATTATGCAAATCAAGCTTTCAGGTATAACTCCCTGTAAAATTGATCTGAATAATTTCGGGGGAAAAATTGAGGTCTGTGGATATAAGGAGGAAAAATTGGATCGGTGTCTGGTAGAGTTCCCGGGTAGCTCAGTTGGTAGAGCGTTGGTACGTTAAACCAAAGGTCCCGGGTTCGATACCCGGTCCCGGAACAATTTTTCTCTCGAAATTATTCAGATCAAATTTACAGGGAGTTATACCTGAAAGCTTGATTTGCAGGACATTTCTTGATTTTTTAAAATTCACCTATACCCCGGACAAAGACCTAAAAAGGAGGACAAAAGAGGACGTTGGTCACCCTATCTATGGCGAATCCTCGGCCTCATCTCGCCAAATATTGTCCCACTATAATCAATTCCTCGCTAAATAACCTAGTAGTTAACACAACAACAACCAAATTTCTTGGCTTAAAAATCGATAATATGTTAAATTGGAAAAATCATATTAAAGAAATTACCCCCAAACTAAATTAAGCTTGTTTTGCTATTAGATCTGTGCAAAAGATAGTAAATATCAATACCTTAAAAACAATATACTTTGCATACTTCCACTCGGTAATGAGTTTTGGAATAATATTCTGGGGAAAATCCACAGATAGTAACAATATATTTCTATTACAAAAAATAGTAATTAGAATAATAGTAGGTGCCAAATCTAGGGAGTCGTGTAGGACTATTTTCAAAAAACTACAAATAATGCCCATGGCTTGTCAGTATATCTTTTCATTAATAACCTTCCTCGTATGTAATCGTGAAAACTTTGTAACTAATTCAACAGTTCATAGCATAAATACACGTCAAAAAAATGACTTTCATACTCCATCGGCAAGTCTATCGTGCTATCAAAAAGGAGTGCGTTATATGGCAGTAAACATTTTTAATAGCCTCCCTATCGATATAAAAAATGAAACTCAAAACATAAAATTATTTAGGGCCAAATTAAAGAAGTACCTATTTTCTCACGCTTTCTATTCTGTAGGTGAATTCATGACATTCAATAACACTTCATGAAATTGATACTAAAACTATGTGTTGTACTAGTAGACTATATTGTAAATCTCGTCTGTATATATTTCATCTAGACTGTGACTATAAATTAAGATTTTATAATAGTATTAAGTTTTTGACTTGTTCCATATTCTAGCTGTAAGCATGTATGAATACCATGGAATGTTAATAAATACAATACAATACAATACAATAAATTAAACAACCAGGTAATAAAAAACTCATTACCGTCTGAGCTACGCTGGTGGATCTGTCCTTTCAGGAAATTAATAACATATATGAGCAGATAAGGTCTAGTCGGAAATTTTCAACGCGAAGTGCTGCCTCTTGTGGATACTATGAATCACGTAAGAGGGAATATTCTCTCTCTCTCTCTCTCTCTCTCTCTATGCGTTTCCAATTCATCTGGCCTGTGTTATATGGTCAGTGAATAAAAATTAAGATGTCATATTAAATTCTGATATATGGAAACTCTTTAATCCACTTCACACATGAGCGTTGATCCGTCGAATCTCCAGTCTTATTGTGGAATAATTGATGAACATGAAGTTATAACACCCTGATGACGTAACCTAATCGTACTGAATTCTGGTGGCTTTTCGCATTAGGTCGAATGAAGCACACGAGTGATTATACACCCGACAAGGTGAGCTTGGCATGGGATTGCTAAGCTTTCATAGCTGACGGGTGTGATGTGTTAAACATGACAAATTAAGTGATCATAAATATATTTCTATACAAACGATAAAAAAGTAAATTAATTTACTCGTATAACACATGCATGTATATTGTACTTCAGATGTAACATTGGGTGTTTAGAGTAATGAATAAACATTCCAGGGCAAAAATATTACAGATAGACAATTACAGTCTGATGCAAAAGACTTTGGCGTCTTTCCAAAATATATCGTCACTTCGACAGTCTTCGGAATCATGCGTAATCAAAGTGTGATTCATTCCATTTGAATCATTCACTCTATCTACCCATCATTTCACGCATCCATCCATTAATTGATTAATTAAATAATGTATTAACTGAATTAATTCAACTCATCCATCCATACATTTACCCATCCATCCAATCAGCTATCAATCCATCCATTCATCATTCAATCTATAAACACATCCATCCATTCCATCAATCAATTCATTCATCCATTCCATCCATCTGTCCATCCACCTCATATGTCTTTCCAAAATATGTCGCCACTTCGGCAGACTTCGAAATCATTCGTATTCAAAGAGTGATTCATTCCATTTGATTCATTCACTCCATCTACCCATCCATTTCACCCATCCATCCTTAATTGATTAATTAAGCAATGTATTAACTGACTTAATTCAACTCATCCATCCATACACCTACCTATCCATCCACCCAGCATCAATCCACCCATCCATCCATCCATCCATCCATCCATCCATCCATCCATCCATCCATTATCAGTTTATTTATTCAATCTATACACACATCCATCCATTCCATCAATCAATTCATTCATCCATTCCATCCACCTGTCCACCCATCTATCCCATCTCATCTCATCTCATCTCATCGATTCAGTCATCAATTCATTCATTCATCTGTCTACACATCCATTCATCCAATACATTCATCAGTCTGTCTTTCTCTTCCGTCCATTAAAAAATTCAGTCAATCGATCCATTCACTCCGGACAGTTAGCCTTTCATTCACTCATTCCATATATCAATCCATCCACCCATCACACCCATCCATCTATTAATCCAAACCCCATCATTTCACTCACTCCAAACAACCATCTGTTCATTTATATTCAATCATTCGTACCTTCTACCTATCCATTTCAAAGGTTTTTTTTTTCAAAAAGAACCTTAGTGCAAAAATGTAAATTTGAGAATTAAGCATATGGTGAGAATATTGTAGCTGCCATCTACTGAATTAGTTGTTAGAGGAAAAAAACAACATAGGCCTAGTTATAGAAGTGAAAATTTTCAGTGGTTTTCAAAACAACCGTAGTCCAAAGACTTTTTTTTTAAAACAGTCATTGTCCCGCCAGAACGATGGTATCATTTACAAATATCCTATGCATAGCATCTTGAAATATTTATCCATACAATTTTAAACTGTAGTAAATTGGTAGTACTGTTTTTTATGTATGCGGTAAAAGCCACGTCAAAGAATAATACTTTGTCACATGTATTGTTGTATTAGTTATGAAGTCATCTTTAGATGCAGAAGTAACCCCATGGAAGAAACGTAAGCAACGAAAGGATAAGAAACAGGATATAATAAAGAAAAAGAACATTAAAGGAGAAGCACACTTTAGCGACAACAGAGTATTTTTTTTTTTTCTTAAAACAACCATTGTCCACAGTTACCTACATTTACACATGTATTTCTATGAGGCAATTTGTTATAAATATACTTCAGTTTTCCCAAGCTTCTGCAACACCTTAATTAATAGCATCATGAATTTCATACTTGAAGTGTCAATAACACACATGCCAGAGATATATATATATATATATATATATATATATATATATATATATATTATTTTTAATTTATGTTTTCCGAATATGGTAGATTTATAAAAAAAAACTTTATTTATTTTAACTATCCACCCATCTGTTCATTTATTCATCAATTTATTCATTCAAACTACTGGTCGTCTATTCTTCTATTCATCCAACCATTCACTCATTTATTCACCCACCCTCTCATTCAAACCTCATCCGTCTAATGACTAATCATTCAACCCATTCATTCATTTATTCACTTATTCATCCATCCAATCATACAAACGCCATTCATCCATTCATTCAAACTACAACCATCAATCCATACATTCAGTCAAACTTCTTGCATCCATCCATCCATCCATCCATCCATCCATCCATCCATCCAAACACCATTCATTCGTTCATTCTTTCTTTCGTTCGTGCATTAATTATTTTATTTATTCATCCATTCATTCGTTCATTCATTCATTCATTCATTTCCAATCATGTTTTCAAACCATCCAATATCATTAACTCTGAGTAGGTCAGAAATGTTTCCTGGAGAGAAATGTAGTCGCTGTAACATCTTATGGATATAACCTATTTATATGTACGCTTTGTCTGAGATAGGAAAAGAAAGAAGAGATCTATCTCTGTAAAAGTACAGTCACAACCAGCCAAGTTTAATGTACAACGATAAAATAAACATAAAAATTAGCAGTTTGCATTATTAAAACTCGAGGGACATTAAAATCACACATAAAATCCCATTTTCAGTTGCAATTCCCTCCCGTGTAAATTAATTTCTGTTTGAAGAATTCCGAGCATCAATTTTTATTCTTGTTGCTTTTTCGTTCTGCATACAAAATTTCCATCCGTTATTGAATACAGAGCGAGATAGCACGTTCCATAAAGAAGAAGCATTTCAAATTCGGTTCAGTTACGTTTCGTATGTTATTGTATCTATGAGGGTAACCTCAGGGAATATAGGAACTTGTTATGTCCATAATATATTTGTACTCGCTTCGTGTAGTGGCTTATCTCGCGGACATGCACTCAAACCTGCGTATTGATTTCAAGCTATATTATCATTTTAATTGAAATGTGATGGATTGCACGTACGTATTTACAAAAAAATTCGCAATATAACCACTGATGACAACCTGGCTTGTATCTAAAGCAAAGGATAGTCTGTTTCTCCACCATAACCCACTCAACAAAAAAGAAAATTACATTCAATTCACATTCTCATTTGTAGAACAAATATACCTTCTACAAGTTTTAATTCTGTTGCGTGATAGCCCATAGAGAGCCAAAGTCTACCAGCCGTTTGCTGCACATGCTTTCGCGTAGGTAGAAGATCATTCAACTAGTATAAGGGCAACGTATATTCAGCGCAATGATCCCTCCAGCCCTTACGGTTAGCGTTCGAATATGAGAGGAGATAACAAGATATCACAATCTTCCCCGTAATCTATAGGCATTCACCAATACATAAAAGTGAAGTATGTAAACTAAAATAACCGAATTCGTTAAAAACCGGTAATAAGCCATATGTTCGGTTCATTTTTGCTGAATCACTGTAGAACCTTTCCCCTTCCTTATGTTCGGTGCCCTTCTTTTTAGTTCCTCTCCTCCTGCCCCTTTACGTTTTAGCTGCAAAAGGATGTGAAGCATTTAACTTTCGAAGTTATGCATAGTAATGAGTACAGATAATTTTTGTTGTTTCATCCAGTGTTCTGCCCAAGATCAGGTCTTTCACTGGAAACCCAGCTTTCTCCAATCTTTCCTATTTTCTGCCTTTCTCTTTGTCTCCTCATATGATCCTTATCTTGGGGTGTACTATAAGCAGTAAAATGAGCTGCTGCCAAGAAGTCAAAAGGAGAATAGCAATGGCAAAGGAAGCTTTGAATACAAAAAGGCGTATCTTCTGCGGAGCTCTGGAGAAAGAACTATGGTCTGTCCAAAACAACTTCCGACCTGACAAATGGCGCCTTTAGCATGTTACCATAGCAACCATTCAAATCAACCAATCACGAGAGAGGCGTAACCATGGTAACGGGACGGTGTTGCCGTGTCTATGTTTACAAGTTGCACGTGAATACCAAGGCCTAGAGGTGAATACAGTGACCGGAGTGACTTTGAGTTGGCTGGTTAGCGCGTGCTTTGTGTGAATTAAAAATATTATTTAGTTGTATTATTGGTCTAGTGTACCGGTATCGATAATAATTTTGTTTCAATTATATTACACGTATTATCTTCGTTGTCATTGGTGGAATGTATGGCTAGTGTGTGTTTTCTAGTTTCTGCGAGAGTTTCTAAACAGGTGACTTATGCAGTGTCGGAAGGAAGGAAAGGCAGGTGGAGAACGAAGAATATTGTACAATGTGCCTCGTTAAAGAGTCAAGCGTGAGAGAAGGTGTGTTATGTAAGAGAGTATTTTGAGAGGCAAAAAGATAATGGCGGGCCTCTTTTACCTTTGGCGCAAGTCGTAATGAGAACTGTTGCTTGTGTTAAAATTAATAAGAGCACTGTTATCGATATTGGAAAAGAAAAAGGCCGTGCAGATTTTTAATCATAAATATTTTTACAGTTTACAATTTTTGAACGCCTTTCTAATAATATTACGTACATTGAAGAATACCGACACTCATAAAAGTAGACGTTTCGTATTAAATTTGAACCTGTTTTTACAGTTTACAGTCCTTTCGACGCTTTTCTAACGGTATTACATTGAAGAATACCAGTACTACTACTACTACTACTACTACTACTACTACTACTAATAATAATAATAATAATAATAATAATGATAATAAACTAATAAAAGTAATAATGTACACAAATTTTAATGCCTAGTGTTCAACAAATTGCTTATAAATGTATGCGTTCATGTCAGCCGTTCATTACTGCACTCTATCGGCAGCGCGCTCGCTTACACGAAAGACGGGCAACATGACAACACTGCTCCCCCTTCTCTGTAAACTGTCAAGTCTCGGAAGTAGTTTTGGTCAAGGTATAAGAAAGAAACTAGCGAATTGATTTGTGTGGAGTGTAGCATTGCATGGGGCAGAAACAAGGACATTACGACGAAGTGAAGAGAAGCGAATAGAAGCATTTGAAATGTGGATATGGAGAAGGATGGTGTGTGTGAAATGGACAGACAGAATAAGAAAATAAACTATGTCGGAAAGATGCTGGGTGAAGAAAGAATGATGCTGAAACTGATGATAAAGAGGAAAAGCAATTGGCTTGGTCACTGGTTGAGAAGAAAGTGCCTTCTGAAGGATGCACTGGAAGGAATGGTGAACGAGAAAAGAGTTCGGGGATGAAGAAGATAGCAGATGATAGACGACATTAATATATGGATCATATGTGGAGACTAAGAGGAAGGCAGAAAATAGGAAATATTGGAGTATGCTGAGCTTGCAGTGAAAGACTGCCTTTGGGCAGAACATATGAATGAATGATCCGTATATCTTAATGTCGTCTATCATCTGATATCTTCCTCTACTCCAAACTCTTCTCCCGTTCACCATTCCTTCCAGTGTATCCGTACGTAGGTAGTTTCTTCTCAGCCAGTGACCAAACCAATTCCTTTTCCTCTTCCTGATCATTTTCAGCATCATTCTCTCTTCGGGCAAATCGCAATATAACTAACGTAGAAGCTCCGCCCACGACCCCTTTCCACTTTTCCCCTACTAGCTCACCAGACACTCTACGTGATAGGCGAGTGTTGTGTCGAATGCACATTTCATGTGGGTGGGGATAACGTCTCCTAATGGCGTTCGCTATATTGCGATTTATCCCTTTCTTCGCCCACTCTTTCCAACGCAGCTTCATTTCTTATTCTGTCTATTCACTTCACACGTTCCATTCTTCTCCATATCTACATTTCAAATGCTTATATTCGGTTCTGTTCACTTCGTTGTAATGTCCATGTTTCTGCCCCATATAATTCCATACTCCACACAAAGCACTTCGCTAGTCTCTTACTTAGTTCTTCTTCCAGAGGTCCGCAGAAGATGATCCTTTTATCTATAAAAGCTTCCTTTGGCATTGCTGAATTTACAGGCGCTTTATAAACCAGCTATTCATTGTGTAAGTATAAGACAGTTAAACGTCTATATAAGAGATTTCATTACGAATACGGTTAATGATTAGAGGGAAAACCCCAGAAAAATTTGAACCAAATAACTTGTCTCAACCAGGATTTGAACCCAGTTTCGCTCGTTCTACAATCAGACATGCTAATCATTACTCCACAGTGGTGGATACTTTTGTTAGAGCCTTTATCGTAATGCTTGTGATGCGATGTTCCCATCTGAATATGACGTCGTGACGAAGAGACAGTGGAGTCAGCGCTACTTTGGAGTCACGACCCGTGCGCAGGTCGCAGTACGAGACTTGTACCTCGCCCGCCTTCCCTTTTTGTCCGCCGTAATTCGCGAGTTCAGCGATCGTTATAAAGAGTTAATTGCAACCATTTATTCTTCTTCAGCAGATTGCCTTCGTTCAGCGTCTTTACCAGCCAACCCTTTCCTCCTCCGCCACTTGTTCCCAAATCCCAACCTTAGGATCCCCACACCCCAAACGGTAATTAAGTACTGGGCGGACTTCAAGACGAATCTAACCTACAATTTGTAGTTGTTCAATGCGACCCCAAGTCTGCCAACGAGTGACTGGCTATAAAGCGAATGAATAAATGATTGTGTCGCAGTCTTTGCAGCGGCGTTGCGTGAAGAATCTTTGGGGGCAAGTAAAAATTGCGTGGATGTTTTGAATAATGAAAACAACAAATGAATGGTTAATTGCTATGTAGAAGTTTGGCGCCTAAAGTTATTTTGCAGTATGCCCAACATAATGCTGAAACTGATCAGTAAGAGAAAAATAAATTAACTGGGTCAGTGGCTAAGAAGAAACTGCCTACTGAAGGATACACCGGAAAAAATAGTGAAGGGGAGAAAAGTTTGGGCAGAAGAATTATATATCAGATGATAGACAACTTTAAGATATAGGGATCGCATCTGGAGACGAAGAGGAAGGTGAAAAAGAGGGAAGATGGGAGTATGATCAATTTTAGTGAAAGGCCTGCCCTTGGGCAGAAAATTATGAATGGATGAATACCCAATATGAAACATAAAAACACATATATTCACATTCGAATTCTCATTTACACACATATGGATTCATATTCATATCCACAATCACACACATACATTCACATACACACATATATGCATATTCACATTCACACACACATATATTTATATTTACATTCATACACATATGCATACTCATATTCACACACATACATTCTTATTCACATTCACACACTTGTGCATTCTTGTTCACATTCACACACATATGCATTCTTATTCACATTCACACAAATGTGCATTCGCAGTCACATTCACACACATACATTCTTATTCACATTCACACACTTATGCATTCTTGTTCACATTCACACATATGCATTCTTATTCACATTCACACATATGCATTCTTATTCACATTCACACATATGCATTCTTATTCACATTCACACAAATGTGCATTCGCATTCACATTCACACACATATGCAGTCACATACACATTCACACAATACATACATTCACAGTCAAACACATCAGATTATATTAATATTAACATTCACACACATACATTCATATTCTCATTCACACACATATGTATTCTTATTCACATTCACACTCATACATTCTTATTCACATTCACACAAATGTGCATTCGCATTCACATTCACACACATATGCAGTCACATACACATTCACACAATACATACATTCACAGTCAAACACATCAGACTGTAATCATATTAACATTCACACACATACATACATTCACAGTCATACACTTATATTATCAGACTATATTCATATTCACATTCACACACATACATTCATATTCACATTCACACACATATGTATTCTTATTTACATTCACACTCATACATTCTTATTCACATTCACACACTTGTGCATTCTTGTTCACATTCACACATATGCATTCGCATTCACATTCACACACATATGCAGTCACATACACATTCACATAATACATACATTCACAGTCAAACACATCAGACTATATTCATATTAACATTCACACACATACATTCATATTCACATTCACACACATATGTATTCTTATTCACATTCACACTCATACATTCTTATTCACATTCACACAAATGTGCATTCGCATTCACATTCACACACATATGCAGTCACATACACATTCACACAATACATACATTCACAGTCAAACACATCAGACTGCAATCATATTAACATTCACACACATACATACATTCACAGTCGTACACTTATATTATCAGACTATATTCATATTCACATTCACACACATACATTCATATTCACATTCACACACATATGTATTCTTATTTACATTCACACTCATACATTCTTATTCACATTCATACACTTGTGCATTCTTGTTCACATTCACACATATGCATTCTTATTCACATTCACACAAATGTGCATTCGCATTCACATTCACACACATATTCATTCACATACACATTCACACAATACATCCATTCACAGTCATACACTTATATTATCAGACTATATTCATATTAACATTCACACAAATACATTATTATTCATATTAACATTCACATACACATATTCATATTAATATTCACATTAATCCATATAGATTCACATAAATAAGTTCATATATATATATTCACATAAACATTCACATACATGCATTCGAATTCACATTCACACACATGAATTCACATTCACAAACATGCATTCATATTCACACATACATTCACACATATGCACACACATTCATACATGCATTCACATTGACATTCACGTACACATTCACACCCATACATTAATATTCACATACAAATTCGCACCCATGCATTCATATTCACATACACACATACATTGATATTCACACAATACATATTAAAATTCACACACATTCATTCATATTACCGTTCACATACAGATATTCACATTTACCCACATAGATTCACACAAATAAGTTCATATATATATATATACAGTATATATATATATATATTCACATAAACATTCACATACATGCATTAGAATTCACATTCACAAACATGCATTCACATACACATCCACAAACATGCATTAATATTCACACACACATTCACACATATGCACACACAATCACACATATGCACACACATTCACACATGCATTAATATTCACGTACAAATTCACATATATGCATTCACATTCACACACATGCATTCATATTCACATACACATTTACACACATGTATTCACATTCAAGTACATGCATTCTTAGCCACATACACGCACTCACATTCACATATATATCCACACACATGCATTCATATTCACATACAAATTTACACACATGCATTCACATTCACATATATGTATTCATATTCACATACACATTCACACACATGGATTCATACGCACACATGCAGACATTTACACTTGTATACATTCATATTCACATTCCCATCTATCTATCGTGAAGAATTTCAATAAATAACGTTGACTTCAATAGCAAGATGGGGATCGCTCCTTCATTGAAAATAATGCACTGACTGATTAGAAATATTTCAGAAATATAACCACAAACCGAGGGAACAAAAGCTATCATATTAGTGGAAAGAATGTACGAGTAGGTAAGCCTACCGTACAAAAATGTGCTCCTATGTCAAATTAAAGCAAAGGTTAGCCGGAAAATGTCTTTCTAGAATTGTGAGCTGCTTTGAATAATGTGATTATGTCACTGAAGCTTCGCGATTGCAAGAGACTGAATAAAACTGTAAAAATTTTCCTGACACTTGATATAAAGCATCTAGTTGTAGCGAACAATGCGTGAACATTAATGTATTCAATTTTCTCCTCTTGCCTCAAGCATGAAATTAGAAAACATCTGTCAAGCTGTGAGATTCAGGGAGATATATTCCACTCATACCGACTCTTGGACAGCGAAAAACTGACATTATTATCTCATGAATATTTAATAATAATTACATTAGCGTTTAAGCTTCAGGGCCTCGCTTCAAGATACACCGTTGTATTGATACGCTGTTATTCCGTGGAGATGCATCGATAACGATCATTTAATACAGCCGTCTTGGCAGTTCATTTCGCAGACAGAAGTATGAACCCCGGCAATGGTACAGTAGTTTGAGATGGGCAAAAGAAAGACTGTGAGATAAGTAATGAAATTCAATTAGACCGTCTCTGGTTATCTGTATTACAATTATAATTTATTGATGTCTTACATTAATGTTTTCGGTAAAAGTTGCCTCGTTTAATTATTAGGCAGCGGCATTCCTTTTAAGATTTGTAGGTCTTTATTGCATGCACGGATAATAAAATGAAAATGCGACGTTGTCACGTCTTGTTTGTTGCTGCTATTTATTAATATAACATGGATATGGGATAGGCTTAATTGCTCAAAGCATGAGTTAATTTGAAGATTGTTTATATTATTTAGATTATTTATTTTAAATTAATTATTAAAAGAAATAATTAAATGTTTCTCCATAAGGAAAACCGGAAAGTTTGACTTTTTGTAATAATTCTTTTATTGTTAAGGATTGGGCCTTATTGTAAGAACTATATATTTCACGGCGAATGTAATCACACGTAAAACCATTTAATTTATTAAATTTTGTGACTTTGTGTCCACGCTTTTTAAGTGTCTTAGGTCCCTTTTTTACAATTTTACTTACAGTATTTCTATTTAATTTAAGAATTTTAGATGTCTCCGAAATTTTTCCTTGACCTAAATTGTTTTTCAGAACATACGTGTGAGCATTGCACACAAACGTTTGACACTGCTTACATAATTTTGGTCTAGCTTTTGAATTTGAATTGTTATTTAACTCTGATATATTATTATTATTATTATTATTATTATTATTATTATTATTATTATTATTATTATTACCATCGTCGTTATTGACGTTCATGGGTATCGGTTCCGACACTTCACTCACTTCCCACGGCCTCCACATTTTTATTATACACTGAACTGTAATATAATTAATTTTCACTGTGAACTAGAACAAGACACACTGCTAAAATTTGCAACTCCGCGTGGAGTATTGGAGCTGCCGTCAAAAGACTTGACGACGACAATGGAGCGGCCTTCAAAAGACTTGACGACGACAATGGACAGCGCGACATAATTAAAATTATTGAAACTACAAAGCTTCCGTCCTCTTTGACACCGCTAGCCTACTAATTGAACGTGGCTACTTTTTTTTTACCTCAGTGTACCATCTTCAGATGTATTTGTGATACTAAATTTAAATTTAAACCTGGCCGATAGGTACATATGTAGTGGTCTTTGGATAGCGTGTGTGTGTGTGTGTGTGTGTGTGTGTGTGTGAATATACATACTATACCCATACATGTTTACAGTGGTTACATGGACCATAAAACACTTATATATTATCGATTGTTAAAACAATCAATTAAGATCAATTAACGAACTTGTGGTCATTGTTCTATGACGTTATCTAAATACTTAACCCTGTGAATTTTATGAATGTTTATCGTGACTATTCGTTGGGGCAACTAGTCGTTACCTATTTGATGTGGATTAATTGCACTGTATTGTTGAGTATAAATAAATCTTGAAGATTCTTTGCATTGTTTGTTCGATGATAAACACACATAATATTGGAGCACTTGAAATTTTGTATATTCGTAACGTACACTTTGATGAATGTTACAGATAAGCAGAGACGGTCTAATTGAAATTCATTACTTATTAGTCAGCTTATCGGAACAATCAATACAAGATGAAAGACTGTGAGAGTTTTTCTCGTGGTCCTCTCGTACTTCCTTCGTCATTCTACCAACAGAACTCACAATTTCCCTTGCTTCGTTTTCTTTCAGACTTGTAAGGTTGGTAGAAGGAGCTTGATAAACGGTCGAATGATTCGAAATAGACATAGCACGTAATTAATTCAACGATTATCACAAACTATTGACACATCTTATGTCAAATCCAATCAAATTTATTCACAATTTACATTTTAAATGAATACATATGAATAGTTACCCGAAATGAGCATATGCTCGTGCTCGGGTACAATCCAGTAGTCTACATAAATTTTACAGAGATCAATAATAATGTTGATGTTAGAAATAATAGTAACTTCAATAATAATAATAATAATAATAATAATAATAATAATAATAATAATAATAATAATAGAATAACCATGACTAAGATGATAGAAAGAAACTAATACAAATTAATAATAATAATAATAATAATAATAATAATAATAATAATAATAGAACCAAATTATTTACAATAATAAAAATAAATACTAAGACGGATAAAATAAAATATAAAACCACTTAGCGAGAGTTAACACAACTTAAATAAGCATATAATAGCCAGGAAAGAATGATGAACTCGAAAATCAACATAAAAGTTCGTTACATCGCAGACGACAGCAACCGCCGTATTGACATTGAGTTATGCATTATTGGTATTAGGGGGGAGCCGAAGGTCTACGTAACTGCCGTTCTCTTCGAATCTTCTCATATAATCATGGGAAGTTAATGGTAAAAAAAAAAACAAAATGTCTACGAGTCAAACTGTTCATTATTACCAGGATAAATACAAATAATACTGAAATATATTAATCAAGTTTTAGTTATAGATCTCCTCTTTTGTGCAAGAGTAACATATAAAAATATTTTATGAATGGCGGGGAAAATATAAATTTCAATAACTCTCTAGTGACAGAGATAGTGACAAGTACAATCAAGTGTATCTGTGGCAATGCTAAGAAATCATTTATTGGAGATATACACTGTTATTAAATAGGAAAATGATCTATTTAATTTATTACAATGTTTTATCTTATAGGTTACATGCATCAGATAAATAAATAAATATTAGTAACATATAATGCTAGTAACACTTAAAATAATAATAAAATTTATCAAATATCATACAAACATTTTCACTTTATTTTTAAACTTAAGAATGTGTAAATTGCTTAGGCCTGGATTATTTTTCAATACTGAATTATAATACTACTTCATGTAGCACAACCTATTACTTACTTACTTACAAATGGCTTTTAAGGAACCCGAAGGTTCATTGCCGCCCTCACATAAGCCCTCCATCGATCCCTATCCTGTGCAAGATTAATCCAGTCTCTATCATCACACCCCACCTCCCTCAAATCCATTTTAATATTATCCTCCCATCTACGTCTCGGCCTCCCTAAAGGTCTTTTTCCCTCCGGTCTCCCAACTAACACTCTATATGCATTTCTGGATTCGCCCATACGTGCTACATGCACTGTCCATCTCAAACGTCTGGATTTTAAGTTCCTAATTATGTTAGGTGAAGAATACAATGCGTGCAGTTCTGTGTTGTGTAACTTTCTCCATTCTCCTGTAACTTCATCCCGCTTAGCCCCAAATATTTTCCTAAGCCCATGCACTGTCCATCTCAAACGTCTGGATTTTAAGTTCCTAATTATGTTAGGTGAAGAATACAATGCGTGCAGTTCTGTGTTGTGTAACTTTCTCCATTCTCCTGTAACTTCATCCCGCTTAGCCCCAAATATTTTCCTAAGCACCTTATTCTCAAACACCCTTAACCTATGTTCCTCTCTCAGAGTGAGAGTCCAAGTTTCACAACAACACAACCTCTAATAATGTTAACACTCTAACACTTATTAGTGAGTATAGTCTGCGTTTCAAACAAGCGGGAAAACAAAGCAAAAACGCAAGTGTATTTTTATGAGTGATAACCATGGAAACGTGTAATTGAAAACCACTTGCGGTCAAACAGATTTGTAATTTTGGAGTCTACGGGTTATATTGAAAAAAGCAACTTGTTGAGCTAATATTTCCAAAGTTGAAAGCCATGTTCCGGCTTATCTTGACATCCCCCAGCTGCACGCATACTTGAGGCCGAGAACAGCTGTGACGACGCACGTGTCCAATCTATGGGCACTTCTCACGTTAAGTAATGCGCTTCCAAGAGCACCCTCTCCTGCTTATATTTACATCTCGTGTCCGCACCAGCACAAATTCACCCACTATTATTTACATACATAGGTACATTCACGCTACAGAATACAATTTAATTAATAGCCTACAGTTTCTCACAGCCACTTCATTAACGGGATTCAGTTTTCAATTAGTCGTTATTCCTTCCATTTCTATCACATTATTACTCGTATGTTAAACAATATAAACGTTATCATACAATTGGTTGAACGTATAAATTGCAGTTAATACATAGTACAGTGTAAATCGTACATGCTTTGCAATTATACACTTACACAGTCTCTAATACACAATAAATTTACATATACTTGTATTATACAGGGTGTTACTAAAATGTATGTCAAAATTTTAGGGGTATATTCCTCTCATACAGAGGATGAAAACATATTATAAGAACAATGATGCGAAAACGCTTTATTTCCTTTTTACAGCCATTGTGTTGTAAATGTTGGGTTTTGAAGCATTTTCTAGGTTTGTTACGCTATGACGAAATCTCCCCCATTTTGAGAGACGTCTACACTTCGAAATCAACTTGTATTTTTCTAAATACAGTGTTATAAAATTATTACATTGGCACCAGGTATGTGGTATGTAGGGAAAACATATCCGTACATATTAGGGAAAAAAAATTAAATAAAATTTGCATAAATTCGTCCCAGAATTAACATTTTCCCTTAGCGTGTCGAGATGTCCCTAAATTACTCTAATACATTAAAAAAATAGCAGTTACAATACATTGAAATGCACATATATATTTTTTTTATCATCACTGAAGTTATATATTTGAAGTAAAATTTATCCGATTAATTTGAACTTACAGTATTTTGACGTCAATGTTCCGACCGAAAGTAAAATGTTGTTAATGGTTATGGCGACTTTTAAAGCATATTTGCAGCCGTAGCATTTAAATTGAAACATATCGATCTTTACGTCCTTACCTGATAGCTCAATCGCTTTTGAAAAAAATTTTTATTTCGTCATTAATGTTATTAATTCTGAGAACTGTTGGAAACATTACGAGATAATCCTACGGATTCTAGGAATTCAGTTGTATTAACTCCTGAAATATTCACATTAACAACAACTTTCATTAATAATATCAACCCTGCATCAGCTTTGCTTCCATCTGGTGCTTTATATAAAGGTATATATAACATTTATACGTGTGAAGTAAATTGCTTGTCCGACAAAATTGCTGCTAATAAAAATAGCATATATCCCGTAAACAATTTACGGTAGAATGTAAATTTATTGTACCACAGACACATATGTCAGCAAGTTTTAATGAATCTCAATCCGAGATCATATTAGTAGCACGACAAACGTATAGGTTCTAGACGTTAACTCTAATTCCCTCCGTTCAGGTATCTTGTAGCATTTACAATAGCATAAATCAGTGTTGCTAACCTACGATCTAGATCGGACAAATGCGATAATTTGGTGTCATCCTAGATCATATATACCCACATTGCTCGGCGTTATAGATTTTAACGGTAACAACTTTTGTCAGGTTTACTACGCTGCCATCTAGTTGTTACATAAGGAGTCATGTCATAATTCCCATTTGAATTGATTAGCGACTGTACTGCCATTTCGTTTACGGCGGACGGGTGGCGATCCTGGCGGTTGATCTCTTCAAAGTGCAACCGATTTTAACATAGGAGTGAGCAATCTATATGTGATCTGGGGTATCATGTACGATCGTACGATCCATTCCGCGAAATATAAGCAAAATGTACGATCTTGTCTACAAAGAGGGTAAAACATGTCAAAAGGAGAGGATCTTAAACATTTATAACAATTTATAACATTTGAAGTTATATACCAGGTGTTTCAGAAACTCATATCTGCCCTTTTTCTCGAAAACTATGTGATACTGGTTGTTCATAAAAATGTAAAGAATCGATTGATGGTAGTACCATTTAAACAAATGTTCAATATATAGGGTGGAAGTGAAATAGCTCTGAAAATTCAAAGGGGCGATAAAATACGCTTAAAGGAATAGGAAACCTAAATTACGTTTTGTAATTAAATACACGGTTAATTAGAAAATTAAATTCGAAGTTTCAGCAGTCCGGCAACATCGCCGCTAACACAGTAATCTTTCTTCTAGTAATAAATATGTAAGAAGTCAACGAACTCAGGTCTATCTCTGTACACGAGCCTCCCTCTCTCGCTACAACGTTGCAATCTGTTCGCAACGTTCAGTTGCTTGAAATTAGTGGTTTTTAAATTAAATTTACACGAATACCGTCCATGCTATTGAAATACGTCAGGAGGATAAAATTTTTTATTAGATTTTCTATCGATATGGACAAAAATCATGATCCTACTCTCAAATAGTTACCGAATAAGATGGTGTTAAACATTTGAGAAAAAGTATTTTTTCTGAGAAAATTACGAACTTTCCACAAATATGCTATTACACTTTTTTGTTACATAAATAGCTATCGATCTAAAAATCTGCAGGGTTATTTCACTTCTATCCTGTATATATATATATTTTTTTTTTTTCAATTTAGGCAGGAAAAAGTAAGAAAGAAGAAAAGACTAAATTATGTCACTCAATAGCACAGCTGATATAAAAGTAATGAAGAAATGTGACTAGGAGAAAATTCGCCACTCTAGTGAGATTCTGACTGTGCAGCTCTGAAATTCTCTGGAGTACTGGCAAGTCTACAGTTCTGGTCTCGATGGGAACTCCCAGATCAGGGAGGATAAAGGTATCTGAAGAAATTACGGACTTTACGGAGAGTCTCTAAAGGTTCATTCCAGAAGCAACGGGGCACGAAGGCTGTGAAAGAGATATACTACAAGCCTCGAGCGATTGCATCGAAGTTGAAAATTGTTTTGGTAAAAATGCAGATGCAAAAAGCCAACTGCAATCTCTACAGTGAGTGCGTATAAATTAATGTTAATAAGTGATTAAGCGAGCGTGACGCATACAATGAATCGTTGCGGTGCGCGTCGCTGTGCATGTTGCAGCATCAGCTGTAGTTTGTCAGATGATTACAGCGGGAATTGAGTTACGTTAGCGCGGTTTATGGATATATTTCGCGCAGGGCTGCCAGTACACACACAGCAAAATTCCAGCACAAGAAAGCTACTACTTCCACGCGATCATTCCTGTCTTCCCTTCAATTTCCTCTCAAGCAACGCATTGTAGTAGTAGTAGTAGTAGTAGTAGTAGTAGTAGTAGTAGTAGTAGGTTTATTTTCCCTGGCAGAGTTAATGCCATGAGGCCTTCTCTTCCACTCAACCAGGTTTCAATAATATACATGAAATACAAAAGTGGATTACAAAACAACACAAAAGAAAATACCTTAGAAATTACATAAAATATAGTAGAAAATTACAATAGTCAAGATCAGTTACCGGTACATAATATAAAATTACAAATAGTCAAGATCGGTTACATAATATATAAAATAAAGTAGAAAATTACACATAACATAAGGGGAATATACACACTCACACACACACACAATTTATAAGATCTAAAATGGTCGAGATAAATTCCACAATTAATTCACTTGAGATATATTATACAGTTAATATACTAATAGGAGAATACATGTGGGTTACAAGACATAAAATGTTGATTAGCAAAGTCGTACTAAATGGCATACAAATACAAATGATTAAGTAATA
Organism: Periplaneta americana; assembly: GCF_040183065.1. Taxonomy (NCBI): domain Eukaryota; kingdom Metazoa; phylum Arthropoda; class Insecta; order Blattodea; family Blattidae; genus Periplaneta; species Periplaneta americana. The sequence goes on along the minus strand of NC_091132.1, from coordinate 37,846,851 downwards.
TATCAAAATAATGAAAAAACATAAAAGAAAAAAAAAAGAAGAAGAGAGAGGAGAAAAAAAATAACAACTTGGTCATTTAAGACTATTTAGAAACTTCCCCAAGAGTCTAGTTCTGTTCATTAAAAACATTTCTAAGTAGAGTGTACTTAAAAGATTTTAGACTCCGACTGCTCCTGATTTCCTGTGACAAGGAATTCCAGGAACGAGCTGTGTGTATTGTCAAGGAAGCAGAGTAGAGAGAATCTCACTTTGAGAGAGGAACAGAGATTAAGGGTGTTTGAGAATAAGGTTCTTAGGAAAATATTTGGGGCTAAGAGGGAAAGGTGTAATTCTGTCTACTCATGTGTGCAACTATTAGAGATTGCCGCTGGGTTGCATGGTCTGTATGGTTGCTGGGGCGACAAAACTCGTGTTGGATGGCTGATTCAGACAACCACCCGATCTCCTGACTTCCCCACTCCAGCAAGGGAATCGTCTGGGAGGCACGAGGTCAGCTAAAGGCTGGTTCACAATAAACCGGGAACGGAAACTACAACGAGAACGATAACGGGAAGTGTTAAAATAAATGTGTTTATTACGCACAATTTATTTAACTTTATTTCAATCGGTAATTATGTATGAAATTGTAGGAAGGGGTAGCTCATTTAAATCCAATTTTAATCCACTTTATTTATTACAGAAGAAAATAATTAAAATATATCTTCATAAACCTATTGAATTTCCATCTCAAAATTTGTTTTTAGACTTTAATGTACTTAACATGAGACAGATTTATTATATTGTATTAATAAAATTCATGCATTAAATCGAAATAATTTTGAATTGTATTCTCATAGTTATGAAACAAAAGGTATGAATTTTTTAAGATTGTTTGAACCAAAATGCAACACTCTTACAGTATTTAATCATAGTAGTAATTTAGGCCCAAGAATATATAAAAAATTTATATTTAAATATCCTAATCTTGTCAATTCTAATAGTTCTAGTATTAAATTTAAAAAGTTATATATGGATTTTATAAAAATTGAAAAATTGTAAATTTAAATTTATATACTAAAATTGCATAGTAGACATAAAACAAACTGTATTGTATAATTATTAATTTCAATTCAGGAATCCGCCCCTGAGCACAAGTTCTACTCTTTCAGGGGCGAGCTAAAGTTATTCTGTAAATATTATAATTTATGTTACAATCATTAGCAAAATAAATCAATCAGTCAATCAATCAATAAATCAATAAATAAATACATAAATAAATAAATAAATAAATAAATAAATAAATAAATAAATAAATAAATAAATAAATAAATAAATAAATGTGATCATTCATTGGATTTTGTGTAGGCGCTTTAAAGTTGTAGGTTAAGGTTCAGAAGCAGGTAAGTCGTACTAGAATTTGCAATGAGCAAAAATAGTTCGACCTTCAACGTGCTACAATATTATCAATGGCAAAAATTACTTCAAGTAAGAATATCTTTCCCGAAATTTTTCTATTGCTTTTTACTTTAAAATTTAATATTTCCAACACTTAATTTTGCCTTAGCATTCTCGTCATTCATAATATTTAATTTTATGAAAATAAATATGCTCCAAAATTTATAAGGACGAATATAATATGGTATTATTTTCATTTTGTTTAGTGTCGATTTTGTTATGCTATTATTTTTTATAATATGTTAGTATTCTGTTTTTTAACCTTTTGTTAAATTTTCACTGCTTGTATACTTTGTAACCTATGGCCTTAACTCTGCCAGTATAATTAAAAAAATAAATAAATTATTATTATCATTATTATTATTATTATTATTATTATTATTATTATTATTATTATTAGGTTGAAAAGCTTTTGTCATCTAGTCTGCTGTCAAAAAATTTCAAAGTTAGCATTTATAAAACAGTTATATTACCGGTTGTTCTGTATGGTTGTGAGACTTGGAATCTCACTTTGAGAGGAACAGAGATTAAGGGTGTTTGAGAATAAGGTTCTTAGGAAAATATATGGGGCTAAGAGGGATGAAGTTACAGAGAAATGGAGAAAGTTACACAACGCAGAACTACACGCATTGTATTCTTCACCTGACATAATAAGGAACATTAAATCCAGATGTTTGAGATGAGCAGGGCATGTAGCACGTATGGGCGAATCCAGAAATGCATATAGAGTGTTAGTTGGGAGACCGGAGGGGAAAAGACCTTTGGAGAAGCCGAGACGCAGGTGGGAGGATAAGAGTAAAATGGATTTGAGGGAGGTGGGATATGATGGTTGGTAGAGACTGGATTAATCTTGCAGTGGATAGGAACCGATGGCGGTCTTATGTGAGGGCGGCAATGAACCTCCGGGTTCCTTAAAAGCCATTTGTAAGTATTATTATTATTATTATCATTATTATTATTATTATTTTTATTATTATTATTATTTTTATTATTATTATTATTATTATTATTATTATTATTATTATTACAAATGAAGATGTTAAACAAGAATTTTTTTTCAGTTATGTTTAAATTAAATGATACCGGTCAGAGGTCCCTTTTATTAGATCGGAATCTTCCATCTTAAGAATTACATATTAGGCCTGAGCCTATCTCTGTTCTATGTGCAGGAAAGATCAACTACTCCTAGTTTTTCAACTCAATCCTTCCAATAGATCAGTACACTTAAGATAAAAAAATGTCCGTAGTGCTAAAGAATTTACACCCGTTTACACAGTTAATAACAGTAAGTGTCAAGACGGTGATATTATATATATATATATATATATTATACTGTACAGAATGAAGAGTAAGTAATGTCACCTATTTCAAGGGTTTACTCTTTGAGATATTTCAAACAAAAAAGTGAAATACAATTTTGCTCGTTTTTGCTTCCTTTTCGAGCTAAAACTTGTTTTATGTGAAACATGTCGTAGCATGTTTCAGGAAAACCATTGATTTAATTCCCAATATACAGTATATCCAGTCAATTTAAGACAGCAGTGTATTATGATCATAAATGATTGAAAGAATTTTAGTTTTATCCATTGAAGGTGTAAAAATTTGATCTGAACAACGTAACTTTTCGTTCTGGAAAGAAATTTTAAAATACAGTGTTGTCACTTTTTGCAATTAAAACTAAGTCGGACAGAATTTTATCACTATTTTATTTACTTACTTATTTATTTACTAATTTATTTATTTATTTATTTATTTATTTATTTATTTATTTATTTATTTATTTATTTATTTATTTATTTATTTATTTATTTATTTATTTATTTATTTATTTATTTATTTATTTATTTATTTATTTATTTATTTATTTATTTATTTATTTATTTATTTATTTATTTATTTATTTATTTATTTATTTATTTATTTATTTATTTATTTATTTATTTATTTATTTATTTATTTATTTATTTATTTATTTATTTATTTATTTATTTATTTATTTATTTATTTATTTATTTATTTATTTATTTATTTATTTATTTATTTATTTATTTATTTATTTATTTATTTATTTATTTATTTATTTATTTATTTATTTATTTATTTATTTATTTATTTATTTATTTATTTATTTATTTATTTATTTATTTATTTATTTATTTATTTATTTAGTGCACAAGGTTTACAATACATTGCGTTGCAGCCCGAAAGAGCAGAAGTTCCTGCTCGGGCGCTGTTCAATCTACTTATATAAAATTTAAGTGTTTTCATTCAACACAGTAAAATTAATATATAGTAAAATACAGACCATGTAATGACACATACAAATATAGAAAATACAAAGTACACGAGTATTAGATTATGATTTTAAACTCACATAGCTTAAGGAAAGACAAAACATTAAAATAATTAATCTAATTTGTCTCAAATCTATATGCGTTCAGTGTACTTAGTTCAGGGTAAGCTCTAATTAATGCATTATAATACATTCTGGGTCCAAAATTTCTGCTGTGTTTTAATCCAGCAGTTGTGTGGCATTTGGGAGTGTTTAGAAAGAAACTGTAGTTTTGTTTCGTATGTTATTCATGAGGATAACATTTAAATTTATTGCGATTTTTATGGAAGTAAATCAGCAATGTTTGTTTATAAATTTGTTCTAGATTTGTTACAACAAATTTCTGAAAAATTAATTTGTTTGGGTAATCAAAAGGGTTATGTAGACAAATTTTGATAATTATTTTTCGGAGCAAATTTAAAGGATGGAGAGTCAATTTTCATCTAGGATTCACTTTATGTAGACAGTGTGCGCGAATTTTCAGACATTCTATATAACAGCTGCATGTTTATATGAGTTTAAAATAGTGTTTTTTTTTAGATATGACAAATAATATAAAAGAATGTTGTATTGAAAAGAATAGTTTTACTGCAATTAACTTCATGACAAATCATCAATCAAACACGAAGGCTTTCGAAGTGACCTCCACGGCAATCATCAAACAACTGAACCTTATTACGGCCTGAATTACTGCGTTGCTGAAAGAGGTCAGGTTTATCACGTATGACCATCTCATGCACTACAATGTCATTCCATAATGGTCTCACATGATGTATCTTCGAGAGTACATCACGATCTTTGGTTGCGTCTCTCTTCACGTGTACTAATAGCATATAGCCTACGTTAATGGGGAAATACATCAACTTCGATTTATGATGTTGTGTATCTAACACTACATAATGTATGCTTCTTCTGAATGAATGAATGAATGCCTATTTGTGACTGCTGATTGACTAGAAGAATGGTTCCCAAACAGTAAAAAATCGCCACGTTCGATATCACGCTATGTTACTATATACAGGGCGTAACAAATATTTCTGTTACAGATAAATTTTTATGTAAAGATGTATTTTCTTTACATATGCATACAGGAAAGTGAAACAATACTGTATTTAAACTATTCTTTGGTTGATTGGTCATAATAATCAGTGTGCTTCTCATTTCGCTCGAACATTGTTCACTGCTGTAAAGTGTAAAAATATCGCAAAACTCCCAATTAATTATTCGAGACTTATGGAGTTCCAATCTTCCCGTACACCATCCTTCAATCAGTGTTGAATTCAGACTTTTCCCCAGGGGGAATTTATGCTATACCGGGAGGAGGTGGGGCCAACAGCAAAATAAACAATAATTCACATCTTACCTATCAACAATAGAGACAGTCTAATCAATTACATTTAGTTTTTCATCGTTTGTGATATTTGATTTCGCGTCCTACCATTTTATTCATTGACTGACCACTAGCAGCATTAGATGAAGTTAACACAGGTGGAATTACCGGTTCACAGATTTCACTTTCACTCAAGTCCAATTTAGAATATTAACTTATTTACAAATGGTTTTAAGGAACTCGGAGGTTCATTTCCGTCCTCACATAAGCTCGCTATCGGTCCCTATACTGAGCAAGATAAATCCAGTCTCTACCATCTTATCCCACCTCCCTCAAATCCATTCTAATATTATCTTCCCTTCTACGTCTCTTTTACCCTCCGGCCTCCCAACTAATACTCTATATGCATTTCTGGATTCGCCTATACGTGCCACATACTTCACCCATCTCAAACGTCTGGATTTAATGTTCCTAATTATGTCAGGTGAACAATACGATGAATGCAGTTCTACGTTGTGTAACTTTCTCCATTCTCCTGTAACTTCATCCCTCTTAGCCCCAAATATTTTCCTAAGAACCTTATTCTCAAACACCCTTAACCTCTGTTTCTCTCTCAAAGTGAGAGTACAAGTTTCACAACCATATAGAACAACCGGTAACATAACAATTTTATAAATTCTATCTTTCAGCTTTTAGAGAGCGGACTGGAAGACATAAGCTTCTCAACAGAATAATAACACGTATTTCCCATGTTTATTCTGCGTTGAATTTCGTCTCGAGTGTCATTTATATGTGTTACTGTTACTCCAAAATATTTGAATTTTTCCACCTCTTCAAAGTATTAATTTCCAAGTTCCTATATTTCCATTTCGTACAATATTTTGGTCACGCGACATGATCATATACTACTATTTACTATAAAGACCTATGCCTTAAGTTCAAAACTAACTTCAGAACTAATATAATATGTGATAGGAATATTGTCTATGGATAGTTTTTCCACCAGATATCTTGATTTTTTTTTGCTATTATTATGCTAACACATGACCACTATTACAAGATATGCAGTGAATAAGCAGGTTTTGTATTTTAACGAAATAAGGATGTCTGAACATCGTTTACCAAAGAGACTATTGTATTACCATCCACGAGGACGAAGAAATTTAGGCAGACCTCACGGACGTTGGACGGACCAATTCCATTTCTAGTTCACAGACGGGAAACAACCCAAAACTGTGTATTGGCAGAAGAAGAACAAGAAGAGGAAGAAGGAAAGAAGCTTGGTGAAGTCACGTACAGGTTCCGGGAAAGTATATAAGGACGTAACAGTAGAGCTTCCTTATTTCCGTAACCTTGACATTGCAGCGACTAGCATCGTCGCATCTCTACTCTCCGGAAAAGAACTCCAGTTATTCATTTGCTAGGAGGCTTGGTGGTCTTCAAAGGCTTTCAGAAAGTTTTAAAGGGAAGCTGAATAAAGACCTACCTACCGTATTGATGGAGTACAGCTCGTGGCAGGTAAATAGGCAGGACTCTATTTAACGAACCGTGAACACTGTACTGTCTGGGACTCGCATCACCGGTCCTGCAACATTGTCAGGATAGTGGAATCGTGTACTCGCACGCTCTGCTGTTGCTATGAGTAAATTGTGGTCAACGTGAGTTGTGGTCTAGCGTTTGGCTGCATTAATATCCAGTAGTTACGAGAGCTGAAGTTGGAGAGAAGCGCTAGCATTTATACTTCTGTTACTTAACCTTCAAATGCTCCTTGTTTATCAATTCTTTTATACAGAATAACATGCATCGTAAACCTGAAGCTATAACATAATGTAGGGTAAAGTTGCCTAATTCCGTGATACTCCTAATTCCGTGATACGTTTCTTTCACCAAATTGGGCATCTTGCTAGGAAGTTCACCAATGTCTCAAAAGTAGGCGAAATATGCACTCTTTCGAGAAAGATGTCTGGCGCTATGGTCGAACGCAAAGCTTCGACTGACATTCAATTAAAAAAAAAGTATTATTCCTATTTTCTGTATAAACAATAGATAATGAAATAAAATTTTAATTGCCTGTATGTAACTCTTTGTTTATTTTCTGTCCTTTTAGATGTATGTTAACAAGTTTTATTAGAGGCAGTGTAATAGTAATATGCGTTACAGGAGCGGTATGCTGAAGTTTTCATGTTCGAGGAAAAGTTTAAAAAGCGAAACGTAGTTGAGCTTTTTTAATTTCCGAGAATTGAAAGAAAGCATACCGCTCGTGTATCGTACATTATTTTGTGCGAAGATCGTTTATTACATACCTGAAAGAGGAATTTCTAATTAGTTGCAATGAAATCTCCATCTTTGTTTCTGTTCAATGACGGCAAATTTGCAACGCAAAAATATCTATCTTCAACATTGTTGCTTTAAAATGTTTTCTGTGTTTACTATACTCCAGCAGGCCGTGATATACGTCTGTCTTTTTTTTTCCAGTCTATGATGAGTCTGGAATCTTGATTTTTTCACGGCTTCCTTAACGTTACTTGCATCACCAATGCAGTAACTTTAGTGGAGTTGTAGAGTTTACTTAATTTTTGGAAATATTTAAAAACAATAATTAACAGTGCAATTTAGGTGAAATTGCAGTGGTAAGTTTCTAATTTATAATTATTACTATATTGAACGTCTCTAAAAATAATATGTTAAAAGCCCAAAGCAGTAAAATCAATATGTCACTTAAGCGGTAAGAAGAGAGAAATTGTTATGTGTGTTAGGTTGGGAATACTGAATTTGGAATTTTAGACTTCCGCGGACTGGTTTTGTGCGGAAACCAAGCAAATACGCACGATCTCGCACAAAATATATTGTGTTTTTCTCAGTTACATGTCACGATCCTCGCATTCTCTAATTTTCCTGTTGGCTCCTTAAGGAATTTTCAGTGGAAGTTGGAATAATCTAAATAATTTTTATTATTATTTTAAATTATGTGATTTCTGAAGGTCGGGATGTTTTATGCATGTAATTATAATTTTCGCCACTTGGTGCGCTGCTAGATGCATGGAGTAACACGTTAACCCTGTCCATAACAGGTGGCAACAGGGTAAATTTTACATTAGCGTCTCTAGCGTTTAATACGGGAAGGCCAGGAAGTTTCGTATCCTTTTAGTATTCATCCATATCTCTACATATCACTTATCGTAGCACGTACACAGAATGGAATCTCATCGCCCAAGAAAACACAGTCACATTGGACGTCCTAGATAGAGATGAAAATGAACAAATGCTAGGTACCTTTCGGTGCTGGACCCCAGACTCATTGCACCGGCATTATCACCATCTCATTCAGACGCTAAATAACCTAAGATGTTAATAAAGCGTCGTAAAATAATCTACTAAAAATAGAGATGAAGTGGCCAGTTTTCGTATGGAAACGAAATGGACGAACTGAATCCAAACTTTGAAAGCTAATGATGACGATGGTTATTATTATGATTACTACTACTGTACTCCAACCAGGAGAAAGTCTCAGGGGAATGAGACGCAGCGGAGCAATGCTGTGAATGAATGTTGATATCATAAGGTCACACATTTGGGTACACGCATCTCCATTGGCTAACTCTGAGAGCACAAATGATAACACTGATACACACATATGAAGAGTCCACTGCAAGAATGATGGATGTCATTTGGAATACATTTTGCAGGAGAAGCGATTGAAAGTTTGAAATGCTTAGCCCTCAAAGCTTAACTGTGATTTTCCGATCATTACTGGACAATGACTATCAGTGTTAATGCCACGTAACTCTCTATGTACATTCTATATGTTTTAAGCTATGCATTGACAGTCTTGGTTCATTTTCGACAAAAAAGTGACATCCATCATTCTTGCAGTGGACTCTTCATATTTATACTACTCTAGTTACAAAATTAGATCACGGTTAGTCTCTTGGGGTGCTATTCATAGACATTTCGCAGCACGCGCTACGAGCGTACTAAGCTAGCCCCGGCTATCCACTGGTTACTTGTACAGAATTCAAATATTATCCTATCGCTAACACTGGTTTATGAATACGAAAAACGCTGATCATCCACCGGAAACCCGCGCTAAAAATGTATATGAATACGGCCCTAAGTCTTTTAATCCATCCGTACAGGAAATAACATATGCAGTTTGACGTTATAACGGTAATATTATCTATCTACTTCGCTCCAATAGATGACGCAATAGTAAATACATTCCTTTCACGGTTAATCTCCTGGTTGGAGACTGCTGCTGCTGCTGCTGCTGCTGCTGCTACTGCTACTGCTACTGCTACTGCTACTGCTACTACTACTACTACTACTACTACTACTACTACTACTACTACTACTACTACTACTACTACTAGATATTAGCAGAGCACACATGTCGAGACAAAAAAAGACATCGTTTACGAAACGATGAAGTCTTTTTCTCCTCTTTCTCTTATTTATCTTGGTTTCGTCTTCCAGCAAACAGAGAGCAGAACAAACACATCCGTGCACGCACGCGTGACGCTCTTCTATATGCACATCCCTCGCGTGTTGTGCAGCGTCACGAGGAAGTAATAACACCAAGATATGGCGATACTGCAGAGCTCGTGCTACCAGGACCTTGATGAGGTGAAAATTGATGGATAGTTGCGTGTCTGTGGTACCAAAACTTGGCCCCGTCTATCCCTCTCCCTTCCTCCCTCCCTCTCTCTCTCTCTCTCTCTCTCTCTCTCTCTTGGTGTTACAAAGTCGTTAATACGTCATCCGTTTATATCGCGTGACTTTGGTACTGAAACACGAGGTAATTTGAGGGGCTTACATACATGGTACAAGGGGATATTATAGCCCAATTACTCCAAGAGTTAGCAAGATACTACAATTCTAGATATTCAGAAAATCACACTCATATAGGCTACTTGCAAACTTTTGTGTCACAATGCTCTATCTTCTGTACGGATGTTCAGTCTCTCAGTTCATGCTACTAGTTCAGGGGTCGTCAGCACAGAGCACGCTGGGGCTAGTCTCTCTTACCCGCGGAAAACGCAGTGCACTAGGGTGCACTCCGTAGCTGCTGCGGGTATGCTCTCTATCTCTCCCTGTTGCACGACGGTGCACACGGGACAGCACCGGGTATCCTTTGCACATTTCAGCGAGTTCTGACGACCACTGTACTAGTTACTCTTAGATTTGCACTCGTCCGGGTACGTTCTCGAGCTTGCGCACCTGGAAACCACTGGTATAGATTATTATAGAAAATGCAGCGAACATTTTTCCCGAATACGTCCTCCACATTAAAACGGAATGACAATATCGAATCACATTAAAATGGAATGACAATATCGAATCGAATCGGTAAATCATAAATATATAAGGAGGTGCTAGTTATGCCTAGATGATAAAGGAGTACATTTACTGTAACCTTTATACTGGTGTAGGGTTATGTTGTATTAAATTGCTTTAATTTCAACGCTGAATACTTTCCAAATATTTATTCACAGTTTATGGAGCATTATTGTTGCTTATTGTTCTTACTTAAAAATGCAATTGTTTGTTCTAAATGTTGGTTCTCTTTCTTACTTGAAAATCGAACTGCTGGATCTGAATGTTGGTTGCTTTTCTAATTTAAAAATGGAACTGTTGGATCTAAATGTTGGCTCTTTTCCTTACTTAAAAATTGAACTATTGGATCTAAATGTTGGTTGCTTTTCTTACTTAAAAATTTAACTGTCCGATCTAAATGTTGATTCCTTTTCTTACTTAAAATTGAAACTGTTGGATCTAAATGTTGGTTCTCCTTCTTACTAAAAAATAGAACCTTTGAATCTAAATGTTCGTTCTCTTTCTCACTTGAAAATGAAACTGTTTGATGTGAATGGTTGTTTTTTCCTTGTTTCAAATATAAGTGTTGGATCTAAATGTTGGCTACTTGAAAATGACTCTGTTGGATCTGAATGGTGGTTCTTTTTCTTACTCAAAAATGGAACTGTTGCATCTAAATGTTAGTTGTCTTACATAAAAATGGAACTACTGGATTTAATTGTGGTTCTTCTTCTTATTTAAAAATAGAACTGCTAGATCTAAATACTGGTTCTTTTTCTTACTTAAAAATTGAACTCAGGATCTAAATGTTGGTTCTTTTTCTTACTTAAAAATGGAACTGCTGGATTTAATTGTGGTTCTTTTTTTATCTAAGAACGGAACTGCTAGATATAATTGTTGGTTCTTTTTCTTATTTAAAATGTAAGTGTTGGATCTAAATGTTAGTTCTTTTTCTTACTTAAAAATATGGAACTGTTGGATCTAAATATTGGTTCTCTTACTAAAAATATTGAACTGTTGGATGTAAATCTTGGTTCTTTTTCTTACTTAAAAAATGGAACTATTGGCCCTAAATGTTGGTTATTTTTCTTACTTAAACATGGAACTTTTGGATCTAAATGTTAGTTTTCTTTCTTGTTTAAAAATATAATGTAGGATCTAAATGTTGGTTCTTTCTCTTACTTAAAAATATAACTGTTGGATCTAAATGTTGGTTTTATTTTAACTTACAAATGGAACTGTTGGATCTAAATGTTGGTTCTTTTTCTTACTTAAAAATGAAACTGTTAGACCTAAGTGTTGGTTTTCCTCCTTAATTAAAAATGAAACTCTTAGATCTAAGTGTTGGTTTCCTCCTTAATTAAAAATAAAACTACTGGATCTAAGTGTTGGTTCTTTTTGTTACTTAAAAATGGAACTCTTTTATCGAAACGTTGATTTTTTTCTTACTTAAAAATGAAAAGGTTGGATTTAAATGTAGGTTATTTTCCTTACTTAAAAATGGAACTCTTCACCCGCTTTGGTTTTGAACCAGCATGCTGCTCCATAACCTATTTCATAACAAGATGACAAATGCGAAAACTTACGACCATAGTTATAGTATACTATGGAAATTTTGTATATTTTATTGATAGGTCTTGTCTTTGAAATAAAATTCGCTTGAAACTAGAACTGTAGTAAAATAGTCCGGTTATTCATTAAAATTGCTTCCATATTTATAATCCAATATTCTTTGCCAACCCAAAGAGAATCGAACTGCGTATCCTAAAGCAATATAAGTCAGTTCCAGATCATTGAGTAGATGGGAAATGTAGTATCAGAATCCGCAAAAAGCAGCCGAAAAGAGAAGACAAGTCAGGACATGAGGAAGGTGAAAGGATATACTATCTAGAGTCACAAGGTTTTGGCTGGTAGTTGGAAGTTCGGAATGGGGATAAAATCTGATTTACTGCCTGCGACTTCAACACGACAGACGGCAGCCATAAGAAGAAATGAACCGCGTGTCCCGTCCCGAGGAGCCAGATTGATTTTGCAGCAAAGAAAATATCCGGGTCAGAATCGACAAGGATATAAATGATATAGACAGAAGACTTATGGAACATATGTTTCTTTTCTGAAAGAAAAAGCGTTTACGCTGTCTCGTAGGTAACACAATATATAGTAAAACGAAAATGTTGACAGAAAGCATACGTCGCATTTGCTATTTGCCTTGGAGCATAAATAAGTTTCTTTACTGTCAAACTTTCAATCGCAAGCTACGGATAAGATGCAGAAAACTCCTGATTAACACAGTTAAAAAACAAACTAAAGTGAATGTGTAAAAGGAAAACACAAATAGATATAATCGAAAACACGTAGTTTTACAAGATATTGGCTTTCTTCTTTATTGTGCAATTATCCTTAGCCCGTTGTGAAGACAAATTGAAGATTCAATATACTTACTGACTGGCATTTAAGGAACCCAGAGGTTCATTGCCGCCCTCACATAAGCCCGCCATTGGTCTCTATCCTGAGAAATATTAATCCAGTCTCTACCATGTGTAATGTTGAAAGGTACTTGTGCAGATATGAACATATCATACTCGTGGGTTTTAATTCGATCTTAGTTTTAAGATACAAATTAGATTTATTTCAAATGTTATTTTAAGTGATCGTTTCATTTAATTTAAGATATTCCCTGTTATTATTATTATTATTATTATTATTATTATTAATTATTGTTAGTATTAATTATTAGTATCATTATTAATTGTATTTTAATTAATAAGTTTATTATTGTCATTCTTGAGTGTAATTAGTTACCACTGCTACCGGGTATATACCCATTGCAGTGTGAATAAATACATACATATCCCACCTCCCTCAAATCCATTTTAATATTATCTTCCCATCTACGTCTCGGCCTACCCAAAGGCCTTTCTCCCTCCGGCCTCCCAACTAACACTCTATATGTATTTCTGGATTCGCCCATACGTACTACATGCCCTGCCCATCTCAAACGTCTGGATTTAATGTTCCTAATTAGGTCAGGTGAAGAATACAATGCGTGCAGTTCTGTGTTGTGTAACTTTCTCCATTCTCCTGTAACTTCATCCCTCTTAGCCCCAAATATTTTCCTAAGCATCTTATTCTCAAACACCCTTAACTTCTGTTCCTCTCTCAAAGTGACAGTCCAAGTTTCATAACCATAAAGAACAACTGGTAATATAACTGTTTTGACAGCAGACTGGAGGATAAAAGCTTCTCAACCGAATAATAACAGGCATTTCCCACATTTATTCTCCGTTTAATTTCCTCCCGAGTATCATTTATATTTGTTACTGTTGCTCCCACGTATTTGAATTTTTCCACATCTTCAAAGGGTAAATTTACAATTTTTACATTTCCATTTCTTACAATATTCTGGTGTTTTCGGGATTTACTTCCAAACCTATCGCTTTACTTGCTTCAAGTAAAATTTCCGTGTTTTCCCTAATCGTTTGTGGATTTTCTCCTAACATATTCACGTCATCCGCATAGACAAGCAGCTGATGTAACCCGTTCAATTCCAAACCCTCTCTGTTATCCTAGACTTTCCTAATGGCATACTCTTAAAGCAAAGTTAAAAAGTAAAGGTGAGTCAATATTTTATTGTATAATTACATTTCAATAATGGGTCATTCTGAATGCGATAATACCCTAACAAACACATTTTTTATTTACACTTTTTTACAATTCATATTAAAGGTTGTTGCCAAATACTCTTATAGATAATAGTATAGGTATAGGTCGCGCAAGGAACGATTACCAAAAAGCAGTGGTGGCGTTACTGTCTGTTTTGACGTATGTGCACGCCGAAGGAGCGAGAGGTGAGGGCCGATGGAAGTACTGTCTCTTCCAAGAAGATGAACAGATGGGAACATCGCCTGTCGAAATAAAGACCGTAGCAAGATAGTGGGCTCGATTGTCGCTTGGACTGATTACGTAGTTAAATACAGTCAGCTCTGGATGTAGTGAACTCTGTTATAGTGAACATTCGGCTATAGTGAATCTAAATACGCGCATACATTAAAAAGTACATTAATATTTCCGCTATAATGAACCCTCGCTTCGGTTATAGTGAACCTTAAAAATTGAAGTTACAAGAGTTGTATCCTGACAAATTCTTATTTGAAGTCAAACCTTCTTGTATAAAATTGAAAGAATGTGTTGAGAATAACATTCTAAGTTTCTTACTCCTTTAGTCAAAGGACAAAGTTAGGATTAGTGATTCCTAGACAATGAGCTTTTCTGTAAATCTAGGCAACGTGTGACGACTTTGCCTCACTCCACCGTCGAAGAGTTGCCATTCTGTTCTCAAGCACACTACTTTACTGTTATATCTAATCCTCCACCGTCAAAGAGTTGCCTTTTGTTCTCAGGAACATTTCTATTATGTCGGATAACATCGAAACAACGGAAAATGAAATTGCCTTCTTTTGTTAAAAGGGGACGGACATGTGCAGAGCATAAATGAAGGTAAGATTTCGATGGCTTTCAAACTCCATCAACCCCCTTCCAGTTTCCATTAAGTGACCCAAGAAATTCCAATCAAGGCTGAGTACGCAGTCACACCATAATAGCATTTGTCGTTTCTACCTGATCAGTCTGTTTCTAATGTTCGAACAGTGACTGTACTATATAAAATTGTCGAAGCGTAAAGTGTTTTCTTTGGAAGATAAGGCGAATATTATAAGTAACATTGAACGTGGTCTTTCGCAAGCGGACGTGGGTCGACAGCATAGTTTAAGTAAATCAACTGTGAGTAACAATATACAGTGTAATCCATTCCACAAAAATGAAATATTTTAATTACCGTATAGTATTTTATATTCTTGTTCAGAATTTCATTCATTCCTGTCATTTAAGGTTAGGGGAGAGACACTATATCCGGAGTTGACTATATCTTCAAGGTTTTTTTCCCAACTGTAAGGAGAATGACAAGTAATCAATGCCAAATCTTCGGCTCGTCTTGCCAAATACATTTCGCTATCACCAATTGCATCGGTGCTAAATAACCTAGTAGTTGATACAGCTAACTGGAGGGGTAACATTAGTAGCAAAAGAACTAGCTAGATATAGAATAGACTTTGTGGGAGTACAGGAGGTTAGGTTAGATGGGAACGGCATTACACAAATAGGAGATTACTTGTTGTATTATGGGGAAGGAAACGACAATCACAAATTAGGTACAGGAGTCTTTATTCATAAAAGAATAAAATCAGCAGTAAAAAAGGTCGAATTTATAAGTGATAGGTTATCGTATTTAGTACTTAAGGGTAGATGGTGCGATATCGTAGTTATAAATGCTCATGTCCCTGCAGAAGAGAAAAGCGACCATATAAAGGAAAGCTTCTATGAGGAATTGGAACAGACTTTTGATCAGTTACCCTAATATCACATGAAAATTTTATTGGGGGATTTCAATGCTGAAGTAGGACGGAAGTATATTTTTAAGTCGACTATTGGAAAAGAGAGCCTGCACATAACTAGTAATGACAATGGAGTTAGGTTAGTCAACTTTGCCACATCAAAAAATTTAATTGTCAAAAGTACAACATTCACCCATAAGGATATACATAAATATACTTGGACTTCTCCAGATGGATTGACACATAACCAGATAGATCACATCTTGATAGAAAAAAAAGAAGACATACTACTATAGTAGATATTCGAACCTACAGGGGGGCAGACTGTAAACAATGGCGGGCTTATGTGAGGGCGGCAATGAACCTCCGGGTTCCTTAAAAGCCAGTAAGTAAGTAAGTTGATACAGCTTGGTTAAATAACTAACTAAAAATTAAGATAATAAAAAATCAACAACACTATCACCATTATTAGATAAGCAATACGTACCTTCAAAATGATTTTATTTCTATGACGGTGAGCAAAAATCAAAGAATCTCTTACCATTCAATGTACAGGGACATCATTTTATTTTTACTTGCATTTTTATTGTACCTGCATTTCTGTATGTACTTCACTTCCACCCCTTTACTAATGTCCTTGCTCCCGTCAGACACACAAACTTACGGCCGCTGTTGCATTCGAAGTCTTCAAGCAGTGAAGTAAGCACTGCAGTGTATAGTGTGTTTCAGAAATATGGTTGCGTTTTCTATAGAAGAAAGAACCTATATTAATAACATCGTACTAAAGAATTATATTGAAGAAACTATAAATTCAATTTCAGAGAATATGCTTCAAAATGTTTTTAATAATATGCACAAAAGAACTGAAGCCTGCATTGTAATGAACGGCAACCTTTTTCAGCAATTTATTTAAAAATTCAGATTAGCTTATTTTGAATTGAGGTAACTAGAAACAAAGGAATGCTAGTGGCATTTGTAATAACATGAGTTAAGTGCAGCCAGTGTAAGCTAAAGTATCTAAAATTTTAGTGGCAAAGGGATATTTTAATCCCATCACACATTAAAATTTAAATAAAAATTTCACCGATTTTACGTAAGCTTAAATATTTAAACCCCATTTTCTCAAAAGTAACTTAAGTGCACTTACAGCCCTTTACTTATGACCCCCTCAATTTAAATGCACTCCCTATATTGTATGTTAACACCAATAATTAATATGCTAAATAAAGTAGACATTACATAGCCGCCTGAAAAGTTGAGTTTTTTAAAAAAAATGTTACTACTCTACTGTATTTTGATAAATTCCGTAAAAGTGATGATCGAACTGAAAATCGTAATATCGTATTTCCCTACAACATAAATGGATACACTACTTTTCTCTCCTCCTATACCTAGTAAAATGATTTGTTTACATATTGCACTAGTAACATCAAACTCCTGTAATGGAAGGGGGCAACAGAGTTTCCGAGTATAGCCAGGTTAATGTTAAAAATGTTGGTAAAAATAAAGTGATGTCCCTGTATAATAATTTAAAAGACGCAAGCGGGAAGATCAAGAAGCAGAGTCACGTGATTTACAGTCTGCCGCGCGAATGGTGGAGATATATCTTTGCAGAAACGGGAAACAAGGCGTCTGATAGATGAACTGGTTTCGGTGGGCGCCTCATATATCCCGTCTATAGGGCTGCTGGTATTTGCAGTGTGTATACCCAGAAGCATGGCACAGTGTTTTATATCTTGGCGTATGTGTACCCAATACTCCTCAATCTTGGCTGCTGGATTGTGACTCGAAAGAAGAGGTAACTTTATTATGAGAGCATCTCCCGAAATCACTTCCTCTATCTTCCACCGAGAGTTGAGAAACTTTCGCACATGTTTATTCCTGTGACCCGCATTATTCATGACTTGTGATTTAAAAGTAATGGGAGTTATAGGCTGTTGTGTTACCTTTCTATCGCTATACATCGCCAACTCACTGCTCTCTCAGGGAATTAGACTGAAAAATACTGTCTTCTCTATTCGAAATGACGTTACTTTGTGTCACAGCGTACGAACAAAAGACTGGAGAAATGCATTCCGTCTCCAACGTGCTGGTGAAAATGAATGTACATTAGTTTAATTTAATGAGGCACAAAAGTTAATTAGCCAGAACATTCGTCTAATTTACGCAGAAATTCGTGATACATTTCAATATCAGAAGCACGCTCATACAACCCGTTTTGAGACATGATTTCAGGTACCAAAACAACGAACTCGTAACACTTGCGTATGTTTAAGATGTTCATATTATTTAGATAATTACGAATACTCTCATTATTTCTCTTGATCAATATCTCAGATTAGCCAATGCAAATAAATTTCTCTCTATAAAATACAGGACTATTCGTAAGTCCGTGAAATATTAAAAAAATTCATAACTACTAAACTACATAACGAATAACAAATTACTTTACACTATAACAAAGAGAATCTTTCAAAGTTTTAAAGGTAAAAGAATATCACAGATAAAGAATGAGCTATTCAGGAGTATCATTTATTTAATTAGCTAGTATTCTGAAGCTAAAAATGTGTTGTGAATTGCATAGTTGCTTCGTACAGATCTTTTTTTTTTCGATTTATAACTACAAAATTACATTTTCTTACTCATTTATCACAATTGTTACAAATCACGCCACTCTTTTAAATCCTTCAAGACTGTATATTAGGATGCATAATTAAACTATAAAGAATCAAGTTCCTAAAGTCGTATGATTTGTTGTAATAAGTGTGTAAAAATAATGTTATTTTTAGTTAAAATTTAAACACATTTTTTAGTTTCAGAACAATAGCCAATTAAAGAAATATTTCTGAATAGTTTATTCTATCTTTGTAATATTCTTTTGCCCTTAAAACTAAAGAAAGAGGATATTTTACAAACAACTTCTAATTAATGTATCTCTGTAAATATTGGGATTAGGACAAATGTTTATATGACATCTTTTTGCTCAGAGTGTCTTCGGAAATAAGCCCCATAAGTGACGGTAAATCTTTGTGAATCACCCTGTGTAATAATGTATTCAAGCATGCGTGATTAAGTCAGTATGTGTACCATAAATTTACAGAAGAAACAAAATGTATACACATCATACATGAAATACATTTCACAGGCAGGTACATACGTAGTCTACATATTGCACATTTTCCCTCAATGTATTCAAGGTGGAAGGTAAGGTAGTACAGTAATTGTAGTATATGATTCCTTAAAATATAACGAACAAAAAAGTCTAATACCATTTTGCTCGCTTTTGCGAGGTTTTTGAAGAAATAATACTTTTATGCCGACATTTCGATCGTGAATTTTACGAATACTGTTTAAAATACGCTGTACGTCCAACTGCACACTAATGAAATGTAAACATCACAACAGCTGATCAGTTGCGAGTACTACGCAAACCGTCTGCCATCTCGACAGCGATGCCAGATTTTTAGGCCTTCTGTACGTGACTCGACAATCAATGTTTCTTCAATCGATTAATTCGAAATCTGTGAATTTTCTAATTATTAAAATACTGCTGAAACGTGCACATAACAAACGTTCTCTTCGTTGTTATACAAGAAATTAAGCCGTATTTTGAACAGTATTCGTAAAATTCGCGATCGAAATGTCGGCATAAAAGTACTATTTCTTCAGAAACCTCGCAAAAACGAGCAAAATAATATTAGACTTTTTTGTTCGTTATATTTTAAGGAATCACATCCTACAATTACTGTACCACCTTACCTTCCACCCTGTATATGTAAACATAGATGTGTGCATTTCATTAAATTACACAGCTTTGTTATGGAGCAATGGGAAATTGAAAGAATTTTGGACGCACTTTCACAAATAAAATTACGCATTTAGAATCGTTTATTTCATTTACAAATACGTTCAGAATTCTTGTACGATTACATGCAAGTAAAATCGATATTTGCTTGTGAGCCAAATGACGAGAATTCATATAGAAATAATGCGTTGCAATAGCAGTGGCAGATCAGAAATAGACGAATACATCCTGTGAACATGAATCGGCACTTGAGATGAAAAGAATCGGAGCGCGTACCAATTTTATGTGTCACGAACTCGTAAAAGCAGAAGCAACCCAGATATGAAAAACCGCCGATATTGATTCGTTACTGAAATGACGCCAAAATCTGCGGCAGAGAAGAGGAACAAACGAATTCACCCTAAAACTGCTGCCTTCTGTACAACTACAACGTCACTGCGAACTGAACGAAACAAAACCGAGATTTCAAAAATTGCTCTGCTATTTCATTACCATAATGAACTGTGAAGGGTTATGCTTGTTGCCTGTTCCTTAATTCTCAAGATGATGTTGGTCTTTCCATCTCTTTTTCGGTATTTCTATGTTATGTTTTCCAGTTGGTTGATAAAGAAATGGTTGTTTAGGAACCATGGAATTAGACATTCTATTTAGAAGACTACACTATGTTTTCGATAATCTTATTTCTGATCCAATGTGTTTCACTTTAAGTTTTTTCTTAACAATTTCACTTTGCTCTTTATCTAGTCTTGTAATCTCCAAAAGATGTCACCAAAAATTCCTCTGTGATGCCTCAAGTTTTCTTCGTTTCTCTTACTCCATACCCATGGTTTTCATCCATATATCAAAGCTGCTTTGGAAATAATATTTAACCCTTTAGTGCTCCCGCCATAGTTTGTGGCACAAGTACTCACTGGATTACATTTATAACCCATCTCCTTTTTTATAATAAATATGTAATATATGACTTTCTTGTGTTAAATTCTATCGTACCTGGTTTACATGTTTCTACCTATTATTGGTCTTCTTCAGAACTGGTCGTTGCTAGTCTTGGCGCCTTTTGTTTTGTTTCCTGTGAGGGTGTGTTTGTGTAGTGTAATGTGGAGTCAAAGAGTGTGTTTGTTCTGAAATTGAGTTATGTGTTGAGCATTTCATTGGGGTGTGTTTTTGTGTGTCTGTATATTTCATATTGTTCTAGTGTGTATAGTTTCTGGCATCTCGTTTTGTTTAACTTCCACTACCTCGAACCCGGAACATGTCCCTTCTCTCTATTCCTCTGCACAGAACATTCTTCTACTCATCATCTTTCAGCATATCGATTTCACGCCTTCGAAATTCTCTCCCTGACCACGTCAGAGACTGTCGAACAATATCAAAATTAAAATTAAAATTATAGAATCACATTCTAGTTCACGGAATTACTTGTTAAACACTTGTCAGGTTGTCGACTTAATTCTCATTATGATATTGTAACTATGCTGTTGTTAGTTTTACCCTTAATATGCAATGTATTTTTTTTCTTGTTAGGAGGGAGGGAACATCCCACGCACTGCGACCTTGAGGTCTATTGTACACCCACCTATATGGGATAAGTTGCGTACCCACCGATCCTCTACGCACACCGACCTAACTAACCACTTGACCCCCTTAACGACCGGTCCCTACAGCCGACAGAGTCCATGTACCACTCCTGCTTCGGCAACCCCCCCCCCAAGGCTCCCTTAACGGTCCGAGGCGGAAGTCCTCCCCCGAGGTCTGCCCCGGGTTCCGTTGCAGAAGCTATCTATCATCACTTGAATACAATCCACGGATGCAATGTATTTATTATTATTATTATTATTATTATTATTATTATTATTATTATTATTAGTAGTAGTAGTAGTAGTAGTAGTAGTAGTAGTAGTAGTAGTAGTAGTATTATCATTGCTATTACTGTTATTTTAACTATCTTTTATTTCTTGTATCAGCTTAAGTGCTTTATAGTGCTCTTTGACCCTGTTGACCCTTTACAGGGCTTCAATTTATTTTGTATTATTTTAGTTAGTCTTTGTATTTTTTGTACTTTTGTCTGCTATCTGGTAAGATGGAAGAGAAGGTTTTATGATCGTAATCCTGCCAGATTAAATAAATAAATGTTTATTTATTTATTCACTTGCTTATTTATTTATTTATTCACTTATTCACTTATTTATTTATTTTATTTATTTATTTAATTATTCAATTATTTAATCTGGTGGAGTTAAGGTCACCAGACCTTCTCTATCACATTATAAGAGTATATATTTTTGAAACAAGCCTGAAACAACTCTTAAATAAAACATATGAACTAGGTAGGCCTACTACATTCATAATGGAATAGACATCTTTCGCCCAAAAAAGAGGACCAAATCATGCAGAATATTATTGTTCTGTTTGTGCATATAAGTTATTGTAGCAAAGCTAGTAATAATGGAATTCAAAATTTCGCGCACACTTTCCAGTTGCTGGCCCTATTATAAATATTATCCTGCATAGCAACGCTAACATCAGCGAGAAGTATGGGATGCACTGAAATATACAAACACAAAAGCAGACATTACATGAATGGCTGACAAATGCTGGGCAGTAAATTCATTTAGGTCATGTCAGGAAATTGGTATAAAATGCATGAAAACAATTCCCAGGAATTCTGAAACTATGGTAGCTAAATTATTGTGCCCCCACCATACTCCGACCGTATAATTACAAAATTATCAATGAGCATCGTTATAACTGGAAAATTGTTGCAATTGTATGAGCTTCATTCGAACTAACATAAGGGTGATGTAACAAGCACTAAACTTATTAGCAGTACACAGTCATTGTCACATCAGGTAGGATACAAGTTAATTCACTGCGGGCGGGCTGATTTTCCACACACATCTCGTAATTCACACATCTTTATTCATAGCAATAACTGTACAAATATCTATAATAATTGAAATTGTCCTAAACTACGCCCATCAACCCACGTGAAATATTTACGTATCTTCATCGATCAAAACTTAAAATGGAGTTTTCATATTAACTACTTATACAAATCTAGTCTTTCAGGTAATGCTCCCTGTAAAGCAGATTTGAATAATTTCAAGGAATAAATTATTCCGGGGCCGGGTATCGATCCCGGGACCTCTGGTTGAACGTACCAGCGCTCTTACCAACTGAGCTACCCGGGAACTCCACCCGATACCGTCTCAACTTTTCCCTTTATATCCACACAAATCGAGTGGGCTGACGAAACGCCAGAGACCCACAACGAGTGCACACAATCTCTGTGTGACTTGCAATTGTGGTTTTCTGTTAACGTACACAGTAACATATATATTATACAAATCTAGTCTTTCAGGCAATGCTCCCTGTGAAGCAGATTTGAATAATTTCAAGGGAAAAATTGTTCCGGGGCCGGGTATCGATCCTGGGACCTCTGGTTGAACGTACCAGCGCTCTTACCAACTGAGCTACCCAGAAACTCCACCCGACACCGTCTCAACTTTTCCCTTTATATCCACACAACTCGAGTGGGCTGACGAAACGCAGAGACCCACATCGAGTGCACACAATCTCTGTGTGACTTGGAATTGTGGTTTTCTGTTAACGTACATAGTAACGTATATATTATACAAATCTAGTCTTTCAGGTAATGCTCCCTGTAAAGCGGATTTGAATAATTTCAACTACTTATGTCTTAAATTACGTAAAACTCTATACAAACTTGTTCAACTGCGTCGCTTTATGCCAGTAAGACTATTGAGTACAATATGTTTAGCCCTAGTTCAGTCTATAATACAGTATGGAATTATAGGATGGGGTGGATTATCACAGAGTACCATTCGCCCATTAATATTACTACATAAAAGAATTATTAAAATATGTTTAAGGAGAAAACTTGATCATCCAACTCATCTCATATATAAAGAATTTAATGTTTTAAATATCAAGCAAATTTATATGTATACTATTTAGAATCACTACCATAAATATCAAGCTAAATTTATATCATCCGATCACGGCCACAACACAAGAAGATACAATATTTCGCTCCCCCTCATTGAACCAAAATGTAAGACTGAAGCAGGTCTAAGGCACAGTTCTAATTCCGGTCCAAGATTATATAATGATTTTACAAAGAGGAATCCTAAACTAAAATTATCAAACAATACATTATTCAAAAAACAAGTGCTTGAACTGCTTTTAAAATTATAATCATGTAAATTTTTATTCTTTATATATATTTTTTTCTGTCACTTTAACAATGTTGTATTCTTAACTTAGCCTAGTATGTTTATGTATAAGCTATGGTACCGTTTTGTTTGTTTTGTTTTTTTTTCTTATTCTTTTCAAACTTGATATGTAATTACATTTAACAGTTTTAATCAGAGTTATTATTATTATTATTATTATTATTATTATTATTATTATTATTAACTTATTATTATTCTTATTACCAGGGAACGGATTTATATGGACTAAAAATGTATGAAATATGTAAATATATATGTAGTTATTTTTACCAAAATATGGAATTAAATATGGATTTTTACCAAAATATGGAATTAAATATGGACTTAAAATTATAAAAAAAATGACTATGTACGTTAAATATTGGTACATTTTAATCAAACTAAACAAAAAATATAATGGACGTACCTTATCTTCCAATGTAGTTTCAACAAAACACAATTTTTATTGTCTGTTACCATAACAATAGGTTACAAACATTTCTTTCAAGTGCTGAAAAGTGAATCTTCTTCTATTGTCTCTGAGGATAGATTTATACTGACTAAAAGAGCGTTCGACGTCACAAGAAGTAACTGGTACATAATTCAATTTCACAATGTCTGCTGGGGATAAGTCCAAGTTAATCTTCACTGTTGATTCACCACTCATCACAGCAACAACCTTTTGTAGTTCTTCATATCCAGGGTTTTTTGAAAGTACAGTGTCCACCTTAGCTCTTACTGCATCTGCAACTTTACCTCTACCACGATTCAGTTGTTCCACAGTACTATTTATAATTTCAAAACTTTCAGATAGTGAAAGGTGCCTATTTTGGAGACTTTTGAGCGTTTTTATGATGCATGAAAATGTATGCTGAATGTGAGCTAAGTCATTCTTCACACTTATGTCACAGGTAACTGTTTTCGCAGTATCAATTGAGACTGCATCTTCAGAGTCCAATGCAAGGAGAACATTGTTAATAGAGTCTATATGTTCGGCATAATATTCAACTGCTTCTAGCCATGTACCCCATCTAGTTAAAATTGGCTTTGGTGGCAATGGAATTTCAGGGTACATTTCTTTCAACACGTTAACTCTACTGGGAGCTTTGAGAAATACTTTTTTCACTGATGAAATCAACAAATCTACTTTAGGGAAATTGTCTCTGACCACTTCTGCCACACGATGAAATGCATGCGCCACACAAGTAAAATGAGTCAATTTAGGATATACAACAGATAATGCTTGTCCAGCTTTGACCATATAAGGGGCAGCATCGCTAATAAAGAATAACACATTATCGTACATAATACCCTTTGGCCACAGGATACCCATAGCTTCGTTGAACAGTTTAACTATAGTTTTGTTATTGCACTTTTCTAGAACATCACAATGTAAAAGAATTCGTTCAGAATATTGTTCACTTAACAAACCGATAACTACATTACCAACAAGTCTACCTTCTTTGTCGGGAGTCTCATCAATGGAAACCCAAATTGAACTATCTTTAATTTCATCTCTTATCTTCTGTATTGTCTCATCGTAGATGGATGGAGCATACGTCTTCCTAAGTGTTGACTCATCCGGGATTGTATGTTGAGTATATTTTTCAAGGAATTCCCTGAAGACCTTATTCTTTAGTTTGTAGAGAGGAATATCAGCAGAGATGAGAGAACGGCACAGGTCGATGTTAAACTCAGATCTTACATTCGATGTTGTTGGTTGTGTTAAAAACAATTGTCTCTGCTTGGAATTTAGTTGTTTGTTGGCCTGATGTTTACTAGTTGTAATGTGTTGTTGCACCAGGAACTTTTGTGTAGATGATACTGCACACTGACACAAATTACAAAATAATATTTTATTGTCAGTTGATAAACCATCTTCTTTAAATTCTGAAATGTAACTTGTTAGTTTTGATTTTAAATTGACTGAATGACGTACTTTTGGCATATTTACCGTCTTTATAGTATGATTTACAAAACTGAACCTATGTGTACTCTGACTGGCATTTAACTGTTGAGCTGCACAACTGAAGTCTGTTAAAAATTTTAAATTAAATTAATACAGTTTTGTAACTTACTTTCCCATTGTTGATAGGACTGCTAATTTTCAAATAACTCTGATGTTAAAGGGATTACTGAACATGTGTTTAAATCTCTATTGTTGAAATGTATTTTTAAAAGTTAATGGAATTTTGTTTTGTTTTATTGTTAAACCTAATATAACATGGACTGTTTTATATGAAATATGGAAAATATATGGAAATTAACGAAAATATGTACTAAACTCTAAAATATGGAAAAATATGGAAAATAAAAGTAGGATTTTTCAACCCTACACATTGTGAAACATAAAGATAATGCAAAATATAAATTATATTAGCTTTATAAGTAAATATGTATTTACATATAAATCCTTTCCCTGCTTATTACTATTATTATTATTATTTTATTATTATTTTTTTCTTCTATCCAGTTTTCATTATTTGTTACTCACGACCTCAAGCATCTTGCTTTTTCGGGTGTGACTCAGTTATCTTGTATTTATACAATAATTTGTAATATGTAGACTATTTGACCATGAGATTTGTAATCAATTCCCAATTTTGAGGAATATTCATATACGAGTATTACAATAGTATTGTAAAATCTTTGTTATTGTATGTAATGTATGTAATTTTTTAACATCTCTTTACCAGTGTAATCAAATATAGCCGCGTCGCTGACTCAACGCTAGTGTGATTTTCATCTATCTAGACGACGGCCCGGGTTCGAATCCCACTATGATCATAATTTGATTTGTAGTAGGCAAAGCACTTGTCGAAGAGACTTTTTTTTTTTAACACTTCCCTTTTCCCCTTTCATTCCATCAGCACTCTTTACCTGAAACTCATTTCACCTATCACCTGCAATAGTAAGAAATGGTTGGGATGAAATCTTCGTGGTTGTACAGGTTTCCGATTGTGATATAGGTTGCATGCATGTTTTCAGGTTTTATGTAATTCCGTGGTATAATTATATTATTATTATTATTATTATTATGATTATTATTATTATTATTATTATTATTATTATTATTATTATTGCGTTAAAAGTAACTGTTCGAATTAAACTGACTCTTGTGCACAGCAAAATTTGCGGCAAAATATTATTTCCAGGCAGGGTTGAAGTTAGAAAATAAATAATTGTCTTCGGAATATGTATGTTAAGAACTTTCTTGTGTTAAATTTTAACACGTTTCGACCTATTTTCGGTCATCTTCGGAACTGGTCGTTGTTGGTCTTGGCGCCTCTTGTTTCCTGTGTGGGTGCGTTCATAGTGTAGAGTCAAAGAGTGTATGTGTTTTGAAATTGAGTTGTGTGTTGAGAATATCGTTGGGGTGTGTTTTCGTGTGACTGTATATTTCATATTGTTCTAGTGTGTTGAGTTTCTGGCTTTTTGGTTGGATGTGCAGTATTTCCAAGATGTGCGCCAAGATCAACAACGACCAATTCCGAAGATGACCGAAAAAAGGTCGAAACATGTTAACAAGGTACATTAAAATTTAACACAAGAAAGTTCTTGTCATACATATTCCGAAGTGATACAGTGTTAAAAGTTGTGTAATCAAGATGTATAATTAATTGTCGCAAAAATGCACAAATGAAAAATTATATTTGTGGAAATTGCGAAATTCTTGTGTAATATTATAAATAATTGTGCGGAAAGAGACAATTAATGAAGTATGATATACTTATGTAAGTAAATCTTTAGACGTAGGTATGTTTAGAATCAATTACTGCTGAATTTACATCATATCAAAATACGTTATTTTATGGGCACTCCGAACATTGAAATTCTTTACTAGTAGACCCTTTTATTGTCAGCAGAGTGCTAACTCTTTTTTCTGAAAGGCGGTTTTTACAAGATTCGTGCAACTAAATCCCTCACAATTTACAGTATGCGATGGAATTATATAAATCAATTAGAAGAAATTATTCACTTAACTTACATGAATTGCACCAAATCTTTGAAACCAATTCCTGAACACCTATTGCTTAATACCTTTTTGAACATTGCCCATGCCATTACCATTTCACTTAAATTCAGATTGGTTCAAACACATCTCTGATTTCATTTTCTCCATTACCATCTTTGTTTCTGAAGTCCAATGTGGTAGTCGAATTTTTGCATATTTACATTCAAAGTTTGTTACAGTTTTAGAAATCGAGTAGCAAAATGCGACAAATGCGACTGTGGCTTAAACCCTGGTTCCAGCTTTGGAATCTAAGGGTGATATTCATAGACATTTCGCTAGCCCGCGCTACGAGCGTGCTAAACAGGATTCATATCATATCATATCATATCATATCATATCATATCATATCATATCATATCATATCATATCATATCATATCATATCATATCATACCATATCATATCATATATCATATCATATCATACCATATCATATCATATATCATATCATATCACTGACACTGGTTTATGAATACGAAAAACGTTAGTTCGCTGATCATCCACCGAAAGCCCGCGCTAAGAATGTCTATGAATACTGCCCAAAGAGTCTCATGCTCCCATTTGATTCTAAATGCGTCAAATCTCTACGTTCATTATGTCTCTTGTCTAGCTGGTAAGAAAATTTAGACCTAAATCTTTTTTCGTGATTTCCCATAAAATTATGGAAATGGAAAAGGATAGTTTCGAAAATAAGCTTATCAAATTATAGCTTCAACTATCTGTACATTTACAGTTTAAATCTCAGCAGATTTTTAATGATTTTTGCATGGGTTCATGAACAAGTCTCATTAAATTTATTGCGAAAAATCCCATGGTTTAGTTTTTATTAATAAGATTTTCCTATTGTAGTTTTTAACAATTTTAATTAGAACATTCATGCAGTTGTAGTTAATAAATCACATCTGGAAAGTGCAAAGGAATGGCATTACCATATTGAAACAGTTGGGTACGATTCGGCCTCATGTGTTGGCAAAATGCATTCTTTCCCTTCCCAAATTGTACACTGCGGTGCCAACTATGTTGTGCATACTGGTTATTTTTTTAACAAAAGAGATATAATGGTGTAATCCAGCCTATTTTCATACTAGTAGCATTCCACATAAACTTCTTTGTTCCAACCCAGATAATAATGTGCTATAATTTATTACTCATAATATTTTGGGACACAAAAGACACAAAAGCCAAAATAACTAACTGCAATAAAGCATAACTCTCTATGTGGAATAACTGCATTTATATAGTAGCTAGTGAATCATGGGACTTATTTATAGTTTGGCGACCAAAGCGATGTAATAAAGAGATGCGTGATAATGTAAATGTTTCAGTACAAGAGGAATTCTCTACCCTCATTTCAAATTCAATATCCTACTAATGAAAATCTATTTTTATCAGGCATGCAATGTCAATACAAACTAAACATTTCATGCATCAGGGATGAAAACGCTAAGATACAATGAGGCTTTACATTTGTTCATACAGCTTTATCATCAGATCTACTTCACGAGAAAAATATCTGTGAATCGGTCCGGTTTCGAGCCCCGATCAGGCGGAGGATTTTAATTTTAATAACACATACTAATGGCAAAGAAAGTCTAAGTTGGGGCCTTTCTCTGGGTTCTCTACTTTTCCTAATCTGGACCAATATCTTTCCGTTAATATCTCCTCGTTCCACTATCATAATCATTAGAGCACGTAGGTGGTTGGTCCTACATGCTTACTTGATACACAGAGTGTATTAGCGCAGTCGACAGAGAAAGCATCTACCTGAGGGTTAGTACAATGGATCAGAAATTGGTTGAAGTGGAAAATGGGAAAAACAAGAACAGTGTGAATACAAGGATAATAAGAGGAAAGGTAGGGAAAGACAAGGATAATAAGGGAAATAGAAGGACAAGGGGAAGACAAGGAACAGTTGAAGAATACAAAGAAAAGAAGACTAATACAGCGAGAAAAAAGGGGAATAAATAGAGAACATGAGAACTACAAGGAGAATAAGAGAAATAGTAGGTGATGTCAAAGAAAAATAGGGTAAGACAAGAAAAAGAAGATAAATATAAGAAAAACAAAGGAAACGAAAGGAACTGTAGGGGAATACAAAGATAACAAAAAGGAAATACAGAAATAATAAGGGAATGACAAGGAGAACAAGGGAATGCAAGGAGAACGAAGGAAATATATCAAGGAAAAGTAGGAAAAACCGATGAGAACATGGGAAGTGAAGGATAAAACAAGGATATGGGGAAGGCAATAAGAACAAGGGAAATGCAGGAAGAATAAATGAATACAAGAACAAGATTATTAGAAGAATAACAAGGTGAATGGAAGAACAAGGTGAATGCAAGGAGCACAAGGTGAATACAAGGAGAACAAGAGGCATACAAGAGGAACTAAGGGAATATAAAAATAATCGTGAGATACAAGAATAAATGGAAGGGAAGAAGAATAAAGTGAATACTAGAATAACGCGAAAACAAAAACAAGATTATTAGAAGAATAACAAGGTGAATACAAGGAGCACAATGTGAATGCAAGGAGAACAAGTGTCATACAAAAGGAACTAAGGGAATATAAAAATAATCGTGGGATACAAGAATAAGGGGAATGGAAGAAGAATAAAGTGAATACTAGAATAACGCGAAAACAAAAACCAGATTATTAGAAGAATAACAAGGTGAATACAAGGAGCACAAGGTGAATACAAGGAGAATACAAAAAGAATAAGATGAATACAAGAACAACATGGCGTATAGAAGAAGAACAAGGGAAATACAAGGAGAATAACAGAAATGCAAGGAGAACAAGGATAATACAAGGAGGAAAGAGGTAATACAAGGAGAGAAAAAAGGTAATACAAGGAGAGAAAAAAGGTAATACAAGGAGAAAAAAGGTAGTACAAGGAGAGAAGAAATTTATTTATTTATTTTATTGGTTATTTTACGACGCTGTATCAACATCTAGGTTATTTAGCGTCTGAATGAAATGAAGATGACAATGCCGGTGAAATGAGTCCGGGGTCCAGCACCGAAAGTTACCCAGCATTTGCTCGTGTTGGGTTGAGGGAAAACCCCGGAAAAAACCTCAACCAGGTAACTTGCCCCGACCGGGATTCGAACCCGGGCCACCTGGTTTCGCGGCCAGACGCGCTGACCGTTACTCCACAGATGTGGACGAGAGAAGAAAAGAAACACAAGTAGAACAAGGAGAATACAGTACAAGGTAAAGTACAGGAAGAAAAAGAGAACAAGGGGAGTACAATAAGAGGAACAAAAGGGAAACAAGAGGAAAACCAGGAAAAAAGGATGGCGAACAAAGAAACAAGGGGAATACAAGTACGAGAGGAGATTGCATTTTTAGGTATGTGACGAAGAATTCCCAAGTTACTTCACCCTCGTAACTGGTGAAGAGAAAAACGTAGTTTTACGTCCAAACATTTCTCTTACATCGATCGTCATGAATTACCTGAAGTTCGATTTACACTTTGAATAAACCTCCAATCAGGTAGTCTGTGGCACAGAGAAATGTTACTTTAAATACAAAACTAACGCATCGCCTATATTCTTGCGTAGGTATTTATAATATACATATCGTCGTTGTTCCTGCAATAACTTCTATGTGCAAAATATAAAATCTTTCAGGAGGAAGGAAAAACACATTTATTCATCCTATGGCAGCCGTACATAGGAGACTGTGAATTCTTACATTTTCGAAACAAAGATAGGCCTATATAATTACATATAGGAGATTTTATTATTTGCTGTATCACTATTTAAGTTATTTAACAGAAAAAAATCTGAATTCGATAAATATGTCACATAGGAGTTATTGCAGGAACAACGACGACATATGCAATAGGAAAGTCTGTTTTAGATAATATAGGTCTTATTATTATTATTATTATTATTATTATTATTATTATTACTATTATTATTATTATTAAAATATTATTATTCCGTTGTCAAATAGGCTAACTTAAAGTTGAATTGTAGTGACGATTACTAAGTTAAAATCGGTGACATGAGGTGGGAAGATTGTAAGCCCTGCCTCGTACGCTCAACACGCCGCACGGTATAAGTGGGCCTCAGGGTCCTGATGACACTCTGAAGGGTCTGTTTCCCACAACAAATGCGCGGCGCGATTCAGATTCCATGCATAATCGATTAATTCCATTGTTGCCAGCAACTTACCTTGCGGCGCAGCGCTTCGTGCTTGTCGGGTAAACAGTCGCTCAATGCAGAAAATAAGCCGCGAGGTACTATTTGCCTTCTTGGCATGTAAACCCTGCCTTAGCATTTCTCTTCAACAGAAGGAGATAAAAATTGTTGGTAAATGTATCATTAGACGTTAAATTAATTTAGTTGTATTAGCAAATAACTGTTAATAACCTAACTGTAACCCTTACACACCGTAATACCGGTAAAGACTGGTTCACAATAAATAATAATAATAATAATAATAATAATAATTTATTTATTTAATCTGGCAGAGCTAAGGGCAGTAGGCCTTCTCTTCCGCCTAGCCAGACTCTAATTCTAATTGAATACAATTGCTTACACAGTTATTACATTAATATCTAGACCGTAAAACAACATGAAAGTAAATAATGAAAGTTGGATAAGTAATGTTAGTGTGACAATAATAAACATTGGTAAGAAATAGTTATAATAATAATAATAATAATAATAATAATAATTATTATTATTATTATTATTATTATTATTATTATTTATTTATTTAATCTGGCAGAGCTAAGGCCAGTAGGCCTTCTCTTCCGCCCAGCCAGACTCTAATTCTAATTGAATACAATTGCTTACATAGTTATTATATTAATATCTAGACCATAAAACAACATGAAAGTAAATAATGAAAGTTGGATAAGTAATGTTAGTGTGACAATAATAAACATTGGTAAGAAATAGTTATAATAATAATAATAATAATAATAATAATAATAATAATAATAATTATTATTATTATTATTATTTATTTATTTAATCTGACAGAGCTAAGGCCAGTAGGCCTTCTCTTCCGCCCAGCCAGACTCTAATTCTAATTGAATACAATTGCTTACATAGTTATTATATTAATATCTAGACCATAAAACAACATGAAAGTAAATAATGAAAGTTGGATAAGTAATGTTAGTGTGACAATAATAAACATTGGTAAGAAATAGTTATAATAATAATAATAATAATAATAATAATAATAATAATAATAATAGTAATAGTAATAATAATAATAATAATAATAATAATAATAATAGAGATAATTTAGATATTTATCTGTGATATATATATATATATATATATATATATATATATATATATAACCATTAAACGTTGAGAAACCTGAAACAGCTATTATTGTTAACAAGAATTGTTAAAAAAAATATTTCGTTAGCTTATTTTTAAATTGGTTTGATGTCTGACAGTCCCTGGCATTACTCGGTAGGGAATTCCAAAGTCGAGGAACAGCCACAGTGAAAGAAGATGAATATGAGGATGTTCGGTGGGAGGGAATGGATAATATTGAGGACAACATTTCGAG
Organism: Periplaneta americana; assembly: GCF_040183065.1. Taxonomy (NCBI): domain Eukaryota; kingdom Metazoa; phylum Arthropoda; class Insecta; order Blattodea; family Blattidae; genus Periplaneta; species Periplaneta americana. Next base: position 37,813,451 of record NC_091132.1, on the reverse strand, counting down.
GGATGGTGTTACGTGATCAGCCCGGCGAATATTGCAGACGAAACGGACGCACATATTGTGAACACGTTGTAGTCTCTTCGCCGAAGTAACGCTTAGGTCAGTAAGCAGAATATCACAGTAATCGAAGTGGGGCATCACGAGTGTTTGCTCTAACATTTTTTTCATGGAAAAGGGTAGAAAATTCTTCAACCACCTAAACGAGTGGATTAATGAGAATACGTTTTTGCAGGTTTCTGAAACTTCAATGTTCCAATTTAAACTTTAAACCGGGAACCAAAACGTTAAAGAGAACGAGAACGTAAATATTGTTAAAATAAAATGTATTTAAATGTGAGCATCCACAATTAATTTTCACGTTCCCGTTCCCGGAATCCGGCAAGCTTCTTGTTAATTGTGAATGCTCACATTTAAATACATTCATTTTAACAATATTTCGTCCACACCTGTGGAGTAACGGTCAGCGCGTCTGACCGCGAAACCAGGTGGCCCGGGTTCGAATCTCGGTCGGGGCAAGTTACCTGGTTGAGGTTTTTTCCGGGGTTTTCCCTCAACCCAATACGAGCAAATGCTGGGTAACTTTCGGTGCTGGACCCAGGATTCATTTCACCGGCATTATCACCTTCATATCATTCAGACGCTAAATAACCTAGATGTTGATACAGCGTCGTAAAATAACCAAATAAAATTAAAAAAAAAATAACAATATTTCCGTTCTCGTTTTCGTTGTCGTTTCCGTTTCCGGTTTATTGTGAATCAGCCTTTACTTGCACGGGATTCATATCATATCTTACCGCTAAGACTGGTTTATGAATACGAAAAACGTTAGTTCGCTGATCATTCACCGGAAGCCCGCGCTAAGAATGTCTATGAATACGGCCCTTAATGTTTAACCTCCTTTTCGCTTCAAATTTGAGTGCGGTAAATTTCATAAAGCATTATATTCCGTTAATTTGTTTGGGAATGTGAATTAAGAAACCGAAATATTTTTATTTTTATTTGGTTATTTTACGATATTTTATCAACTGCTATGACTAGCGTCTGAATGATATAGTGATAATACCATCGCCGAAAGCTACCCAGGAATTGCTGTTAATACATAGGTTGAATAAAAAGTAATGCCAACACTGCCGTCAAGTGACGATGGTGCGTTCGAGATCTCCCAGTTGTGTGGACATGAACAAGGACTGTTAGATGAGTTAGTGCAGCCAGCGGCGACAGTACTCCATCAATCTACTGCAGTGTGTAGAACGTTCACTTTCATAGGGATAGTGCGAGCGCCCTAAGACCATCCTTACAAAACTAGAGCAACGTTCCTGGATCAAAATTGAAATGGCACGAGGTCATAGTGCACAAGAATGTTTTCAGGGACTGCGTGAAGCATGTGGCGATGCAGCGTTGCCATATCGCACAGTTGCACGATGGGTTAAAGCGTTCCGGGAAGGCCTTGTTGCACCGGTACCAAAGGGAAGGTGACGACTTTCTTGGACGAATCGTCGCTATGGACGAAACCTGGACTCGCTCGTATGAACCAAACTTGAAACGCCAATCAAATGAATGGAAGCATCCCGGTTCCCCTCGTCCAAAGAAAGTGCGCCCTACACAAAGTGCTGTGAAGGAGATGTTCATTGTGGCGTATGACACTGATGGGGTAATACTGCACCACGCTGTACCTCCAAGGCAGACGGAAAACGCGGACTACTGGAACATCCACCGTACTCACCCGATATGATCCATGCGATTACGATCTTTTCACCAAAGTGAAAGAACCACTGCGAGGGACCCGGTACAATATCAGAGATGAACTTATCCGTGCTTTAGGGCGGTCAATACGGAACATAACAAAGATGGACGCGCTGATGGTGTACGACGCCTTCCAAACATTTGGCAAAAGGTAATAAATAAGGGGGGCGACTATATAGAAGGTACGTAAATGTTGTACCCCTGTGAATAAAGCCACATCAGAAATATCGAACTGTTGCCATTACTTTTTATCCAACCCAAGTAGATTTAGGGAAAACTCCGGGAAAATCTCAATCAGGTAACTTATCTCGAATAGGATTTCTATTTCTATTCATTTATGAAATAAATTATATTATATTGCAATTAACTTGGGCGAGCAGGAGGCGCACATAATGTACCTATTGCATGTAACTTACAAAGCAGTTTTAAATTATGTACTAACCCAAAAGCATGACTACTTTGCTCTTCGCGAGATATTCAATTTTCCTTCTGACTAAAGAAGGCTGAGGACGACAGAAAAGGGACTACGCAAGAGTCAGCGAGCAAGTGAATATTTAATGGCAAGCAAGACGGAACTGCACAACTAACAAGCAAGGTCATCTTACGTATGACCTATGCTCCTCTCTATTAATACGGAACCCGAGCTTCTGTCAGGTAGCAGAGCATGAGCCCGGAGGAATAGAGCTGCATCCCAGGGCGCAGTTCATTAATGGGATTACATATAAAGTGTGTTTTAGGTTTCCAAGGCGCTCCTAATGCACGGTTCTGATGTATCTGCAAGTGTTGAGGGGGAATAAAATAGCTGCTGGGATGGAGCGGATGACGGTAGAAAGTTCTACAACTTCCAGGGGGTTAAGAGGGAGGAAGGAGCTCGTCCTATCGCTGCTCCTACTTCTGAGGTCGGGTTGAAGGTAGGAAAGAATACTAAATGGATGGTTATGTGCAGCAAGACAACATCTGCAGTTAAATAATTACTCCTGAAGTTTAGTCTAAATGGTCATTAAAGGTTGATCCACTCTAAAACACGCTCTCGCTTAGATCATAATCAGACTTTGAACATTTCAAATATCCATACCCGACTATAAAAGAAACCGTTGGGTTGCGGAACTGTGACACAATTATCGATTACGTTAATGGGAAGCAGTAATCCTGAGTTCGATTTCCGGCGAGAAGTACAATTTTACCTTTCAAATAGGCTGACTGTTTTTATCTTGCCTATCAACCTAAGTCAGTACCCACCCAATCTACATAACCACCTATTTACTCACCCACTGAATGTACTAACCTAATATTTTGTGGAACAAATCACTGATAATTTCACTTTTAGACATAATTTGTGCACATGAAGTAATGAAGTAGAATTATACATAATTTTATAATGTATTATATTATTTTATAACATAATTTATTATATCTGAAATATATAAAATTATTATTACTACTAGTTTGTCACTGAGAAATAAGGAAAAGCGTCCACACCTGTGGAGTAACGGTTAGCACGTCTAGCCGCGAAACCAGGTTCGATTCCCGGTCGGGGCAAGTTACCTGGTTGAGGTTTTTTCTGGGGTTTTCCCTCAACCCAATATGAGTAAATGCTGGGTAACTTTCGGTGCTGGACCCCGGACTCTTTCACCGGCATTATCACCTTCATCTCATTCAGACGCTAAATAACCTTAGATGTTGACAAAGGTCGTAAAATAAACTACTAAAAAAATAAAGAAAAGTTGTTAATACATCACATATTCATTATATATGAGGTCTCGCCTACATCATTGAATATTACACGACTACTATGAAGTAGGAGTTCGGCTGGCACCGTGGATCGTGTCCCGGCATAGCTCAGTTGGAAAGAGCACTCAGCGCGCAGAGCTGAGGGGTCCCGGGTTCGATTCCCGGTGCCGGAATGAATTTTTCTCGAATAAAATGAAGATAAAAGCGGTTAACTTGAATTTATTTGAAGCAAAGGGTTACTGGATTATGCAATAAGGTAGGCGATGTTTGGATCCTGTGTCTCAACTCCATACTCAATTATTATCTTAGCGTATGCTCAATTACACTAACCTCTAGCGCTTGAAAGTGGAACTAAACGCCGGCGCAGAGAGAAACAAAACACAGGAAAATTCGCTCAGTGTCCATTCTTTATAATCCCTATTCGCTGGTTAGCTCTTATAGTCTCTTAAAGAACAACAATTAAAATATGTAATGATTTGATAGCAGTGAAAATGGAAAAACAAAACTCTTACGAGAAGTAAAATCATATACCTATATTATATTATATTATATTATATTATATTATATTATATTATATTATATTATATTATATTATATTATATTACATTATATTATATTATATTATATATTATATACAAATATTAAACGAATTTGATACATAATTTTATAATATATTATTTTGTAATATAATTTATTATATCTGAAATATACAAAATTATTATTACTAATAGTTTGTCACTGAGAAATAAGGAAAAGCTGTTAACTTGAATTTATTTGAAGAAAAGCGTTACTGGATTATGCAATAAGGTAGGCGATGTTTGGATCCTGTGTCTCAACTCCATACTCAATTATTATCTTAGAGTATGCTCGATTACACTACCTCTAGCGCTTGAAAGTAGAACTAAACGCCGGCGCACAGAGAAACAAAACACAGGAAAATTCGCTCAGTGTCCATTCTTTATAATCCCTATTCGCTGGTTAGCTCTTATAGTCTCTTAAAGAACAACAATTAAAATATTTAATGATTTGATAGCAGTGAAAATGGAAAAACAAAACTCTTATGAGAAGTAAAACCATATACTTACTGGCTTTTAAGGAACCCGGAGGTTCATTGCCGCCCTCACATAAGCCCGCCATCGGTCCCTATACTGAGCAAGATTAATCCATTCTCTATCACCATATCCCACCTCCCTCAAATCCAGTTTTATATTATCTTCCCATCTACGTCTCAGCCTCCCTAGAGATCTTTTTCCCCTCCGGCCTCCCAACTAACACTCTATATGCCATATACCTATATTATATTATATTATATTATATTATATATTATATTATATACAAATATTAAACGAATTTTATACATAATTTTATAATATATTATATTATTTTATAATAAAATTTATTATATCTGAAATATACAAAATTATTATTACAACTAGTCTGTCACTGAGAAATAAGGAAAAGCTCTTAACGTGAATTTATTTGAAGCAAAGGGTTACTGGATTATGCAATAAGGTAGGCGACGTTTGGATCCTGTGTCTCAACTCTGTACTCAATTATTATCTTAGCGTATGCTCGATTACACTAAACTCTAGCGCTTGAAAGTGGAACTAAACGCCAGCGCACAGAGAAACAAAACACAGGAAAATTCGCTCAGTGTCCATTCTTTATAATCCCTATTCGCTGGTTAGCTCTTATATTCTCTTGAAGAAAAATGTTAAATTCGAACAGAATTCTACGCAGTGTTCAGCGTTCAGGTAGCGCGCGCACCTGCATAGTATATCCAAGCACAGTTGACATTCTCAATAGGAATTAATTCAAATTTTGTTGTTTGCTGCCTCATGATAACAACACTGCAGATATAATAAAGGTCCATGATAGGATTTCGCGTTATTACTGTACTTGCTGCCTCAGCGTGATTATTAGAGAGCTGTGGTTAGTAACGAACAGGTCATACCGTAATTTGGGATGAACGAAATAGCGTTTGTTCCGCACTTCATATTTATATAACTCATTATATATACATATACGTGTGTGTATATGTTCGCACGCATTAACCTGATTTTTTACTCCTATTTGTACCTAGGTCTATGTGAGGAGAAAAAAAACCATCTGAACTGAATTTTGGCGTATAACAACAAGTGAACAAAGTTTCAAATAGATATTGCAATTATTACTAAATTACAAGTTGAGTTTAACAAAAATTATGTGGCGATAATAAATAAGGGTTTCATCGCAAAACTTTGTATAGTTGCATCGCTGTGTGAAATTCCATTTTAACATTTTCCGTATTCATAAAAATACAACTTGCATTGAAATTAACGGCATATCAAAGTTTGGAATTACAATTAGCGTTCAGTAGTACTATATTAAGAATACAATTAAAATTACAATTACAATAATTAATATTACATTTGCAATAACAATAAAAAAATTAAAGTCCTGATTAATAAATACTAAGGGCGCTATTCATAGACATTTCGTTAGCCCGCGCTATGAGCGTGCTGAACTAGCCCCGGCTATCGACTGGTTACTTGTACAGGATTCATATCATACCATATCGCTAACACTGGTTTATGAATACGATCGCTCATCATCCACCGGAATCCCGCCCTAAGAATGTCTACGAATGCGGCCCTATAAGATTTGCTGATGATATGGCGTTGATAGCAGAAGAGGAAATGATACTAAAGGATATGCTACTAGAGCTAAATGACAGCTGTGAACTGTATGGGATGAAGATAAATGCAAATAAGACGAAGAGCATGGTCATAGGAAGAAAAATACTGAAGGTAAACTTGCGAATTCTAAATGACGCAGTAGACCAAGTGGACGGCTTCAAATACTTGAGATGTACTACCTATAACATGAGCTGCTGCCAGGAAGTCAAAAGGAGGATAGCAATGGCCAAGGAAGCTTTTAATAGAAAAAGGAGCATCTTCTGCGGACCTCTGGAAAAAGAACTAAGGAAGAGACTAGTGAAGTGCTTTGTCTGGAGTGTGGCATTGTATGGGGCAGAACCATAGACATTACGACGAAGCGAATAGAAGCATTTGAAATGTGGATATGGAGATGAATGGAGGGTGTGAAGTGGACAGACAGAATAAGAAATGAAGCTGTGTTGGAAAGAGTGGGTGAAGAAAGAATGATGATGAAACTAATCAGGAAGAGGAAAATAATTGGCTGAGAAGAAACTACCTACTGAAGGATGCACTGGAAGGAATGGTGAACGGGAGAAGAGTTCGAGGTAGAAGAAGATATCAGATGATAGACGACATTAAGATATATGGATCATATGAGGAAACAAAGAGGAAGGCAGGAAATAGGAAAGACTGGAGAAAGCTGAGTTTGTAGTGAAAGACCTGCCCTTGGGCAGAACACTAAATGAATGAATGAAGACTAGACAATATATTGCAACCGTTAAGAACAAAGATGTAATAATTTTGGCTGACTTAGTATTTCAATGTTGTGAATGAGTTATGAATAAACAATTTTTTTAAAGTTGCCTCACAAATAAAAGTCCAATTGATTTAGATCTGGGGAACGCGCAGGCCAGCCAATATATCTTGCATCAACTATCCATTTTTTCAGTTGGCTTTAACTCGGCTTTGTTGTAAGGATAAAAGCAGCCAGAAAGACATAACATGTTGACTTAAAACCTTTTTTTTTTTGAAGAGCTGTAACATAATCAGAAAAAACTCACCTTAAATAATACTGTATTTTCATAAGATTCAAATTAAAAGAAAATAAACAGTACAATGACGAATGAATTAACCTCTTCATACACAGAATTTAAATAACAGTTAAGAAATGTAAAAATGAATAGCCTATATGCTGTCATTTAATAAAAATGTACTTCGACACGCCCTGTACGCACGATATAAATTTTCCAAATTACGAGCAATTATATACAGTATATTTTGGTTAGGAGACGTAATTGTCTATAGAAAAATGTCGGAAAGAGCTTCTGCAAAGAATTCTCCGTATACTGCAAAAGACAACTATGACAATTAGCTTGTGCTATGTACGGCTACATAAAAGTTGAGCAAATATCATTTAATGAAAGAAATTACTAAGTACTATGTGAACATTCTTCAAGTCTATTTAAAAACATAAAATTAAGTAGAATGCATATTTGACCAAATTGTGTCATAAATATCGTTCATATTTGGAAAAATATACAACTTTCTGAAAATAATAAAACCCCATCTCAGTCATTGGACATACGTGTGAGTGGAAATCTTTGGGTTATGTTCGATGACAAACGACGAAGTGTATGATTTGTATTAATAAAATAATGTGGGGAAAATTAGTCCAAAATGCGTAACAAAATTGGTAGAAATCATTTCAGACCACCTCAAAAGAATTGTAATAAACCAGACATGTCGACAAATTGTGGAATATTTAGAAGTTAATCCATAACTTTAACGGTAAATCTGACAGTAATATTTTCACTGAGAGCTCCTATTTTGACAATATTGACCACGGTCACTTATGTAATATTTTATTCTTATTGTGCTAATCGTTCGTTTCCTATGCAAATTTGGCTTTCAGGTAGAAGCTCCCTGTGAAGCAGGCTTGAATAATTTCAAGGGAAAAATTGTTCCGGGGCCGGATATCGATCCCGGGACCCTTCGCTTAGCGCACGAATGCTCTACCGACTAAGCTACCCCAGGAACTATACACAGCACCGTCACAATTCTTCTCTTCGTTTCTTGTTATTAAAATTCAGTGCAGAAAAAAATGTTATGTTTTATTTAACGACGCTCGCAACTGCAGAGGTTATATCAGCGTCCCCGGATGTGCCGGAAATTTGTCCCGCAGGAGTTCTTTTACATGCCAGTAAATCTACTGACATGAGCCTGTCGCATTTAAGCACACTTAAATGCCATCGACCTAGCCCGGGATCGAACCCGCAACCTTGGGCGTAGAAGGCCAGCGCTATACCAACTCGCCAACCAGGTCGACTTCAGTGCAGAAAACTACTCTTTCTTTCTAGTAAATATTATGTAAAGCTGTCGTTTTGGTTATTAGCACAATGCGTACAATTTTATCTAGGAGCGAACGCACAGTACATTTAACTATTAAAATTATTGTCTTATCTGTACTTTATCTTAAACTTAAAAACCTTGCTTTAAGACGAAGAAATATTGAAAATACATTTCTAGCAAAACCAAGAATGTTAACACTTCCATTTAAGATTAGTCAACAGTTTATAAGAGAAAAGAGTGTGTTCCCAAAACTTGATCAGTCCATTTGGCCCTTTTTATGACTTATACATATCCTCCTGGGTCCTGGAGTATAGTATACTATACTTTATACATGCATTCATGAGTAGTTTCAAATTTACTACTAGGTGGAATTGTCGATAACTTATTTTCTGTGCTTGTCAAGCTCCTGATATCTCTTAGGACTTAGAGGAAGCACAAGAAGATGGATTTAATCATTGCAATGCGTGCTTCAACTATTTGTAAATGAAAATATCGACCAGGTACTCAACAAGGCACCGTAGGACATGCTTTCGAAGTAAGTATATAGTAAACGTTATATTTTAAGGGTAAAAAAATTACGATATAAGCATGATGTATGTGCAGAGACCCGAAATATAGAGTAATATACTAGCATTTGTGTCCTAACAGCAACCTGCAGATTTTTTCAGCATTTCCTTAATTTCAGTGACTTTTTTGAAATGTAAAATTTTTCTGAAATACAAAAATAAAAAAAAAAAAGCCTCAGGACTCAGGAGGATATATATGATTATGTTTGAGTCGTCTATCATAATATTTTTAGCATGTTTTCTTCCAAAACAACGTAAATCCTTGTCTAAAATTTGTGTTATTGTCCATGTCACTTGAAATCTCGCTCAGTTCATAGACCGGTGAATTAATAGTACATTATGCAACGAGCCTATAATGAAGGTAATTAAGAAGTGAGTATGGATATTTATGAAACGAGCGCAGACGCGAAAGTATTGATTTTTTCCGAGGAACAGATGTTCACATTGACCTTGCTAGGCCATAAGAACCTACAGAGATAACATTGAAATTAAATTAGACATTGAAAAACGAGATGACAAATTGAATTTATTTGAATATTATTTACAATTAACGCTAATTATTCTAGTTACAGAACATAACCTTCTGCGACAGTATTGGATTTCCAGCCCCCGTGACTTTTCGCCAATTCTCTTTCGAATGCATATCCGAGAATAATCGATACTTGCGGTTTTATAACGGTAGAAAGCTGACCTGTCATTGGCTGAACAGTTGTAACCTGAGCCGTCATTGGCTGAAAGACCTGACCTTTAATGAGTAGGTGTACTTTAATGACATGCATTAAAGGTCTGCTACCAGGTGTATAATTACTACATTTCGGCATGGTCGAGCATAAAAAAAATTAGGTAACATAGTCCTTTAATAATAATGGACTTTACGTGTTTTGCGATCACTGTCTTCAAATTATGAGCGCGCCAAAAGACACAAAAGGAAATGGAAGGTCTTTCTGCGTTACGCTATGTATAATTTTCATGATTCTGAAATTCCAGATATACGTATAGAACATCGGAATTATAATCCTTCAGACAGCCACGACTTTTATATTTCAATGAGGAAAATTGTTCACGCTGGCTAACGAAGTGCGAGCAATGAAAATAATTCAAGCGTTACTCGGCAGCGAACGACTCAACTTGTGGGGCTGCAATCAGATTCAATTCTTTAAAATGTGGTAATCCACGTTTAGAATTATACAGCACAGCAAGTTGCTAAAGGTATAATAATATAGAAATTTTAGGTACATTTAATGGCTGAAACATACATTATTTTATAAATTCTCATAAGCTTGTGTTAAATTATATTTTATGATCGTGCGGTTTTGATTAAATTATTACTAATTATACAGTGTTTCTAGCGTTGTTGCCAATATGATATGATATGATATATTTATGATATGATATATTTATTTGTCAGTCAACTTTACAATTCACAGTTATGGTGGACCTTCAAATTTCTGTTTTTCAATCCACCATCCCTTTAATACATACAACTCTTTTCTATTAATGTATTCTTTGCCGAGTATTTCTTGATTACTTTCTAATGTTCTGTTATAACTCAATTGCACTTGTCCTTCCCTCTCTATCCTCTTCTATTCTCTCCCTCCTAACTAGGCTGTCTCCCTTCCATTTCTCGCTCACCTATTAAATATTGCATATTCCTTCCTTAATAATTTGCATTATTTATTTATTTTCTTCTCTACCCTCAAATCCTACCTACTCTTAATCATTATTATCCCGATATTTTCTCCTACATTACTTGCTGACTTTTCCGTTTACTCTATTTTACAACACTTACAACAGTTTTTTTTCTATCCTCTGTTTATTTATGTATTGATCCCTTTCTCTTCGCTTCACTCCTAAATTTCCTATTTTATTATCTCTTTCCATATATTTACTTCTATAATACTCCTACAGTTATAGTACCCCTGATACTACTCCCAACCCATAACATTGAAAAACATGAAATATCTAATTCACTTAATTACACTTGCAATTTCTCTCTCATTCCACTTCTCATTTGTTCAGATTTTTTTTTTACTTTAATTCTCTTGTATTCATTGTTTGATAGTCTTATCTTATTACACTCTTACACTTAACACTTTCTTCTCTGTTCCTTTTCTTACACTTTTGCCACTCCTAACTTTCTTGCACTCACTTTTTCGCACTCTTCTTCTTCGCTAATAACTTCTCCAAAGCCCTATCTATTCTGTCCTCACAATCACTAATATCTGGTAGTCGCTTCGTTCCTTCACCCGTTCTTATCATGTCTTCTCTTGCATTTCCTCCATTAGTCTTTTCTATGCTGCTGACCTTAGACACTTCCAGCTGTTTCCCTAATTCTTCGTCCACAGTATTTTGTATCTGCCTCACGTTTTGTTTTCCTCCTTGGTTTATTCTGGTCAGCTGTTTCGTACTCGAAGTAGGCTTCAGATATCGACATTGTACATCTCTCGTTTCATTGATATTGAAGTTTTGTGTCGTTTGCATTTTTTCATTCTTCCTAGCGTGCTGCCTTGACGTACGCATATTTTCACGTTCATTGAACCTCCGTTTCACTGCACCTTGATTCACCTGGCTTTGCTCGATTTCAGTCCAAAACTCTGGTTTGTCACAATTCTTTTCACAGTATTCAAGACCGTACACTTTATCATAGTTGCCAATATATCTTACTAAATAGTCTAAGATTCGGTACGTTAATTAAAAAGATTAGAACATACGGAAAGTACTTCAACTCAGCACTACATTTCTCTAAAAAACAGTGATAGGAGGAACCTTGTAATTACTTGAAATGTTTATATTCTCGTTGGGGTGTTAGAGTGTGATATTCAGATTTTTAAGGAATTGCATTTTACTTATAAGAATTGTGAATTTGACTGAATGTTAAATAAATTTAATGAGATTTATTAATGATTATTTTCCTTTATGTCTTTATTGAATTTATACAGCATACCTGCACAAACAGCGCTCAACGAGCGCGCGCTCCTTCGGGGCGGGAGAGCTGTGTTTACCGCTCGCCAAAACAGAGAGGAAGATATATCAGAATGACATAGATTTTCTATAGGTAGAGGAGAGGAAAACGACCACTCAGTTATCTAGTGGTGTGCAGTTTGTAGGCCTATTCTCAGTAACTGTTTCACGTTGCTTACCTACTGCTACAGTACAGTATGGAGGAATCTAAGAGACGGAACATAACAGTTAACATTTAACGATTTACAGCTCGAACTTATTGATCTTCAATGTGACCTAAGGGCTAAAGATCGTTTGAATAATACTACTAGCCTGGTTGAGTTTTACGAGACTGAACATTAGCAATAATATCCACGACTACACAGGCTGGCTGTGAAAATGATTGCTATGTTTGGCTAAGCATTTATATTTGTGAGCAACTGTTTTCTATAACCAACTTTAATACATCGAACATCTGTAACTGATATTTCATTACGATCAGTAGGCTACTGTTCCTTTCAGCTGCCAACAGCATAAAACCTTGTTTTCATGTACTGATAAATAAAAATATAACAAAATGATATTGTACATTTAAGTAGCTATAGAATTTCTATTACTTATGTAAAATAAATATTTATTAATGAATTAATAATAGTACAAGATAGTTTTGCAAACACTGAACAGGAATTCATTTATAAGCACTCTTAATAGTACTTCCTTTTCATGTATATTTTGTACGAGATCACCCCTTCTTCCAATCCATCCTTATACAGAGCGCAGCTAATACCTCCATTCCGCTCATGAGCTGTGAGCCGGCTCGGAGAGCGCAAACCTTGTGCAGGCCTGATATATACTCGTAGAATGAACCGTAAGTATTACTAAGTAATGTCATTAATTTCTTTCAGGTGTTTACTCTTTGAGATATTTCAAATAAAAAACGTTTCATGCGATTTTGCACGTTTTTTGGTTCCTTTTCGAGATAAAAATTGTTTTATATGACATATTTAATAGAGTGTTCAGGGAAAGTTATTGATTTAATCCCAAATATGCTCAGTCAATTTAAGAGATGGTATTGTGAATGCTCACATTGAAATGCATTTATTTTAACATTATTTCTGTTCTCTTTCTCGTTGTTGTTTCCGTTCCCTGTTTATTGTGAACCAGCCTTGGCAAAGAAGATCGTACCATCTGCATATAAAATCGAGGTACAGGGTTCCTGCCGTCTCACCCTTAAACAGAATGGATAGCGGGGTGCTACAAGTAGGGCAGTGCAGACGGAAATGACCAACAAGAGGTTAACGAATCAACAAAACTGCATCGCTCCCTGCTAATTACCAGCAGCTCGTGCCTCGGCTCCGCTGGGCTTATCTTACGATCGCATCTTGACATTTCAATCCGGGAGGTGACGGCGTGACCCGTGAGTAGGGTTGGCGTCAAAGAACAGAGAGCCTATTCGGTCGAGATACGGGGCCCCGATGAGAGGTTACGTGGGCGCGGAGAACATGCAAGTCATTACCGGCGTAGGGTCGGGTAGGGTCGCTCCCACGGTGTCTCTGTATAACGCCCTACCCACGTAAACAAAATATGGGCTCGTTGCTTGTGAGAGGTACAAGGCTTTATGACTATAAATTTAATCGTTCATCCTATTCAGATACTGGCAGTTCCATATGTTAGATTGTCAAATAGGCCAAGAATATTTATATTGGAGATGAACAAAACTAACTGCCGCTCTCGCTCGCTGTGTTCGTTGCATTTGTCTTTCGAGTCTTGTCTCATAACTCGTGCGCTTCGAGTCTCGCTCATTATTCTCGAAATACAGACGTGGACAAATTATTAACAAAATTGACGATTTTTATGATATTTTGTTTACAAAATTTGACTTTTCAATTTAGACTACAGTTGACAATTTTGGATATTTCCATCACTACAGTAGAGAGAAATATGCAAAAATGTCAACTGTAGTTTAAATAGAGGAGTCAAGTTTTGTAAAAATATATAATAAGAATCTTCAATTTTGCTAATAATTTGTAAATTAGCAAAAATGTCAACTGCATTGAAGAGTCAAATTTTGTAAAAATATAAAACAAAAATCTTCAGTTTTGCTAATAATTTGGAAATATCCAAAATGTCAGCTGTAGTCCAAATTGAAGAATCGAATTTTGTAAAAATATACAATAAAAATCTTCAGTTTTGCTAATAATTTGTAAATATGCAAAAATATCAATTGTAGTCCAAATTGAGGAGTTAAATTTTGAAAAATATGCAACACTAATCTTCAATTTTGCTAATAATTTGGAAATACACAAAAATGTCAACTGTAGTCTAAATTGAAGAATGATATTTTGTGAAAATATATAATAAAAATGTTCAATTTTGCTAATAATTTGTCCACGTCTGTAGCATTTGGTAGGCGTGGAAAGATTTCGTAACTTTGAGTAACATGCATCATTGAAATAAATAACATTATAAATGTTAAATGAGACAAAAAAAAAACAAAACAGAACAGTATCTTAGTTATCAAAATGTTCTATTATATGATATTATGGTAATTTGCTAGGAGACGTCGTTCCACATAGACCACTTTTACACTAAACCTAACCTTAGTGTGTACAACGTATACTAAAACACTAACTTAACGCAACCTGTCACAGAATGAGGAAAACGTTAATATAAAAAAAATAATGAATGGTACATAAATATTGTTGTTAGTAATGTTAAACCCTTATATGTAAATAATAGTAACAGACGTTACAGGAGAATGGAGAAAGTTACACAACATACAACTGCACGCATTGTATTCTTCACCTGACATAATTAGGAACTTAAAATCCAGACGTTTGAGATGGGCAGGGCATGTAGCACGTATGGGCGAATCCAGAAATGCATATAGAGTGTTAGTTGGGAGACCGGAAGGAAAAATACCTTTAGGGAGGCCGAGACGTAGATGGGAGGATAATATTAAAATGTATTTGAGGGAGGTGGGGTATGATGATAGAGACTGGATTAATCTTGCACAAGATAGGGACCGCTGGCGGGCTTATGTGAGGGCGGCAATGAACCTTCGGGTACCTTAAAAGCCATTTGTAAGTAAGTAAGTATAACGAGAGTATTTTCTTTATTGGTTCTATATTTCTGGTTTATTATATATTCTCTTATTGGTTGCTGGTAAATCGATTTTTTATTAATATAAGATATTATATATATATAAATTAATTATTAGTTGGGTTAGTTTAGGATTTTAGTATACGTTGTATACACTAAGGTTAGGTTTAGTGTAAAAGTGGTCTATGTGCAACGACGTCTCCTAGTAAATTACCGATATTACCTATGGTTAAATCAACAGAAAAAGAAAACAATTCTGAAATAAATTTGCATTTCTAAGAAACATAAAATATAACGTTACTATCTTTTTACTTGAGATTGCACACTTGATCTCAAACAGATGAAAAGAAAATTTCTATCATTTTAATAATGGCCTAGTAATTAAATAAAAACTGGGGAACGGATTCTTATACACTGAAAGGTAGAGATGATGTTTCAAATATGCTACTTGATTGTTTATACATATATAACAGTTGCCAAAGTAGATAAAAGTTCAATCAGGTATAAAGAACTGTGGCGATTCAAGGCTGCTTGACGTTCGGGACTTCGGGAGTGATCAATCTCGACGTGTTGGAACACTCACAAGCAGTCTTTACGTCAACGACGCGACGTATACAACATTGTCGTGCGGGTTTTCGGCTTTACGGGCGCTGTTAGTTTTGTTTTCTCGATCGTCTTTTACCTTTAATTAATATGTATACTAAAAGTTTCATATTTTCGATATTTAAATACTAATACAATGTAAGTAATAAGCATAATACCTCCTTCGTAATATTTTTAATATCACTCGATAACCTACAATTCCCTGTCACGTAGAGTTTTATCACACCTCTTATATGTCCTCATTCTCCAAAATGACATGCATAATGGCTCTTGTAAAATATGTATACATAAAATTTTATGAAATCTAGATCTCCGAGAAGAAAAGCAACAACTCGTCGGTTTATAAACGTCAAAGAACTTCACATTTCTTTTCAATTATTCCATTCTTGTCACACTTATTGTTTTGATTCTTTCATGGTTATGGCCCACATATTCTCTGTAAGGTTGACTTCCATCGCCTTGATGTAGTAATTTTTAGAAAGATGAACATATATTTTTTAATGCGTCTTAATGCACTATCTTTACGGAATGCGTTACATATATTCTGAAATGCCTTTTCAAATATAATTCAAATAATTCCTAATGATATTAGAACGTCAGTTAACTTCCCAGGTAACTTTCCGATTCATATTAAACTTTCAAACTGAAAATAGGTGGTGCTATTGCAAATAATTCCGATTAAGTCTTGTAATATTTGACATTTTTATACATTTCTTTTTGTATTTAATTTAATATAACCTAACATTCTTGCGTGCATACGAATTCCTGGAAAAAAATGCATGAAATATTTTATGAATTAAATATATTTGAAAAGAAAAGCAATAACTTGGCAACTTACCAAAAATAGCA
Organism: Periplaneta americana; assembly: GCF_040183065.1. NCBI lineage: Eukaryota > Metazoa > Arthropoda > Insecta > Blattodea > Blattidae > Periplaneta > Periplaneta americana. The sequence continues at coordinate 37,796,932 of NC_091132.1, read as the reverse complement.
TCACAGCACAGTTGCATATTCCATAATCATTTCAGATTCTTAGGTCTGATTTCAGCTTACCTGCAAACAAAAATAATCCACTGTTAATACTACAATCGCATTTTAATTATGGGGCTAGTGACGTGATTTTTGGGACAATAACATATCCAGTAACTTAACCATCACAATTACCTTTATCCATGACAGGAATCTACACTGGTCTTTATTTCACCGTCCTTTGAAATCTGAACAATGACTGTATTCACAGTAGTGAATTAAAAGTTTTTAACCCAAAGCAGTAAATTAAAATGTTTTATATCAATCTCTCCTTGACAACCAACACATTAGCAACAATAAAATCCATATTTATAAAGAGTGAGAATTGGAACGCTAGTACTTAGGCGTGTAATAGTCTGCGGGAGACGGCAGTGGTATGACATGGTAGGGCGAGGACGTACGCGTGCTATGTTGGTTGACTTATTGGGGTCACTTCCGTTATACAAGAGAGTAATACGGCCGAACGCTAGGTAAAAATTACCATGTTTCGCGCCATTCTAGTAGGGACTAAACGTGTGTTTAACCAATCAAATGATTCATTACTTTCTGATGTGCAAAATAAAAGTAAAAAAATTGTGAACGGGCAACTGTAACATAGTGGAAATATGTAAGAAATCGACGCAAGTTTGGACTTCATACATTTACAAAGAAAGTACCGGTATCCAAAATCCTATGGAAGAAAGAAGGTAAAACGCAGAACAAAATAAGGGGCCATTTAGCGTTGCTGAGCGAACTCGGAGGTGGCGGGAGAGCTGTGAAAAGGCAGACCGGTTACTAAACCAGAGCGATTGACTACTAAATTAATGGCAACAATTTCGGTTTCGCAAACAGTTAAGACAAATGATGGTCGAGAATGCGCAGAAGCATATAGATAGAATCTATACTTACATAAATCTCAATAGGAACTGAATTCCGTCTACATGGAGAAATTTAATGAGGTGAAGTATTTAAATTTACTTGAAAACCACTTGTAAAAGTAGTAACGATTAAATTTTTTGTAAACCGTTTTATCATTTGCAAACGCCCGTGCCAGAAGACGAATTTTACGTTGTGGACATTATCTCGCTACAGCCTCTAGATTTTTTCTTGTCACGGCTATTATCAAAACACGGTAATTTTACTGGAAGCAAGTAAAGAAATAGGTTTGGAAGTAGATCCCGAAAAGACAAAGTATATGATTTGGGCCTATGTCTCGTGACGAGGATATTGTACGAAATGGAAATATAAAAATTGGAAATTTATCTTTTGAAGAGGTGGAGAAGTTCAAATATCTTGGAGCAACAGTAACAAATATAAATGATAATCTGGAGGAAATTAAACACAGAATAAATATGGGAAATACCTCTTATTATTCGGTTGAGAAGCTTTTATCATCCAGTCTGCTGTCAAAAAATCAGAAAGTTAGAATTTATAAAACAGTTATATTACCGGTTGTTCTTTATGGTTGTGAAACTTGGACTCTCACTTTGAGAGAGGAACATAGGTTAAGTGTGTTTGAGAATAAGGTGCTTAGGAAAATATTTGGGGCTAAAAGGGATGAAGTTACAGGAGAACGGAGAAAGTTACACAACACAGAACTGCACGCATTGTATTCTTCACCTGACATAATTAGGAACATTAAATCAAGACGTTTGAGATGGGCAGGGCATGTAGCACGTATGGGCGAATCCAGAAATGCATATAGAGTGTTAGTTGGGAGGCCTGAGGGAAAAAGACCTTTAGGGAGGCTGAGACGTAGATGGGAAGATAATATTAAAATGGATTTGAGGGAGGTGGAATATGATGATAGAGAATGGATTAATCTTGCTCAGGATAGGGACCAATAGCTGGCTTATGTGAGGGCGGCAATGAACCTCCGGGTTCCTTAAAAGCCAGTAAGTAAGTAAGTACGGCTATCATCATCGTTAATGACTTCAATTAATTGGTTCGATTTCATGGCGGGAGAGACAAGCAAACTGGGGTTATTGGTTAGGTCAGTTCCTTCACCTGTAAATAAAGGTACAATAATCATAACATCCCACAATTGAGCTAAATTGGCATAAAGGTTTTACTGCATCATTAAATAACCTAAGGCATGCATATGTGTGCCATGCAAATGGACACTAACGCATCACGTAGCGTTGCGGTCGTGGAGCAATTGCACAGAACCACAACCACAAATGAGATCACAATAGCACCAGGGCGATTACAGACGCTTATTAATATTCTGCATGCCATATCCGATAGGTGTGCGGGAGGAAGATTTACACTGATTTTGTTATATATTTCTATACTCTCATCTATACGAAGTCTGAAGACGAAATGTTAAAAAAGGAGTTTCAAGACATCAGTTTCGATATTTTCACGGAAATGCAGCTTGTCAGCATTCCTAACGAATAAAAGTCTGTTTTTTTCCATGATGTCGGGAAAACCCAAAACACTGATTGTAACAATGGAATTAACGTAGTGAAAAATTGGCTTCACTCTAATCTCCTGTCCTTATATACTAATAAAACTACCTAGGCCAATATTCCATTTTCTTTAACAACGAAAGGTTTACCTTCACCTATGAATAATTATATCACTTAGTAATACATAATATTTCATGCAATTAATTAACAAATAATTATTGTAATTGTCCACATCTAACACTTTCCACACAAGTAAAATATTTAGGAATTATTATAGATCAGCATTTACGTTGGGATAAATAAATCGATTTTGTGTGTACAAGTATAAGAAAGACAATTTATAAATAAATTCAGAATACGTCGAAATTTTATCACTAAGGAGGCATTGAGAACAATATTTTTAGCTTTGGTACAATCATTAATACAATATGGTATAATAAATTGGGGTGGAGTAGTATCATCTGTACTTAATCCATTAATTTTATTACACAGAAGATTAATAAAAATTTGTCTGACCAGAAATATGGATTACCCAACAAATTTAATTTATGCAGATTTTAAAGTATTGACCTATTGAAGAAATTTATAAATATAGTTTACTAACTTACTACCACAGAAATCAAATAAAACATAAATCTAAACGACATGAATATCGTACTCGAAGACAAAAGTCTACTTTCCCATTAATTGAGCCTAAATGTCATACAAGTTCAGCTCTTAAACATGGTGCTAGTTTCGGCCCAAACTTTCTAATAAAATTACAAACCATTTCCCAAATTTGAAATATTTTAAAATTGAAGCTTTTAAAAAAGAAATTTATAAAATTATTCATAATATATAATATTAACAAATGTGTGTATTTTCTTACTTTTAATTTCTGTCATGTTTTTATTGAATATCACTGGCTTCTGTCTGATTGTCAATTTATATTAAATGTGTTTTTCTCTCTTTTTCTCTTTCTTCTTTTTTTTACTCTTGTGTGTTAATTATTGGTTTGAATTAAGTTACTTATTGCATTTAGTAAACTGTCCTTGTAAATTTTGTTATATTATTGTATGTATGTATGTATTTATTCACACTGCAGTGGATATATACCCGGTGGCAGTGGTAACTAATTACACTCAATAATGACAATAATAAACTTATTAATTAAGAATACAATTAATAATAATACTAATAATTAATACTAACAGTAATTAATAATAATAATAATAACAACAACAACAGGGAATATACTAAATTAAATGAAACGATCACTTAAAATAACATTTGAAATAAATCTAATTTGTATCTTAAAACTAAGATCGAACTAAAACCCACGAGTATATATTCATATCTGCACAAGTACCTTTCAAATTACACTCATTTCGCTGTCAACTCAATCACTGCAATGGAACTACGACACATTTCACTGATTCTATCCCGATTTCACTAACACTTCAAAAACGTTTCACTGTTCAAATACTATGCACTGCCACTATAAACTATAAAGCTTCACTGACAGGAACACGTTTCACTTACACAGCACACTTCACTGACACGACATACTTCTTCACTGATACAACACACTTCACTGACACAACATAATTCTTCACTGATACAACACTTCAATAACAACATATCATTTACACCCTTTAAATACTGTGTATAATTACCGTCTATTAGTAAGGTCCTTAAGCCTATTTTTAAATACATTTTTGGTTGTTGGCTAAGACCACACCGTACACGAGCCTGGCTCTTACGGTAGTGGCTAGAAACATTAATTTTTGTTTTATAATTTTAATTTGTACTCGCTAGCTAGTTACATAAGTAAAAATATATATTAATAAATAAATAAATAAATAAATAAAAACACAGAAATTTCATAGCTTGGTAAGAATGCCGCTAAAGGCTAGTCCACAATAAATCGGAAACGGAAACAACGAGAACGAGAACGAGAACGGAAATATTGTTAAAATAAATGTATTTAAATGTGAGCTATCAGCAAGAGAGTTTGTTTCATTATGGTTAATACTATACGAATCTACAGGCACAGAAGTTTAGACTAAAATCTATCTTCCTCCCTCGATACCCATTGGTGATATATCCACTGCACATGATAAGGTTACAGGGCAGATCTTACCTCTTCTACTGTACACGAAGTTTATTGATGCGAAGTTCAGACAGATCTCTCCGTTGGTATCGTGTTGATCATTCACCAAGCATGCATTTCTATATACATACTTGAATTTCTTACACAAATAAATTCTGCAATAAGAGTTTACTTCTAACATACTGTGCTTGAGTTCTGAAAGTCTATTATAAATTTTAGCATTCTAATATAAATTTCTTTCTCAGATATGAGCACTACTTGTGAATTGCAGAACTTTTTTTTCACATAATATTATGGTAAAAATATGTAAACAACAAACTATGCATCCATTAATTTTATTTCACGCCTCAAAACATTTCACTATATCATTTCCATAAATTTTAGACAATTAAAACAACTTAACGGTGACTCTCGCTCTACGGCCTTCCTCCGCCAAAGAATTAGTATTGTCATTCAACGAGGGAACGCTATAAGTGTTATGGGGACTTTTCCAGAATCTAAATCGTTGGAAGAAATATTTCATTTCGTGTAGAGCTGTAGAGAGTATTTCGCATCCTTTAGTTTTGTTGCTAATTTTTAGTTTGTCCCTTACTCAATTGTTTAATTTAATTTCAAAATTGAATTAAAGTTTATTTTGTATATTCGGAAAATGTAAACAAAGTAATAAAAAGTAAATAATTTTGGATATAGATGTATACTGTATGATTCAATATTGTTGCTATTTTGTGCTAGTTGTATTATACTGGAGACATTATACATGCACAAAATATTTGAATATAATATACCTATTTACTTTTATTACTGTGTATTAAAAATGTACATATAGACCTATGTATGTGAGAATTTACTATTAAGCATTAATATGTTTTAATACCGATCAAAAATTAAAACAACTCTTTATAATCTTACAATTTCAATATTGGTAGATTTATACTGATTTTCACAAACGTTCATCTGCAAGTTCCTTTGGTAAACTTGGATCTATAAATTATTTTAATTTTTTAATACACATTCAAAGTATTCAGTGAAGATAACTGCGATTTTTTAAATGGAAATATAAGCTATAGTTTTTGTTTAATTCAAGTAGGTATTCGGATTATTGTATACGAGACTTGTAATATATTTCCAGTTTTTACATAGATTATTCCAACAATGAAACATGAAAGAGTCAAACATTTTCTTAATTTGCATTGGAAAGGGCCAAGACTTCTTAATTGTACTTTCACGTGACTATTTACATGCAAAAGTTGTTACCAAATTCTGAACACAGACAAAGTGGTATCGACACACACTTAATAACAGCGTGAAGTTAATCGGTACTTGTCACACGAAACCAGAATGAACATTAAGTTATACTACAACTAAACGAAAGAGAACCTTTCAAATTCACCAGGTCAAAACCTTTCCTCAAAGATCCTATACGAGACAAGTACACTAAAGCAAACAATTAATAACATTCATTATTTGAATCGGACCAATCAAGAACTGCTCAAGTGATATTTTTTTGCGAAAATGAGTTGATGACACCATGCTGTTTTATGTGTGAAAAGGCATCACACTAATGGAAGAATTTACCAAATTCGTCATATCTATCTACTTTAATAATGTTTTAAAAATGTGTCTCAAGTCAAGAAATGACCAAGTACATTACACTTGGGGCCTTTCTTTCTATTACCGGTAGTTCATAGCATCAAGTCAAAAACTGACCAAGTACATGCATTGCAGCACTCATTTAAACTTTTTATTAGGAACTTTGGAAGCAATATGGTAATGTGGTTCTCCTGTGTTTATTCAATGATCAAACTACATAGTTTATTGTTGTGTGTGGGACATATCACTATTTTAGCAATATTAGAAGTGAAATTAATGAATGATTTAATCCTAAGTTGTAGCGATGAGACTGAAAACATGGAGTACATTATAAAACTATAGAAATATATCAACCCAAATGAACAAAATATAACAATTGCGTAAGAATAGCTACTGAAAAATTAGAAGAAAAAGAAGATGGAGAAGAAGAAGGGGAACGTTAGATTTTTTTTTTTTTTTCAAATTATTTTTCATTTAACGACGCAATTGGTGAGATTATATCAGCGATGCCGGTGTAAGGAGTTCTTTTTTCTGCCAGTAAATCTGCTGACATGAGCCTCTCGCATATAAGCACACTGAAATGAATGTCATCGATCTGGGCCAAGGATCGAACCCGCAACCTCGTATACAGGAGACAACACTGTACTGAACTGCACCACCCAGAGCTTGGATTGTTAGATGATACTGAGAAAATGGCACTTCTTTTGTTCCCTTTTCAGTCAAAACCTCTTTGAAAATTGTCATTAACAAGTATTTTGTCTTATATTTTCGTGTTAGCGTACCCTACAGTGTCTCTCATTGTAATGCACTGATTTTTTTTTCATAAAAGTACTGTAGAAAAGTATTTATGAAAGTGATAATGGTTCAAAATTACATGTAATATAACAGTATTAAGCAAAAGTAACCCCAATAAAAATAATTTAGACAAGCGTAATGCTTTGGATATTGTTTGAAGATTCTCAAGTCGAGAAATGATCAAGTTCATATCACGGGATCAATTTTGTATCCCTGTGTCGTAGAAGTCTGCCCCCTGCGATCGGAACCAGTTTGTGACAGCCGTCTGCACCTCTCTGTCGATTCTATGGTATGACAAATGTCTCATTTCTGGTGGGAAATTGTTGCAAAATAGCGCAACAATTGTTGTATCTGTTCCAATAAACCTTTTCATGTAATTTTGCTTTCTTTCTGTAAACTGCCTCAGGGAAAATCACTTCTTGGACTGCCTCGTAATTGCGATCGAGTGGCCAAAATTTGTATGAGCACTTGTTTCGACATCATTAACGTGATGGAAAAAAAAGAACTTCCTTATCTACCCCCATGAGAATGTTTGCTTGTTAGCACATTTAGAATGTTAGGTCCTCAATTGTGGACTAAGAAGTTGTGTTCTTTGGACATCTTCCATTCCTGACTATGAATAGGATTTCACAAAATTTCCAAGGTTGCTCGTACCTTCGTCTTCAAAAGAAAAATATCTCAACATACACTTATTACTAGGGACCGGATTTTTATGTAATATCAAGATGTGAAATATGTACATATTTTTGTAAGAAAAATAAGCTGAATATGTACCAAAATATGTAAAAACATGAAAATACTTAATATCAATATATGGCAGGTATATGATAGGTAAGACTCTCCAGTTGTGATTTCACAGAGCACCCAATTTTTTACCGCACGCTTGACACATTACTATTTTTCCATCAGCAGTGAAAGCTTCGTCCATCGCAATCCATGATTTTATTTTTGTAGTTAGGGTTGAAGATACAGGGGCCATTTTAGCTAGTTAAAAGCAGTAGATAAACTCACTTGCACTTTATGCTGTAAGTACTAATACTAGAGAACTGAGTGAAATGAATTATACAACAGTACTGCAAGCACTGTTTCGCTTTACTGGATTAGGAGAAAATAAGAGATGTGGGACACATACATTTTAGCTGCTTCCTGTAAGAAACAAAGTACCTACTAAAACCTCAAACTATAGGCATTTACAAACTGTTGTTTGAAAAGTGACATTCCTGTCTCATTCAGAATGGTAGGATTATTCCAGCCGAGAACCATACTTTATAATTGCTCGAAAAATCCCATTTTCGTATAGGTCTACTAAATTCAAAGTAAGGAGGTCAAGCAATAACCTAAAAAGCTATTTATTTTAATATTTCAACATATTTCCAGTTTGTTCCTTTATTCCAGCTTCTTTTCAAAATCCGGCTACTTTATTGCCGCTCATGTCAGACTTGACACGGGTTTTCCCTGGAAGAATTAGGAAAAGGGTGGGTAAGGTTGCAAATTGCATGGGAACGGCTTGTTGACGTATGCAGAACAATTACATCCCTTGTGCAAATTAAGCTTTCAGGAATAACTCCCTGTAATGTTAATTTGAATAATTTCGAAGGAAAAATTGTTCCGGGGCTGGGTATCGAACCCGGGACCTTTGGTTAAACGTACCAACGCTCTCCCACTGAGCTACCCGGGAACTCTACCCGACACCGATCCAATTTTTCCATCTATATCCACAGACCTCAAAGTGGGCTGACAACAGTCAAGCAACCAACATTTGAGTGCACACTAACTCTGCGTGACTTTAAATTGTGGTTTTCTGTTACGTACAGTGACGTGTATTATGCAAATTAAGCTTTCAGGAATAACTCCCTGTAATGTTAATTGGATCGGTGTCGGGTAGAGTTCCCGGGTAGCTCAGTGGGAAAGCGTTGGTACGTTTAACCAAAGGTCCCGGGTTCGATACCCGACCCCGGAACAATTTTTCCCTCGAAATTATTCAAATTAACATTACAGGGAGTTATTCCTGAAAGCTTAATTTGCATAATACACGTCACTGTACGTAACAGAAAACCACAATTTCAAGTCACACAGAGTTAGTGTGCACTCAAATGTTAGTTGCTTGACTGTTGTCAGCCCACTTTGAGGTCTGTGGATATAGAGGGAAAAATTGGATCGGTGTCGGGTAGAGTTCCCAGGTAGCTCAGTGGGAGAGCGTTGGTACGTTTAACCAAAGGTCCCGGGTTCGATACCCGACCCCGGAACAATTTTTCCCTCGAAATTATTCAAATTAACATTACAGGGAGTTATTCCTGAAAGCTTAATTTGCATAATACACGTCACTGTACGTAACAGAAAACCACAATTTCAAGTCACACAGAGTTAGTGTGCACTCAAATGTTATTTGCTTGACTGTTGTCAGCCCACTTTGAGGTCTGTGGATATAGAGGGAAAAATTGGATCGGTGTCGGGTAGAGTTCCCGGGTAGCTCAGTGGGAGAGCGTTGGTACGTTTAACCAAAGGTCCCGGATTCGATACCCGGCCCCGGAACAATTTTTCCCTCGAAATTATTCAATTACATCCCTTCTTGGGTAAAAAGGTTTTTTTTTAATTTATGTATTTCAAATTGTAAACTTCCCCAGCAGAAGTTTTTTTTCCCCCCTTTTAGTGAAGTAGAAATTAATAAAACCCTTAAATATATAGATTTATGTAATATCAAGCCATAATATATAATGAGGGGTAAATATGTAAAAACATGTAGTAACAAATTTTAATATATTAATGGTAATTACAAGATTCGCAAATATTTGTTATTTATATACGGTTAGGTTGAAAGGAATATAATATGTAATTACATAAAAATCCGGTCCCTACTTATTACTCTTTTCCTTTCTGTTCCCATAAAGACGAAGCTAGAAACAAACTTTGAATCTTTGTGAATCCCAAACTACGCCTCTTCTGATTACAATATAGAAGTTACTCATATTGTGCAAATTGACTGTTCTCCATTTCGGCGGGGAATGACTCACTATGCAGCATTCTATTAGAAGCTGCGGAGAAGTGAAACCATCATATCTTGCGGCGTGTTCGAGATGCGATCGTTGAGATTGAGTCGTGAAGCTGACAACACTTGAACAGACGCTAGACTCGGCGAATGCGTGCAGAGTTGACGCACATGGATATTGTATTAGGAAATACATGGCTGCTTTAAGGCGGTGGGCTAGAGGCATTTCAATGGACGGTATCTCTGGCGACCCTTTCTTCCACTCCAGTGACTACAGTTCCGTACACATGTGGAGAAACGCGTGTGCCATATTGTGGCCACGTCATAGCTCCCAGCTATATGTACATACGTGGGAAATTCTATGCTTTGGCATTATACCAAAATTTTGTCGGCATCTCTGTATTTCAACGTACGTCGTAGGGACTTTAAAGAAAAATATTTCGCATCGCTAGAAGAAACAAATCATATATTAACGTTGCAGAAAATTATTATTCATACGTTTTGGGAAAGCCATTGATTTAATTTCCCAATATGCTGAGTCAACTTAAGAGAGCAGTGTATTATGATAATAAATTATTTAAAGAATTTCAGTTTTATTTATTTTTTTAAATTTATTGAGTATGCCCCAACGAGTATAACTCATATGTAGGGGCTATACAAGAACACATACATATGTTATACAATGTAATTGAAAAGTCATGAAACTACAGTCTGTGAAAACAAACAATAACACAAGAATTTATTAAAGAAAGGAAGCAAAATAAGAACAAATAGTAAGATAACATAAAGTTTTGGGAAGAAAGAAGAAAAAGTTTGAAACTATGAAATAAATAAATCAACTGAGAATTAAAATAAATAATCTTCCCAAAAACGTATTTTTAAACAATTCTTAAAACACCGGCAATTTGGTAAAATTCTATATTCTAAAGGAAGTTGGTTAAAAGTTGTTGTTAAAAAATGGTTAAGTCCTTTCGTTCCATAACTTACTGAGCTATGCTGAGAAAAAATATATTGTCTTTGTCTTGTTAAGTATGTATATCTTTATTAAACTGAAATGTAATATTACTATGTATTAAATTGTTAATAACTTTGTACATATATGCAGAAATTTGATCCGAACAAATGTAATATTTAAAATTTCCTTTTCACAACGAAACATGCATTTGTTCGGATCAAATTTCTGCACATTTGAAGGAAAAAATTAAAATTCCTTGAGTAATTTATTATCATAATACACTGCTCTCTTAAGTTGACTGAGCATATTGGGGGTTCAATTAATGGTTTTCCCAAACCACGCTATGAAATAATTCATATAGGCTAAAACCCTTTTTATCTCGAAAAGGAAACAAAACTGTATTAACTTTTTGTTTGAAATATCTCAAAGAATAGCTCCCTGAAATTAATGACTGTATAGTGATAGCAGTAATAAACATGTAGTTATGGTGGTTTCTTGAAAGAAGGGATGTAACAGAACCATCATTAACAGATGAATACAAAATGCATAACATCTGATAACAATAAACATACATGCATTTGGGGTTGGGAAAATGCGGGAAAACTAAATAAGGTACAAACGGACTTCCTGAAACGAATACTTGGAATTGGCAGAAGCACAGCTAACTGCGGGGTGCTGAAGGAGTTTGGGCTTCAAAACGAAGTAATTCATATGAAAGTTAGGGTGATAAAATACTGGTTAAAAATTATATTTGGGGATCAGTCGCTTCTACGGTCGATTTGCTACAAAGTTCAACAAAGAGAGGGTTGGAAAAAGGGGTGGGTTTATACACTGCAGAGAGGGCTGCATCATATAGGAATGGGATGGGTGTGGGAGAAAGGAGAGAATAACAGAAGGAATGTATGGCGTTATGTGAAGTTGCGTTTAATTGATATGGAGAGGCAAGAGATTGAGTTCCAATGTTCGGAAAAGTCATCACTACATTTACAATCAGATCTCATGCTTAACTGGGGGAGGTGTGACTACATAAACTCTCGTAACAAAGACAGCAGAGCAGGTTTAGCGTGGCTAAGATTGGGGGCATGCAAGGCTAATAAAATTGTCAACGAAGAAGGGGAGCGTCTTTATCCGCTATGCAAAGAAAAGGACTCCTATAATCATATTTTATTACAGTGTGTCGAATTGGAATATGTACAGAGAATATATTTACCACCCTCGATGCTAAGTCAGAATAGGAGTTCGCTTGCATGTCTTGACCTCATGGAGAATAGAGAATGGGAACAAAAGACTGAATTGTTCCTCTTGAAGGCGAGAAAGATTAGAAGTTCAGCTGTTAAAGTTTGTGACGCGAACTGAGGAAGGAATAATAGTATCCACCCAACTGTACTACACTTTTATGTCTTTTAGGTTAGGATATATTATATAATGTGTTTTATTGTGTCATTTCCATTTTAATATGTTTGTTCTTTGAGATAGTAGTTGGATGTAATCATAGGTGTGGGGGAACCTACAAAGGAGGACTTGTTTTGGGTACAAAGCACGTACGGTCAGAAGACCTTTGCATTGGATTTTAGAGAATATTATGATAATATAAAATCTGTATGTATAATATTACTCAATAAATCCAGCTATCCATCTACATACTGTAGGGGAGACTGTTGTACCCTTAAACACTTTTCAGATTTTTTTTTTAATTTTGGGAAATAATATACTTAAATTAAAAATACTTTAAATAATTATTGAAGATTCCTTTACAACTTCGTGTACGTATTTTCCTGTTCTACACATCCATTAAGGATGGAAAAAATAAAATGTTATATGTTCAAAGGTACAACAGGTTCATGTACCTTAGAACATGCCCTCTTGTAAGTTGAAACACATGGAATATAGGTGGGAATATAGCTGTAAAAACTGACAATCATATTTAAAATGTATTTGCAATCATAAACCAGAGCAGGCTTCTCTGATTTAGATTTTATTTCCTGGAGGAACAAGAATTGCTTCAAGAGCTTTCTTCAAGGCATCCGGATCAATTGGGGACCTCTTAACTCCAGACTTACTTAGTGACATGATCTTAATATAAAAAAAAGACAAAAACCAATAGTATCATGTACTTTGGAACATGTTCCATGGTACAAGATGTTCTGTGTTCAAAGGTACAAGAGGGTGCACGTTTAAACAAATATGGCTACCAAAACTAGAGATTCGAATAAATCATGGAAATTAAAATATGTTATTACTCACAAGATGATACGGAACACATTGTACTTAATGGATGGTAATAAATACAATTGGGTTTTATGTTAGATAACATACATACTAGGTTCAAAAAGTTCCCGGAATTTGCTAGTATCATAGAAACAACGTACCTTAAACACTATTCTACAGCATTCCCTTCAAAATAGTTGCCTTCCGGAACAACACACTTTTGCCAACGCGTGTAGAGTTCCTGGAAGCAGGCCTGGAAGCCATTTTGTGAAACCCGTCTTAGTGCTCTCGTCGCGTTTGCGATAACCTCTTCAGCATTGAATCTCCGTCCTTTCAGATGACTTTTCAGACGGGGAAACAGAAAGTAATCAGGTGGTGAGAGATCAGGAGAGTATGGTGGGTGATCCAAAGCAGTTATGTTGTGCCTGGCAAGAAAATTCTTTACAATAATTGCGCGATGAGCAGGTGCATTGTCATGCATAAGGAATCAGTTGTTTTCTACCCACTTTTCTGGACGTTTCCTTCTCACTGTGTCCCGGAGGCGACGGAGGATTTCTACGTACAATTCTTTCGTTACAGTACGGCCTTCTGGAATGAACTCATGGTGGATGAGACCCTGAGAGTCGAAGAAAACTTCCAACATAACTTTGCCTTTGGAAGTGTCCCTAGGAAATTTTTGCTTCCGAGGAGATGTTTTCGATTTCCACTTAGATGACTGTCGTTTAGGGACTGGGTCGTACAAGTAGCACCAAGTTTCATCACCAGCAATAATTTTGTTTAAGAAATCACCATCTTCATCAGCCATACTGATCATGTCCCCAGCAAGAGTCATTCTTGTTTCTTTCTGTTCTGCCGACAACATTTTCGGAACTAACTTCTGAGACACGTAATGTATGTTGAGGTGCTTGTGAAGAACATTGTGTACACTTCCGACTGATATTCCGACCTCTGCTGCTATCTCTTTTATGGTTTTACGTCGGTCGTCCCTCACAACATTACGCACACGCTGAGCGATTGCTTCATTTGTTGCAGTTGTTGGTCGGCCGCTGCGTACGTATCGCGGCCACCAGAAAAGCGTTTATGCCAGCATATACTTGAGTTTTTTCATTGCTGCTTCGCCATATGCTTCTTCCAACAATCTTAATGTCTCTGCAGGAGTTTTGTGTAACAAAACACAGAACTTGATGTTTGTACTTTGCTCTGTGGACATAATTACAAAATGCGACGAACAAGCAAAACACTATGATAAACAATTGCCTACAACTCAAAACCAACAATCGCCATTATCAACAAACTTTAAGGAAATGACATCATGAATGTTACCAACAAAACAAATGTATAATATCCCTTGTTATATATTAATACGGAAAATGGTAGTAAAATTCCGGGAACTTTTTGAACCCAGTAGTATATCAATGAAAGAAATGTTTACTTTTGGTACTAAAAAAGATTATTTAGTTCACAGAACTCACATTTTGTAATAAATCAAACCAAAACTACGACCAGATCTACTTAGTGGCTTTCCCTACAATCTACTTCAGTTTGAGTCGTCTAGGTAGTAGCAAAAAATAAAAAACAAAAAATGTTCAAAGGTACACTATACTAAAGGTACAACAGTCTCCCCTACATAATCCTCAATTAAGAATGCTGAAGCAGAACTGGTAAAATGCAGTAGAAACTAGATACGTTGGATTAATTTATATGAAAAATGAGTATTCTCTACGGAAACAAACCTGCATAACTTTGAAATATGAACTTCAAATATGTTATGTTGCTAATAATACGTGTTAAGTGTTGGAAAAGTGGACCATCTCTCACTTTAGTGCAGGGGCCAGGCAAGCCACCTTTTATTACTCCAGGAATACCATCGATCTCTCGCACATACAGAGGGAAATATTCATGAATTATTGATAATGTGTTGGCGTATCGCTAGAGCGAGAGGGGGAAGGGTCAGGAGCAGGAGAGAATGAGGGAAATATGAAAGTGAGAGATAACAGTCTGACAGAGACAGAGAGCAAGCAAGAGCTGTATCGATCTTGCCTGTAGTAGGCACTCCATCTGAGCGCACACATAAAAGAATGCGTGAAACAATAATTCCGTACTTACATCTGCGAGTGTTACTAAGACAGCCTGGGCACACTTAGCTGCTCGTTTTATTTCCCTTATGCAACAATGAATTTTTATTTGCCGTCTAAACGCTTTTCGTGAATATGAAAGGCACTCGTGTGTGCATTGTATTCAGGTGGGGATTCAACAGTGTAATTTCCAGATTTCAAACAGCGCTCGCCACACTGCTGTGTAAATTGGAATACAATTGAGCTTGAAGTTCGGTTAGACGGAAGCAAATGAAGCAATTACGACGTGCTGAAGCATCTCTACCCTTTCGATATAATTCCAAATATCTTATTTTTTTATTATCCAATTTAATAAACCCTATTTCACCCTGAGGTATATTAGGGTTATAGTTGGCATCAAAATACATATTTTATAACCAATAAACAATAGTAAAGCGATTAGGGAAAACACGGATATTTTACTTGAAGCAAGTAAAGCAATCGGTTTGGAAGCAAATCCCGAAAAGACAAAGTATATGATTATGTCTCGTGACCAGAATATTGTACGAAATATAAAAATTGGAGATTTATCCTTCGAAGAGGTGGAAAAATTCAAATATCTTGGAGCAACAGTAACAAATATAAATGACACTCGGGAGGAGATTAAACGCAGAATAAATATGGGAAATGCGTGTTATTATTCGGTTGAGAAGCTCTTATCATCCAGTCTGCTGTCCAAAAATCTGAAAGCTAGAATTTATGAAACAGTTATATTACCGGTTGTTCTTTATGGTTGTGAAACTTGGACTCTCACTCTGAGAGAGGAACATAGGTTCAGGGTGTTTGAGAATAAGGTGCTTAGGAAAATATTTGGGGCTAAGAGGGATGAAGTTACAGGAGAATGGAGAAAGTTACACAACGCAGAACTGCACGCATTGTATTCTTCACCTGACATAATTAGGAACATTAAATCCAGACGTTTGAGATGGGCAGGGCATGTAGCACGTATGGGCGAATCCAGAAATGCATATAGAGTGTTAGTTGGGAGACCGGAGGGAAAAAGACCTTTAGGGAGGCCGAGACGTAGATGGGAGGATAATATTAAAATGGACTTGAGGGAGGTGGAATATGATGATACAGACTGGATTAATCTTGCACAGGATAGGGACCGATGGCGGGCTTATGTGAGGGCGGCAATGAACCTTCGGGTTCCTTAAAAGCCATTTGTAAGTAAGTAAGTAAACAATAGTAAAGTGACAACATAAAATTGTGGTCACAGTTACAATTCACATGAATTATGTAGAAGCATGCACATTAGTGAAAGAATGGCTCCTGTTAAAGATTAATGAGATGTTTGAGGAATAATCAATATAAAAGATATACAAAAATGTCTAACCGTTTCAGAGTAAATCACGATCTTAAAAAATAATCAATAGTAGATTAATAAAACAAAGTTTCACTTTCACTTTCAAATTAATACTTAATTCATGAACAATGAAATGGTTAAGAGTAATAAAGAGATATTACAAGCAATATTTACGGTTACAAGTTACATACGTGATTCAGGAACAATTACAATAATTAAAATATAACACAAGTAACGAATACCGAAATTCTTGAAGGGCAATATATAATGTTAGGGGCAATATAAAAGATTTAAAAACAAATGTAAACACTACAGTAAAAGAATAGTAGAAAAAATGACTTAAGATTACAAATTGAACATATATCTTATTGTGAATATTTTTATTTTAAAACCATCGATACTGAAAGTATTTTTGAAATTAAATACATTCTCATTGTCAAAGATCTTGCTTTCTGTATTTTTAATTTATCTTACCAAAGTTCCGCGACGTAGCGTCGTGATCTTGGATGTGAGCGTTGGATTTAGCGTTACAGAATGAGCGTCGGTTCCAATCTTCAAAGTGAAAGAAATTTTCGTATGAAAAATTGTACCATTTTATTCGTATGAGAGCGTTGCAAACTCAGGATCGTGATAAATTTGGAGAGATACAGAGAGTAGCGAGATCCGATTTCGCACACCAGCCGTAGCGGATGGAAGGAGTAAGGCCATTTCACAATGGAAATTAAACGTAAACGGAACATCAGCTGCTTTTCTATGCGGACGACGTGAAAATGTTAGGAAAAAATCCACAAACGATTAGGGAAAATACGGGAATTTTACTTGAAGCAAGTAAAGAAATAGGTTTGGAAGTAAATCCCGAAAAGACAAAATATATAATTATGTCTCGTGACGATAATATTGTACGAAATGGAAATATAAAAATTTGAAATTTATCCTTTGAAGAGGTGGAAAAACTCAAATACCTGGGAGCAAAAGTAACAAATACAAATGATACTCGGGAGGAAATTAAACGGAGAATAAATGTGGGAAATGCCTGTTATTATTCGGTTGAGAAGCTTTTATCATCCAGTATGTTGTCAAAAAAAATCTGAAAATTAGAATTTATAAAACAATTATATTACCGGTTGTTCTTTATGGTTGTGAAACTTGGACTCTCACTTTGAGAGAGAAACATAGGTTAAGGGTGTTTGAGAATAAGGTGCTTAGAAAAATATTTGGGGCTAAGAGGGATGAAGTTACAGGAGAATGGAGAAAGTTACATAACACAGAACTGCAGGCATTGTATTCTTCACTTGACATAATTAGGAACATTAAATCCAGACGTTTGAGATGGGCAGGGCATGTAGCACGTATGGGCGAATCCAGAAATGCATATAGAGTGTTAGCTGGGAGGCCTGAGAGAAAAAGACCTCTGAGGAGACGTAGATGGGAGGATAATATTAAAATGGATTTGAGTGAGGTGGGATGTGATGATAGAGACTGGATTAATCTTGCTCAGGATAGGGACCAATCGCGGGCTTATGTGACGACGGCAATGAACCTCCGGGTTCCTTAAAAGCCAGTAAGTAAGTAAGTAAGTAAGTAAGTAAGTAAGTAAGTAAACGGAACGTAAACATAAAAGCTAGTTGATACGTAATATAATGGAACCGTTCACAATGGAAGACGTAAATATAAACGTAAACGTGGTCGGGAGTTCAAAACTGCACTGTAGATAAACAAAAAGAAGAAGACAAAATAAACAAATTAATAAAATAGCACAGATTACAAAAACAAGAGCCTATATGATGAAGAACAATCACATTTTCTCAACATTGTAAAATGTGAATCCCATTGATTTTAAAGGTTATAGGTGTATTTGGAGATGGTACCACGAACTCCAAAAAGAAGTCGGTCTACTGACCAACGATTGAAAAAATTATATTTTGCAAATGAACAAATTAGAAGGGACATTACTAATGCTGCCATGCACAATACGCAGTGTCATCTTCAAGAAAAATTGAGATTAAACAAAAAATAATTTTTTAGAAACATAATTTCCACTAACAAAATTAAAAACAAAAAATAGAAGAAGATGTTTAATTTCTTTTGAAGTGTTTATAAGGAAAGATTCAAATTTACAATAAGTGTTTATGATATTGATATGTATATTCAGTAAAGATTTTAACTCTCTAGCTAAAAAGTTGTGAATTTTGGTAATTTCAGTAGCGTATATTCACTCACTCATTTATTTATTTATTCGTTTATTTGTTCATTTATTCATTTATTTGTTCATTTCTTTGTTCGTTTATTCATTTATTTGTTCGTTTATTCATTTATTTGTTCGTTTATTCATTTATTTGTTCGTTTATTCATTTATTTATTTATTTATTCGTTTATTTGTTCATTTATTCATTTATTTGTTCATTTATTTGTTCGTTTATTCATTTATTTGTTCGTTTATTCATTTATTTGTTCGTTTATTTGTTCGTTTATTCGTTCATTCGTTTATTTGTTCGTTTATTCGTTTATTCCTTTGTTTCTTTATTCGTTCGTTCATTCATTCATTTATTTATTTATTTATTTATTTATTTATTTATTTATTTATTTATTTATTTATTTATTTATTTATTTATTCATTTATTTATTTATTTATAGGGATTGGTTACAATCAAACATGCAGACTGTTATATTGATCTGTACAATAGACCAGTAATGAAGTCTTTACTGTGAATCAGACATAACGGTGTAGTTATTTTCTTTATAGAGCATTCCTTCTTCATTGTAACTGATTACAATAATCTAATCAAATTCTATAAAATATGTTACAAATAATATTTTATAGCCACGGGATTTTACCTATTGAGCCAAATGTGTATGCAAGCCTGTAAAATTTATTCATCGGATGCGAACCGCAATCCTTTTCGGGACAAGAGCTTAAGGTGTTTTGTTTTATACGCACAGAAAGGCATTGTATCGCAGTTTGCCGCAAATAAATAGAGTGGCGCTGGCTTAGTGCCTTTATTTATGGGTGCCGCAATTTAGTAACCGCATAGCACTCATAACGCACTAATGAGCGCCCTCTATATACGTAGTTCCTCGCGCTGCTGACAACAGCAGGGCTTCTGCAGTACCTACGAGCCAGGGGTAGACAGATCACTTCTCATTGCTTGTATCCTATTAAAGTTAATCTATATTTACCAAGACACCAGCAAAATTCCCTACATTTTCTCGTCCAATCGAAAAATCGAAAGAGAATTGGGAGGACAAATTTAAAAGGTACGCAAAACGCGTCTTGCAAGGGGTTTGGGGGCTGTACAAAACTGTATATGTGAGCTCCAAGCCTGTTGGCCACTAGTCTCACTCCGGGTTACGCTGCTCCACTGAAGGAACTCTAGAAAATTTTGAAGGGGAAGCCGAAATTGGACGTAACCTCTTAGGTACCACATACGCGAGGGGGACGGAGATTTGATCAAGTGATCACGGAACGGGAAGAGGGAGAGCTGGCTGGTGTTTGCCGTTAGGAGGCAAGACGCTGTCATCTGTTGTTCGATGACAAAGCATGTGAAGGCCGTCGGAAGAAGCGCCGTGAAATCTAAATCTGCAATTTCAGAGGTCCCTGTCCTTTCAAATTGCGACTAATTGAGTGACCTCGTATATTTAATAGACTATTTATAGGTTCTGAACTAGGGCCTACGTCGTTTATATAAAGGGGAATATATATGGGGAAGGGCATATAGGTCCGTGGCCCATTTCTTATAGGGCTCATCCCGACATTTGTCTTACGCCTGAGGAAAACCACGGAATACCTTGGGCAGGATGAGTTGTCTCATATAAGAGACTAGCCAATTTGGCTGTTATGTCCAAAACATACTGTAACTTTTATACAAAACAAGAATGTAACTTTATTGTTACGACAATAATCACTTTCTATAATTGAATGTAAACACTCCCGCCAACAATGGGATTTCCACTCCACACAATAACACAGTATTCGTTAGTGCACTCGACAGACGACAATGACAATTTACTTGGATTATTGAGAACAACAATGTACTGCTAATCTTAATTAATGTTCACAAAGCACTATTTACAACACAGAACTGTCAGTTCTCAGTTCGCAGTTCGTTTGCCTTGGTTAGTTCTTCTAGCTCAGTCATTCGAGTTCACATTATCTCGAACCCCAGACCTTCAGAGACAGTCCACTGAACTTCGAACTCAGGTCCCCCAACTGCGGTCCACTGCACTCACACAAGTCGAACTCCGGTCTCGAAGCTGGCTTCACTGCTACACTGACTGGCTGACCATAAACTGATGACTGCAACAACTAACTAAACTGCTGCCCAAGTTCACTCGCGTGTCGTATTTATAACTAAACCATAGTTTCTGGAGAGTACGATTTCGCGATCAATCGACAGATGCCTAGAAGATGGCACCTCTCGAATTCTCTGGATTTTTCCCCTCACTCTGCCGCGGAACAGCGTGTCGCCTCCTCGCGCCCCCTTACGTCTGTCCACTCCAGACCCGAGCGGGCGCAACCTTCTTCGCTGCGTCGCTCGTTTTCTCGTGCGCCCCCGACCTCTGTGGGACGCGATCGACTCCCGACTATCACAATATGAAGGGTTCAGAGCCATAGTGGGCCAAGCGCCATTTATTAAACACGAAGGAAGGAAGGGTTAAAATTAAGTGAATACCATAGTTTAATAAAGGTTGACATATCATTTAATTTTAATGTGTATACTTTATATTACTTGCTATATTTTTCCATTGAATTATGGTAATAACTTCATTTTAACCCTTGTTTTCTACGGTTTTAGTAAATGGCGCTTGGTCCACTATGGTTTTTAACCCTTCATATATAAACTTTACTTTGTGGCGAGTTTAGTACAGTACATCTAGATGTTAAAGACAGAAGCCATATGTACTGATTCCATATACAGCCCATCACAGTGTCCATATAAAAAGCGTTTCATATTCTCTGCGTCCGTGGATGCGGAAAAATGTTCTCTCCGCCAGGACAATATCAACAGCTGGAATGCTACACTGCCGTCATCGGTAACACAAAAAAAGGTAAAATAGCTAACACCTTCGGAGTACAATACAAATCCGCGTACCGATACTCCATTTTTACTATTTATACAGGGTGAACCGTAATTAATGTCATTAATTTCTTGGGGTTTAATATAATTTTCCTCCTTTTTACCTCCTTTACGAGATAAAAATTGTTTTATATTAAACATTTCTTAGCGTGTTTTTAGAAAGCCTTTGATTTAATTTCCAATATGCTTAGTCAATTTAAGAAAGCAGTGTATTATGATAATAAATGATTGAAATAATTTTTTGTTTTGTCCTTTAAATATGCAGAAATTTGATCCTCACAAATTTAACATTTTAAAATTCCTTCTCAGAACGAAATGTTACATTTGTTAGGATCAGATTTCCGCACATTTAAAGGACAAAACTAGTCTTTTTTATAATTCAATATCATAATATACCGCTCTGTTAAACTAACTCAGCATCTATTGGGATTTAATCAATGGCTTTCCCAAAATATGCTATGAAATGTTTCATATAAAACAATTATCTCGAAAAGGAAGCAAAAACGAGCAAAACTGTATTAAACTTAAAGGATTTAATTTAGTTATCATAAATTAATTATCTCAATTTCAAATTCTAAAGTGTATTAAATATAAAAGTGGAGATACTGGGGTAAGGTGGCCAGTTCCTTCCTCCCTCCATTGCATACATCGTCGACTAGCTACATATTACACTAGTCAGACTTCAGATGCATACAGACAATTGTTCTTCCTCTGACACACATCGTCAAGTGAGATGTACTGTCTGATAATAGATGTACAGTAGTGGCAAAAAAACCGGACCGACCCTTGTAGCTGATTTCAGAGCCTTGTTCACTCCAGAGCACGATAGACTGATAACTAAGACTTTCGTGGTTCGAATCCTGTCTGGGAAGGAAACTTTTTTTTGTTTCTTATTCAAATGTATTCCAAATACTTTTCGATTGCAGCGATATTTTACTACTTAATTAACTTATTATTCCCAGATCATTAACTTTACCAGCAACCGAAAAGTATTGGGAATGAATTTGAATAAAGAACAAAAAAAGTTTCCTTCCCAGGCAGGATTCGAACCACGAAAATCTTAGTTACCAATCTATCGTGCTCTGGAGTGAAATCAGCTAAAAGGGTCGGTCCGGTTTTTTTGCCACTACTGTACATATTAGCCAGAACCTCAATCAGAGCATTTAATTGAGTTAGCATATTATAATTACCTCAATTTTAAATTCTGAAGAGTATTAAATATAAAAGTGTTAAATTTAAATCTAACTTAAAGTCTCTCATCGCATGAACATTCAAAAAGATTGCTACACCTTCAGAGCTCAAGAAGTTTTTCGTCTGTCGCACGTAGAATACACACACACTTTTTCTTCCTCAATGTAAATCATATAGGCCCTACGAGTAGGGATTATGTATGCACCCGTTTTGAATGACATCCACATAAAATACAATGACAGTTACGACATTGAATTTTTTCCAAATGGACAATATATCACATTTGTTAATGTTGAGATTGAATTCCAGATACAGAATTACAAACCAAACCTATCAGTACAAAATAACTTCAACGAAAATAGTAACTCACTTCACTGAAGCATCTGTGTCTGTGTTTACGAGGCCAAAGCCACCAACAAAGAAACAACGAAATATAAAACTTTTGTGCTTTATATACCTAATTAACTGGCATACTTATTAATTAGAATTTGTACGCTGTGGCAAAGGGTTTCAACTCCACTCTTACCACAAACCGAAATGTGGTGTTTAATGCTTTGACGCACCTCATTAAACTTCCCTGTTTATAATGGCTTCATTATTTTAAACAGACAGTTTCTCTAATGAAGTATCCCAGCAACAAGCGATCTGTAGCGATTCATAACAATTCCAAAATTAAAATTTATACCGAAGTATTGAAACAATCGTACGATAATGAATTTGAACACATACAGACGGCATTTTAAGCAGTATACCATTAGTAGTAGTATTTATTTAATGACGCTTTCAGCTACAGAAGTTATTGAGATTGAAAATTCAATGTGACCGGCAAACGGCCATCGAATTTTGCCTGGAACCCACTACCAGGGTTAGAGTTTTTTTAATCATAGATGTCATAGTAATAAACCGGGACCCCAGCTTTACTTTCTTCCCGAGGGAATATATGCTAAATATGACAATCATAAAGATGTTTGACTTGAGGCTTTCCTGGCGTTTGATATAGAATAACTCTTCTCGGGTTCTCAGCCAGGTGAGTTGGAGATTAGCTAGCCGTCGAAAGCTGCAAGCTAATCTCCAACTCACCTGGCTGAGAACCCGAGAAGAGTTATTCTAATCATAAAGATGACATCTGGTGAAGGTACCGGTTTGCAGAAAAAGGGATATAATGTTTCTGGTAGTTGGACCTAAGTCAGAAAATAGGCTATATTAGTGATTAGTAGTAAAGTTTATTGATGGGAAGATAATAATAAAATGGATTTGAGGGAGGTGGGATATAATGATAGAGACTGGATTAATCTTGCTCAGGATAGAGACCAATGGCGGGCTTATGTGAAGGCGGCAATGATCCTCCGGATTCCTTAAAAGCCAGTAAATAAGTAAGTAAGTAAGTAAGTAAGTAAGTAAGTAAGTAAGTAAGTAAAGTTTATTGTATTGAGTCGCCTCATAAGTAATGCAGATATTTAAGTCTGGTGTTTTATAAGATTTTATTAACTTTCTTTAGTTGGGCAATGTAATTTACAGGACGCTACACTGGGTGTTCATTTCAAAGTGTGTCATGACGTCACTGTTGTTGGGTCACCGATTTGAAGAGAGTTTCAGCTTATATGTTAGAGAAGTTGCCTATTATTTAAGGCGTTCTTCAATCTGAACTTGAGAACGTGTACGGTATAACTTGAACGTCGTAGCAACAGATGGCGGTCTGTACGGTCTGTGTGCTACCATAACCTCTTTCGAACTGTGTTTTGCGCCGGCAAGTCGTACGCAGGGTATATGTTATCATCGGTTGCGTACGGTAACATTCCACAACACAAATCAAATACTCCGTGTCCATGTTGACCGTCGAAGTTAATGTCAACAAATACGTAAGTAATCGTCTTAACCTTCTCCTCATATCCCGACAGTACGTATTTCCAAACAGTTCACATTCCCGCCACTACTGGCGTTACCGTACGTATCGGTACGTACTCTTCAGAATGAACGCCGTACTTGCTAGGCAACTTCTCTGCCTCTTAGGTTATACACCTCTGCGGAAGTGTAGGAAGATTGAATTCTCTATTCTCATCAGCTAGCCACATGAAGGCATACAGCGAGCCATGACACATTTTGAACTGAGCACCCAGTAGTTAATACTACATATTGTGAACATGTGACAATAGTCAATAATTGCTACTATAAAAATATAAAATGTAGGTGATAAAGTTGAGATTAGAATTCTTCTAAATCACTAGTACACAGAAGATTATAAGCTGGTGCCACTACTATAAACATTTGTGAAGTCGAGGGTGACGGTGTCGTTAATAAGCGTATAACACAATAACGGTTTCAACGTTTGAATAATGCAGAAGATGTGTAGGGGGAAGGAGCTAGTTCATCAAACAATCTGGACAATAAAAAAAAACCTATTGTGTCGAGTGTAGTGGATATTGCTACGATGACAACAACCGGTTATTAGGTTAAACTGGCAAGCAAAAATAACCGGTAATTAACCGGTTAACAGTATGAAAATAACCGGTTATTTATGCCCAACCCTACAACACAGTTTGCACCACACCATTATGGGAGAAGTCGACACTTCAGCATCGATTTATATTTTTTTTTATGCTCGACCATGCCGAAATGTAGTAATTATACACCTGGTAGCAGTCCATTAATGCATGTCATTAAAGTACACCTATTCATTAAAGTTCAGGTTTTCGATTATTCTCGGATATGCAATCGGAAGACGAGGGAAACGTCACGGAGGCTGGAAATCCAATACTCTCGCAGAAGGTTATGTTCTGTTACTATAATAATTAGCGTTAATTGTAAATAATATTCAAATAAATTCAATTTGTCATCTCGTTTTTCAATTATAAATCAATTTCCACGTTATATCCAAATTAGTTCATATTACATTACATCAAGGTCAATGACATTATTGTTCCTCGGAAAAAATCAATACTTTCGCGTCTGCGCACATCTCACAATTTACGAGCTATGCACAAGGTCACTTCCACTCTTCAGTCAGATACGACTAAAATGAATACTTCTGAATAATTTCAAGTTAGAAATATGGTCGAGCATAAAAAGTAGTATGAAACTTGCCTATAATGGTAATTAAGACGCTCGTATGAAAATTATGAAACTCGCTTGCGCTCGTTTCATAAACAAACATACTCGCGTCTTAATTATTATCAATATAGGCTCGTTGCATAATGTACTATTAAATATAGGATATAAAATGATTACATTGGCACCAGATATTTGAAATTTACGGAAGACATATCTATACATATTAGGGGAAAATTAGAATAAAAATTACGTAAATTGGTCCCAAAATTAACATTTTTCCTTGGCGTATCGAAATGTCCCTAAACGACCATAAGTAACGCTATGTAAATATTCGTCTTTAAGGACGAGCAAAGCTTAGTAAAGACCATTTCGTTTTTGTTTTCTTTAGTTGCCGTTATCTCCGAGAAATCAAACAATCAGAGTAATCAAATATACAAGAAAAAATGAAAACCCAGGCAACGCCAGGAGCTTTAAGCTAGTATATTCACAAAAAATACAACATAGGTAACCAGAAGTACCATAATCTTAAAAACTAATACGAAAATGATAATGTCAAGGTCCAGGAGTTCCTTCTTCACTTCTCAAACAGTGCAGCTATTTGCATGTATTATACAGCTGAGTGTTAGCGATCAATGTTCGAGCTTCTCTCTCATATTCCAACAAATAGGTAGGCAAAGGGAAGAGAGTTAAAGGCAAAATGTGTGCCTCAACATGATGGGAACGTAATATCAGAAAGAGGGGACGGTGATGATGATGATGATGCAATATGGAGTCTTCTAAAGAAATATTGGGAGTGGAGTGGAGGGGGCAGAAAAGTAAGGTGACTACCAATCAGCTATCGATTTTCATCAGCAATTTAAACTTTAAAGAGAGAATATCCATTCACTTGAATTCACACTCTTGGATCATAAAATATTTCACTCCCCTGACATAACTCGTCGATCATATCGCGAGCTTGGTAGCATCGGCGGCGTTGCAGTTGCAGGTTCCATGCTTAGATGTGACTTATTTAAGTATGAACACATTAAACGTTAAAGCACGAAGTTTTATATAGAAATAATATGTACACATACTGACTCTTGAATATAAACAAACCGCGTTTTCATGCTTTATTGATTAAGAAAAAGTATTTGATTGTTTTAGAGGCTTTAGTAGAGAGAGATTTACCAAACGGTCTTGTTCTCTTAATTAATGGCATATATATATATATATATATATATATATATATATATATATATATATATATATTCCTTTACTTGAAGCAAGTAAAGCGATCGGTTTGGAAGTAAATCCCGGAAAGACGAAGTATATGATTATGTCTCGTGACCAGAATATTGTACGAAATGGAAATATAAAAATTGGAGATTTACCCTTCGAAGGGGTGGAAAAATTCAAATATCTTGGAGCAACAGTAACAAATATAAATGACACTCGGGAGGAAATTAAACGCAGAATAAATATAAGAAATGCGTGTTATTATTCGGTTGAGAAGCTCTTATCATCTAGTCTGCTGTCCAAAAATCTGAAAGTTAGAATTTATAAAACAGTTATATTACCGGTTCTTCTGTATGGTTGTGAAACTTGGACTCTCACTCTGAGAGAGGAACATAGGTTAAGGGTGTTTGAGAATAAGGTGCTTAGGAAAATATTTGGGGCTAAGAGGGATGAAGTTACAGGAGAATGGAGAAAGTTACACAACACAGAACTGCACGCATTGTATTCTTCACCTAACAAAATTAGGAACTTAAAATCCAGACGTTTGAGATGGGCAGGGCATGTAGCACGTATGGGCGAATCCAGAAATGCATATAGAGTGTTAGTTGGGAGACCTGAGGGAAAAAGACCTTTAGGGAGGCCGAGACGTAGATGGGAGGATAATATTAAAATGGATTTGAGGGAGGTGGGGTATGATGATAGAGACTGGATTAATCTTGCACAGGATAGGGACCGATGGCGGGCTTATGTGAGGGCGGCAATGAACCTTCGGGTTCCTTAAAAGCCATTTGTAAGTAAGTAAGCAAGTATATATATATATATTCCATTAATTTTACCATGACTATTACACTTTTGCTACACCATACTAGTTTTGATCAATAAATCGGTACGGAACAACGTGTTTTAATCAATCATGGCTGCTTATCCTACAATTTTTTTATCACTTTCCTGGTATTTGGTACCACCTCTCTAGTATTTGTTTCTTTTACTAAAGATGTTATTAATTGGTCCAACAGAATAATGACTGTTATAGTGACAATATTTGAGGAGAAAAATTCGCTCTGGCGTCGGGAAACGAACCCGGGTCCTTGGTTCTAATAAAAGCGCGAGCAGTCTTCGGAGCAGACAGTCTTCAGTCAGCCTTCAAGTCTTGTCTTTGACAGCGGCAACGTATCCGGAGGGTTTGAGTTCGACGTGCAGTGCACTTGAGTGAGTCCGTAACTGTGGCAGTATCCAGACGAGTGCAACGTATCCGGAGGTCCTGAGATCGACGTGCAGTGAACTTGAATGGGTCCGTAACCGTGGTAGCGTCCAGGCGAGCGCTGCGTATCCGGAAGTCCTGAGTTCGATGTGCAGTGAACTTGAACAGTGAGCTAGAAGAACTAGCCGAGGCGAACGAACTGTGAGCTGAGAACTGACAGTTTTGTCGGCACATAGTGCTTGTGAACATTAGTTGAAATGAGCAGTACATTGTTGTTCTTCTCAATAATACCTGTGTATTGTCATTGTCGCTGTTTGGAGTGCAATAACGACTACTGTGTTGTTGTGTTGAGCGGAATACCCATTATTGTAGGGTGAATTATTAAGTAGAAATAAAAGTCACATTGTTGGCAGGTGTGATGGTTTAAAGCAGAATAAAATGTTACAGTATTAATTTATTACGAATACAATGACATTTAAAAAGAAAGAAATTTAATTAAGCATGTGATTTTACAATCTTCATATATGAGCAGTCTTAGATCTAACTCGGACTAAAATACTGAAGTGGGATTGCAATGTAATTATTAACTTAATTTCTTCTTAATTTCTCATAACGCTTACAGATACGATCCGACGTCTTTCGCTCAGTGATGCCTACGGAGAGATTGTAATTTTGTGCCAGTCAGGAAGAAATTATGGGCCTAATTAAATTAATATTATCTCTTCCTATAACTTAATTTTAAGTGCCATTAAATTTCACTTTTCTGTGTCGCAAAAAATACTAAAAAAAATTAATGCTATCATTTCCTCCGATGGAGCAACTTTTCAGTTGAGTCAAATTATCTCTCTGTTCGTCACGTACGACTTTTATTCCATGCAGGCTGTGTTTCCATTACGGGAAGCGCTCTCGTCTTCTATTCTCACAGATGGACTAAACCCCAATCTCGGTAATGCAGTATGAGACTCCCCCTTTGCTTTGTTCCTCGAGTCTCATGAAGAAATTAACTATTGATATCAAATGTCGACCTACTTTTACCTCAGACGGAATGCTTTCATTCACGAAAGAAGAAAGAAACAAGAAGACCGTACAGTGTAACAATGTTTTACTTTCTCTCGAAAGTGTTTTTGACGAGATAAAGTGCAATCTAATAACATAATATTAGAAAACCTACAAGAACTTTTACCTTTTCTGATTAACCCTCCTACTACCAGAATTATTTTGTTACATTGGATACCACTGGGGTCACCATATCTCGTGTTACAGCAGCCATATAGGAGTCATTCTCGAGTTTCGCAGCAATTCCTGCCCATGGCAAATATCACTACTACTACGTTTCATATTTACTATATAAATTAAATTTTAAAATAATCAGTAGGCAGTTTCTTCTCAGCCAGTGACACAACCAATTCCTCTTCCTCTTCCTGATCAGTTTCAGCATCATTCTTCCTTCACCTACTCTTTTCAACACAGCTTCATTTCTTATTTTGTCTGTCCATTTCACACGTTCCATTCTTCTCCATATCCACGTTTAAAATGTTTCTAGTTGCTTCTCTCATTTCATCGTAACGTCCATGTTTCTGTTCCATACAATGCCACACTCAACACAAAGCTCTTCACTAGTTTCCTAGTTCTTTCTATAGAGGCCTGCAGAAGATGCTTCTTTTTCTATTAAAACCTTCCTTTGCTATTTCTATCCTCCTTTTGACTTCCTGGCAGCAGCTTACAAATTATATTATATATTTTTCATTAACCCAATACAAAATATATGATTATGTCTCGTGACGAGAATATTGTACGAAATGGAAATATAAAAATTGGAAATTTATCTTTTGAAGAAGTGGAAAAATTCAAATATTTTGTAGCAACAGTAACAAATATAAATGATACTCGGAAGGAAATTAAACACAATAAATATGGGAAATGCCTGTTATTATTCGGTTGAGAAGCTTTTATCATCCAGTCTGCTGTCAAAAAATCTGAAAATTAGAATTTATAAAACAGTTATATTACCGGTTGTTCTTTATGGTTGTAAAATTTGGACTCTCACTTTGAGAGAGGAACATAGGTTAAAGGTATTTGAGAATAAGGTGCTTAGGAAAATATTTGGGGCTAAGAGGGATGAAGTTACAGGAGAATGGAGAAAGTTACACAACACAGAACTGCACGCATTGTATTCTTCACCCGACATAATTAGGAACGTTAAATCAAGACGTTTGAGATGGGCAGGGCATGTAGCACGTATGGGCGAATCCAGAAATGCATATAGAGTGTTAGTTGGGAGGCCGGAGGGAAAAAGACCTTTAGGAAGGCCGGTACGTAGATGGGAAGATAATATTAAAATGGATTTGAGGGAGGTGGGATATGATGATAGAGAATGGATTAATCTTGCTCAAGATAGGGTTCCTGGAAAGCCAGTAAGTAAGTAAGTAACTAAGTAACCCAATGCTACGTTAAAACGAATTTTAAACACAGATTAAACTCTCCATTGGGAAGAATATTTCTTTACTTGGTTATTTAACGACGCTGTATCAATTACTGGGTTATTTAGTGTCGATAGAATTGGTGATAGCGAGATGGTATTTGGTGAGATTACCTGACATTCGCCTTAGGGTTGGACAAAACGTCGGAAAAAAAAAACCTAACCAGGTAATCAGTCCAATCAGGAATCGACCCCACGCCCGAGTGCAAATTCGGATCAGCTGGCAAACGCGCTGCAGCCTGAGCAACGCTGATGTTCGAGAAGAATATTACGATAAATGAAATAGGCATTTACAATTTTACTCGTCTTCTTAGATTTCTGACAGTTAACGAAGAAATAATACGTTGTCATAAAGTTTATTGAGATACACACAGAAGTTGTTTGGCAAGTATCGTAGATATGTGTGCTTGTAAAATTACGCATTAGTATTCAGAAACCGGCCTAAATATATCACAGAGAGTTTCGTCAGACGATCGTATGCAGGTCCCAGGACGAGGCAAGGGACTTCTCTCAACGCCACCACATCAAAGGCTGGAGCCTCCGTTCAAATGGATACCGCTCATGGCGTAGATACGTCGTCACCAAGAAGAACTTTACCTAATAGTTGCACCACTACAGAGCTATTCCGATACTACACCTGAACTGTACCTAGATCGAACAAATATGCTAGTGTAACATTAGTTCCAGAGGCAAGCAGGTTGATTTAAATTAATCATAAGGCAAGAATATTACTTATTTCGATTCTTCTTTGTTATGAGTTTACTCTTTACGTTCATTTATGTGCTGTATGATTATTTATTTAGTTATTTACTTATTTACTTATTTATTTATTTATTTATTTATTTTATTCTGACAGAATTTAGGCCAATAGATCTTCTCTTTCACATCAAAGTGGATATAACATTTATGAATAACATATTACAACTTCAAATTAGTTTACATTTGTAGAGTAATCGGCATAGCACTTGGAGTAAATAACTCGTCTTACTATCCCAATTTTGGTACAGCAACAGTTCACATACTATGTGAACAAATTATCTACTACTTGAATTTCCAAGAAATGTGGTTCACTGTAAAGAATTTCAGTGATGTTAAGCTCTTCTGGTAAAATTTCCTTTTTCCTGTACTTACTTACTGGCTTTTAAGGAAGCGGAAGGTTCATTGCCGCTCTCACATAAGCCCGCCATTGGTCCCTATCCTGAGCAAGATTAATCCATTCTCTATCATCATATCCCACCTACCTCAAATCCATTTTAATATTATCTTCCCATCTATGTCTCAGCCTCCCTAAAGGTTTTTCCCTCCGGCCTCCCAACTAACACTCTCTACACATTTCTGGATTCGCCCATACGTGCTACATGCCCTGCCCATCTCAAACGTCTGGATTTAATGTTCCTAATTATGTCGGGTGAAGAATACAATGCGTGCAGTTCTGTGTTGTGTAACTTTCTCCATTCTCCTATAACTTCATCCCTGTACCTATTTTAAATTCCTGGTTGAGTGTTAGAGAATGCCCTATGGCCTTAATTCAGCCAGGTTAATTAAAATTATTATTATTATTATTTTAGAGAGTAAATTTTCCTTCAGCTTTACATTAGACAAATCAAGACAGCCAAAACTGGTAATTATGAATAATGAATCCAACATTTTCCCTACCTATCTAGCGATGGAGTATTAAATAAAGCCTCCAACTGCAGTGATATCATCTTATTTTTACTTCAATTTTTATTGTACCTGGGTTTTTTAATGTACTTCACTCCTATCCTCTCTACTAGTAAACTTTTAACCGTCCTCCACACAGAACCAAGGCCGCGTATGCAGTCAAAGTCGCCTTACGGTCATAGTAACAGTACTAAGTTAGTGAGTATAGTACGTTCCAGAAATATGTTCGCGTTTTCCAGTGACAAAAGCTTTCAATATTTAATTATATTTTCGCACAGGTACTGTCGTTCGTTTGCCTACGTCGCATCCCGGTTTCTCCCACCCGCTTCTGCTCGCTCCTCTGTAAAGGCTAGTGGCTGGACTGTCTTAGCTCTTTCGTGAAAACATTAATTTCTGTTAGGAATAAATTGGAGGTCTACGTAATATTATACAACTGTTATAATAACTTAAATAAAAGGGCCTCGTTAATTAACTGTCACGTGATTTCTCTCCTTTCTACGATCCTGTGACCCTGTGGACGGACAGCAGATAGCATGGCTGAGTAATTTTATATTTTCGGGTCGGGCAGAAGTGAAGATTGAATTTACAGTACGTAGAGTAGGTACAGAATTATTTCAACATGAGTTACTAGTACGAAGGACGAAACTGGCAATTGGAATTAGATGCAATAGTCTATAGTGCGATAATATGCACAAAAGAACTGAAGCCTGTATCGAAATGAACGGCCACCATTTTCAAAAATGTCTTTAAATATCAATATTATGATTATTTTTCAATTTAATTTCATTCTCTATATTGTACGCTAATGTGCTATAGACAGTATAATATACACTGCATAATGAATACGTCCGAATGGATAGCTAATTTCGTGAGTAAAAACACTCACTGTTAATGCAGTACTGTATTTTGATTAAACAAAAACCTGATGAAAATTATCAAACTGAAAATCTCAATATTTCCTGGTTTACGTAAATGGATGAACTACTTTTCTTCCCTCCTATACCTAGTAAAGTGATTTGCTTGCATTTTACGCCAGTATCATCTAACTCCAGTCGCGGGAGAGGATAGCAAACGGTGTTTCCGGTTCCCAACTGTTAATCCAAAGGTATAACCAGGTTAATATTAGAAATGTTAGTAAAAATAAAATGATGTCCCTGTATAACAAGGTGCCAAAACGGTATCTGCTTTGGTTCATTCATCGACTTTAGTTACTGCAGGTTTTTTTTATTAATTTGTTTTAGAGTTGTTTTTAGTGATTGACTAAATATCTTTATTTTACTTATTTCTGAAAAAAATTTCGCACCATCGATTATAAAAATGTGTACATTCTGACCGAGATTCAATAGATGTCTCTTTCATTATCATTCAACTTGTTTTACAGCTATTCACACTCAAATATGAAGAAGTCTTAGGAGAAAATTCTCCTGTGCTTTGTTACTGTATCTATAATTTATAAGAGACTTCAAATGAATAAATACCAATTACTGTATCTAACAATGCTGTCGGATTTTATTAATCAGTAGTAAAATTGACTCGTGCTAATGCTCAGAATTTATTCATTTTGCCAGCATCTCTTATTGACAAAAGCCTCGTGTTAGAATGGTCTCACGTAATAGGAAAGTTATTTGAATACAGCAGAGACAGAATATGACACATTACCATATATCTACTGCATACGATACTCGCTCCCTTCGCATCTATTTCTAAGGTTGAACCTGTTAAGAAACAAACTTCTGTGAAAACATCCTTCTGACATCGGAAATAGGCAAAGTTTTTCGTAGTCTGGTCACAAGATTACATAATATTCTTCGTAGGGGTGGATGCAGTATAAAACTCACAGAACTACTGCTGTCATATTCTGTCGATAAGATTACATTGTGACTTGTGAATAAGAATAAGCTCTCTATGCTGACAAGACGTCTTTCTTGTAAATGGATGGATCGAACTATACGGAACTGCTTACGCTAATAATATGGATACTGAAACACGTAACTTTATTTATGAAACATATATCTGTATGCAGGAGCGTCAAGTTAAATCCGGGGTTTCATATTGAAATAATTTCGGAAAACGAAAATTCATTTATTGTTCCTTTTGAAAATGTGCAAAAACTCATCACGTTTTCTTTTCTACTACTGTACCTTATTAAGTTCCAATGTGATCACCAGGTCTGGCAATTTCGGTCCAGCGGACGTAAGGTTAATGGTACATTTACTATTATCATACTAGATATTGGTACGTGGCATGAGCAGACGGTCATGTAAACAAAGGTGTGTATGCACAGTGGACTATCGGCTGTGTGCATAACAGTTCCAGGAAGCTACAACCACATACTACTTACGCAGACTACAAGTTGTTCCTAAAATAGGTAGTCAAGGCTAAGTTGCACAGCCCTGTAAGGATACACAACTTCAAATAACATTTAATCTCTACATACCTTACTTACATATCTACATATTTAAAGAAAACATATGAATAATTTAAATAAGTTGTGTATATAATTTACCTAGTTATATTACCGGTTGTTCTGTATGGCTGTAAAACTTCGACTCTCATTTTGAGAGAGGAACAGAGATTAAGGGTGTTTGAGAATAAGGTTCTTAGGAAAATATTTGGGGCGAAGAGAGATGAAGTTACAGGAGAATGGAGAAATTTACACAACGCAGAGCTGCACGCATTGTATTATTCACCTGACATAATTAGGAACATTAAATCCAGACGTTTGAGATGGTCAGGGCATGTAGCACGTATGGGCGAATCCAGAAATGCATATAGAGTGTTAATTGGGAGGCCGGAGGGAAAAAGACCTTTGGTTAGGCCGAGACGTAGATGGGAAGATAATATTAAAATGTATTTGAGGGAGGTGGGATATGAGGTAGAGACTTGATTAATCTTGATCAGGATAGGGACCGATGGCGGGCTTATGTTAGGGCGGAAATGAACCTCCGGGTTCCTTAAAAGTCAGTAAGTAAGTATATAATTTACCTACAAGTGAAAAGTCGACTTTCTGAAAAACCGATGTACACACATTTTCGAAATGGATTACGATTAGAATTCGATGATCTTCCCTATCCCTATAATCTATAAATGATTGTACCACGAAAAGACTGCTATTTGTGTACTTATAGAACTTCAAACGTTGAACATTTGAAAATGCCTTACTGTAGGATTTCTTCTTATTTTCTTGAATTTTACACAACTCTCTGGAGACGTCTATTTTGCTGTCCGATTTTGTTTGTGACGTGCAATAGAGGTCCTCATTTTTCATTAATGCAATAGGCCCATTTTTCTTATATTATTATTACAATGAGCCTTTATATTTTAGTTTTCGTCTCTTGTAAGTGAACAAAAAATCTTGCACTGAATTGCTTACTGTCCATTTCCTCCACAATATTTTACTTAATACCGACCTTGAAATAAACCTGGTTTTTATTAAACATTTTATGCAAGAAGTATTGTAACATTCATACTACTACAAAAATAGCACAAATAGCCTAAAACTAAAAACAGACTAACCGATTTTTAATAACTGACCAGCAGCTGATTTAATTTGCAAAGCAAAATATGTAAATAAATGTTACATAATAAACTAATTTTGCTTATAAATAGCAGAAAAATGCAGAAATCATATTCTTGATTTTTTT
Source organism: Periplaneta americana (assembly GCF_040183065.1). Taxonomy (NCBI): domain Eukaryota; kingdom Metazoa; phylum Arthropoda; class Insecta; order Blattodea; family Blattidae; genus Periplaneta; species Periplaneta americana. The sequence goes on along the minus strand of NC_091132.1, from coordinate 37,760,945 downwards.
AGAGTTAAATAATCCAGCCAGCAACAGATTTGTGCAAATATCTAATATTTTTCAAACTGTCGGTTGGTCTAATGTTGCGTAACTCCGTCCAATTTATATACTTACTTACTTACTGGCTTTTAAGGAACCCGGTGGTTCGTTGCCGCCCTCACATAAGCCCTCCATTGGTCCCTATCCTGAGCAAGATTAATCCAGTCTGTATCATCATATCCCACCTCCCTCAAATCCATTTTAATATTATCTTCCCATCTACGTCTCGGCCTCACCAAAGGTCTTTTCCCTCCGGCCTCCCAACTAACACTCTATATGCATTTCTGGATTCGCTCATACGTGCTACATGCCCTGTCCATCTCAAACGTCTGGATTTAATGTTCCTAATGATGTCAGGTGAAGAATACAATGCGTGCAGTTCTGTGTTTTGTAACTTTCTCCATTCTCCTGTAACTTCATCCCTCTTAGCCCCAAATATTTTCATAAGCACCTTATTCTCAAACACCCTTAACCTATGTTCCTCTCTCAAAGTGAAAGTCCAAGTTTCACAACCATAAAGAACAACCGGTAATATAACTGTTTTATAAATTCTAGCTTTCAGATTTTTTAACAGCAGACTGGATGATAAAAGCTTCTCAACCGAATAATAACAGGCATTTCCCATATTTATTCTGCGTTTAATTTCCTCCCGAATATCATTTATATTTTTTACTGATGCTCCCAAGTATTTGAACGTTTCCACCTCCTCAAAGGACAAATTTACAATTTTTATATTTCCATTTCGTATAATGTTCTCGTTACGAGACATAATCATATACTTTGTCTTTTCGGGATTTACTTCCAAACGTATCTCTTTACTTGCTTCAAGTAAAATTCCCGTGTTTTCCCTAATCGTGTGTGAATTTTCTCCTAACATATTCACGTCATCCGTAGAGACAAGAAGCTGATGTAACCCGTTCAATTCCAAACCCTCTCTGTTATCCTGTACTTTGAGCGTATTCCGAATCTCACCGGTGAGCATCACGGTGTTCCGAATTCCACCGATGACGTCATTGATGCTCCACCGGTGTCGCACCGGTGCCATCAACTTGCAGAGGTGGTGACAGTCTCCATCAGCCGCCATCAGTGAATCTGATTGGTTCTTGTATAGGGCGGGAATTAGCAGACGAATAACATCGTGCACTGTTGTGTCATGGCGGTGTGTTCTGCTTTAGTTCTGCTGCATTGTTTGTAATGAGCACAACGTAAAAACAATATGTTAATGGCTTATGAGCGAACATGTCAACGGACCCGTTATTACTACCGGTTCAAGAATAAATTGTTTATAATATCTTTTCTTTGAACGAGATGGGAGTACGAAAATTCAGCAAAATTTTGCTAGCGTAGCACAGACAACTTGTACGGTCGCCATGACAGCCATCGATCCTTCCAGCAGTTTTGTTCCTTATTTCGCTGCAACGTGACGTCACTGATGCCACCGGACTGGTGTGATTCGGAATACGCTGTTTCCTAATGGCGAATTTGTATACTGTTAAAAATAATTCTAAGTGACTTTTGTATTTCTCTCTAAATACATATTTCGCGTTTCGATATATTTAAAATAAAGTAAATTGTCCAAGAAGTCACTTCCGAAAGAAAATATCAAGTTTAAAGCACCGAAAAGCATTTCCCGTGGCGAATAAGTGCGGAGTAATTCAGTTGTGACAACCTGCTGCATTTCGCACAAGCTGAGTTGTTTGCTCGGCGCATTATCCCATGTCTCGTCCGCATCAGTGATTTACTGACACCCACGAGCCGTCATACGGACTACATCGCTGTCCACAGCACGTGTCGGGATCCGATGAGATGTAGCAGCGCCCGAACGTGTGGCGGGCGGTGCCCGGCCGGTCCCCATTCCTGGGATACTTCACGACACTGCGTCTTCTTTGCTAGAATGTCACAATTTGTTAACTTGGACGGCTATGCAGGCGATTGAATGCTTGTGGTTAACGCTCCCAACTGAAATCAAACATCTCGTTCGGTGTCGGCGCTTGTGACATTTCAAGGATGAAATTTACAAGATAATTTGTAGGTATGTTGGCGCGTTCAGTAAATAACACAATGACAAGAGATGAGAGAACTTACATTGCCATCAAAATGGGGCGATTTCTACGAAACTTTCCATTGTATTTTGGAATACACTGACGATTAGGCACAAGGTAGAAGGAAATTTACTTGTTATAAAAAAAATATTACTTCTTATTTTATTAAGGGGACACTACAATAAAAATGACAACTTTATTCCTAATAATTTTTTCAACCAAATTTTGTGAGCATGTTTACTATGTAAAGGACTAAGAAAATCCAAATTTTGAACCCCCAAATGTTTATGGCTTTTAATTATTTTTCTATTCTTTTTAGATATATTTTCAAACCCTAGTTTTAGTACCGAAAGATCTCAATTTTAAGCTTCTTTATTTTTTGTTTCATTCACAAGACATAGTAAAACATTTCAATGTATTAATTTTATGAAAAATCTCATTTTATTCACTTTGAGAAAATTGTTTAAAATGTTAAAAATGTTATTTTTCCTACAATTCATGGAAAAATATGAATAAAATAAAGTAGCAGCATTTTTCACAAAATAAATGCATAGAAACATGCAGCTATCTAATAATTACTTGCAGTAAAAATTTAATCAGATTGATTAATATTTGGCATAAAAATTTTTTAACTTCAGGGAGTCAAACTTAGAATAAAAAGTTACTAGATTTGTAATCAGAAATTTGTAAAAAAGAATTTTTTCATCAAAAAATAATTTGATAGCTCTTTAAATACCACACCCCCTTACAGCCAAAATAAAAACAAAATAAACATATTTGTAATCAGAATTGAACCAAATCCATATGAGGTATGGAAATGTACATTCTAAAGAAGTAAAATAGCGAATAAATTTGTTTGGAAAATTGTCATGGTTTTCAGTGCAGTCTTCCCTTAATTCGGAGTCAAAATAAATTCCTTACATTTTGCATAAATGTTATGACACGAAACATTTATCCACTGCCTTTCAATGTATATTGTCATATACTGTACATGTTTTATAAATGAAGACTGGTGATTTTCTGAGACGGGCTTAACAGAATTATAAGCAATATTTGAGATACTTAACGCTTATAAAATTATAACAGAGAAAAATGGTAAATGTAATAATATGACGGAAAATTGAAGCTACTCTTTCTGAGTAATATTTCACTTCTTTGTACATACTCTTACGTATACAACAATAATACATTAAAACCACATTGGTTCAAATAACATTGTAAATTAAACGCACAATATGATAACAAAGAATGAAATTATTCGGACATAATGTTGTTATAAAATTTATGATTAAAGTGGTACATCTCTCGTCATAATATTTAGTATCATGAAGAAGAAAAGATGATGACGAAAGGAAAGGTTATCAAGAAGCAGAGACGAATGATAAGAAAGTGAGTGATGGCAAAAAGAAAATGGCGACGGTAAACAACAAAATAGTGATGAAGAAGAAGATGAGAAGGGAGAGGAACAAGAATATAACAAGAGAACAGAAGACGATGACAAGGAAAAAGGAGATGAAAAGAAAAAAATAAAAAAATAAGAAGATTACAAGGAAAAAATAAGATGATAAAGAAAAAGAAGATGGAGGGGAAAAACAAGGATTAAAAGTAAAAAAATAAGAATATCAAAAGAAAAAAAGGAACTGAAAAGGAAAAAGTAAAAGGAGATAAGAAAAAAGAAGAAGAATATAAAATGTAAAAACAAGTTGACAAGAAAAAAAGGACATGACAAGGCAAACAAGACTGTAACAAATAAATAGAAGGTGACAAGAAAAAAGAAAGATGACAAGGAAAAAGAAATGAGAAATGGCAAGGTAAAGAAAAAGGAAATAGTAATTAAAAGAATAAGATCATAACAAATGAAAAGAAGTAGCAAGGAGAAATGAGATGCCAAGAAAGATGGAGATGCCAAGAAAAAAAGGAGATGCCAAGGAAAAAGGAGATGCCAAGGAAAAATGAGATGCCAAGGAAAAAGGAGATGCCAAGGAAAAATGAGATGCCAAGGAAAAAGGAGATGCCAAGGAAAAAGGAGATGCCAAGAAAAAAGGAGATGCCAAGGAAGAGGGAGATGCCAAGGAAAAAGGAGATGCCAAAGAAAAAGGAGATACCAGGGAAAAAGGAGATGCCAAGGAAAAAGGAGATACAAAGGAAGAGTTAGATGCCAAGGAAAAAGGAGATGCCAAGGAAGAGGGAGATGCCAAGGAAAAAGGAGATGCCAAGGAAAAAGGAGATGCCAAGGAAAAAGGAGATGCCAAGGAAGAGGGAGATGCCAAGGAAGAGGGAGATGCCAAGGAAAAAGGAGATGCCAGGGAAAAAGGAGATGCCAAGGAAAAAGGAGATACTAAGGAAGAGGGAGATACCAAGGAAAAAGGAGATGCCAAGGAAAAAGGAGATGCCAAGGAAAAAGGAGATGCCAAGGAAAAAGGAGATGTCAAGGAAGAGGGAGATGCCAAGGAAAACGGAGATGCCAGGGAAAAAGGAGATGCCAGGGAAAAAGGAGATGCCAGGGAAAAAGGAGATGCCAGGGAAAAAGGAGATACCAAGGAAGAGGGAGATGCCTAGGAAAAAGGAAATGCCAAGGAAAAAGGAGATGCCAAGGAAAAAGGAGATGCCGAGGAAAAAGCAGATGCCAAGGAAGAGGGAGATGCCAAGGAAAAAGGATATGCCAAGGAAAAAGGAGATGCCAAGGAAAAAGGAGATGCCAAGGAAAAAGGACATGTCAAGGAAGAGGGAGATGCCAAGGAAAAAGGAGATGCCAGGGAAAAAGGAGATGCCAGGGAAAAAGGAAATGCCAAGAAAAAAGGAGATGCCAAGGAAGAGGGAGATGCAAAGGAAAAAGGAGATGCCAAGGAAAAAGGAGATGCCAAGGCAAAAGGAGATGCCAGGGAAAAGGAGATGCCAAGGAAAAAGGAGATACCAAGGAAGAGGGAGATGCCAAGGAAGAGGGAGATGCCAAGGAAATGCCAAGGAAACAGAAGATGCCAAGGAAAAAGGAGATGCCAAGGAAAAAGGAGATGCCAAGGAAAAAGAAAATGGCAAGGAAGAGGGAGATGCCAAGGAAAAAGGAGATGCTAAGGAAAAAGGAGATGCCAAGAATAAAGTAGATGCCAATAAAAAGGAGATGCCAATAAAAAAGGAGATGCCAAGAAAAAAAGGAGACGCCAAGGAAAAAGGAGATGCCAAGAAAAAGGAGATGACAAGGAAAAGGAAGATGATAACAAAGAATAAGACAAAAGAAGATGACAAAGAAAAGAAGGAAATTGCAAACGAAAAGGAGACAAGAAAAAAGGAGGAGAAAAGAGGGAACAAATAAATTACAAAAGTTAAGGAGATGATAACAAGGAGGAAGAAGAGAATGACGAGAAAGAAAAACATGATAAAGAAGAACGTAACAAGAAAATATGGCATTACAAGGATTGGGAACATGATAACAAACAAGATGGTAAGGAAGAAGATTAAAAATAAGTAGGAACATGACAGTGAAGAAAAGAGTGACGGGGAGAAGTGGAAGATAATATTGACAGAAAATAACGACCAAAAAGAACACAATGATGAATAAGCTAACAAAGAAGCTTATGATTTAAATTAATAGTATCATACAGTAAAATGAAAGAAAATCATGATCATGAAGAGGATGAAGGTAAAACGGAAGGTGACATAATAGAGGATAAAGCAGCAGAAGATAATACAGTAGAACATGATAAACGAGACTGTGACAAAGAAGATCAAATAAACTAGATTTTGATAGTCTAGATGAGAATAAAGTAGCAGGGTAAAACAGGAGAACATAAAGTAGTTGGTAACAGAGACTAATATAAGGAAGAAGACACAGAATAGGAATGTAGTAAGAAACAGGGAGAGGATATCAAAGAAGGCGATGATAAAAAATAAGATTTAGTAACAAAGCTGATAAAAGGAAGATAGCATAGAAGAAGGTAATAAATATGTTGACTAAGAGGAAATTTATTACAACGAAGAAGACACAGAAGTCGAAGATGGCAAGAAAAATAGTGGAAAATATGAAAACAATAAGTTGCGAATAAAATGATGGCAAAGGAAAATGAATTGCTGAGGATTATGATAGTATTAAAGATAGAGAAGTGAAGAAGGTAAAACAGATTGTGGTAGTGAGTATTAAAGTAATAATGAAGATAATATTTATACGAGTAACAATAATGAGAAGTAGAAATGGTTATAAAGGAAGGGATGACAAGAGTAAGCGGAATGAAATAATGACAGCAGGGAAGATGAAGATTGACATGAAGAAAGAGATTGATGATATTATGGCACGAGAAACCTCTAGCAAACATGCAGCATAGTCTTTGCCGCATACAGATTTTACCTTGAACTCGCTACCATATAAACATGGACGGTAGTATGTAAAATCGATGCAGTACTGTAATTACTTCTCTGACATTTCGTCCCAAGTGAATTTAAATTTTAAACTAAAACATTCACAATTTTAATGAAGGAAGGTTGTAACATTAAATTGAAATGTAAATATTAATTCGCAAACTAAACTTTTGGGAGTGCAAAAATAGTTTAAGCCTGAAAAATATAGAGTAATAAATATAATTTTTTAATCCGCTGAGTACGTAAATAAAGACTAATAACAATCGGTCTCACGGGAGGCATTCCGTAGAACTGTATTACATTTTGAGCACATCGAGCAATAAATCTATGTTATGAGACAGGAGAGATTGACCTTTGTTACGTCTCTCTATAAAGTCTGAATTCGAGCGTAAATCTTCATGCATAGTTGTTAAACGAGTTTGAGATAGTTTCTAAACCAGATTCTAACAGAACGAGGCGTTCCAACTTCTGCAACACTTCGCTAAAGTTCGTTACAAAATTTATGTTCTGGCATGTGTGCCATATGGAAAACCAAGCGCTCAGTAAATTGTTTTAACAAATCGAGTTCGCACTCCATATTGTTAGTGTCGAAGTAAAAAATGAACGTTTGCTTTAACACCACATATAACATAAATAAAACGAAGTTAAATATTTCCCTTTTTTATCGGGAATACGACGCCAAAACATTTTTTGCAGATCTAGCAAAATACACATCATTGCGATTTACGTCATTTCTAACTTGTTTTACAATCTGCGATTCCTATTGAACATTATTTCCTCCAAAATTTCCTAATACATAGTTATATTCCATACGGATTCATCATTTAACACACACTGTAAAACACACACTCATATTTTCTTAAGAGCCATTTGCATTCAAAAATATTAAAGCAGAAACAAATATCAAATGTAAAGATTTCTTGTTCGTTTTTATACCGATTTTACTGTTGAAATCCATGTGCGTAATCAAAATCAGTTTTCTTCTAAACGGCGTATCGTAACATACGAGGTAAAAAGTACGCGGCACTGTCTGTAGTTTCTATACTTTTAAGGGACTTAAAGCTGGTTCACAATAAACCTGGAACGGAAACGACAACGAGAACTAGAACGGAAATAATATTAAAATACTTGTATTTAAATGTTAACATTCAACATAGTTAATTGTGAATGATTACATTTAAATACATTTGTTTTAACAATATTTACATTCTCGTTCTCGCTGTCGTTTCCGTTCCCGGTTTATTGTGAACCAGCCTTTATACATCTTCGGAACTGAAAAAAAAGTTGTGATCCTTTTTTCCCTTTTTATTGAATGGACTTTCCTAAATAGTAATGTGGATTTACTTAAAAATCTCCAATACGTTTCTAATTTTGACCTAAAACGTGAGACTGTGCGAATTAACTTTGCCATTTAAATATGGACAGAACTGAACATGAGATCTCCTGCAAGATTGTCGGTCACTTCCTAACTTACAGTTTCCAATCCCGTTCCCCTCATAATTTCCATATATTTTCAGATATATTTATGAAATTTTACATGCAAGTAGGCCTATATTTCATACTGGAGAATAAACTCTGTTTTTAGTACTGTTTTATCATTTCAAGTTTTATCTTTCATTAATAATACTTTATGTGAATTAAATTTTTGTAAAAAGACGTTAGTTATCACTTTATATATTTTAATTTTTAACATAGTTTCGAAAGTACATTGGTAAACGCTTCGTTTTTGTTTGAAAGTGCGCTAATAAAATTGCTAGTTGACTTGTTAGAGGCAAATTAAAATCACAATTGTTTTAAATGGCGGTAGTCACCAACATGCTCCGTTTTAAAACTATTCAATTGGCAGCAGTGGTTGAGTGAGAACATTTGAAGAGCTGAAAAAAAGAAGAAATATTGCGAAAAGACTGTTTTTTTTTTTCTGAAGAAGCAAGGAACAAACAAAGAAGTGAGAGAATCAGTTCTGTAGTCTGTACCATATTCTACTTTGAGTAGTATACACATGACAGAGTTGGATACATCAAAGCATCAGTAATATCAATGGATTAGTAAGCCACACATTCTTCATGGCACTTCAGCGAGAATCTGTTCCTCCATTAATGAGCCCAGTCTACTCAGAAAGAGAAGTTCTAACAAAACTGAAAAAATTCAATATTTGGAAACATGAAGCAGTGCATCCCAAGAGAGCAAATGGCACTTTATCAAGAACTTTTCAGCTGGCCTACAGACAGCAATCCAACATACGATGACTGAACAAGTGCAAAGACCGATTTCTCTTTATCATTCATTATATTTTGCTGCTTTTGTGCCATTTATCATTATTATACATTCTGTTTGTTGATTGTGTATGATTGTAAAATATTTCTAGAATGTCACTAAAATACCTTAATCTTATTTGATTTTATTCGTTATAAAATTTACTTTTTTCAAAGGACGGCTTTTTTCACATTTTAAATCTTAATAAAACCTGAAGTATCCGCATAACGCATAAACTTATGGCATAACGCAAATAGTTACTTTAAAAACCACCAGACGCAACTTAAAGTATCAGCAAGTAAAATTCCCGTGTTTTCCCTAATTGTTTGTGGTTTTTCTCCTAACATATTCACGTCATCGACATACATTCTGAGGATTATATTAGAGTTTCGCAACAAGCTGTTTATTTTCACGGTGATAGGTTATTAGCCCTTCGCCCAACCCCCAAAGCTGGAGATCACCCTTTACCGGCTGTCCGCGACTGTTTATTAACTCGAAAGGAGAGACCACGTAACCTGGGCAGGTAGATTACGCAGAGGGTTGGAGGAAATAGGAATGGGATTTATAATCGAGGAAGACTGCAGGAACAAGCGAAATCTCTGACGGAAAGTCAAGAAACTCCTGAAGGATATAGACAGGCAAATAACAGTAGGGGAATGTAGGGATAAGGTTGCTCTGGAGATCCAACCGATGATCAAAACAAATTGGGGAACCGAGTTATACCTCTATGGAGGAAGCAGAGAAGCCAGACTGGGCTTAACCTGGTTTCGTCTAGGAGCTTGGAGGTCACTTAAAATCGTCAACGAAGAGGGGGCGAGAATATGTCATCTTTGCGGTAGAGGCGAGACATCAGACCATATTTTATCGGAGTGTGAAGCCACAGAAGCTCTGAGGAAACGATTCCTGCCAGAGTCCTTCATTACATCTAGCAGGGGGCACTTGGCAACATACGATATATTAAATAACGCTAAATTCTGTGAGAGTGTGGGAAACTTTATGACAAAAGTTCAACAGCTGAGGGTGGAACTGGCCGAGGGGGAGGGGGCCGAGGAAATAAGGGGAAGAGTTATTTATTAGTGTTGCAATGGGTAGTATTAACACTGAGCGAATGAGGTAATTAGGGGTTAATGTTCTTTTTGTATTTATAGTGTTTTTTTCTATTTGTTTCTTTTTTATTGCGTGTGTATATGTATTTTATGTATTATCTTTATATTTATTACTTGGATTATTTGTTGCAGTTTCAATAAGGAATTGAATTGAATTGTTACGGTATATGAATATGTTTCACTGCGTGTTTTTTTCTTTCATATCTTACATTTATTTTATTTTTATTATTTTTGTGAAATTTGGTATGAAGTTAGATTAGTTCTAATTGTGATAATTGATGATAACGGTAGTAATAATAATAACTGTTGTTTTACTATTTTATTATTTAGTAGTATTATTTTTGTTTTCTTTGAAGATTCAAACTGTGCATAGTTACAGCACGAATGACCGTACGGGCTCGTGCGAAGGATCTTGTGTACATGAGTTTGTATAATTATGTATCAATAAATGCCCTTCATTCATGCATTCATTCATTCATTAAATATATTCCCAGCTACCCTCCATATCTGGAGGCCGTCTCCTCTATCCGCAACCTGAGGACGCGCCATGCAGTGGTGTTAGGGGCCCACAATACAAGAGGTAGTTGTATTCGAATAGGTCTTCATAGTCAATGTCATTTCCTGTGTTGTCTTAGGTAGAGGACCGGGATCGTATCCAAACCATGTTACTGAACTTACAAGTGGTCGTCTCCTCTCCGGTCGATATGGATGTTTGGATTTAGGCCAAAGCTCTTAAGATCTGTAAGCACTGCAGAGTAGCAATACAGATAATGGGAATAGTAATATTAGTAATGGTAGCAGTGTTCAATACCCAGTGTTCCGTGAAATGATAGACCCTAGAGTAGTGAAGAGCAAAGTACTTACAGATTTCTTTCGTTCCGCAAAACTTTGTAAATTTCGCTTCATAAACATATTTCATTTACATTATTACCGAATCTTATATCATTTTATTTCAACACGATTAAATAATAATACATTAATTATAAGATAATTAGGTTATTATTATTATTATTATTATTATTATTATTATTATTATTATTATTATTATTATTATTATTATTATTATGAAAATCCTTAAACAATCCAGAATATTTATATTTCCACCTTATTGGATTCCACAAAACCACTAGAAATTAAAAAAAGACATAACTTTTCAATATTCTCGCCACAAGACACAAATTTCACTCACAAGTACACGAAAATACAAGAAAAATGACTCACAAATTTCATGTTTGAAAATATCAAGCTCGATCTACTTCATCGAGTACTGAATCCCTATCCAACTGGTTAACTTCCAAATATACTAGCTGTTATAGCGGATGCACAACTAAGAAATGAAAAGATTTAAGAGGTATATTTGTAGTAGCAACATTGTAAATATTTTGACAATAAAATACACATTGAAAATTGTCACGATCTATTTTTATTTCGACAAAACTACATTCTTATTTTGTAATAATAATGTAGGTCTATACTATTAGAAATCGGAACCATAAACTATAAAACAATCCATTACGAAATGGGAAAAAAATGTATGTGAAATTTAATAATTGAAGGATAACGGAACAATTACAGATGTACAAATCAGGATAATAACATAATTTTAATTTGATTTAACTTAATGCGAGGTGGTCAAACGAAATTTATAACTTATGAGCAACTGATAACATTTTGTAATGGATGAGTAAGAAGAAATAATTATTAATCATGAATTTGTCTGACCAAAAATATGGATTACCCAACAAATTTTACTTATACAGATTTTAATGTACAGTATTAACTATTGAAGAAATTTATAAATATAGTTTACTAACTTACAAACACAGAAATCAAATAAAACATAAATCTAATCGACATGAATATCGTACTCGAAGACAAAAGTCTATTTTCCCATTAACCAAGCCTAAATGTCATACAAGTGCAGCTCTTAAACATGGTGTTAGTTTCGGCCCAAGACTTTATAATAAAATTACAAACCATTTTCCAAATTTGAAATATTTTAAAATTGAAGCTTTTAAAAAAGAAATACATAAAATTATTCATAATATATAATATTAAAAAGTGTGTGTATTTTTTACCTTTTATTTCTGTCGACTATCTATATTCATGTTTTTTTTTTTTAATATCACTGGCTACTGTCTGATTGTCAATTTATATTAAATGTGTATTTTTCTCTCTTTTTCTCTTTCTTCTTTTTTGCTCTTGTATGTTATTTATTGGTTTGAATTAAGTTAGTTACTGTATTTAGTAAACTGTCCTTGTAAATTTTATGTTATATTATTGGCTAAGCCCACACAGTACACGAGCCTGGCTCTTACGGTAGTGGATAGAAACGTTTTTGTTTCATAAATTTAATTTGTACTGACTAAATGAATGAATGAATGAATGAATGAATGAATGAATGAATGAATAAAAATAGATAAATAAATAAATAAATAAATAAATAAATAAATAAATAAATAAATAAATAAATAAATAAATAAGTAAATAATGCACGCCATATAAATAAGTTTGAGACTAAGTAATACATGAGCATTATTAGTTGGACCACAATATTTGCTTTTCCAGGTCATTACTGGAAGATTCTTTACTACATATCTGATGAATCTTCGCTGATGCAGGCATAGAACAAAATCTAATATGATATCCATCGCACAAAGAGCAGTAAAGAGTTTGTTGTATTGACAAACACTGAACATGACAACTACAACGAAAACAAAAGGCGGAAAATAGCGAACATGTCAAGTGAATGTCAAGTCTGAGCGATCGAGCAGGCAGTGCACCTTCCAGGAAAAGGGACATAATCTATATAAAACAGTCTTCATATAGCCTACCAACGCCTGTTTTAATGTAGGCTGAAACGCTTTCTTCCAATGAAACATCATAAAATATTAACTGCATACAGTACAGGATAGAATTCTTATCAATATCATTTTCCCAACTTTTTATTCGTGGCCAGAAATAATTCTCTATGAATTACATTCCTGAATCGATTTTGGTTCAGTAATACTCGTACAATATCCACAATCTCTTGGAATATATTTCATAACATTGATTCACAATCTGTAGCAAGTAATTTTATTATAATCCTTAATGGCTTTAAGCTCTTATTTTCAAACGAAAAGTACTGTATTTATTATGTACTGAGATTATGAATAAGGCTAGGACTAATAATTTAATTTCCACATAAATACGCTTAAAGTATTTCAAAGGAGAAAACTTCTGTGCTGAAGAAAATATTATCTGTACTGAATAAAATAATACCTATATATTTATTTCAGATACTGTCACGCACATTCTCACACACTTCACGAATTTCGCAATAATTTTGTTTCTTTATAATTTTGTGAATTATACAGAGTGAACCGTAAGCAATGTAATTAATTTCAAGGGGCTATTCTTTGAGATATTTAAAAAAAAGTTTATACATTTTGATTACATAACTTTTAACACTGTATTGCTTCGAAAAAAATTTAACACAATTTTGCTCGTTTTTGCTTCCTTTTCGATAAAGAGTGGTTTTATATTAAATATTTCATAGCGTGTTTTGGGAAAGCCATTGATTGAATTTCCAATATGTTCAGTCAATTTAAGAGAGAAAAGTATTATGGTAATAAATGACTAAAAGAATTGTAGTTTTGTCCTTTAAAGCCTTGGTTTTTCTGAACCGACGCATGCGACGTGCAAGGTGCGAGGCCCGCCTCGCACAAATCCGGACTACACGAGAGATAGTGAGTGGTTTCTATAGTTGCAAGGTGCGAGATAGCTTTTAAGGAACCCGGAGGTTCATTGCCGCCCTCACATATAATCCCGCCATCGGTCCCTATCGTGAGCAGGATTAATCCAGTTCGTACTATCATATATCACCTTCCTCAAATCTATTTTAATATTGTCCTCTTATCTAAGCCCTGGCCTCCACAAAGGTCTTTTCCCCTTCGGTCTTCCAATTAACACTCCATATGCCATGTATATATTTACCCATACGTGCTACAAGCCCTGCCTATCTCAAACATAATAATAATAATAATAATAATAATAATAATAATAATAATAATAATAATAATAACAATAATAATAATAATACTTCTAGCAAAATTAAGAACAGTAATTATTTTTATTGATCAGCAACGTGTACATTACAGGTTGAGAAAATTATTATCTTCCACCAGTCTAGACTCTCTTTCATTTCGATAAAGAGATTACAGTTTTCAATATGTGACAGCACTATCCTCATCTCACTGACATTTTCATGAAACACTTTAATTTGTTGAGAGTATGTATTCAATTCACAGCGAATGTAGATCAAATCAACTGCATTCAATTTCTAAACGTGTTGTCCATCAAAGACCGACGCAGTTTCTTCTCTACAATGGTATACCGGGAACGCACACGTACAACAAAGGATCTCAAATTTTATTACAATGCACTTCCATACGTCAAAACATAGGTATTATATCCAGCTCACATAAATAGCTTTACGTGTATGTCTAGCTTCCTACACTAAATTCAACCGCTCACCAAGACCTATGAAACCAACGTTTATCTGAAGAAATTTACTGAGAATGCTATCAACAAAGAACCATACAAAAGTGTGACGGACTTCTCGGAAATTCATAGAAAACATAGTTATCTCTAGAGACGAGAATTCCATGCAAATGAATGTTTTTATAGGAACATAGAACATAGCTCAAACTTAGTATTTATCCATTTCATTACTTTCCGATTGCAAATACATGTACTTTTCCCGTGCATATTTGCATGTTTTGGCCTTTTTTGGAATAAAAACATACACAATGCATTTATAAGCAATTTTTAGCTTAATCATGCATATAATATACATTATATTCTGTTTAAATGCATGTTTTAATGATTTTGAGTGGACACTTCAGTTTCTCGATTTTTACGAATATGACCCTCATTTCAGCTTCAGGAATCAGGATTGAAAAAGGAAAAAGGGGGGGGGGAATCAAGTAACAGAAAAGGGTTCATTCAAGTTTGCACCCATAACTACTTCTGATGTAAAAGGATCATTCTCTGCCTATAACAACTTATTGACTGACAAGCGGAGGAACCTCACATAAACCAATTTAGAAATATTATTAGTTGTTATTTGTGCAAAAAAGAAAAAAAAGTGAAGTGAAATAAGAAATTTGGAACAAAAATAATAATAATAATAATAATAATAATAATAATGATTTATTTTAGCTGGCAGAGTTAAGGCCGTAAGGCCTTCTCTTCCACACAACCAGCAAAAAGTGTATATACATATGCATGAACTTACAAAGAAATCAACAATTTGATTTAGATGAGAGTTACATGTATACAAGAGTTATTTACGAATTAAACAACAAAATACTATGAACTATTAATTAAACACTGAAATAAACTGGGTAGCAGAATTAAACTAAAATACATAGAATGTTAATATATTTCAAATTATATTAGATAATAGAAAGAGATTATTATGAGACAATTTTGAAAATGCAGCACAATCAGGATGATGTCTAAAGAAAAAAAGCAACAGTGTAGTCAGTAATATTTTAAATCAGTATGATTGGAGTGAAATGCTAATAAGGTTATCTTTTAAGCTGTTCTTAAAGGTGTTTGTTGTCTTGCAGCCCCTAATACTTTGTGACAAGGAATTCCATTGACGCGAGGTGGATATTGTAAAAGATGAGGAATAACAAGATGTTCTATGAAGAGGTATATTTAGCGTGCCACAGATAAGTGATCTGGTATTTACGTCGTGGTTAGAGTATAAATAAGAGAAACGAGACGAAAGGTAATTTGGTGTTGAGGTGTGCAGAATTCGAAAGAGTAAAGACAAAGAGTGTAAAGTTCTGCGTTCTTTAAGTCGGAGCCACGAGAGACTTGCGAAGGACGGTGATATGTGATCATATCGTCGGATGTTGCACACGTACCTGATGCACATATTCTGAGCTCGCTGTAACTTGACTGACAGTTCAGAACTTAGATCACTTAACAAAACGTCACAATAATCGAAGTGCGGCATTACTAGGGTTTGTACTAGGGTAAGTTTTAGTTGCTGGGGCAAGAAGTTTCTCAAGCGACTCAAAGAGTGAAAGGAGGAACAGATTTTCTTTATCGTTTCTTTAACTTGAAAATTCCAACTTAGATTATTATCAAAAAAGAAGCCAAGATTTTTTACGAGAGATGAATAAGGGATTAGCGTGTTGTTAAGGGTAACAACTGAAAGATTACTGTTATTAAGGGAGTTAACTACACGCTTATGTCCAATAATTATGGCTTGAGTCTTACTTGGGTTAAGTGCGAGTCCGAAATTGGCCGCCCAAGTGGAGACAGTGGCTAGGTCACAATTTAACTTGTCAATCGATTCATTGATCGTATTGGGTCTGGAATGTATGTAAAGTTGTAGGTCGTCGGCATAGAGGTGATATCGGCAATACTGTAAGTTCTTTGATACGTCATTAATGTAGATAGAGAAAAGTAGTGGTCCTAATACGGAGCCCTGCGGCACTCCCGCCTTTGTGTATCGCCATTGGGAGAATACATGTTTTAATGTATTTTTTTGCTTCACCGTGCATGTTTCATAGTTTGGTAGTGCATGAATGCATTCATGAAATTCTCGTCTCTAGTTACCTCATACATCAAAGGAATATCATAAGTAGGCTATTCAAGCAAGTATTCAAAAATATATATTTTTTAATCTGATACAAAATTATACCACCTTCTTTACGGAAAAAAAAAACCGGGTAGGCAGACACAGCCGCAAGGTTCATGTGAATATACATCACTCAGGAAGGAATGTTTACTAATGTAAGGTATGAAAATGAAGAAATGTACCAGATATATCTTCTCTGTTCTGGAACTCCTGGGAGTAGCCACTTTATATGCATTGAGAGTAAACACGTCGGTTGCTACACTAACCATCGTGTTCTATCATTTGCTACTCGTTACTTATACGTCCGTTCCCATTTGCGCTGCATACGTCTCGATAATGTAAATTTTGTTCAAGTCACTCAATTTCATTAGCGAATTTTTACAGTTTAACTTGTCAACTGCTAAGAGTTGCTCAGTTCGAATTGTAGCCTTGTTCGTCACGAATCGTTTGATACCATTGAGAATATTCTATCGCTTAGCATTACAATAGGAGCGTAAATTGCTTCGGGTTGCCGCACGACACACTATTTCATGCCTCAACTGTCCACCTCCCACATGTCGCTAGATGACGTCAACCTATCCAACTCAAGGTCACATTTGTTAGGGCCCATAGATTCTTAGTCTCTCGATCGTCGTTTATTTTATTGGAATATGTAATGTAGTTTAGAAATTATAAGTGCGAGAAGACACACCTGAAAATGCGTCGGTCCACTTTTTGGGATGGCACTTTAATACTGGACCTAACTTAATTAAAAGTATCCAGGTAAAAAAAGAGACAATATTGAACACTAGGGACGCCCTTCCAATATCTTTCTGAATGTGTATGCGACATAAACAGAGTAAAATAACACAAATATACCTCAGCAGCTAACCACGGTTAAACCATCACGATATTTGGTTACTTACAAAGACGCCATCTATCCGAGGGACCTGCACTCCTTGGTTTAACGTAGTGTACTCTCGAAGTCCCTACGGCTCCCCGGGAATTGTGCAGCTCCCCCACACAGATGGCACCTGTAGGTGAACCCCAAAACCACGTCTGTCATGATCTCCTGGTCGACCTGACACTCTTAAGCTGATACTTGAATTGAAGCTAATGAAATGAGTCCGAGGTCCAACGGCGAAAGTTACCCAGCAATTGTACTTCAAGTGGTTAAGGGAAAATCACGGAAAACTCCAACCAGGTAACTTGTCCCATACATGATTTTAACTTGAACTCACTCCTTTCACTGTCAGGTAAACTGTTACAGCAGTGGACCGGAAATTCTGTTAAAAGGGAAATTATTTAGTGTTGTAATGAAAACGTTATAACGTTTATAGTTCGCACATTTACGGAAATATTTAAAATTTCCCCTCTGCGACTTGGGGTAATACTTGTGAAAGTTTTTAAATCGCTAGCTCGTCCTTCTCGAATTTATCGTACACGCGTGACCATTATTTTATAGGGGGCTGTCTCATATTTTACAAATAAAATATGCTGCCTCTATACCCGTGCATCAGGACCGGCAAGACTGTGAATATGTGGGGTAATAATTCAACAAGCGATTCTAGATAGGGTCTTTGCAATGTAAGGTTCCTTCGAGTCCATGGTTAAAAGTTTCACAATTACATGAACTGCAACAGGCCGTAGTTTTATTGAATTATACAATTCGCAAGCTACAATTATATGAAATCTAAACTGTGTTAGCTGTATCTGTATATTATTATTATTAAATATAACAGAAGAATGCTAGTATCGCCAGAACTATAAACCCATATGCAACAAGTGTCGGAAAATATGAATGATAATTGTATTAATATAAAAACAATTTTCTACCTAGGAAAGTATCTGTTAAACCTGTACATACACACGAACACACAATGTTAGTAAAAGGATTGGGACACTGCTTGTAGCTTTGCTATTTTTAATGTTCAGAAGAAACAGTACATACAGTACAAAAGCTACAAAAGTTTGAAAAAGAGAATAGCTATTTTCAAGAAATTGAAAAAGAAAGAATGTGCCAAGAAATCTGTTTTTATGTAACCATGTACTTCTTTTTCCAATTTTGGATTCTTCAGATCTGCAAGCGTAAAAAATAACATTTGTGTACAATTCATAAGATATTATTTTTAATTTTATCACATTTATGATCCCAATTGATGTGTATATAATACATTAAGATGCGTCGGTTTTTAAATTTATTATTTTGGAGAAAAGAAATGAAGCTTGTGTTGGAAAGAGTGGGTGAAGAAATAATGATGCTGAAACTGATAAGAAAGAGGAAAAGGAATCGGTTGGGTCATTGGCTGAGAAGAAACTGCCCACTGAAAGATGCAATGGAAGAAATGGTGAACAAGAGAAGAGTTTGGGGTGGAAGAAGATATCAGAAGATAGACAATATTTCAAGGTATGTGGATCAAATGAGGAAACGAAAAGGAAGGCAGAAAATAGGAAAGATTGGAGAAAGCTGAGTTTGCAGTGAAAGACCAGCCCTTAGGCAAAACACTGAATGAATGAATGAATGAATGAATGAATGAATGAATGAATGAATGAATGAATGAATGAATGAATGAATGAATGAATGAATGAATGAATGAATGAATGAATACTAACGGGTCTAGAATTAAATCGATGATGTTTGGATAAAGAGAGATAGGCAAGTCATAAAAATGAGTTTTGAGTTACATGAAAATTAAACCTCGGATCTTTCTTGGAAATAATTTTCTACATAAATAAAATACACCAAATGCTAGTGTTCTTTTGTGTTTTTCACACCCACATGTAGAACTTAACTTGACTATTCCCTTGGAGAACAAAACTTATATTTGCACAAAAAATGACAACTCTCTTTATCCGAACACCATCGAAATAATCATACACAAAAGTTAATAATAAAATAATTATCAACGGTCCCTGAATGATCTAAAAAATTCCGTGATCTAAACCCATCAGATTTTTTTATTATAAGCTCTTTGAAACTGAGAATCTCAGGACTGACCACAAAACATGGAAAAGTTAAGACGAAGATTTATAATTGAGATACAACAGGTGAGCCTAACAGCGTCTTTGAAAACATTGAACAACATGCACTTATGCCGTCACAATATGAAATATTATAGTAATTGTTCCATAAAATTAAAACAGCGTACAAAAGTTTGAAATTAATATAAGTACGTGAAATAGCAACTGTGAGAAGTGAAGAATAAGGGTGAAAAGGAACTAGGATTTTGTTTTAGTGCAAATATGCATTTATGTATACAAAAATACGTGCTGTCTACTAATTTCGATTATATTTTCGCACCTCAAAACCTCTAAATGCAGTAGCTTTTACAGGTGATAGAAACTGAAATAATTGGAAGAAAATCTCTTTCAAATGCAAAAATCAATAATTATTAATTTAATTCATCAAAGAGAATTTAAATTCAATTAGTTTATTTTATCCAAACGGACACAGCATTATTAATGTTGAATATTTCATGTGATTACAACAGCTAATGGTTTCTATCGACAGATATTGTATTTATTTCATTTAGATACATCTATAGCTTAGTCCTTTTGCGTCTACAGTTCCTGATTAACTATGGCATCACATCAAAGTTATAGAACTATACCGCTTCAATGTGTAAAAAAAATAATAATAATCTTCGGGACAAACCATCAAACATAAGAATATTAACAAGTGGGAGAGGGTTTATGAAATCTCTTGGATTGTGTGAAATGTTTTTATTCTTGGTGTATAATATTATTATTATATTATTGGGGTGAGAAGCTTTTGTCATCTAGTCTGCTGTCAAAAAATCTGAAAGTTAGAATTTATAAAACAGTTATATTACCGGTTGTTCTGTATGGTTGTGAAACTTGGACTCTCACTTTGAGAGAGGAACAGAGATTAAGGGTGTTTGAGAATAAAGTTCTTAGGAAAATATTTGGGGCTAAGAGGGATGAAGAAGCTACAGGAGAATGGAGAAAGTTACACAACGCAGAACTGCACGCATTGTATTCTTCACCTGACATAATTAGGAACATTAAATCCAGACGTTTGAGATGGACAGGGCATGTAGCACGTATGGGCGAAACCAGAAATGCATATAGAGTGTTAGTTGGGAGGCCGGCGGGAAAAAGACCTTTGGGGAGGCCGAGACGTAGATGGGAGAATAATATTAAAATGGATTTGAGGGAGGTGGGATATGATGGTAGAGACTTGATTAATCTTGCTCAGGATAGGGACCAATGGCGGGCTTATGTGAGGGCGGCAATGAACCTGCGGGTTCCTTAAAAGCCAGTAAGTAAGCATAATATTTAGGTTAGATAAGGATGGATTTAAGCACTACCTGGTAGAACGCATCATATGGCTGCGTAAGCTACCTGCTCAAAGTTGTTTTGCCGCTAGATGGCAGATAATGCACACCGCTATTAACATCATCCCAATAGCGGTATGCACTGTCTGCCAACTACCGGCTACTCGTACATAAGCGTTGATTGAGCAGACAGTCTGATTTAAAAATTAAAGAAAGTAACACTACCACAGAGGGAACGACTGCATCCCACCCAATAATAAAGTAACGGAGCGAGACGGACCGTTTGGAAAACTTCAATGGTCACAATGAAAGAAAAAGAAAATGAGAGGCGATGCAATTTCACAGTTCATGAGGTCCCGGGTTCGATTCCCGGTTAGAACACATGAGTTTTTCCTTAAAGGGAAATGTTCCTGTGTTCGTCCATGGTCTGGAAATTAAATTAGGCTTAGGTTTGAGATCTCTCCTGGCACTTCATAATCATCCTATCATAATATTATCATTGGGGCAGCCTAACTCCGCCTTCCAGGTGCTCCAACCTCAGAAGTGGGTTACAAATTAGCCATTGCCAGGAGAGACCAGAAATGTCGAAAGACAACCTAGTGACATTGAGGAAAAAAATAAAATAAAACACGCGATCTTGCGTTTTTACAAGAGAATTTGGGGCTGTGAGGAAAGATCCATGTTAGCTCCAAGACTGTGGGCCACTTCTCTCACTCTGTTTTTCACAGTTCCGTTAAAGGAACTTAAAGAAGAAAGTAAAAAATGAGCGTAATCTAATATCAATAAGGGAAAAAACTGTTGCAAGCACAGTATGCAGCACGAGTTAGAAGCTTCCCGAATGAATGAATGAATGAATGAATGAATGAATGAATGAATGAATGAATGAATGAATGAATGAATGAATGTTGAAGTGAGTCCTTGGAAGGGCATTTGAGACTGCGAGAAAAACTTTATGCGCCCCAAGTCTGTTCGCCATTTATCTCACTCGGATGATAAACCTAGAGACACTACGTTCATCTTACAATTTTCGTTCCTTTGCACTTAGTACAATGAATAGAGTAGAGTTTAAAGAGAAAACTTTCATATCAAGACTTACAATTTTTCTCCGCTCGTAGGCAGAGTATTGATATTTCACGTAAAAAACGACCTCACGAAAAAATTATACTTTTTGGTAACTTGGTTTCAGCTGTCTTCTTCTTTCAGCAGAATTCTCTTCAACAATAAAGAAGAATTTCAGTCTAATCAATTACATCTTACTCTAACTTTTGTTTTCTCGCTTTCTCTAACGAATTTGTGAGAAATTCTTTCCATAGAATATCAGATGCCAGCCTTACTTTGTATCTTTTTTAGTCTTCTATTCAGATGCTCAGCGTTCTATTGAATAAGACACAGTCATTTTATGAATGTGCTACATTCAAATAGTTACAGACATCCAATTTAATCACTTAATCAGTACGGCCCTCACTGCTGGATTAATGAAAACCAGAGAGCTGGAAACCGCGCATAACGATTCTTGTGAGGGACCAAGCAAACGAATAGCGTCGGGTTGCGGTTACAAGCTGATGACCTCTGACCTTGACATTACATCAATATTTGCGCCGCAGACGCGTCATATATCAGTACGGATGGACGAGTGAATTGTTTTATTTACGACATATCTTTATTCATCTAGGTTAATTCTAGTTTTCGAGGGCTGATTGTATTTCGGTATCCGTAAGCTTTTACATATCTTAAATGTTTATCACATTAGTAGATTTATTAATAATAATAATAATAATAATAATAATAATAATAATAATAATAATAATAATAATGGTTTATTTTAACTGGCAGAGTTAAGGTCATTCGGCCTTCTCTTCCACTCAACCAGTGCGATACAAAAATACAAAATTACTATATTGCTAAGGAGCAAACCATAATTAATACAATACAATACAATACAATACAATACAATACAATACAATACAATACATAACAATTCTTTTACCCAACACTCCAATGAAATAATTATGTACTAATAATAACATTAATAATAATAATCATACCTAAATATAATTAAATCATTAAACTTGATTATGATTATAATTACAACTTCAATTTGTCTGCGTCAGTAAGAAATTGTTTAGCTTTGTCTTGAAAGTAGTTATTGTCTGGCAGCCCCTAATCTTCTGAGGTAGAGAATTCCATTCACGAGGGACGGAGACAGTGAAAGAGGATGAATAGTGTGATGTTCTATGGGGAGGAATTGCTAGGATTTGGCTCTCTTGTGACCTGGTGTTTAGATTGTGATTGCAGGATAGTAGTTAAACCGAGAACGAAGATAATTTGGAGTAGAAGTGTGGAGAACTCGAAACAGAAGAGAAAGCGAATGAAGTGATCTACGGTTATTGAGTCTCAACTAGGATAAATATCTGTACGAAGGTGTAATATGGTCAAATTTGCGAGCATTACTGATGAATCTGACCCACATATTGTGCACATGCTGTAGCTTGTTCGAAAGTTCAGTTGTCAAATCTGTATTATGTCGCAGTAGTCAAACAGTGGTAATACGAGGGTTTGCAGTAAAGTCTGTTTTAAGTCGTCACATGTTAAAGATTTATTACTTACTTACTTACCAATGGCTTTTATAGAACCCGGAGATTCATTCCCGCCCTCACATAAGCCCCCTCATCGGTCCCTATTCTAAGCAAGATTAATCCAGTCCCTAGCATCATGTTGTATGTATTTATTCACACTGCAAATGGAATGAATGAATGAATGAATGAATGAATGAATGAATGAATGAATGAATGAATGAATGAATGAATGAATGAATGAATGAATGAATTGATATACAATTATACAAACTCATGTACACAAGATCCTTAGCACGAGCCCATTGCAAATGAGTAAATACTCAGTGATAGTCGTAACAACTCCCTCAAATCCATTTTAATATTATCTTTCCATCTAGGTCGCGGCCTCCCCAAAGATCTTTTTCCCACAGATCTTTCAACTAACACTCCATACTCATTTTTGGATTCACTCATACGTGCTACATGCCCTATCCATCTAAAACGTCTGGATTTAGTGTTCATAATTATTTTTATTTATTTATTTTATTATTCGTTACGACTAAATAAAGAGAAGCGAATACAAGGATTTGAAAT
This sequence comes from Periplaneta americana, assembly GCF_040183065.1. Taxonomy (NCBI): domain Eukaryota; kingdom Metazoa; phylum Arthropoda; class Insecta; order Blattodea; family Blattidae; genus Periplaneta; species Periplaneta americana. The sequence continues at coordinate 37,737,095 of NC_091132.1, read as the reverse complement.
GTGGATATGGAGAAAAATGGTACATGTGAAATGGACAGATAGAATAAGAAATGAAGCTGTGTTAGAAAGAGTGGGTGAAGAAAGAATGATGCTGAAACTGATCAGAAAGAGGAAAAGGAATTGGTTGGGTCACTGGCTGAGAAGAAACTGCATACTGAAGGATGCACTGGAAGGAATGGTGAACGGGAAAAAAGTTCTGAGCAGAAGAAGATATCAGATGATAGACGACATTAAAATATATTGATCATATACGGAGACAAAGGGGAAGGCAGAAAATAGGAAAAATTGGAGAAAGCTGAGTTTGCAGTGAAAGATCTGCCCTTGGGCAGAACACTGGCCTAAATTAAATGAATGAATGATTTTAGGTGAAGAATACAATGTGTGCAGTTCTGTGTTGTGTAGCTTCCTCCATTCTCCAGTAACTTCTTCCCTCTTAGCCCGAAATATTTTCCTAAGCACCTTATTCTCAAATACCCTTAACCTCTGTTCCTCTCTCAAAGTAAGAGCCCAAATTTCACAACCGTACACAATAACTCTTATGTTGGGGTTCCGTAATAAGCTCTTACGATGATGGGTTGTTGTTGGCCCTTCACCCAACCCCCAAGCTGGAGGATCATTTCTTATCGGCTGTCCGCGACTGCTTATTCAATATATTCGCAGCTACCCTCCACGTCTGAGGACAAGCTATGCCGTGATGAGGGACCCACAATACATGGTGTTAAAGGTGTCATTACTAAAAACAACGAGCTGGTATAATTTTCAGTTAACATCTCGTTACTGTGGTCAAAATAGTAAAAATTTACAGGGAATTCTGTATGTTCACCTACAAATGAATAATAATCCGTTTACTCATTAAGTTATTTAGCGTCTGTGGAATTGGTGAGAGTTGAAATGGTCTTTGGCGAGACTAGACCGAGGATTTGCTATGACATTACCTGACATTTGCCGCACAGCTTGTTAAATTCTCGGAAAAAAAAAACAAACAGGTGATGAGTCCAAACGGGACTCGAATCCACATTCGAACGCAGCTCCTTATCAGTAAGCCTAGGATTCTTAGGTTATAATTAAATATTTTATTTGCACTGTACGAGAAACTCGTAATTGTGTTTTGAGTTTCGGACATATTTTAAATTTCATTTCACATAAAAACACATAGGCCTATTTTGAATTTTTAATGTAAATATGTATTCTCAAATATTCACATAAAAACATAAAAATTAAGTTTTCATCAAATTATTTTCGAAAAAAAGCCTCATTTCAGATTAATGATCACCCAAATGTTCAGTGCAGTTGCTTAGATGTGACAACTGTCAATTGTTTCTCGGAATTGCCTATCTGTGGAACTGCAATCTGTTCTCTCACCACAAGCGATATGAGTTGTCAACACTAAAAAATTGTACTGTAACCAACACATAATCATTCATGTATCATTTAGGAGTGCCTTGTAAGTTATCATAACACTGGTTGAGGAAGCAACATTAATTTCATAAACGTCAGCTGCCTCTGGTTTCGTTTCCAATCACAAATATGTCTCTAGGGAGTGCATCTTTTTTCTCAATAGCTAGGGCGCTCTTTTTCCCAGTACAAGGCAATGTTCAGCGATAATCACTGTACAACATTAAAAATGCCCTTTACATGAAAACATGTGTTTCTTGTATATTTATGGCTGGAAATAACGAATCTGTACTCGGTTTTTGCCTAAGACGAACCATTTTCCAAAAAATCCACAATTTAGTATTTTATGTATTTCCTCGATAATATTGCTATGTTTCCTTAATGTAAATTATTTTTCGAATATCCTGCTTCTTCTATCAAACATTTTCAGTGCAGGGATAGATTTAGACACATTTAGAAATATATATCTACATCAATCATTCACTGCCAGGTTGATCATACCATAATTCCAGCATTCATTTAGAAGACGACAAAGCGATTTTGGGCACTATTTTGCGGAGAAAAAAGGCATTATTTATTGCTGTGATGTGAATGGGTTATATCAGGCATTGGGACATGAACACATTGTAGGAGACTGGCGCCTGTTTATTGACTCTTCCAAACGTAGTCTAAAGGCAGTACTCCTCCATATAGGCAATGTTTTTCCCTCTGTTCCTATAGCATATAATGCTGTAAATACCAAGGAAACATATGAGGTAATGAGTGCTATATTGAAATTAATTGACTACTCTACATTCAAATGGCACATTTGCGGAGACTTAAAAGTTATTGGGATATTAACATGCATGCAACAAGGATACACTAAATTCTGCTGCTTCCTATGTGAATGGGATAGTCGTGACAGAAAAAGTCACTACATCCGTAAACAGTGGCCTCCACGACAAAACTACATTCCTGGCACCAAAAACATATCTCATGAATCACTAGTGAATCCGCAATATGTCTTTCTTCCACCATTGCAAATTAAACTTGGTTTAATGAAAATTTTTGTAAAAGCGCTGGACAGAGAAGGGTTAGCCTTCTTGTATCTCAGAAACAAATTCAAAAGTTTAAGTGAGGTAAAGGTAAATGAAGGGGTTTTTATTGGCCCACAAATTAAATCAGTCATGCACGACGAAGACTTTGAAAATAAACTATCAGAAGGAGAAAAGGCAGCCTGGCAGGGATTTAAATCAGTATGTTCAAGTTTCCTTGGAAACGAGAAAGCTGAAAACTATGAAGATCTTGTTCGTGACATGGTGAAATGCTTTCATATTATAGGCTGCAGTATGTCTTTAAAACTACACTTTTTGGACTCACATCTAGATTTTTTCCCTCAAAACCTGGGTGCAGTTAGTGATGAGCATGGCGAAAGATTCCACCAGGACATTGCTACGTTTGAAAAGCGCTTCAGTGGACGATGGAATGGAAGTATGCTAGCTGAATATTGTTGGTCTACTATCAGGGACACTCCACCAGATGCCTACAAGTGGAAACGGCCAAAAAAATCATTTTAGTGTATGTGTTTTCCGTAATGAGTGTCGCTGTTAATTTTCTCTCTGACCAATTTGTATAAATATGAAAAGCGGGTCTCCTAAAAAAAACGGTACGTGATGGACCATTTTGGTTTTCAGATATGAATCAAGCACCTTTTGTTTATACAGAATCACATACTTTCATCTAAAGGGCAGACACAAAGTTCAAATTTGTTGTACTGTGTAATCGTTGGTCATCTGCGATGGACAACTCATTGTGTACTGTAATTCTTCATCAGTTGGCGAGACAGCATAATTCGCACTTAGACGTACTTCATATTGTTTATATTCACATAAAATAATTGAAACATAATTAAATATTTTTCCTTTTTTTGCCACATATTTTCCTGATTTTCAGCACATAAAATTAATATTTTCCCGATTTTTAGGACCTAACAATCCGAACCCTATTTATCAGTAGGCAAACTCGAACTACGCCGATAGAATAGGTAAGGATGGAATGGGATGGAATATGAAAGATATTGTGGCACAACGAATTTACTCCAAGTATAGGGTATTTCAAAAGTAAGAGTTAAATTGGTCCACTATAGAGTAATGGTTGGCATGTCTGATCGTGAACCACGCTAATACTATTACAATAAATTATAACAGAATAATCTGAAACAAAAAACAAACTAGTCATGGTGATGCAAAGAAAAAGCATCTTTTGTGTAATAAGTCAGCGCCAGAATTTTTAAGATTTCGTAAAAAAAATGAAGAAAACATGAGCAACTGAATTTTCCTTTTACTTTTGAAACTTCTTTACTTTAAACAACTAGAAAGATTCTAAGAAGTTAGGAGATATAAAATATTCTGCATTCCTTTGAGATGTCGACATTATGAAGACTGCATTCATCGTGACGTCGGTTTCCTAGTGACCAGAATAACAGGTGAATTGAATGACAGATTCCCTCTCGGCACTCGAGTCCTGCAGACGAGGCTGGCCATCGCTACAACCGGCGTTCTGGTCACGAGACCTCATTTTGTATTTCATCTCGCATGGTCTCACATACCAATGCGCATCATAAATGCGAATAACAAAGGAAAGTTTTTTGCCTCCTCCTTCTCCTCCCATGTCTGTATTCATTCGGATGTGAGTGAGAATTTTTTTGAAATGCCCATCATGTACACTTGATGTGGCCATCCAGCGTTTAGAATTTAACATCCCCGCGTGGTCTCCCCCTCCCCCTCCTCCCCTACGGTGCTATCATATAAAGGCAGCATACATGACACAGGGGCTCTGACTTGTATAGAATTATTAATCTCGGCTGGACTCCCAACTCTGTTTATTTCTAGTCTGCCTAATCCTTCAACGCAAACTCTTTTCCATAAATAATAAGCATTTTCAGTTTAAAATGCATATCTAAAACGCTTTTTGCTTTTAAAAATTAACTTTCATATATGCGTTTCACAACTCTGAATTTTGCGCATTGCTTTTATATGCTTACACGCTTCGTGTTTTACCGATAAATGTGAATGTATTTCGAAACACTGCAGACGGCTGAAAATACTCAACTAATGCTCGAGAGTAAAACATTCGTTCTGTACGACTCACATAACGTAATACTTATCAATTTCTGAACAACATTACTCCATTTATATAAATACAGTATATTTTCATAAAGTAGAATTTAACTTTTCGCATCTCGATATATTACGAATGTAACAAAACATAATATTTGACTACAGTATGCGCCAGAACAAACAATACTAAAATTATCGCTCGGTTGCTATCCATGACAGCCTAGGTACCAAGTATTTATTTACCAGATTATTTAATAGTACATTATGCAACGAGCTTATAATGATAGTAATTAAGAAGCGAGTATGGATGTTTATGAAACGAGCGCAAGCGAGTTTCATAATTTTCATACGAGCTTCTTAATTACCATTATAGGCGAGTTTCATAAGACATTTTATGCTCGACCATATTTCTAACTTGAAATTATTCAGATGTATACATTTTATTTCTATCTGATAAGATCGGAAGTGACCTTGTTCTAGGTCGTGAATTGTGAGATGTGCGCAGACTCGAAAGTATTGATTTTTTCCGAGAAACAATAATGTCATTGACCTTGGTATAATCCCGTTAAACTTGGTATAACCTTGATTATTGAATTCGACATTGAAAAACGAGATGACAAATTGAATTTATTTGAATATTATTTACAATTAACGCTAATTATTATAGTAACAGAACATAACCTTCTGCGACAGTATTGGATTTCCAGCCTCCGTGACTTTTAGCTAATTCTCTTTCGATTGCATATCCGAGAATAATCGATACTTGCGGTTTTATAACGGTACAAAGCTGACTTGTCATTGGCTGAAAAACTGTAAGCTGAGTTGTCATTGGCTGAAAACACCTGTACTTTAATGACATGCATTAAAGGACTGCTACCAAATATATAATTACTACATTTCGGCATGGTCGAGCATAAACATATTATAGGTTCAATACTAAGATTATAGCTGCAATTATGGTTCTCACAACAGAGGAAAAAAATCACTTGTGCAGCAAATGCTGCAAACTAAGTACATTAGACGTTCAAATAAACATGTTTCATATATATTTTCAATGAAGAATATCAGACATTCTGAAAGTTATTTACTTCCATAATAATGAAACATACTCCCTCTGAATGGTTTTTTTTATGCCAAATACTTTTTCTTGAACCTATACACCTTCAGTTTTTTAGTTTGAACGCGAAAACGCAAGTAACAATGTCAGGACGATCAGTCGGTTTTTCATGTGGGAGTAAAACAGTAGCTATTTCAGATCATTGCGGATTGTAGGTGAAAGTTAAAAAAAAAGACAGGTTTGCTATGCTTTCTAACAATAGACATAGCATCTTAGTATAGCTGCTGCATGTTTCGTAAACTACCTTGAAATGTAGAGGATAAAATCATTTTATCCTGCTGAAATGATCGGTAGATTAGAAAATCTTGTACGCCTCTTATTTTATCAGTTAGTAATACCTTTTGGTCTTTCCTTAGGAACTCTAATTTTTGCGCTCTCTCGAGCCAATAGTGAAGAGAATCAAGCACTACCACACCGCCATTAAATATATGAAAAAGATCCAACCCCACTTGATTAATAACTACAAAAATATTTGACTTTAATAACAATATTATTATCTTACGTAAGTTTTATAGTTTTCAACAACATATACTATATAGCCGCCACTCAGTAAATTATATAAATCAAGATCTAATTTAAGACATTCTCTACATCTACTTATATAACCCCAAAACGTTTCACTTTCACATCATCAATATAGCATTAATAATATAATTAATGAAAAATATTCACAGCATGGCATTAACTATAATAATATTTCATTTCTAATAGTAATAATGTCATCAAACCACCTCAAGTTTTGTAGTTTTTAATATCCAATACACATATGTACTCAGAAAATTACACATCACACAATCAGACCTGTAAATTAATTTTACAGTCTTGAAATTTTTAATCACCAATTTAATTTGAGCTCTAAATATGTCGGTATTCTTGCAGATCATGGTCTTCGTGTAATATTGTTTACTGTAGTGTGTGTTTTGTTTTATTCTGAAATACAATTAGTTATTGACGACGGATGGATTTTAGAAAATAGGAAAATTATGTTGAAAAATTTACATTTCACTCAAAACTATTATTTTTTCTGAAAAACTTTGGGTTCCAAGCTTCAGAATGAGGGGTCATTTATTAAAATCCTTTCAGTCGTTTTCCCGTAATTTACATTACCAGTTCAAATTATATAATATATAGATGTGGGCGGGAAGTAATTAGTTTTATTAATTGGCTGTAGAATGTTTAATATCAATGAAAACATAATGGAAATAGTGTGTGCAATAGGTCATTAAATAGGATTTAAACTTTCGCGCATCATTAGTACAGACGGTGGCCGTGAGAGGAACTAGGCGCAACAATACCAAAGATAGCAGACTGCCTGTCTGTTCGCGAGCGAGAGCAAGATTGCTGCAAGCTTCTAAAGTGTTGTTGTTGTTGTTGTTGAATATTCAGAGATGGTGCGTACGGTGAAGGAAAAGAATGCTACAATCCGTCCAGAGACAATAAAGAACTGTCATATTCTATATTTAACACATAAATGATAGTCTAAAAATATTTAACATTGACAAATAATGAAAATGTATTCACATTATTTCTACTGAAATATTGTTATCTATAAAGGATTCATTTTACAAGTAAACTCTCCTATCTATAGTTTTCACATATTTTGTTATAAATATTTAATTTAACAGTTGATAGAAATTAATTAGGATAATAATTTACAATAAATTCACTATAAATGTGTTGTATAAAATTAAGAAATTGCTTATAACAACATTATTTTACGGAAAACTGTGTAAAGTCTTCAGAAATTTCAACCCACAGAAATTTAAATTACATGCTAGTGAATATTAGGATTAGTTGTTTGCTTAGGTTATAATATAGTATACATTTCATGAAACTTATTAGTTGAAATATAAGATTGTATTTTAGTATTTAATTTCATTTCATTTTATTCATTCATGTGTATAAATTACAAACTTTGTATAGATTTACTGAATTTATAGATTTGTAAAATGTTATTAATTTCATAATTGAAACATAAGATTAATTCAATAGGAAATTTAATTAATCAATATCATATAACTATTATAATAATGTATTTATAACCCTAACATACTTATCTAATGTAAAATAGGATTCTCTGTAAAATTGGAGTATAATAAAACTCTCCTTCACGATATTTTAATCTCGTTTATAGCCTGCAATTTTTTATATTAGTATCTTTCAACGTCAATTATTATTTATTCTAACTTCGGTAAGTCGACCTGGTTGGCGAGTTGGTATAGCGCTGGCCTTCAATGCCGAAGGTTGCGGGTTCGATCCCGGGCCAGGTCGATGGCATTTAAGTGTGCTTAAATGCGACAGGCTCATGTCGGTAGATTTACTGGCATGTAAAAAAAACTCCTCCGGGACAAAATTCCGGCACATCCGGCGACGCTGATATAACCTCTGCAGTTGCGAGCGTCGTTAAATAAAATATAACTGTTTTTAACTTCGATAATTTTTCAAGCTTTCATGTATATTATAACTAACACATAGCCTATGCAATATTTTCGTTTATTTTATGTACTTAATTTGTTAACTTACCTTATATTCTATTTATAAGATCTGAAGATGCTCGAAATTGAGCGAAAAAGTTTGTAAAAAAAAAACAAATTAAAATAAATGTTTTGTAATAGATAAACCATAGTCGGAAACATCAATATTTTAAGCATCTAGCCAATCAAATAACGATACGCCTGATTATCATCATCACCATCCCCAAATTAATGTTTGTTTGAACGTCATAACACTTCACTTTCAGCTATATTTCATGCAATTACAAATTAGGACGGAAACTGAAGGGTTTTGTTTGAAACGTAGTTGATCAACATAACTTAGACTTAATTATGACGCGCGATTGGTCAGACATTGAATCCCATTGCTTCTTCACTATAAAGCACAATGAATATTGGTCGGTTCCGAATACCTATAGGCTTAACGTTGGAGCGGGTATTCAGGGCATATCTATCAGTCGCATGCCTTCAGTCGTTTACTACCCATACGAGGAGATTGTGTGGGCAATATGCGAGGTATGGCCCTGGTCTCTTTGCGTGTAATCATCGCAGTGTGAGCTATGTTCACAATTGATCGCCGTGAATCATTATGCTAGGCACTCTATTCTGTCGGAATATTATGGCTGTTCCACAATCATCCCACGTATGTTATACATGAACACCAACCCAATTTTGAAAGGCAATAATAATTATTGTTACAAGTTGTGAGGAAGCGATCAAGTGGGATCAATATACAACACCACAACTGTGACGTCAATGTTGGAATGACGGGAAGTACAAGTGTAACATGTCTTAACTCCTTGGTGAAAACACGATTAAATGGTTTAATGGCAGAGACATTAATATACTCGTCAGTATTGCAAAATTATTATATTTTTACAAATTATAATAATGAAGATATAGTGCAACTGATATGAGTAGAGTAGAGCGTCTCGTTTAGGCACAATGGAAACGCAAAGAAAAGTGCAGGTAACATGTAGGGGGAGGACGAGCCCTACGATAAACACGAGGAGTGCACAAGGTTTTACTTCAATATTTATGGCGGAGCATTAATTGAAATTATATTTTCCAAAAACACACAAAGCAAAAGAACACAAATTGCATAACGTTATCATATACATATTTTAACAAACTAGCAATTGTAACGTTGAAATAATTCAATATAACAAATCAAATTTTGTATGACTTGAGGCTTTCCCGGCGTTTGATGTAGAATAACTCTTCTCGGGTTCTCAGCCAGGTCAGTTGGAGATAAGCTTTCAAGCTTTCGACGGCTAGCTCTGCCATCTTCTTCAGGGACGAAGAAGATGGCAGAGCTAGCCGTCGAAAGCTTGGAAGCTAATCTCCAACTCTCCTGGCTGAGAACCCGAGAAGAGTTATTCTAAATCAAATTTTGCTACTTATATGTTGTTGCTTTTTTTTATTGGGTTATTTTACGACGCTGTATCAACATCTAGGTTATTTAGCTTCTGAATGAAATGAAGGTGATAATGCAGGTGAAATGAGTCCGGGGTCCAGCACCGAAAGTTACCCAGCATTTGCTCGTATTGGGTTGAGGGAAACCCCGGAAAAACCCTCAAGCAGGTAACTTGCCCCGACCGGGATTCGAACCCGGGCCACCTGGTTTCGCGGCCAGACGCGCTGACCGTTACTCCACAGGTGTGGACAAGTTGCTTTCAAACAGTATTTTTTGTAATCATGAATTTTATTTTCTGTATGAATAATATAATATCACCATCTTCTGTGGCCGAATTAATAAAACTACAGTATTTGATCTGAAGTGACAACACTATTTCATATTATCCCTTCTCAAAGTTCAATTTATTCAGATACAGTACATGAATAAATTGAACTTTGAGAGGGGATAATTTTGTTTAGGAAATAATTTTGCCACTTAAGACCAATATACTGTAGTTTTATTAATTCGGCCATGGATGGCGGTGATATTATGTTAGTCATACAGAGAATGAAATTAATGACCGTAAAAAATGCTGCTTGAAAGTAACATCATATAATTAATTGTAGATGCAGTGTAATTAAGTTGTGTCACGTCATTAATTAAGTTGATATGTAATTAATTAAGATGATATGTTAGATTTACTTTTGCTTATTGTAGGCGTTATTATAGCATAGTTTTTATTTATAGTCCTAGGTTTATTGCGTCTATTTATTTATAGTTAGAAGTAAATTTACGTTCATTTTATTTTATTTTTTTATTGCTGTAATTATTGTATTATTGTAATGGTATTATTGTATATTATAGATCACTGCCACCGGGTGTATACCCAATTGTAATGTTAATAAATACATGCATACATAAGTAGCAAAATTTGATTTGTTATAATGAATTGTTTCAACGTTACAATTGCTTATTTGTTAATGTGTATATGATAACAATATACAATTTGTGTTCTTTTGTTTTGTATTCTTTTGGAAAATATAATTTCAATTAATGCTCCGCCATAAATGTTGTAACTAAAACCTTCTGCATCCCTCGTGTTCATCGTACGGGTCGTCCTCCCCCCACACGTTACCTGTACTGTGTCTACGTTTTCACTGTGTCTAAACGAGACTCTCTACCAGAGTGCTGCATTGGAGTTAAATCGCTCGCTTGAACTAGCTCGAATGTCGCACGCTCGAGTGAGATAAGATCGGTCGTGATACGCTCGTAATAAATAGAAGCACAGTACAAGGTCATCTCACCGACTTGTCTTATCTTGTATGGAAGGCGACAGATAAGATACACATATGTTTTGCTCACACGGTAAAAATAAGGCTTTATTTTCTGCGTTTATGACAAACGTCTAATGGAACGTACCAAAACAGTAACATGGAGTTATAAATAAAATAGTATGAAAAACTTAGATATACAGTTATTATTACTAATTAATATATATATATATATATATATATATATATATATATAATTTATTTCAAGAAATAGTCTGCCCAGGCATCCTGGGTTGCCAAAAACACAGAATAACACACATATAAGAATAGTAATGATTACAGTAAGATAGATGAGCCAAATTTAAATGTGAACTAGGAGCTTAAGTTTAAGAAATAATAAATTTGTACATATATTTGTAACAATCACACACTAACGAATAGAAAAGGGGGGGGGTATTATGATATTCCGTATAAATGATTTTTCAGAATTGCCACAGACCCTTTAATGGTTGAAGTAATTATTTTTGGAATGATGTCATGGATTCCAAATGTTTTGATAGTGTTTACAGTTGATCGTGGGATGGTGCCCCTCGCTCCGATCATTAAACCATGTACTTTCCAGGTGCCTTCCATCTGATATTTTTCTCGAAAATACGGAATAGTAGGCTCATAAATTTGTTGTTTTTCTTTGTTGACCTCGGATGGTTGGGTTGATTTACCACATATATAATATGATAGGTCCATGCATACTGTTCCGCCTATATAATGCGACAATTTAGAAACATTTTACAAAATATTATTATATAGCAGTAAATTAATAACAATATTAGTACTGAGATAATGTCACAGAAAATGTAATGAAACGAATAATCATGCTGCACAGCTGTTACAGACGGAAAGATTGATATAATAATAATAATAATAATAATAATAATAATAATAATAATTATTATTATTATTATTATTATTATTATTATTATTATTATTATTATTATTATTATTATTACTACTACTAGAAAAATTGATACATTTCTTGCATTATCGTGATTGTGTTCTCCGTTTATAATAATTACAATTACATCCAATAACATCTGTCAGATATGGCAAAAACAAAATCACTCCTGTGTGGGGGGGGGGGGGATACATTTACCTACAACATTTATATTACATTTTAAAGAAAGTTTTGTAGTTGTACTATGGAGAAGTTAGTTAAACACTGCAATGTTTTGAAATGATAAACATCTATGATGTTACTACACAGTTCATCACTGTAACAAGAACGAATGTCTAACGCTCGGCTTATACCGTTTGAAGATTTATCGCTCGCGACAATTTTACACATCATGCATGTGCGCTACCTATCGGATTATGCTATTAACTACTTGGCGCTCGAGCGAAAACGTCCGATGCAGACCTCTGCTCTCTACTGTAGGTTACATAAGACATAATATTCCTTCAAACATGTACCGATAATCATCTACGTAGCCTATACTGTACTACATCATACATCATCCCAAAAATACCCTATACGAAATACAAACGTCTGCATAGATATCTCTTCACAATCATGCAAATCTGGCGCACTATGCATGCGGTTGAACACACCAAACACAGAGGCAGAGAAATCAGAAAAAGTCGAGCAATCTCACAAGCTGCATCTGCTTGAAGCCATGTCCAATATACTGAACGAGACAGCACGGCGTATGACTGCAGTATCAAATGCTCAACAAGAATAGAATTCAAAATCAGGGATGACGTAAAATGATATGCACAGACCTCAACGGACAAGAAAGCAACGCGGAGCAAGTCTAGAGTTCCGATTAGAAACGAGACGGAATTCTAAATAAACAAATGTAAAGTTCTTCATATAGAAACAGGAAATGGAAACCAAAGGATAAAATAAAATCATCACATAAGAAAATGAAAAGATAAATGGAAGGAAATTATATATGTATGATATTTCACAGAACCTACGACTTACAGGCATAGGTTTTACGACGTACAATTTATTTAGCATTATTTCGATCTATATTTAAATTATAGGTTGGAGTGGAACTTATAAATCCAACCTTTATCCGTTAATTTTAGGCCTTCTATAGAAAAAAGTATTAACAATGTGTTTTAAAAATCACAAAGATTACTCAACTGAATTTGTTGTTTAAACATTTAAAAGTTTTCAACATTAAACAAATTTATTATTTTATTTTATTTAAATATTTCCACAGAAATCTTAATAACTTTGAAAGGTATATATGTAAACATAGAAATAAAAATATGAATTCTCTGCGTTTATCTGAACCTAAATTTAAAACCAATGCAGCTTTTTATCATAGCATGAGTTAAGGTCTTAGATTATTAAACAATTTTATTCTAATAATATTTTAACTACTAATCCTCTCCAAATTAATTTAAAAATTTAAAAAATGGTATTGGATTTATAGTTTGGGTTTAAAGATATTTGACACTTTTTAATCTGTATTCACTCTCCATTTTAATTTTATTTTTGTTTGTATTGGAATCTCCTCCTGAACATGAGTCTTACTCATCCAGGAGTGGGCTAGTTTATCTTTCATTGTATTGACTTGTATATATTTGAAACTTACTAGCAATAAAATAAATAAAATTAAATAAATAAATAAATAAATAGTTGTATTTGTAACTACTCGAAATTCGAAACAAACCGGTAAAAGAAAATTGAACCTCACATCTAGAAAATCACTATAATCCACTAGCACAGGGACGCCTAACTGGGGAAGAGAGGGGTGGAAGCATGCGGATGAAGTTTGTTTCCCGTCCACAATTCTCAGGCCTTGAATTAGGCTACGTATCTGTGACGTCCGCAAGCACACTGAATACAAATTTCCTCTCCCCCCCCCTAGCATATTCAATGGTGGTGAAAGAAAGGAATGAGTCACTTGTTTCGGCTTGTGACGTGTGCCACAATTGGAGCACAGTTCTGTATCCCTGCACTAGCATATGTAGCAATAGGGGAAAAATGGTTAGGTTTCACCCTTAGGGTAATAAGTAAGCTGATCCGGACTATACCATAAGACATCTTTATATTCTTCATCCTATACAGTTTCAGTTGCTAGAAATTGGAACTCTCTTCAGAGTGATGTATGGAGTTGTAGGACAATAACTTCATTTAGGTCAAAATTACATAAACTCTTACTTAACAGTTTAATTACGTATTAATATTTGTTACTTATAATGAAACTAACATCTGTCCATTCTCATTATTACCATTAATTTCTCTAAATAGAATATAAAACCTCTAATGGCAAAATTTCATTACATTAATATTCTCATTATATAAATATATTTTATATTTATATTTTTTCTCCCTATAACATAATTCTAGTAAACTTCTATTAAATCAATTCTCATCATTTTATTAACTATCTCAACTTAATTATAATTCTTTACATATTGCATATAGATTGGATTGAATTAAATTAGCTAATAAATTACTTCATCTTATAGGTTTAACTAAATTTAAATAAACATGTACTAGTCGTTAAAACTTAACTGAAGAATATTGCTGGAGAGTCTTTTAAGTATATTGTAAATATTCGTAATTTAAATATGTATTGTATTGATTAAGGCTAGTTAAGTGGAAGAGAAGGCCTTATGGCCTTAACTCTGCCAGCGAAATTAAAACATTCTATTCTATTCTAGAGAGTGAGGTGTCTTGTAGACGAGGCGACCTAATAAGCGAGTAAAGACGGTAATCCATGAAAAAGAAAAAAACGATATACCATAATTAGTTCTAGGAAGAAAAAATTAGGTAAATTAAAAAGGATTTGTATGTTTCCAGGTTAGTCCAGCGTTAGAATTTTAATGCCTGAACTCAGTCATACTTTTATACCAATTTATCCATTCTCAATTAATTGATAACGGGACTGGTTCCTGGCGATATGATTCGCTGCTTCCCCTTCACTGCGATCGACTGTTCTTCATAATGAATAGTTATGAGGAACACCGCAGCTTCGCACTACAAACGTCTGACCATAAATAATTTAAACTGCAATCCGATCGTGAGACGTAAAAGTTTATTACCAATATCACTCAGGTATTCGAGAAATGGCTCATGACGTCACAGAGAACAGAACACAGGCTATATGCAGTTGACGGTACACTGAGATCGGGCGATTGGCGTCGACAACGAGGGAGGCGACCAGGCCCTGCCGCATCTCCTTCTCTGTCTGCCTCATTCGCATCGACACGCAGAACATGGGCAGCAAGGCATGCGGGGGGCAGGGCGACGTCATCAGTAACAGCTGGGACATGCCCTTGCTAATGACCGTAAATCATCAATCCTCATGACTACTACCATGGGATGTGCGGCTTGCATGTCTACCAGGAGACTTGAGCAGTACGTCCATTATTTCGAGCATTTCGTGGAGGATGTGGAACTTTGGGAACTAATCGCCAAGCATTCATGAATGCTGGAGAAGTGTTGTTCACTTCGACATGACGTCCAATTATATAATTCGTCCTTGAGAAACTGCTATAATCCTACATCGTGTAACAAAAAAAATAGGTTGCAGCCGCCAAATTACTCTTCAAGGAACGACCACTCATATAAATTGAGGGAAAGAAGACAGAGGATGGACACTGGAAAGTTTTCTTTTCTCAGTCGTACTATCAGGGACTGGAATGCTTTACCTGCAGACTTACTATAGGCTTTACCAACAACCAAAAACGTATTTAAAAATAGGCTTAAGGACTTTACTAATAGATGGTAATTATACACAGTATGTAAAGAGTGTAATTGATATTTTGTTATTGAAGTGTTGTATCAGTGAAGAGTGAAGTATGTTGTGTCAGTGAAGTGTGTTTCTGTCAGTGAAACTTTATAGTTAATAGTGGCAGTGCAAAGTAATTTGAACAGTGAAATGTTTTTGAAGTGTTAGTGAAATCAGAATAGAATCAGTGAAATGTATCTTAGTTCCAGTGCAGTGAGTGAGTTGTCAGCGAAATGAGTGTAGTGCTGAAAGGTACTTGTGCAGGTATGAATATGTCATACTCGTGGGTTTTAGTTCGATCTTTGGGTTAAGATACAAATTAGATTTACTTTAAATGTTATTTTAAGTGATCATGTTTCATTTAATTTAGGATGCCCCTGTTGTCATTATTATTATTATTATTATTATTATTATTATTATTAATTATTATTAGTATTTATTATTATTAGTATTATTATTAATTGTATTTTTTATTAATTGTCATTATTGTCACCCCCCCTCCTGTTTCCCGTAAATAAAGAGCTTCTGGACATGAGTGGAATTTCAATTTCAATTGTCTTTTTCACTTTTCTCCTAGTTTTTGTGATCCGTACTTCCCATGTCCTCCTTCACATTTCAGAGACGATAGCACGTAAAGAAAGCGCTTCTGGACATGGGTTTATTAACAACATATGATCACATGGTACCCATCTACCTATCACCGAGTCCACACCTGTGGAGTAACGATTAGCGCGTCTGGTCGCGAAACCAGGTGGCCCGGGTTCGATTCCCGGTCGGGACAAGTTACCTGGTTGAGGTTTTTTCAGGGGTTTTCCCTCAACTCAATATGAGCAAATGCTGGACCCCGGACTCATTTCACCGGCATTATCACCTTCAACTCATTCAGGCGCTAAACAACCTAAGATGTTGATAAAGCGTCGTAAAATTACCTACTAAAATAAAAAAAACTACCACCGAGCCTTGTAACATATTTCTTTACATACTGTACAGTCCCTCTGTATTTAGAAGAATTCTTAAATGTGTAACTATTTATAAAGCATGAAATACTGTAGACAGAAATCATTTGAGTGCGGCTATTAAAATTACCTATACAGCCATCAATTAACATGTCACAACGTCACTGAAGCGACTATACCTGGCATCATTTAAACTATGACGGGCCAATTAATTTTTCCATCGTAAAATTTCGATCGGATTGGAGTAATGGCTACACTGAATGACAGTTATAAATGACTATAGGTTCGAATTGGTTGGAGGACCAATAAACACTTGAACAAGCATTATATTATAGCAACACGGCACATTTGCTAGCCTTCAAACTTGCTCCTCGTGTGGGGAATTGATTGAACTAATCATTGTTGACGTATAATTAATGTGAAAATGGTTGGAAAGGGTTTGTTCGGGCCCGGCGTTTACATATAGCCATTATGTTTTATTGATTAATTATTCAAGTAGAAATGTATAGTATACACCGATGAAAACAATGAAGAAATATATAAACCGTTTGTGTGCGTTGGAGACCTTATAATTGGGGCCGAGGTGCTTTCATCCAGCAACAAGGCAGCGAGTCGTTCCAACACTATAGCATTGTGTTTAGCATAATTCTGCAACTACCGCAGTTGTGTACAATGGTAAACAGGGATCTCTGGAAGTTGTATGTTACACAAAGTTAAACGCGGGGAAACATACGGCCACAGCAAATATTCCCGCGATAACCTGGGTCGCAAATGTGTGCTTGCACACTTAATACGGGAGTGGCAACTTGAATTACTGCTAAAGAAGGTCAACCGCATTCACAAATTACCAAAATAATAATATAATGGGAATGCTTTCATTCAGAAACAAGGAAACGTAGAAAACAATGCACTCTGCATTCTATGATTCTATAATAACGTGAATATATTCCACCAGATTTAATACTACCATTGATTACGTTAACCTACAGATCATTTTTACTTTCCCGTATTTCTGAAAAAAACAAATTAATAGATTTTCATGGAAATGTGTACTTCGACCGTCTAAAATAACAGGGGAAGGTAGTTTTTGTCATACCATCAGTCTCCCTTCCGACTTGTGTATTGAGATTTCGCCAGAACTGGATGGATTTATTTCATATTCAACATTTAGGAGTAAATTCAAACTGCAATGATGGATGAGTTTTAACCCTGGACTGCAGACTCTTTTCTAACAGCTTTGGTTGCATACCTGGGGTTATAAGTCACCCAACATATTCTTTTGGGCTTATTGTGTACCATGGCCTTTATTTTGTATTATATTCTTTATGGATATGTTACGCAAGGATATTTGGATTATGAAAAAATAAATTTGAAGTTGAAAAGGCAAATTAAAACTGCAAAATTGCAGAATTTCTGAACTTAGTAACTATAGTTCATGTTCCTCCAAAAAGTGAAATATGTCTTGCTGCAAGTGTTAGACCTACTCTTATATGTCCACTAACCTCCCCAAAATAGGGATCCAGAAAATTCACCATATAAAAAACAATTCTTCCTGTTTTCGCTTTCTGTTATAAACTGATCAATGGAAAAATAAATTATATTAAAAAAAATATGGTCTGAATTAGTGAAATAAACAAAATGTTGTACTTAAAAGTTATTTCTGTTTATGTATTTTTACAGGGTAATTAAAAAATTCCCTAAAGTAAACTCCTTTCCTCTACCAGCAGTAGCAGTAGTGGTATCAGCTGTAGCGGTAGTAGGAGCAGCAGTAATAGCAGTAGTAATAGCAGCAGTAGGAGTAGTTGCAGCAGCACCAGCAGTAGTAGTAGTAGCAGCAGCAGCAGTAGTAGTGGCAGTAAGAATAGTAGTAGTAGTGGCAGTAAGAATAGTAGTAGTAGTAGTAGTAGTAGTGGCAGTAAGAATAGTAGTAGTAGTAGTAGTAGTTATAGTAGTAGTAGCAGCAGCAGTAGTAATAGTTGCAGTAGTAGTAATAGCAGTAGTAATAATAGCAGTAGCAGTAGTAGTAATAGTAGTAGTAGGAATAGTAGTAGTAGTGGCAGTAGGAATAGTAGTAGTAGTAGTTATAGTAGTAGTAGCAGCAACAGTAGTAGTAATAGTTGCAGTAATAGTAATAGCAGTAGTAATAATAGCAGTAGCAGTAGTAGTAATAGTAGTAGTAGGAATAGTAGTAGTAGTGGCAGTAGGAATAGTAGTAGTAGTAGTAGTAGTTATAGTAGTTGTAGCAGCAGCAGCAGTAGTAATAGTTGCAGTAATAGTAATAGCAGTAGTAATAATAGCAGTAGCAGTAGTAGTAATAGTAGTAGTAGGAATAGTAGTAGTAGTGGCAGTAGGAATAGTAGTAGTAGTAGTAGTATTATAGTAGTAGTAGCAGCAACAGTAGTAGTAATAGTTGCAGTAATAGTAATAGCAGTAGTAATAATAGCAGTAGCAGTAGTAGTAATAGTAGTAGGAATAGTAGTAGTAGTAGTAGTAGTAGTTATAGTAGTAGTAGCAGCAGCAGCAGTAGTAATAGTTGCAGTAATAGTAATAGCAGTAGTAATAATAGCAGTAGCAGTAGTAGGAATAGTAGTAGTAGTGGCAGTAGGAATAGTAGTAGTAGTAGTAGTAGTAGTTATAGAGTAGTAGCAGCAGCAGCAGTAGTAATAGTTGCAGTAATAGTAATAGCAGTAGTAGTAGTAGCAGTAGTAGTAGTAGTAGTAGCAGTAGTAGTAGTAGTAGTAGTAGTAGTAGGAATAGTAGTAGTGGCAGTAGGAATAGTAGTAGTAGTAGTTATAGTAGTAGTAGCAGCAGCAGCAGTAGTAATAGTTGCAGTAATAGTAATAGCAGTAGTAATAATAGCAACAGTAGTAGCAGTGGTAGTAGTAGTAGGAATAGTAGTAGTAGTGACAGTAGGAATAGTAGTAGTAGTGGCAGTAGGAATAGTAGTAGTAGTAGTAGTAGTAGTAGTAGTAGTAGTAGCAGCAGCAGCAGTGGTAATAGTAGTAGTAATAGTTGCAGTAATATTAATAGTAGTAGTAATAGTAGCAGTAGTAGTAGTAGTAGCAGCAGCAGTAGTAGTAGTAGTAGCAGCAGCAGTAGTAGTAGTAGTAGCAGCAGCAATAGTAGTAGTAGTAGCAGCAGCAATAGTAGTAGTAGTAGCAGCAGCAGTAGTAGTAGTAGTAGCAGTAGCAATAGTAGTAGTAGTAGCAGCAGCAGTAGTAGTAGTAGTAGCAGCAGCAATAGTAGTAGTAGTAGCAGCAGCAGCAATAGTAGTAGTAGTAGCAGCAGCAATAGTAGTAGTAGTAGTAGTAGCAGCAGCAATAGTAGTAGTAGTAGCAGTAGTAGTAGTAGTAGTAGCAGCAGCAATAGTAGTAATAGTAGCAGTAGTAGTAGTAGCAGCAGCAGTAGTAGTAGTAGTAGTAGTAGTAGCAGCAGCAGTAGTAGTAGTAGTAGCAGCAGCAATAGTAGTAGTAGTAGGAGCAGCAATAGTAGTAGTAGTAGCAGCAGTAGGAATAGTGGCAGCAGTTGTAATAGTAGCAATTGTAGCAGTAATAGTAGTAATACAAAAATGCAACTCTATTATGGATATTATAAATTCAGTGTATAAAGAGGGAAAAGGGAAGTCGAAAAGGACGAATTTCTACGAGCATATTACGCCACTCAAATGCACTCGAATTCAAAGCAAATCCTCGCGTCCCGATATCCCGAGTCTGTACGCTAGACTCGTTCTCACGTTCCCCGTAACAGTCACACAACTTCTTCGACACGCGTGTTTCGCGGGTCTATACAAACCACATCTGCAGGCGCAATCTCATCTCGACTAGAAGCACACCAAGACATTGTGGTGTGGGGTGAGAAATACACACTGAAATTACATCTCTTAACATTAGAACACCGTCTTGTATACAACGAATGTACGATATTAAAATTTAATATAAATTCATGGTCGGGAAATCAACAAAGCCAAAGTTATGGTTTATTTAACGATACTCGCAACTGCAGAGGTTATATCAGCTTCGCCGGATGTGCCGGAATTTGTCCCGCAGGAGTTCTTTTACATGCCAGTAAATCTACTAACATGAGCCTGTCGCATTTAAGCACACTTAAATGCCATCGACCTGGCCCAGGATCGAACCCGCAACCTTGGGCATAGAAGGCCAGTGTTATACCAACTCGCCAACCAGGTCGACGGAAAGCAACAAGTTCAGTATCCTTTATTATGAGAATTTTCAAGAAGATGTATGTAAATTTCATTTTATTTCATGGAGTACAGTTTCACAGTAAGGACTTTGCCGACAGACTTTCTACTGCCCCTTAATATTGGGCCTTAATCTTCCTTACTGTGACGGAAATCTTGTCTTTGCTTATTAGTAACCAATCACAAACCTCGTTTAGGAAAATTGAGAGGCTCCCTTCTTATCCATGTGGAGGGAGAGTTGCCGCATCTTTTCCAAATTCCAAAAATCCCGTCAGTTAACACGAGAATATCACTGCATGTGGCAACTGTGAGGGGGAACGGAATGGGGTGTCAGAGGTGTTTGTGTAAATCTGTTAAGTGGGCGTTCAGAGGAGTCATCGAACTGCACACTTACTTACATAAAAATATCTTTTAAAGAACCCGCAGGTTCATTGCCGTCCTCACATAAGCCCGTCATCGGTCCCTATCCTGAGCAAGATTAATCCAGTCTCTACCATCATATCCCACCTCCCTCAAATCCATTTTAATATTATCCTCCCATATACGTCTCGACCTCCTCAAAGGTCTTTTTCCCTCCGGTTACCCAACTAACACTCTATATGCATTTATGGATTCGCCCATACGTGCTACGTGTACTGCCCATCTCAAACGTTTGGATTTAATATTCCTAATTATGCCAGGTGAAGAAAACAATGCGTGTAGTTCTGCGTTGTGTAACTTTCTTCACTCTCCTGTAACTTCATCCCTTTTAACCCCAAATATTTTCCTAAGAGCCTTATTCTTAAAGACCCTTAATCTCTGGTCCTCTCTCAAAGTGAGTGTCAAGGTTTCACAACCATACAGAATATAATATAACTGTTTTACAAAATTGTAACTTTCTGATTTTTTGACAGAAGACTAGATGACAAAAGCTTCTCGACCGAATAATAAACGCATTTTCCATATTTATTCTGCGTTTAATTTCCTCCCGAGTGTCATTTATATTGCCGAACTACACACTATGTATAGTAAACAAAATGATATAACAGTGATCAAAATTGAGCGAGTCTAGCTTCATAAGTATGGCAGTTATTGATTCCACTATTGTGAACCCTTAAAAATATGGAACTTGGAAATTTCAGTATAGCGTCCCCTTAACGTAAAGTGATCTATTTCACTTTTTTACAAAACTTTAGTTCTCAGCATTTGGGACATACATTTGATTAAGTATTACAACGCGATGCTCTGAGATTATCGCAGTTGTCCCAGTTGCGTCCGCACTTAATATTCATCATAAGCGTCATACAAACTTTTCCTTGCAGTGTTTAGACTTGCGTATGAGGGGAGGATGAGACAGTTGATAAATAAAGGAGTAAGAAAACCTTAATTAGATCACGGAAACTGAGTCATGTTTAAGCTTCGCACGAGTTCCTTTCCTTGCTTAGGCTAGAAAGATGAGCTCGACGCCATCATTCACAGTCTATGATCGATATTCCAAGTTCCTCTGTTTTATGAATCCCTATGCCAGTAGCTGGGATGTCCACTCAAGAAAATACACTCTCTGTAACATGTCATTATTAATTGTTTACTTATAACTTTCTCCATTTGTAAAGACCACGTTACTTCTTCACAGGTAACGTTATCCTAACTTCTAAAGGCGTATTTCGTATCTAAAAAGGCTGCATCATTAAAAGTTAGAGAAACTGCACATCGATGGTGTTGAACGTCAATCTTGCATATCAAATTATTTAATTTCTTTTTAATTTAGTTATTTAACGACGCTGTATCACCTACTCGGTTAATTAGGTCGAAGAGATTGATGATTGCGAGATGATATTTAGAGATATGAGACGTAGGATTCGCCATAGATTACCTTCGCCTTACGGTTGGGGAAAACCTCGGAAAAAATCCAGCCAGGTAATCAGCCCAAGCGGGAATCAAACCCACGGCGCCCTAGTATTGGACTTGGAATTTTTTAGTTGATTATTTAATGACGCTGCATCAACTACTGGGTTATTTAGCGTCGATGGGATTGGTGATTGGTATTTGGCGACATGAGGTTGAGACTTCGCGATAGATTGCCTGACATTCGCCTTACGTTTGGGGAAAACCTCTAAAAACCCAACCTCTGAAAAAGCCCAAGCGGGAATCGAACCCACGCCCGAGGGCAACTCGGATCGGCAGGCAAGGCTCCTTAGCCGACCGAGTAACGCCGGTGACTCTGGACTGAATTTATAGACGAATTCATAAAAAGAATTAGTTTATAGAACAATCATTCAGATTTCTTCGCGGATTTTATTTATTTTCACACAAGATTCTGTTTCAATTGTTTCAGTATTACTTCTGTGGTAAAAGAAATAAATAAACAGCAATTGAAAGCTATTTTTCAGTTGCTGTTTGTTTTTAATTCTTACAATAAAATAATGGTTTTACATCTGCAGATGCGAATTGGCCTTATTCAGTGTTATTATTAGGCTCGTAATGTTGGGACCGATAGGATGCGTTACGGTGGTTTCCAGTTTACTATGCGTTCACCAGTCAGTACTCCAGCATGCATAAACAGTGTACCTGCTGAATACTCTATCCGCCAGTCACTACTGTAGTATGCGTAAACAGTGTACCTTCTGAATAATAATGCCAAAGATTAAAGGTTCTCAGGCGCATATTTTTGCAGCGGAATTTGGTGAGTGTTTTTAAGGGGAGTTGGTCATTATCGCATGCAAAATAATGTTAAAAATAGCCTATCTTCTAGCAGTCATAAATATAATAGTCTACTATTTATCAGTGGTCTTTCATTTTTGTTAGCTATGTGTGTATACATATTAAGCTTTAAAATGAAAAAGAATGGTGATTCTAGAGTAAATCTGTATCCTTAAATTAATTTTTTTTAATTAAGCACAATTTTTTTTAATTCACTACATGTCTGTGATTAGGTACACTCTATTCACTTATTATAACACATATTGAATTGAAAATTTGACCACTTACTGCTAATACATACTAAAACATACCCTACTAAAATTATTCATATATCTGTAACATTATGGGCATAGGGCTTATAGTCAACAAATTAAAAAAAAATTGAAGATTAGTATAAGCCCTATGCCCATAATATTACAGATATTTTAATAATTTTAGTAGGGTATGTTTTAGTATCTGTTAGCAGTACATGGCCAAAATTTTAATCCAATGTGTGCTATGATAAGTGAATAGAGTGTACCTAATCACAGGCATGTAGTGAATTTATATACAACATATGTTTAAATTCAAAAATTAATTTAAGGGTAAGATTTACACTAGATTAACCATTCTTTTTTCATTTTAAAGTTTAAAGTGTATACATATATCACTAAAAAAATGAAATAGCTGTGATAAATAGTATTACATCTATGACTGCTTGAAGATAGGCTATTTTTACCATTACTTTGCATGTGATAACGTCCAATTCCCCTTAAGTGAATGACCGGAACATTTTATGTAAATTATGTAATACAAACATACGAGGTGACAAGCGATATTATATACAGAGACATTGTAGCACAAGAAAAGAGAGGAAGAAATTCAAACCCAGAAATAATTCTATGGTAATTCTTCTGCACATAACGAAATGTACGTAAAAATATATCTTTATAATGCTATGTAACGTATACCTACTTTTAGAGCTGTCCAGATTTGTTTATGTGCGCCTTGTTATTCGCGTAAACGATCGCAGAATCAAGTCAATGTCCTTGTACTAGTTCACGTCCTCGGCGTATGTACCATGCTGCAGTCAACTTGTGTAGTCGGTCCCCAACATTACAAGACTAGTCATTGCAAATCCAATAGAGATTGTTCCAGCGCAAAGGGAACATTCAAGAATCTAAATCAGGGATGGGCATCGTGCCTCACTTGAGAAATAATGCCTCACTGACCTTCACAGAGCTTATCGCTCTGAGTGATATCATCTTCACAGTCCCCGTTCCTCCCTCACGTAGCTCCTAGGCGTGGGCAGGTTCTATATCAGTTTCATAAGCAATATCAGTGGTGGCATAATGGCATTATCAAAGCAGTGTGTACGCATTAGAAAACGATTATTTCATGAGAAATGGGAGGAAGAGTTTTTTTTTTTTTTGCTGTTTAGAAGGGGAGAACATACGATGTATGTTATGCTCGAAAATCCTATTAGCCATTAATAAATTTAATAACACAAACGACATTAATCCTTATGTCATAAAGAGCATGCTGAATTAGAAAGTAAGACAAATTAAATGTTATTTTTCGTACTATTCCGAAGAAAATTTATGATAGTAGTTTTAATAATAATAGTTTTATTTTCCCTGGCAGAGTTAAGGCCATCAGGCCTTCTCTTCCACTCAACC
Source organism: Periplaneta americana (assembly GCF_040183065.1). Classification (NCBI taxonomy): domain Eukaryota; kingdom Metazoa; phylum Arthropoda; class Insecta; order Blattodea; family Blattidae; genus Periplaneta; species Periplaneta americana. The sequence continues at coordinate 37,712,084 of NC_091132.1, read as the reverse complement.
AGGATCAAATCACATTCAGAAAAAATACATACCGGTATACAAATATGAACTTAAAAATAATAATAAACATAATTAAGTAAAAAAGAGAGATTGAATACATATACACAATTAGTATTAACTTTGAAATAACAATAATAAAAAATATACATGTAATAAAAAAAAGAGACTGAATACATAATCACAAACAGAAAAATACATTCTAGTATACAGAATGTTATGATCTTAACATTTGCATAGTATACTAAATATGACATTATACCTTAAACACGCTGCATTAAAAGGTACGAGGAAGTAAATGTTGTTTGTACTTATTATTTCCAAAAGAAATTTATAAAAAAAATATCAAATGTGCGTAGAAAACGAAATATGGTTTTCTGAAATTATTTTAGGTCGAGAACGTACAAATCTATTAGTAATCTTGATAAACGCCAAAATATTCAAGAAAATAAACGTAGACAACGTGATGGAATATTATTGGCTAGTTACGCAATTTCTCGCCTGTCATTTAAATCAATTCAGCGACGAAGAAACAGTAAAGAGGTTTATAATTAAAGCTGCCGAATTAATTTGCCCAATTGAATAAAAGTTTTCGAGAGTCTCACATTAACCAAGCGTTTTCCTAATAATTCGCCACTGACCGCCTTAGCGATTACGATAAGGTGACGCAGGTCACAGCAATTTATATTTCCCATCCCACGCTGCAGTCCGCTCTCCTATTAAACAAACTATTTCAAATCGAGTGCCTCACGTAACCGAAAATTCTGCCTATGTATGATCTAAATGAATAAATTTACCGTCATTGTGGAAGTTTATAAAAAATTAGAAGAGACCTGTTCAGTGGCAGATAAAAAATATTGTGATAAGACAGAAATCAGTAGAAAACGACATGAATGCTGCGATGGTTTTACAAAAAATCAACGAAATTAACCAAAATTCAGAATATGGAACATGCTGTGTATATCAGGTTACAAGGCGAAAGCAGACGAGCTGCTGAAAATTGTGGCGTATTCTGAGAAAGTGGTTTATACCTTAATAAACTTTAATTTCTTATCAACAAAACTGTAGTATTACAGTATCTTCTATAAACTTACTTCTAAACAAAGTTAGAGACTTTCAATGCCTTCAGTGACTTCTGAATGACCTACATAACCTAGATAAATTAATTTTCTAGAGAAACTATTAAAAATAATTCAGTTCAAGTAATTTATTTATATAGATAGTATTCCTCAAATGTTCACATCCGCTAAGATGTGGAGGGAAAATGGACTACATCTTAATTTTAACATACTGATGTTACATATTATTCCATTGCAGTTACATACCTCTTGAAACTGTGAAGCATTCATCCTCTTGGGAAATTTCAAACTTTAGACAGTAGATGGATACTTGGACGGATTCCCTCGACGTGAACTCAATATAACCCCAGGGCTCTAACACAATACAGGTCATCGAATAGACGCAGACTAAACATGTATGTCCTAGTCAGAGTTCAAACACGCTTTCAAGATAAGCTTCAAAGCGTGAACCACACACATGCCATTTCCCAAGGTACGTTGTTGCCAACAGACTAAGTTTTCGGAAATAATTACAATGAAAATTATATTAAACACACAAGAGACTTATTATGAAAATAGACATTAATATTGATGACAAACAATTTTTAAACAAATAAATTTTTTAACGGAAATCATACTCCTTTTTTACAGCGATCAGTAGTAGCAGTGTTTCAAAAGTTATGGTCAATAATTTACAGATGAAAAGTATAAACTGAAAGAAGTAAAAAAGCTTCAGTAAACATTACTTCGTAAATTAACCATTCATGCCATATTTTTCTTAGGCAATGAAGGAGCTGTACTGTGATCTCCTAGGTCACCGGATTTAAATGCGATTGGATTTATGAATTTGGGTATACGTAAAAAGTTCGGTTTAAATTCTGAGGTCAACATACTCCAGGAATTGCAGTTTCAGGTTGAAAGTGCCTTTCAGCAAATAAGGAATGATTTAGGACTGTCCGAGAGGATTCGCAGTTCACTACAGAGAAGGGAACAGCGTTACGTTCAGATGCAAGTACAGAATTTTAAACACATCCTCTAGATAGAATTATTCACTTAGTGATATTTGCACGTCTGTTCTCATTCAGCGAGGAATTCCAATAGAAAATGTGTATTGTCTCGACAACGGTTAATTTGGGGACCGATATGTATTAGAGTTTTCTTTGCTTGTGTTAGTTTGTACTATTCACGTGTAAATTACTGACCATCACTTTTGAAACACCCTATATAGATATTCCTAAGCTAACTTATTAAGTCAGAAATAAACTCACAGTAAACAAAATTATGAAAAAAAAAATCATCACAGAAATTTCTGTGTTCTTTAATTCATATTTTTTGCTTGGTTATTTAACGACGCTGTATCAACTACTAGGTTATTTAGCGTCTATGGGATTGGTGACAGAGAGATGGTATTGATCGAGATTAGGCCGAGGATTCAACTTAGACTACGACAATCGCCGTAGGGTTGGGAAAACCTTTGATAAACCAAACCATGTAATCAGCCCAAACGGGAATCGAACTCACGCCCGAGCGCAACTCCGGATCGACAGGCAAGCGCCTCAGCCGACATAGCTACAGTACGATTATTTATTATTATTCAAAATTCAAAATGGTGTGCAGTGATGAAGCGTTTTCCTCATAACTCAAAAAGTATCCAACATTCTGTAATGATATTTTTGTGGGTATTTGTACATGTCATATCTACAATATCACGCTACATCACTTCTCTACCTTTCATAGATTGTCTGATAAAAAATAAATTCGTTAAAAAATGGTCAGATATCAGTATTTTCTTCTAACACAAAACAAACAAAAAATATTATTTATTAAGGAATGTAGTTGAAAGAGCATGAAATTGTAAACATGAGTATCAGCAATAAAATAAAAAGAGAGAGAACATGAAAAGTTAACAAGTTTATGAGTTATGAGGGAAACGCTTCAGCACTGCACAGTGAATTGCCACTATTTTGAATTTTGAAAAAAAATATAAATAACTTTTTTTAAATCGTAAAAATATTTTTTCATATAGCAGAAGGACAGTGTTTTACACATACCAGTTTCCATTATTGTACAAGATACAGTAAGAGAGAAAAAAAGTTGAATAATTCCAAAAAAAAATTACTGCTGTAAGCTGTACCTAACCTCTTAAAATATTTTGAGTTATCAGGCAAAAAGTTGTAAAATTTAAGATTTCCGGAAATTAAGACAAAGGATTACTAAAAAAAACAGGTGAAGTTAGATACGTGAATGTTATGGCACATATCTCGGATACTAGCAGAGATATTTAAGAAACTATTTCATCAAAAGAAAGATAAATGTATACGGTACTCTACAAAGATATAAATAAATTGAACATACGTAATTTTTTCGCCCATAATGTTGGATCTTCCCTAAAAAAATAAAGCAAGGGTGTTCAAATAAAATGAGCGGTTAAACCAAAACACGTTATTAGAATAGTGATTTTTACTTACAGCATGAATTCTGCAATTTCATTACAATAATATAATTTGCAGTTCCATAAGCAAACAGTATTAATACAAGCACAAAAAAATATTAAATTCCATAGCGTTATTCTGAAAACAGCACAGACAAATAACATTTGACTGTATTTGACTAGTGAATGTAAATACAAACAATTTCCACTTGTTTGATAAGTAATTAGAATTCATGCATAGTGATATAAATAATTACATAATATATTACTAAACCTGTAGAAGTACATCTGCGTGTTAACGCCTATAATATGATATTTTGCCATGGTGTGAAGCAGCGAACATGCCTTTCAAACAATTTAATTTATTTGCGTGTTCATTACCTTTCAATGTGCGCTGGAATGTGGAACTACACACTTTTCCAAGTAATTATTACTATTAAAGCACCCCATTACAGTGAGTTTTACAGCAAATCAAGAATTTTAAGCTAAAAGTTATATAGGCCTAGGCCTACTAGGAGAGTGTTCAGAATAGTTGGAAAGAGAGCATTCAGTAACTCTATCGTGTTAGTTGAAACATAGCCTATACCAAGTGGCATCTAGCGATTTAGTTTATATTAGAGGCACATGAAGAGTTATTTGAGCCGTTCAGAGCAAAAGTGGTGTACGTCAAAATTGGGTAATGAAGTTTAAAGTAAAAATTCTGTAAAATACAGTGTAAAGTAGCAATTAATATGGCCTTCTTGACTACTAATAGTTTAAATAAAATTGAATATTAATTGCTACTTTGCGCTGTATTTTACAGAATGTTTACTTTAACCCTCATTACTCATTTTTACTTACACCACTCTTGCTCTGAACGGCTCATTTCAATAAGGAGCATTCCTATCAAATAGAACTGACAACTATATTCAAATTGGAATAGATAATCAGAAGCTTGCACTTTGCCTTTGCTGGTGAAATGCTGCACAAAATTCTCATAACGTTTCGAAGGTTGCACCTACCTTATTTTTTAATTGCTTATTGAACGACGCTGCATCAACTACTCGGTTTTCGCATCGATGGAATTTGTGATAGCGAGATGGTATTTTGCGAGATGAGGCCGAGAATTTGTCATAGATTGCCTGACATTCTCCTTACGGTTGGGGAAAATCTCGGAAAAACCCAACCATATTATCAGTCTAAGCGGAAATCGAACCCAGGTCCGAGCGCAACTCCTGGTCGGCAGGCAGTCCCCTCACCCGACTGAGATACGCCGGTGGCTACCTTCTTCTTTAAGCGAACAAATGAGCATGTTGCCTAAATCCACGCGACTGAATCAACTAGTTATTTATTACAATCCTAAAGAGCTCGTCAATTAAAGATGAAAAAGGAAGAATAAATCTTCGAAAAGTGAATTATTTTGTGTATACTTACATAGGAATGAAAAAAGTTGGCCTATAAAATTCATAAATTGAATAACTACTGGAAAAAAAATATTTTAACATGTAAACTGTTTTAAAGTATAAAGGAAATATTGAAATTCTGCTGGAATTTTATTCGAATATTTTTTTAATTCATATAAACACTTCGGAATATGTATTATATGTCTTTCTCGTGTTAAATTTTACTGCACCTGGTTACCATGTTTCGGCCTGCTATTGGCCATCTTCAGAACTGGTTGTTGCTGGTCTTGGCGCCTTTTGTTTTGTTTCGTGTGGGGGTGTGTTAACTTGTGTGTGAAATTAAGAACTTTTTGTTATGGTTTGGTATCAGGAATACACTCCCACATTTATGGACACGTATAAAGGTACACTCTGTATATAAAGAATAAATAAATAAATAAATGGATGGATGGATAGATGGATAGATCGATAGATCGGTAGGTAGGTAGACAGACAGACACAGACACAGACAGACAGACAGACGGATAGATAGAGATAGATAGATAGATAGATAGATAGATAGATAGATAGATAGATAGATAGACAGACAGACAGACAGACAGACAGACAGACAGACAGACAGACAGACAGACAGACAGACAGACAGACAGACAGACAGACAGACAGACAGACAGACAGACAGACAGACAGACAGACAGACAGACAGACAGACAGACAGACAGACAGACAGACAGACAGACAGACAGACAGACAGACAGACAGATAGATAGATAGATAGATAGATAGATAGATAGATAGATAGATAGATAGATAGATAGATAGATAGATAGACAGACAGACAGACAGACAGACAGACAGACAGACAGGTAGATAGGTAGATAGGTAGATGGGTAGATGGGTAGATGGGTGGGTGGGTGGATGGATGGATGGATGGATGGACGGACGGACGGACGGACGGACGGACGGACGGACGGACGGACAGACAGACAGACAGACAGACAGACAGACAGACAGACAGACAGACAGACAGACAGACAGACAGACAGACAGATAGATAGATAGATAGATAGATAGATAGATAGATAGATAGATAGATAGATAGATAGACAGACAGACAGACAGACAGATAGACAGATAGACGAATGAATGAATGAATGAATAAATAAATAAATAAATAAATATAGCTTTTGTGTTTCACGAAAGTCTTTAGTTCGTTCCTTCTAAGGCTGAGAAGATCTGACTACTTCCGCTTGGTTGAAAACTGCAAACCATGTGCATACTATTCTAAATATTTTAACACTTGACACCGTTAAATTAGCATTCGATTCTATGAACAAAGTTTTTTTTTTATATCTGTCAGTAACGTAACTTGAAAAATTAATATCGACATATGTTTTTCAAAATAATGAGATATTAAAATGTACTTGAGAGTAGCAGTGCTTTGTGTAAAAGATATCTGTTTGATGTTTTAATGTATCTCCGCCAGCGATATTCAAGTTCGTCTCCGCTTTATACAATTAGAAAAAATACAGGAATCCGTTGTTTTGTACGTCATGAATATCATGGATAATTTAACATGAAAATGAGATATTAACTAGACGGCGAATGCCAAAATTGAACAATTTAAAGTTACTGTTTTTTTTTCTTTTGCGCTCATTCCCAGTGGGCAATCTATGATTACAAACATTTTGCTGGAAAACACGGATTATTTCCACAGAATTCGTAGCTGTGATTTACATTTAAACGTACAGGGTCCATTATTTGTTAGTTTCTATAGCTCATTCATACAGATAGCAAATTTCAAGATCACAATTTTTTTCGGAATATAAAGCATATATATACTTTCTTGTGTCATTTAACTAGGTTACTTGTTGACTAAATTCGGCCTGGGGGCCATCTTCAGAACTGGGTACTCTTCTTCGAACCTTCTGATTCCATTTCCTGTGGGAGTGCGTTTGTGTAATGTAATGTGGAGTCAAATACCTTGGAGCAACAGTAACAAATATAAATGACACTCGGGAGGAAATTTAACGCAGATTAAATATGGGAAATGCGTGTTATTATTCGGTTGAGAAGCTCTTATCATCCAGTCTGCTGTCCAAAAATCTGAAAGTTAGAATTTATAAAACAGTTATATTACCGGTTGTTCTGTATGGTTGTGAAACTTGGACTCTCACTCTGAGAGAGGAACATAGGTTAAGGGTGTTTGAGAATAAGGTGCTTAGGAAAATATTTGGGGCTAAGCGGGATGAAGTTACAGGAGAATGGAGAAAGTTACACAACACAAAACTGCACGCATTGTATTCTTCACCTGACATAATTAGGAACATTAAATCCAGACGTTTGAGATGGGCAGGGCATGTAGCACGTATGGGCGAATCCAGAATTGCATATAGAGTGTTAGCTGGGAGACCGGAGGGAAAAATACCTTTGGGGAGGCCGAGACGTAGATGGGAGGATAATATTAAAATGAATTTGAGGGAGGTGGGATATGATGATAGAGACTGGATTAATCTTGCTCAGGATAGGGACCGATGGCGGGCTTATGTGAGGGCGGCAATGAATCTTCGGGTTCCTTAAAAGCCATTTGTAAGTAAGTAAGTAAGTAAGTATATATATGCTTTCATGTGTCATTTAACTAGGTTACCTAGTAGACTAAATTCGGCCGGGGGGCCATCTTCAGAACTGGGTACTCTTCTTCGAACCTTCTGATTCCATTTCCTGTGGGAGTGCGTTTGTGTAATGTAATGTGGAGTCAAATAGTATGTGTGTTCTGAAACTGAGTTGTTTGTTGTGGATTTGATTTGGGTGTATTTTTGTGTGCCTGTATATTTCGTATTGTTCTAATGTGTTAGTTTCCGGTTTTTCGGTTGGAGATGTAGAATTTCCATGTCTGTGTCTATGTTTCTGTAGTTGTGGTTTGTGTTTGTGATGTGTTCTGCGTATGTGGAAGTGTGTTGTGATTTCGATATGGTTGTGATGTGTTCTTTGTAACGTGTTTGAAATGATCTGCCTTTCTGTCCTATGTAGAAATTGTTGCAGCTATTGAATGTGAATTTGTACACACTTGTGAGGTTGTATTTTTTTGTGTTGATATGCTCTTTTTTAGCGTGTTTTGTGTTGTGTATACCATGTTAATTTAATTTCTTGGATAAGGATGCAACAACTCAATTTCAGAACACACTATTTGACACTACATTACATTTCACAAACGCACCCCCACAGGAAACGGAATCAGAGGACGTGAAGACCACCCAGTTCAGAAAATTGCCACCAGGCCAAAACTAGTCAAGGCAAAACAGTTAATTAACACGTGAAAGCATATATACTTACTTACTTAAAAATGGCTTTTAAGGAACTCGAAGGTTCATTGCCGCCCTCACATAAGCCCGCCATCGGTCCCTATCCTGTGCAAGACCAATCCAGTCCCTATCATCATATACCACCTCCCTCAAATCCACCTTAATATTATCCTCCCATCTACGTCTCGGGCTCCCCAAAGGTCTTTTTCCCTCCGGCCTCCTGCATTTCTGTATTCGCCAATACGTGCTACATACCCTGCCCATCTACAACGTCTGGATTTAATGTTCCTAATTATGTCAGGTGAAGAATACAATGCGTGTAGTTCTGCGTTGTGTAACTTTCTCCATTCTCCTGTAACTTCATCCCTCTTAGCCCCAAATATTTTCCTAAGCACTTTATTCTCAAACACCCTTAACCTATGTTCCTTTCTCAGAGTGAGAGTCCAAGTTTCACAACCATACAGAACAACCAGTAATATAACTGTTTTATAAATTCTAACTTTCAGATTTTTTGACAGCAGACTAGATGATAAAAGCTTCTCAACCGAATAATAACACGCATTTCCCATATTTATTCTGCGTTTAATTTCCTCCCGAGTGTCATTTATATTTGTTACTGTTGCTCCAAGATATTTGAAATATTTGAATTTTTCCACCCCTTCGTAGGATAAATCTCCAATTTTTATATTTCCATTTCGTACAATATTCTGGTCACGAGACATAATCATATACTTTGTCTTTTCGGGATTTACTTCCAAACCGATCGCTTTACTTGCTTCAAGTAAAGAAAGCATATATATATATATATATATATATATATATATATATATATATATATATATATACTTTATATTCCGAAGTGATATAGTGTTAAAAGTTGTGTAATCCAGATGTATATACAATTTTTCGTAGATTATTTAATTACGCTGTATCAACTGAGAGATTATATAGCATAGCGATATATTTTGCGAGATAAGGCCAAGAATTCGAGATGTTTTACCTAGTGTTCTCCTTAAAATTGATGAAAACCTAACAAATATTGGAAGACGGAGAGTACATTGGACAAATCCCAACGAACGGACCATGTGGCTCATACTGTGGAGGTGTTATTGTTGTCGATGATGATGATGATGATGATGATGATGATGATGATGATGATGATGATGATGATGATGATGATGATGATGATGATATTTAAGTCTATTGTAATAATTAGTGGTCAAACGTCTTCAAAAAAGTTTTGAGCAATTGAGTTTAATACTTCCAATACATTTTCTCCTCGATTAATTAAAATGTGTCTGAGTGAAACGTACAGCAGAGTCCGTATAGGTCAATTTCTGTCAGATGCGTTTCCAATTCACTGTGGGCTAAAGCAACGAGATACATTATCACCTTTACTTTTAAACTTTGTTCTAGAGTATGCCATTAAGAAAGTCCAGGATAACAGAGAGGGTTTGGAATTGAATGGGTTACATCACCTGCTTGTCTATGCGGATGACGTGTATATATTAGGAGAAAATCCACAAGCGTTTAGGGAAAACACGGGAATTTTACTTGAAGCAAGTAAAGAGATAGGTTTGGAAGTAAATCCCGAAAAGACAAAGTATATGATTATGTCTCGTGACGAGAATATTGTACGAAATGGAAATATAAAAATTGGAAATTTATTTTTTGAAGAGGTTGAAAAATTCAAATACCTGAGAGCAACAGTAACAAATATAAATTATACTCGGGAAGAAATGAAACTAAGAATAAATATGGGAAATGCCTGTTATTATTCGGTTGAGAAGCTTTTATCATCCAGTCTGCTGTCAAAAAATCTGGAAGTTAGAATTTATAAAACAGTTATATTACCGGTTGTTCTTTATGGTTGTGAAACTTGGAATCTCACTTTGAGAGAGGAATATGGGTTAAGGGTGTTTGAGAATAAGGTGCTTAGAAAACATATTTGGGGCTAAGAGGGATGAAGTTACAGGAGAATGGAGAAAGTTACACAACACAGAACTGCACGCATTGTATTCTTCACCTGACATAATTAGGAACATTAAATCCAGACGTTGTAGATGGGCAGGGTATGTAGCACGTATTGGCGAATACAGAAATGCAGGAGGCCGGAGGGAAAAAGACCTTTGGGGAGCCCGAGACGTAGATGGGAGGATAATATTAAAATAGATTTGAGGGAAGTGGGATATGATTATAGAGAATGGATTAATCTTGCTCAGGATAGGGACCAATCGAGGGCTTATGTGAGGGTGGCAATGAACCTCCGGGTTCCTTAAAAGCCAGTAAGTAAGTAAGTAAGTACTACATTTTCTCATGAAAGTGGAAGTAATTAAAAAAAAACTCAGTTTTGACACATGCATAATTTGAATTCGATTGAGGTCATATTAGAATAAAAATGTCCTGAAAATCGACTTCTAAATCGAGAGTGTCACCTTAAATATCCCTAAAGCCTCACTAAAATATACTAAAGAACATGAGTTGTGTGTTGTGAATGCAATTAAACATGTACTCGGGAATCAGGTCTCTAAACTGGAGCAATGCTTCACATCCGGACAACAAAACAGAGTATTGTCACACAGATAATATGATAGCTATTCCTGTTCATGCATGATATGGGGGCGGCGAGACTTGATAGGAGTAGAAACAAACCTACATCTGAATGCCTGCCTCAACCTTGCCACTTGGCTGCGGGCGCACGGTCCTGTGTACACACATGCACACAGACAGAGCTGTTTGATGCTGATGCTTCGTGTCAAATGAACCAATTACTGGGAGCAAACATAGACACAACACTTAGCCCAATATTGACAATGCACGGGCTTGTAACAGTCTGTACCTTGCGTTCTATATTCTCGTCGACTCTTCAAAATTTCTTGCCGTTTTAAATTGAATTTCTATTGTGACCGACGCCACAACAAAATAAATTTCAACCTTTTTTTTTATAACTGCAAATCTATTTCTAAAGTTTAATTTTCTCACTGTAAGAAATTTAAAAAAAGAAAGGGACACGACGAATGTGGAATAAACTGTCTCTCGAGCTTTCCTTATCCGTCGGATTCGGTCCCCGGTCAGGTCTGGGTGGAATTTGTGGCGGACAAAACACACTTTGCAGAGGGATTTTCTCGGGGTACTCCTGTTTCCCTCTTTCATTTCACCAAAACTCCATTTCCCCTCATTTCATCTATCATCTGTATTCATAAAATATTTTGATATGATACCTCTTGCACAAAAGGGGAGATCTATAACTGAAACTTGATTAATATATTTCAGTATTATTTGTATTTATCCTGGTAATAATGAACAGTTTGACTCGTAGAAATTTTGTTTTTCAGCATTAACTTCCCATGATTGTATGAGAAGATTCGAAGAGAACGGCAGTTACGTAGACCTTCGTCTCCGCCCTACTAACAATAATGCATAACACGTCAATATGGCGGTTGCTGTCGTCTGCGTTACAACGAACTTTTCTGTTGATTTTCGAGTTCGTCATTTTTTTCCTGGCTAGTATACGCTTATTCAAGTTGTGTTAACTGCCACTAAGTGGTTTTATATTTTATTTTATCTGTCTTAGTATTTATTTTATTATTGTAAATATTTTTGTTTTATTACTATTATTATTATATTATTATTATTATTATTATTATTATTATTATTATTATTATTATTATTATTATTTTAATTAATTTGTATTACTATCTTTGTATCATCTCCTTCACGGTTATTCTATTATTATTATTATTATTATTATTATTATTATTATTATTATTATTATTATTATGGTTGTTACTGTTATTTCTATCATCAACATTATTATTGATCTCTGTAAAAATTTATGTAGACTACTAGACTGTACCCGAGCACGAGCATATGCTCATTTCGGGCATCAATTCATATGTATCATTTCAAATGTGAATAAATTAGAATTATAATTAGAATTAAAAAGTTAAACTTGCATCTGCAGGCCTAATAGTAGATTAAAGGGAGGCTGAGGTAGAGTAATGTCTGTGGGTAATATGGGTTTCCGACGCTGATCTAGGTTTTAAGAACTTGCGGCTGCGGCTCCAAGCTCTGGGTTCGGGCTCGTCTGTAGCCGATCGGATCGTACCTGCAGGGCCCAGGAAGGATGGCATGCCTGTCAGCGTCGAATTCATAAATGTAACCGGGCCACCCATCGGACTTGAACAATAATCGCATATCATCGTAGAGCGTAAAATAGACCTGAAAGGACTATTTCCTGTCCGGGTGGTCATTTGCTCGATTCCCCCCCCCCTCTACCACCCGATTCAGCTTGCCTCTCTGTAAAGGCTAGTGGCTGAAGTGTTAGGCTTTTTCCTGAAAATATTTTGTGTTCGGAATTGGAAGTCTAGCCTACGTAATATTATGCAGCTGCTTAAAATAATTTAAAGGAAAGGGTCCCGTAAAGTAAGTAAATGTCACGTGACTTCCCCCGTTTCGCCGACCCTGCGACATAACCACTTGGTCGGACAGTAGGCCTACGTGCAAGGATCCATCACGGATCCAACCCTCGTGAAATCAATCAATCCCTCATCGTATCTTGCATAATGTTAATCATAGTTTTTCCGGCATGTGGCCGCTCGTGGACCCATATAGAAGCCATCCTGAAAACTGTAGTATTCACCTCGCCATCTTTCTGGAATGATTAGGAATTTTCGTGTGTTGAGGTTTCTCTCAGATCCGCCAGATGTTCCCATTATGATACACCTCGAATTATGTCCGTCAATGTCATGGACCTAATTTTCATGCACAGGTTTCTTTTGCAGCAAAAATAAACAGGTGTACTGGGACTTTTCATCCACTGCGTTTAATAAAGTTAATAGATTTTAAATCAGCAATGCAAGCCACAGCTTCAAATATAAGAACTACTACTAAAAAGACAAAATGGAATAAGGAATTTCATTAAAATGCTTTATTTAAATTGGTTAATTACGACGCTTTATCAACTGCTATGGTTGTTTAGCGTCTGAATGAGATGAAGGTGATAATGTCAGCGAAATGAGTCCGAGGTTCAACGCCGAAAGTTACTCAGCATTTGCTCTAGTGCTGCTCATCGGAGTGACTACTACCGCGGAGAAATCGGAGATTACGAATAAAGCTCTCCACCGGTGATCTCCGGTACTATCGTAGGAGGAACAGGGAACAAAGGAGGGATGCGGTGGTTCGGAGCGAAGCGAAGTTGGAGGACGTAGAGCTCAAGGACGACCGGCGCTTACGGACTGAGGGTAGTTGTGAGTGGAATTAAATGGCACCAAATCGTATATCCGTCGCATGGAAATTCTTTAATTTAGTTGAAGATAATAATAAAGTCGCACGCTGTGAACTTTGTGGACGAATTTACTCTAAGGGTGGAGGTACTTCGAATTTGTTAGACCATTTGAAGCGATCGCACAATCGCGAACTTGAAGAAAGTAAGTAAGTAAATTTAACTGTTTAAAACACTTTTGAACTCTTTTAAAAAGCGTTTTTACTTTGATTTATATATAAAAGTTCTAATAAATAATTTCGTGGTTTTGTGTGCAGACAGAGTAACATTGTGAATGAGAAACTGAAAAGTAGAAGAATTTCAGCAAAAAACGACCCTCTAAGATTGATCCAGCATATTGCTACGAGATGAAACTCCAAACTTCAGTGATGAGTCGCTTACTTGAAATGAAATATGAGTTTGTGATTGTGTTGCCAGAAATGCCAAACGCTCCTAGGACGCTAACAGGTTCGTATTTGGAAATCTCTATGTCGTGGACCAGGTTAAATAGATTCTCTGAGTAGGTCTAAATTTTAAAATATAGGTATGTAAGTGTTTAGGCTAACATTAAGAGTCGCGGTTGTGGTACTCGTACTTGCTGTCAAAAATAAATTATTACCATTCAGACACACATTGACGGTTAATTAGTGATATCATCGTTTTCGTAGTTTTAAAATTAAGGAAAACATTTGATACGATTTTTTAAACTGCTTTAGTGTTATTGTTCCAAAGGTCCACAGTCTAGAAAAAAAGTCTTGAAATTTTTATAAAACGTAACTTTCGAGGCAATAAAAATCATACATAACTTATATGGAATATTTAAAAGGCAACTTGAGTTATTGGATTAAAATATTGAGTTTCATTCTTAAACTAAAGAAACGTGTGGTAATAACATAACTACAATTATCTTTAAGTTGATATCCGCTTATATTTTTTATTACAGATGAAGAGTGACGAGTTTTAGAAGAGACAGTTCAAATACTGACACCCTTCAACACAATGATCACAATCGTGTCTGGTGAAGAATCTTAATAATTTATTTTGGACAGTAAACTTTAAACCATTGATACCACACGTTTCTTTTGTTGCATTCTGAAGCTCCGTTAATATATTTTACGTTAATCTAAACCGATTAGAATAATAATTGACAAAAACTGTTTGTGAATAAACGAGTGTTTCCAGGAAAATTATAAATGTTTACATTAGCTACTGAAAAGCTTTACTTTTGCGTTAGTTTTCAGTTAATTTTATTGTTATTAATTTGATCAATGACATAAAACTAATATGCCTTTCCATATACACTATGAATTTCAAGACTAGAAAAAAAATCTGTCAGCTAACATAGTACATAGGTACTTCAAGCAAAACAAGAAAAAAAGAAGAACCGAAGAAAGAGAGAGAGAGAGGTGAATAAAAAAGAGACAATAAACAACAAAAAATTACACACTTATTCTAGAAGATACTCGGACGTCAGCGGACTCCAATCACTATCTGATCCGATTAAAGGAATGCTCAGCGGAAAGTGTATGTCTGCGCCGCAGCACATATACAACCTGCGCGGCATCAATCGGAGGTAACCGGAGGTCTCCGATTGAAAGCGTACAAACAACCGCTCCGGAGAAAAAACTAATCATAACCAGCACTAATTTGCTCTTAATGAGTTTGAGAGGAAAACCTCAGAAAAAACTTCAACCAAGATTTGAACCCAAGATTTGAACCGACGGTCAGACATGCTAATCGTGCACAATTTAAATACTTGAAAATACTGAGAAAAAAATGTACAATTAGTGGGTACCAACATATATTAGCATAAATGGAGATGACGATGCTGATAGACCAGCATAAAAAGCTCAAGGCTGTATTGTCAAAATCAAGTACTCAAATACTAGCTAACAAAATCGAAGTTAAATCACAGATATTTAATATTACATAAAACCAATCAGGAATTACACAGAAATAAGTAAGTATTTGAGAAAAAACAGGAAGAAACTTAGAAAATAAGTCATGGTAAACTACCGGCTGAATATAAGACATGACTGCCTTGCACCACACCTTGTGGGGTATGAATCTACAACATAGAAGAATGCACATTATCTATGGGGAAAGAATATCTTTAGTGTACGAAACTCAAAAAAGTGATGCAATAAATAAAAAACATTTGAGCGAGCGCTCTGTACTGAGAAGAAAGAAATAAAATGGGTTATTAATCCATAACGTCGCCATTGGAAACCAACCAACCACAATTAATATGAAAAATACATTTTATAAACAATTATGATTGTCTGCAGTCTACTCAGGCTTCCGTCTGCGTATGATGACGACAGTGAATTTAATAGAAATTCACCCGTCACAGACCTAATCGAAGGTTTAATTCCCTGTATCCTCGCAATAGGCAAGCCAAGTTACTTTCATTTATCGGTACCAAAAATCATTAGAACCACACGTTTAATTTGGGTATCATTGTGTCATTCGTAAATATTCTTAACTCAATAACGTTTAAAATGAACACAAAAGCCCGTCTTCATCCATTCTAGAAGCGAGGGGTTCATTTGTATCTCGAGACGCCAGAATGTTAAAATGTATTATTGATCCTACAGCTACAGTACACCTGGGACAACACTTCGCTCATGAAGACGGTCCGGTATTGGCTTTCCAGTGGCAGGCATTGTACGACTGGATTCCGCTACATCTCAGTTTCATATACACCTTCAAATTCTGCAGCCCACTAAACGAAAAAGAACAAGTGCTATCGACCGTAATAGACCCGGAGTCTCGCTTAGATGTCAAGATCTCAGAAACAGAACTTCGAGGACTAAGATGAAACAAAATTCACATCTGAAAGAAGTTACAGAAATAAATATTACGTCTCACTCTACGTTTTGTAACTGAACAGATAACAATATTGTTTTTTTCCTAGGCGTTTCGGTTCCTGCAACTCGTAATAGACACAGAAAGATCCATAGTTTCGGAGCTACTAATTAAATCAATCACCAAAAAAAGCTACCACTAATTGAGGTTCTGGCTGATATGTCCTGTATATCCCTATAATGTACTTACATATTCTAACATCGTAATTATTCTATATTTCGTTGGGAACATATTGTAATCCTATCCGTGAGGTCTCAAACCAGATTTAATTCCTTTTTTTTTTTACTTTATTTTACGATGCTGTATCAAACACTAAGTTATTTTAACTTTATGGGATTGATGGTAGTGAGATGGTATTTGGCGAGATGAGGATTCGCCGTAGATTATCTGACATTCGCTTTACGGTTGGGGACAACCTCGGAAAAAACCAACTAGGTAATAATCCCAAGCGGGAATTGAACCCACACCCGAGCTCGACTCCCGATCAGCAGGCAAGCGCCCTAGCCGACTGACATTCCTAATTCCTTAAGGATAGTCCAAGGCATGACGTCACAGACTAAAAAACTACGGCAAGGGACAGTGACCATGAATCACATTTTTTTCGAAAAGTAGAAAGGAACAAAATAACAGAGAACTCTTCTTTCTGCGTTACTACAGCGATTCTTCACAGTAAAAATTCATAAACACAGATGTTCCATTAATATAAAATGATGTATTGTACTAGTAAACTGTTATTCACTGGAATTTATGCTGTAGTGGTACACTTCTGTTTCAAAAGTGGTGATATTGAAACTTATACAACACAATTCACACGATGAAGAATGTGTGGAACGGAGGAAAATTCTCTCCGGCACTGGGATTTGAACCCGGGTTTTCAGCTCTACGTGCTGACGCTGTATCCACTAAGCCACACCGGATTCCCATTCCGATGCCTGATTGAATCCTCTCAGTTTAGGTTCCCTTTAGTGGCCAACTCTCATGCACTGCGTCACAGATGTATGACCGTGGCACAATGTCCAACACATTAGAGGTGCACTCATTACGAGTGACTAAGTGGCCGGGATCCGACAGGCTGAGCGCCGTCTTAAATCACTAAATAATTATTTTCGCATATATTATTACGATGTACCGAAGTATACATAATATTTCCATGCACAAATTCTGCTTCATATATGATGAAAACCCGGGTTCAAATCCCGGTGCCGGAGAGAATTTTTCTCCGTTCCACCCATTCTTCATCATATGATGACGCAGAATTTCTGCATGGAAATATATGTACTTCGGTACATCGTAATAATACAATTCACATGGTAAATCAACATATCATGTGTCATAAAATATTGCGATGTAGCTCTCAGTCTACAAATAAAATAACCCGACTGTTATATTTTGTTGTTTAATATCGTAACATTACTATTCGATTTAATTTCACAGCTAATGAGTGCGAAGACTTTTTATACCAAAACTGATATTGATAAAGTTTTGTTAGGTTCGTATTAATACAAAACAGAATTGGCTGGACATAATACGTGGAAAAACGAATTCAGGCTCGTTCTATCATAGCGTTGTAGTAAGTCTTTATAGGCTAGCTTCCACACGCAACTTTACCAAGACACATTGCATTAATAAACAAATAATTAAGTAAATAAACACGTCATTTCACTAACAGATGGCAGGGAAGAAATAATACCCACAACTTTGGAAGGGTCCATGTTGTTTTTGTGGCAAAACGAGACTATAAATTGCATACGCCGTTAAAGCTGTAGCAGATAAAGCGCCGTAAAATAGTTTGATATATTCTGTGAAGGAGGGGGGATGTGGGGTGAGGTCGGTCGGGGAGGAAAGCTTGTGTGAGCGCCACAATTCATTCGCACTGCATCATACGAGACGTACTAGCTTGCTACACAACAGCAAGCACAATTGGTATTATAAACTCCTGTGGAACTGTGTTTGTTCAGGTAGCAAGTTTAATATACACTGGCACACAAACTACCAAAATACACGCTGCTGGGATTTGTGAATTTTCCGCAGGGTATCGTTGCGTCCCTTCAGAAAGTCTCCGTTCTTTGTTTTGTCCTGCCATGTCGAAGATATTTAACGTATAAAAGCCACAAAGTGGATACAAACTTAGCGTCCTCCTGATGGAATATTGTAGGTTTGATATAGCATTTTAGCCTTCCACGGTTATTATGCTAACAGACTTTTGGGTAATCCACCGTGTGCTGGCGTATCTTCAAAGAATCGGAACTGAAGACAGGTTCTATCTGCAAGCCAATATTGTACGTAAAACGTGGAGGGTCAACTACTCTATTGGGCTGCTTATACTATTAATTGATCCCACATACAACAAATAATTGGAAAAAGATCCAATAAAGACAGTATAAAGAAGACCATTTCACTTACAAAAGAGTTCAAACTTCTTTCTTCAGAAAAAAAAAATAATAAGGGTTCACCGCTGTGGAGTCGGTATGGCATAGTTGCGCCCCACGGTAAATTAGGAGGCCTAGGCATTGCATAGTTGCGCCCCGAAGAAGTCAGGTAGCAGAATAGACATGGCATAGTTGTGCCCTGAAGAAGTCAGATAGTAGGATGGACATGGCATAGTTGCGCCCTGAAGAAGTCAGGGCCTTTTTTATTTGTACACCGATATCTTAACCCTACGGTACAGGGTTTCGCAAATCGAAACTTAGAACCATTATGAATTATTAACTCTTTACCCTTTTTACTAAACTTAACATTCATTTTAAATTAACCTCACTATACGCCACAGATGGTGCGGAAATCACTAATAAAATGTCAAGATTGCTAAGGCCCCATATTCCAACGACTCACTCATTTGAATAGATCAGCTAATAAAGGACTGTCAACTTCATGGTGTTCATTTTTACGGTAAACTATCAATAATCACTGCATAAACAGTAGAAAAACAGTTAAAATACTTCATGGTGTTCACTTTAACGGTACCGATAATGAATATTAAATAGAATAAGAAATCAGTAACATTGGTTCATTAAGAGTCTCGAGTTCCCGTAATGTCTTTTTCTCTACCTATTTCATCGGGGCGCAACTATGCCATGCCCCTTTTCTCTATCTGATGGGAACGGGGCGCAACTATGCCCACAAAACAGGGACCCTTTTTTATCTGCTGCATCTTACCTGATCGTGGGGCGCAACCATGTCCTGCCCTGTGGAGTAACGGTTAACATGCTGACCGTAAAACGAGCGGGTCCAGGTTCAAATCCTGGTTCGGTCAAGCTACCTGGCTGAGGTTTTTTCCGGGGTTTCTCCTCAACCCATCAAAAGAAAATGCTGGGTAACATTCGGAGCTAGACCATGGAATCACTTCGCTGGCATTACCACCTTCATTACATAACAATTTCAGTTGATAAAACGTCGTAAAATAAATCACTTAAAGAAAAAACTAAAGAAAAGGCTAGCGATGGGCTTCGTACAGAGTGCGGCTTTATATCGGGCAGAAATATGGGCATTTCGACGAAGTGAAGAGAAACGACTGGAAGCATTTTAAATGTGCATACAGGGAAGAATGTAGCATATGAAATGGACAGACAGAATAAGAAATGAAGCTGTGCTACAGAGAGTGAGTGAAGAAACAATAATACCGAAACTTACCAGGAAATGAAAATAAATTGGCTGGGCCACTGGCTAAGAAGACACCGCCTAGTGAAGGATGCACTGGAAGAATGGAAAATGATAAAAGAAAGTTACAGGCAGAAAAAGATATAAGGTAGGCCTAACAGATAACATTAAGATATATAAATCGTAGGAAAGGGAAGGTGAAAAAGAGGGAATATTGAAGAATGCTGAGTTTGCAGTATAAGAACTACCCTTTGACAGGATAATATGAATGAATTGATTCTTCCTTCATTATATGTCAGTTTTACTCCCTTATATTTGAGAAGTGATTATCTGAATTATACGGGTCTAATCCGCCATGACGTGAACAAAGATTTATAAAATAAATAAATAAATAAATAAATAAATAAATAAATGAATGAATCAATCAATCAATAAGTAAATAAATAAATGATAAATGAATGAATAAATAAGTAAATAAATAAATAAGTAAATAAATAAATACATAAATGAATGAATAAATAAATAAATACATAATTAAATAAATAAATAAATATATTCTACGGGTGAATCAATAATTTTGTCGCGACTCTATCCACATACGCTTAGATAATATATACTTTATACTTTGTATGTCTCATTTATTTTGAAATGCTGTTCACATTTTATTATGCTTTTTTCTTTCTTTCTGTATGTTATATATTATGTCTGATTTCTACTTACTTGTTGTTTACATTTTATTATTATTATCTTATTCAGTTTTGTGTGTAAAATTGTAGTGTACTTTGTAAATTTGTAGTGTTTTTGTAACGCAGTTTTACTCCTGGTTGAGTGTTAGAGAAGGCCGTATGGCCTTAACTCTGCCAGGTTAAATAAATTATTATTATTATTATTATTATTATTATATCTCTATTGTTTATCCATAATAATAATTATTCTAAGTAAACTTCTTGATTAAAGTGACTGTTAAATGAGGCAATTTATATAAGAAAATTGACAGTAGCGAAGTTGAACTACTTGGATATCTGCAATAGAAAAGCTAGCTCAGTAGCGTAATGGTTTTCTGTCCGTGCGGACCAAATTTCGAATTCAGAGATTGACGATTTCTTTCTCGAACTCCTACAGAACTGGGTTAGTACGATATCACATTCCCATCTAAGACAACACAAAACATCACATTGGAAACCAACGAATATCAATTTCTTACATATGATTGAAATCTATGTAGATAAATTTCACTCTATATGCTGTACGCTTTTGCTGTTACATATACCCTTTCTGGAATACAGTTAGTCACTCCAGGAAAATTATAGGGCAGTGTGAAAAAGGGCGGAAATTCCTTTTGCGTTCGCCAGTTAATCATTTTCGAACCCATTTTTATACCGACGCTGAATTTCCGCTGTCGTTAAATAATCAATAATCTACACCCCGTTGCTCCTCCATGTAGCCAAACATTCAAGTATGTGGCGACGGCATTTTATAGAAGTTGTGTTGGCATCTTGGTTGGAGATACGGTATTTGCATTTTACTACACAGAAAGCGACGAAACTATTTTTTCTTTCTCGTTAGAAAAAGTACTGTGATGCTTCTAGGAATTGATTTAGAGATTTTCGCGAATATAAACATTTTCAGTATCTCTAATATCGAGAAAGTGTAGTCCGACAGGGAGGTGGTATTTGGCGAGATAAGGTCTAGGATTAGCCATAGATAACCTGACATTCGCCTTACAGTTGAGGAAAGGTCTCGGAAAAAGCCAACCAGGTAGTCATCCCAAGCGGGAATTAAACCCACGTCCGAGTGCAACTCCGTATAAGCAGAAAAACGCGCTAACGCCTGAGCTATGCCGGTGGCAGCGTCTATTTTTCATTTTTTATACATATATTTCTCTCTTACATGAAATTTTTGAAGGAAAAAAACATATTTTTTTCTATGTTATGAATCTTTCAAAATTCAATAAATCAAATAAAACTAAAATAAAATTTATGTATATAATATATTACTCCATTACATTATTGCATAATATTTTGTATTTATTTTACAACTGTATTATTTTAATACTTTTTCACTTCAATTTATTATTGTTTAAAGGGGGCCATCGGCCCTTGTACTTTCTAGTTAACCGAATCTTCTATGTTTTACCTGATATAATTTCATTATATTTCTGGTATTATTATTTCTTGTATTACTATTTTGATATTCATTACTTTATTTTTGCTTACGTGTATCTGATTTTATTAAAATTAAACAATTAAATAATTATTTTAGTCTAGACTTAAACTTGTAATATTACTTTTGTGCGAGATCGTGCGTATTTGCTTGGTTTCCGCACAAAACCAATCCGCGAAAAGTCTAAAATTCCACATTCAGTATTCCCAACCTAACACACATAACAATTTCCCTCTTCTTACCGCTTAAGTGACATATTGATTTTACTGCTTTAGGCTTTTAACATATTATTTTTAGAGACGTTCAATGTGGTAATAATTATAAATTGGAAACTTACCACTGCAATTTCACCTAAATTGCACTGTTAATTATTGTTTTTAAATATTTGCAAAAATTAAGTAAACTCTACAACTCCACTAAAGTTACTGCATTCGTGATGCAAGTAACATTAGGGAAGCCGTGAAAAAATCAACAAGATTCCAGACTCATCATAGACTGGGGAAAAAAAAAAAAAAGACAGACGTATATCACGGCCTGCTGGAGTATAGTAAACACAGAAAACATTTTAAAGCAACAATGTTGAAGATAGATATTTTTGTTTTGCAAATTTGCCGTCATTGAACAGAAACCAAGATGGAGATTTCATTGCAACTAATTAGAAATTCCTCTTTCAGGTATGTAATAAACGATCTTCGCACAAAATAATGTACGATACACGAGCGGTATGTTTTCTTTCAATTCTCGGAAATTAAAAAAGCTCAACTACGTTTCGCTTTTTCAAACTTTTCCTCGAACACGAAAACTTCAACATACCGCTCTTGTGACGCATATTACTATTTAATTATTCCATGTACACTCTACTCCCGGCCACAAGCTTTTGCTTCATCGGGAGTGCCAACCAAAAGTGTACCATTATTATTATTATTATTATTATTATTATTAATCCAAAAATATAATATATTATATACTAGTTACTTGCAACTCAAATATTTAAACCGTTTTGCAATTATACTCATATGTATCTTTGTTTTTGGAATAGTTATTTTGTTCACTGTTCTTGCACTAAGCGAATTCTTTAGTCGGAGTTGAAACGAAATTACATATGTTGAAAGGGAGTGTGTTGTTCAATGAAATGTAAAAGTGATTTTCCTAAACATAATTTAAAAAATGTTTCGCGCTTATCTGCCGCTCACCTTTGATCTTGTAATTGGTGACTTATCTACGAAATCAACATTAGCGTAACTGACGCTGATACTGATATTATAATACCATAGCCTGGGAATACAATAATTACTGCAACATCATCGTCTGCATCATAATCAACACTAGGTTGATGTATTGCCATATGAGGGATCAAAACATATAGGCCTAATCATGAACGTGTTTTTCAACTGGCGTTAACGAGTTTCTATTCCCTCTTGTGAGAGTTTCGGTGAAAATATTGTTGTATTGAAATTTAAACAGTAAACAATACACGATATCATCTCGTAGGCCGCTTTTGTAATGACTTTTTAACCACACAGTAACACGAATTGCTCATTTCTATTCTGCTATGTATTTAGCTCGGTCTCGTTGACGTCACAGCCCCCCTTCCAACCTCAAAACAAAAATATTAACTATTGTACCACATAGCTAATATAATCAATAATTCACGGTGCGCACGTATGCTAATAGCATTAAGTAGATTTTGATTCTGTTTTTATTTTATTCCTTTCCATAATACTCGCTTTTCAATAATTAACAACAGCTGTAATGCTCTGATAATTTAACTATTCTAATATTACCGTAAGCATTTCTAGAACAGTGTAATGTACTAACAGAGAGCGTTTGGTTACGCAAATAATACAGAATACTTAGAAGCTATTTGAAATTCGAAGCGCTACGGTTTAAGTCCGAATTAGGGCATGATTATTTATCTTTTGTCAATGTTGTCATCGCGATGATATATCTTTAAATTTGGAGCCTTTGATTTTACTAATCCTTGCTCTCATGGAAATTTCGACATTAGGAAATTCAATAGTGAGAGTTATAATTGTTACTAGTGTTGTGGGATTTAATCGGTTAATCTAATCTATTAATCGATAAATTATTGTTGTAAGATTAATCGATCAAAACTATTTAATCGAATAATCCAGTCGATTAAAATTAATCGGTTTAGTTAATATTAATTATTATTTTGTTAACACAAACTTATACTAAAAATTCCGACAATATTTCTCTCGGAAATTGCTTACTTGAAAGCCCAATAGTACTATTATTTTCTAACTGTAAACCAGGTAGCGTAGGGAAAATGTTTGTACAAACATTTCAGAAAGAGATGGAGATATGAGGACAGATACCTAGTCTACCTCTATTGAAAGTTGAAACACAATGCGATACCCTTATTAAGTTTTATGGTTTTCCAAGAAAACTTCCACCTTGTTGTCAGCTCATCTTCCTAGCATATGAAATATATACTTTTCTGGGATTCGTCCCCCCCATCCCTTATAAAATATATATGTTTACACCTAGTGCAAGTGAGAGTGTAACTACCTTCTTCTCTTTCTAAAATCTGGTAATTCGATTACAATAGGAGCCAGTCTTGTTTCGACCGCTGTAGTTTTGCAGTTGCAGTTTCTGTACTGAGTTTGTATAGGCCTATGAAGGTTGTATTAAATTTGATAAAGAAAAAAAAAATCAGTTTTCTGTGATTTGTGAAAAGTGTAAACTCCATTATGTCATATGAGAATTTTAGAGGTGAACTCGGTGAAACGTTTGAATTTAAACTGAACGATCGTGGAGAAGCGCTTGACAGAAAAAAAAAGTTTTTTCGTGTTTAGTGATGCAGGAAACATTGTTACTAAACGTAGAGCGGCACTTAATTTGGAGCATGTGAATGCACTCACATGTTTAAAATCATGGATGAAGCAGTATTAACTAGGTGAGTCTTAATACTTTTTGTTATTTATGTTTGTCGCAAAACTTCCCGGAGAAATTGACACAAATCATAAGCCTCATAATAAATATGTTAGTAAGCAATTAAAATAGCTGTTTTGTAGTATAATGATACAATATATATATACAGATATACAACATTTAATCCTTATGCTTGTAACTGAACACAAGTTAAATTTAACAATAATTGCGTATTACAGTACACTAAAACATTTTTTCAACTCAATCAAAACTCGATTAATATATGGATCAAAACTCGATTAATCGATTAAATTAAAATAGTTAATCGATTAAATATTTTGATCGATCAACAGCACTAATTGTTACAAGAGTAATAATGTTCCGAATTAAATTTATGTTAACTTCAATACCTCTGCGTGCACGGAGAGTTAGTTCATCACAATACATCACAGACTAAGTGTTCCTAAACGTAAAATTCCAGGGAGTTTAAATCAGGAGAGCCAAGCAATTGCTCCATCTATATCAATCCAGCGCCTAGGATAATTTGCATTAAGATGCCTGAAGCTACGGGAAATCATTTGGGGATGCAAGAGTTATTCAAATCAAAATCAACTAGCTGGGGCCAGTTTCTCAAAAATGCTAGATTAGTAGTTCACCAGTTACTAGTTACCAGAGTATATTTCACCAGCTCTAGTAGATTCTGTTTCTCAAACTATTTTACCAGTCTAGTAACTTGTGACAATGTTTCACTAGTCACATGACCTGTTTCACTAGTCAGCTGATTAAGTTCATTGGTTTATAGTCATTGGTAGATATTTTTATTTGAGGTTAGAAAGCTAAATTGTTTGTTTTGGTTTTGCTTTCTCTTTTCGGTTGAAATTCCATCAATTAAAAGCAAATTAACTATACTCAATATGATTAATGAATCGAAGGATATATTATTCGGTGCTTTTTCAAGCATATTAACAAAAAATGATAAAGTTAACGAAATGACAAGAAATTTTGTAATGTGTGAGGATAGGGAAATGATACCTCTGAACATAGATTATGCATACGTTAGGGACACTTACTCGCCCAACATTCAGAAAGCAATTTCGATAAGTACCAATTCAAGTTCACAGTACATATTATGTAGCTAGTGGGTCTACTTCCGACATGAATGTCACTTATGACTTGATGAAAAATTTGCTAATTTTTTAAGTCTAAATTTGATATATTCATAAATTATTGTCGTTTTATATTTAATTTGTAGGCTAAAGTTGATATCAGAAGTGGCAGTGGAGGAGGAAAGTCAGCAAAAATTACTGCAGTTGATGAATTGGTATTAGATTATTAGTAAAGAATTCTGCAAGTGTTGCTGGTCTAGGACAGAAAGACCTGATGGCATTGGAAAATATTCAACATCCCGATTTGTAGAACAATTTGTATTTTAAATTTTGCTGATAACGTATGACTTCTATTTGTTTGTCTTGTTATGGCAGGTCCCACTATATTTAACAACTCTTCAAGCTTTTCAGCACTTTACCTAAACTGTTCATTATATTTAAACAGTGCTCCCTTAAAGGAATATTTGTTCTTTCTCTATATAGTTTTAGCTCTTCTCACAACTACTTCTTCATCACTTCAATCAGAATCACGAAGCCACATAACTACAATATTTTGTTTTATTATCTGAGAAAGGTTGTCACTGGTAACTAATAGTATAGAAATCACCAGTCTTTAGAGTCTTGTAGGAATATTCCTGTTGAATAGTAGTATAATCAAATATATTAGCATTTTGAGAAACAGAATCACTTATGAACTGGTAAAATCGACCAATATTACTAGTCTCTGAACTGGTAACTACTACTTTACCCTTGTAGTTTCCAGAAACACAAACTTGTAAAATAAACTAATAATATTACCGTACAGACTAGTATTACTTGTCCAAGAGTTTTGAGAAACAGGCCCCTGGACACAACACTTCAAATAACAAAATATCAATTACACCCTTTAAATAGTATGTATAATATACAACCGTCTATTAGTATAGTCCTTAAGCCTACTTTTAAATACATTTTTGGTTATTGGTAAAGCCTTTAGTAAGTCTGCAGGTAAAGCATTCCAGTCCCTGATAACGATTGAGAAAAGAAAACATTCCAGTGTCCGTCCTCTGTCTTCTTTCCCTCAATTTATATGATTGGTCAAGCAATACTTAAAAGTATCCAGAGTTCGTATTGTAACATTGGCAACGGTGGAATTTTGTAATGTAAACAGTCGATTAGACTATTAGCATTGATTGGTATACGGTTTACGTTCAGCATGGCTTCTTTTCAGGTTACTAATGAGAATAAAATTGCAGTTTTTACAGACATAGGGGAGGAAAAGAACATCTGCATAATGAAGGCTGAGAAACTCCATAAATGTCTACTATTGCATGGAACTGACACACAATACCCATCCAATGCAAATCAATACAAAGTTATTGTCGAAGCAAGTCCAAGTGAGTTGGTAAGGTTAGCTTTTATCTGATGATATCCAGATATGACAAATTTTTCCGCAAATTTGGTACCTTCTCTATCCTTATTTTCCTTAAAAACAGTACAGCTGTGGGGTTTTGGACGAATTAAAGGTTATCTTGTTTGCTGAGTTCAAAATAACATAACGTCCTTATGAATATAAAAAAATTATATTCAGTTTCCTATAGAAAAATCGACTCAACGTAAAATATGGTTGTCCGTTCCTTTACTATACTGTGTAAGAGCAAATCGAGCAAACACTACTTGTCTCTTCTCATGACAGGAGTCCGATATCGGGTCTCTTTCATTGTAGTTTCAGTGTCTACATTACAAATAACGTAACACATCCATCGCTGGTACAATACGTTTAAAAACAGTTAGAAAGAAATTGGTTTATTTTGAAAACAAATGCACAGCGCAGGTCATGTGTTCCCTGGCAACAGATCGGATGACTACACGGATTTATACGCTACATTTCCTTCCACATATGGGTTAAAATAACCATAAATTCATCCATAACAACAGGCCCGGCTAATTACGGTACACAAAGCTTGCCTCATTTCAATTATGAATGTACAAAACAATAGAAGAGTATGACCTGATTCATTTTAAGGTTGACCCCTCTATTTAAAACTGATCTGTAGCATTCGCGAAAAGGGGAGCAATCACGATCACTCCATTCAGAACAGATTTAGCTCGAATTTTCTGCATAGCTAGTGAAACGCAAAAGAATCATAAAGTTTTGACTGACGGACCTATCTTCTTCTACTACTTGTTGGGTCTGTTACACGTCTTTGAATTCAGAAACAAACCAATAAGCCATGGGTATTTTTGCAGATAATGTGCCATGCGTATCGCTACTAGTAACAATATGAACTATAGGATATCATTTTCATTCTTCTCCCACTTTTAGGTAAGGTATATCGAATCTTTTATAAGTTATATATTTTTTTCACTATCAAAGCAAAAACCAAGCTAAATTTCTCAGAATAATATTCAGCACAGCTCTCATCTATATTTATAATGATACATCAGTCTCTATCAGAATTGTACTAAATTGAAGCGTGGTTAAACAAACATTGCTAACTGGAGTTGAATTTTGATCGAAAACAGAGAAATGGACTGAGTTCTATCTCTACTTCTGTTTTATAACATTGATCTCTTATTATTCGTGGTTTAGTGCTGATATAAGTTCACAGTACTATATGTGACAAGAGAGTAAAATATAAGAGAAAATCGTATTTATAGCGGGTCGGTTCGCAAGAAAGTTTTTTGTCATTCACACGTATCTTTCGTAACACCCGTAACCAAAACGATGGCCATAGAGAATCACAACAAGAAAATAATGAGTGTACGAAATTTTAAATCCGAACAGAGAGAGATGATGATGAAATTGTCAAACATAAGTCAGTTATAAAGAATGAAAAACGTATTCTATATAAATCATAACAGGAATTTTCAAAAAACTGTACATGACACTCTAAACATCAAATTAAGTTTTTCGAATGCGTCTTTTATTAATAGACCTAATGTATTGAAGCACGCATAAAGAAGACAATTTCCATTCAATATTAATTTCACTCGTAAACCATTTTATTACCTGTAAGTTATTGAATCGAAGAATTCTCGTTATTATGTAGTTAATCTGCCATGGAAGATCGTGTGACTCGTTCCTTACCTGAAAAGAAATAACGAAAATTAATACCAAATGGATGTCACACACACACTTCAATCAATTCTTTTTGAAAGAACGCATTTTTCTTCTCAATTACTGACATGTTTAATACTCCATTTAAATACCTATATTGTAGAAAATATTATCTGGTTTCTTTATTCTACATTTATAAACAAAAACAAAAATATTTGCAGATTCATTCATTCATTTAGTGATCTGCCCAAAGGCAGGACTTTCACTGCAAACCCAGCTTTCTTCAGTCTTTCCTATTTTCTGCCTTCTTCGTTTCCTCATATGATCCATATACCTTAATGTCATCTATCATCTGATATCTTCTGTCCAGAACTCTTCTCCCGTTCACCATTCCTTCTAGTGCATCCTTCAGTAGGCAGTTTCTTCTCAGCCAGTGACCCAACCAATTCCTTTTTCTCTTCCTGATCACTTTCAGCATCACTCTTTCCAACACAGCTTCATTTCCTATTCTGTCTGTCCACTTCACACGTTCCATTCTTCTTCATATTCACATTTCAAACGTTTCTATTCGCTTCTCTTCACTTCGTCGTAATGTTCATGTTTCTGTCCCATACAATGCCGCACTCCATACAAAGCACTTCACTAGTCTCTTCCGTTGTTCTTTTTCGAGAGATCCGCAGAAGATGTTCATTTTTCTACTAGAAGCTTCCTTTGTCATTGCTATCCTCCTTTTGACTTCCTGGCAGCAGCTCATGTGACCCCAAGTATTTGAAGCTGTTTACTTGCTCCACTGCCTCATTTAGAATTCGCAAGTTTATCTTCTGTATTTTTCTTTCTATGATCATGGTCTTCATCTTATTTGCATTCATCTTCATTCCATACTGCTCACAGCTGTCATTTAGCTCCAGCAGCATATCTTTTAGTATCATTTCCTCTTCTGCTAACAACGCCATATCATTAGCAAATCTTATGCACTTTATTCTTCTTCCTCCTACTATCACTCCTCCCATGTTCTGAAAACAGGTCTTCACTAAATCCTCCAAGTAGATGTTGAACAGGGTAGGCGATAAAAACATCTTTGACGTACTCCGCACCCAATTTCACTTCCTTCTGACATTTCTTCTCCTATCCTGACTTTCACTCATTGTTTCATATAAGATTACTGAACAGTCGTCTCTCTTTCCAATCCACACCAATTTTCTTTAGGATCGCCTTCAGTTTAATCCATTCCACTCTGTCAAAAGCTTTGTCTAGGTCCACAAATAGTATATACACTTCTTTATTCTTCTCTAGGTATCTTTCGCCGATTGTTCGTAGCAGTCCAATTGCATCTCTCTTCCTGAAGCCAAACTGCTCTTCTTGTAACTGTTCTTTCATCCTACAATATAATCGTCGATTTAGTATTCGCGAGAGAATCTTCCCCGAATGAAATATTAGGATGATAGTCCTGAAATCCTTACATTTCTTGGCATTATTTTTCTTCGGTATTGGAATAGCTACCGCATTTATCTTTCCCAAAAAAAAAAACTCCAAACAAAAACTTGCAGATTATCTGTATTTAAATATGTAAATAAACTTCAAATAAATTTAAACGAACTCCATCAAAGCTGAGCAACCCTACACTTAATACAGCATCATCAAGTAGCCGATAAATAATACAACATTCTTCATTGTTGACCTAAGAGTTAAAAGCAATAAATAATTTGTAGAAAAGTAATGTATCACTACGGAGCACAATACAATTACTCTGCACTCTAACTTTCTGTAGATAACATCTAAGTTCCTATTTCATAAATCGGGAAAGAGGAACAATCCTGCAATGTAACGTTACCGTCGAATTAGTTTTTTTTTATTGTTTGTTTATACGCTGAAATTGCAAGTGCGGCAGGAACAATGCTGACAGAGACATAGTGTTGAGGGAGGGGAGGATTCACACTGGGATCTGGCCTCGCACGCCTTTATCTATCTATACAAGTTCACAACAAGAGGAAATCATATAAGTGAATGATTCATATGTATGCATTGCCTTGATTATTATGGAGATATAACCTCCGTTTAAGCTCTGTGATTTACGCTCTCTGCAAGGTTAAGTTATCACTTTCACGGGGCATGGGATCAGTTCATACAATCCCCTTTTATGTGTGCGCTGAGAGCTTTCTCGGCCGCGGGGGGAGCTGTTACCGCTGTCATCCGTAGCACGCAATTGCTACACAGCATTGCCTAATACGTCTGCATCAAATCAGGGGTATTACTCACGAATCTCTATTTAGCTATTTAATCGAAACAAGAGTCAACTAACATTTTTTGTTTGCTTCTGTTTCAGTTAAATATATACACATAAATTCGCGAGTAAAATATTAAACTCTAGCATCAGTATTAAGTGGAGATTCTGATTTTAATACAGTGGAAAAAACGTGAATTTTCAAAATACAAATTATTTTGCTTTAAAATAAAATTCGATGTGAAAAATATATGATATAAAATTTAAGTGCGCATTTATGACCCTCTTAGCTACTGTGGTACTATTTTAAAGATCTAGTGCACAGAGTTTTCAAGAGCAAACAGCGTATTCCGAATCTCAGCGCTGAGCAATCTGATGGCATCACGGTGTTCCGAATTTCAACGATGAGTCACTGATGCTCCACCGGTGTCGCACCGGTGCCATCAGCTTGCAGAGATGGTAGCAGTCTCCATCAGTGAATCTGATTGGTTCTATACTGAATCCTTGAACCCATGCGGACAAAATATCTTCTTGATGACATCTCTTTATTTCTTGTGTAGCTTTACTTTGTATATAGTGTATTTTTTTCTCTGTTTATTTCTATTATTGTATTTGTATTCCTGGTGTTGTGGAAGGGAAGGTCTAATGGCCTTAACTACACCAGAATAAATAAATATATATAAATCAATCAATCAATCAATTCCACTGATGATAACTTAATATTAGATAACGTGTCAATAATTAACCGAAAATAATTATAGATGAGAATAACAATTCATATGTCAATAGATCATCAAGGCTGTTGAGCAGATCAACTTTACAGAGATTTCATGGAATTGAAATCTTTATAGTATCGTGACCAGTGACTTTCAAATGGTAAAGAACGAAACAAAAGTGTTTTCTTTAAACAGTAACGATACTAAGTTCATTTCAACTTAGAGGTTTAATTACTGTTACTGTGGTCACATAAATTACGAAACTTGTTCGTGAGATTAAAACTTAATCAAGACATAATTTATTGCCTGTACTTATACACAAAGGGTTTCAATGAGGTTCATAGGATGCCTGTAATTGCATGAAATGTTATGTTCTGGATTGGATGTTATTCAGACGTTTAGATCTTTAACTAATTGGCTCTTATTTAAGAGGAATATGATTGAGTGTGAATAAATTTAATGAAATTTATATTATTATTATTATTATTATTATTATTATTATTATTATTATTAGTACCGGTATTATTATTATTATTATTATTATTATTATTATTATTATTATTATTATTATTATTATTATTGATTACTTTCTATTTTTATTTAATACAGAATGTCCTATTTATCGTGCCCACTAGAGATGAACAATGATCGAGAAAGAAAGACTAACAGCGCCCGCAAAGCCGAAAACTCTCACGATAGTGTTTATACGTCGCGTCGTTAACGGAGTGAGACAAGTGGCCAACGGGCTTGGAGCTCACATATTTAGTTTCTTTCAGCCCCGAACATCTTGCAAGGACGCGTTTTGGGTACCTTTTAAATTTCTCCTACCACTTCCCTTTCAATTCAATTCAATGCGTAAAGACTGCTTGTGAGTGTTTCGAGACTCCGAGATTGATCATTCCCGAAGTTCCGAACGTCAAGCAGCCTTGAATCACCACAGTTGTTTATACATGACTGAACTTTTATCCACTTTGGAAACTGTTATATAAGTATAAACAATCAAGTAGCCTATTTGAAACATCATCACTACATTTCAGTGTATAATAATTCCTTTCCCCAGTCTTTATTTAATTACTAGGCCTTATTAAAAGGCTAAGAATTTTATTTTCATATATTTGAGATCAAGTGTTCAATCTCAAGTAAAAATATATCAACGTTATGTTTTATGTTTCTTAGAAATGTAAATTTATTTGAGAATAGTTTTTTTTTTCTATTTATATAACTATAGATAATATCATATAATAGAACCAGAACATTTTGATAACTAAGATATTGTTATGTTTTGTCATTTTGTCTCATTTAAACATTTATAATGTTATTTCTTTCAATGATGTATGTTATTCAAAGTTACGAAATCTTTCCACGCCAACCAAATGCTATTTCGAGTCGACCTGGTTGGCAAGTTGGTATAGCGCTGGCCTTCTATGCCCAAGGTTGCGGGTTCGATCCCGGGCCAGGTCGATGGCATTTAAGTGTGCTTAAATGCGACAGGCTCATGTCAGTAGATTTACTGGCATGTAAAAGAACTCCTGCGGGACAAAATTCCGGCACATCCGGCGACGCTGATATAACCTCTGCAGTTGCGAGCGTCGTTAAATAAAACATAACATTTAATGCTATTTCGAGAATGACGGGCGAGACTCGAAAGACAAATGCAGCGAACACAGCGAGCGAGAGCGGCAGTTAGTTTTGTTCATCTCTAGTGTACACCCAAAATAACCCTTTTTCTTAAAGAGACAAATGCAATACTGTTTAAAACAAAAGTTGTTTAAGACAATGGTGAATTAATACTTTGAGTACTCTATATATTTCTTGCAACCTTCTTCCTTAAGGATATACGAGTAATGACTTAATTTTTTTAAACTGCACAATGAACATTTTATTCAATGAATCATTCCACCTATTCAAGACCAGTTAAAAAATGTATCACATGCACCATTCACCAAAACATTAAGGGGTAAATATGATTATGAAACTCATAGTGTACGAGCTTATAACAAGATCGAAGTCCTTCTATATCATAAAATGAGAGCTAATTTAAAATACTATCAAAAGGCAATCAAAATCTTAATTGAGGTAGCAAGAATTCTTTAAGATCGTTTGAACCAAAATGCAACACTGCTACAGTATTTAATCATAGTAGTAATTTACGCCCATGAAATTTGTTTAAACAAAAGCCGTCCTAAATAAGGGTTCGATAGATCGGCCTACTAATCAATTCATAAAGAATAATAAGTAAACAAAACAATTTTGTGACATTTGGAAAGAAAATGAAAAAACATTAAGATAAGAAAACTTAGGAAATAATTTACAATAAAAATTTTGTTGGGTACAAATGATTACTAATTATAACTAAAGATGATTTTAACACGTGAGATCCTATGGCATCAATCGTTGCATCAGAAATTTTATATTGTTTAAGTTGATTTAAAGTTTCACGTGGGATCGTACCACGAGCACCGAACATGAGCCCAAAAACTGTCCAATGTGTAATGTGGTATTGTGCTCCAAGATGCTGACAACAAGGCTCATATATGACTTGTTTTTCTCGACACACCTCTTGTGGCTGTTGCTCATGCATCTCAAAACGGATTGTGGGATCAAGAATGACACCCTTATCCTTCTGCCGATCAATTATGATATCAGCCCGTCTAGTACAGCCATCAGAAGAGACGCAACCAACCTCCTCATAAACCTCATAGGAAGCATTCTGACGGATTGAAGCTGCGATGAGAGAACGAACCGTATTATGTCTGTTGATTCGGAGCAATTCTCCATGATGGCAGAAACCCAAGACGTGAGGAAGCGTTTCTTGCTCATCGCATCTTCTGCAACGGGTTGAGTCAAGAGTTCTATAACAAATGTATATTTAAATATCTTGATCTTGCAATTCTAGTAGTTCTAGTATTAAATTAAAACATTTTGTATGGATTTTATAAATAATGGAAAATTGTAAATTTAAATTTATATATTTTATTGTGTAGTAGACAAAAAACAAATTGTATTATATACTTCTTAATTTAAATTCAGGAATCCGTCCCTGAGCACGAGTCCTACTCTTTCAGGGGTGAGTTTAAGTTTTACCTGTTTATATTATATTTTATGTTGCAATTATTGACAAAACAAATACATAAACATATAAAAATAGCAGCATTTCACCTATGCTTGCAGTATCCAACGAAACAAATATTCGACAGATAAAACAGTTAATTTATCAGGTCTAACACAAAGCTGTTTGTACAGAGTAAAATTTTTCTTCGAAATATGTAGCCTACTGTTTGATTGTAACACTTTCAAAAACAATTGACAGCATAGAAACTAACAAAATCGATCTATTATTAGCTGGCAAGTGTGCATCGCCTTTTTCATATAGGGCTACAGGTAAAACTTTAGTTCCAAAAATGAAGTATAAGCAATTTTATCATTCGAAACACTAGCAAAGAAAGTATTCTTAATTTTGCCAAATGCATAATGGGGAAATAGGCTTATCTAATATTTTTAATGCACACTTTTAATGTTTCATATATTTATATTTAACCTTATTGACTTTCTCTTATACTTTAGTAAGAAATAACCTACTTATAAACAGATTACAAGACCCGAGATATTTAAAATTCTAACGTAACGTTACATGCAAATATGCTACGTACACTAGCATTCGTAATGTAAATTCGAGTATTTCTGTAAACTAGTTAGCCGGAGCTACATGCTCGATATTTCTAGATTAATGAAACCGGCCTTGCGGGCTGTCTCTACGGAACTCAATGTTGTCGGGTCACGATACATATCAGATGCAGCACGTCCATATATTTCCCCGAGGAAGGGGTCGTAATGACAAGAGAGCCTTTCTTAAAGACCAAGGCCGTGATGGAAAAAGCTAATGAGGACTCCGAGATTAGGCACATAGTGATGTCCGGACCTCCACGTGCAAGATCATTTTCTCTCCTGCAAGGTTTAATCCAGAAATTTATTGTACCCTGCCTCGCGCATTTGAAACGCGGAGCACAGCGCAGCATTGTGCAGTGGATTGAGTTCTGCTGCCCGGAATACGCTCCGGAGAGTCATAATTCTTCCAGTAATTTGTCTCGTGCTATCAAATCAAGTCAGCACTGTAAGATAAATGGAAGCAAAACTTAGTTTTTAACCTGTATGAGAAATATGAATTCGCCCCAGGTGGGATTCATGCATGGGGAAAATGCCTCAAGGCCTTGTTATGCATTGAACAGACTTAATTCAATGAGATTTTTATGTATCAGTTGGAAATGCAGACTGCTGCGAGCCATGCTATCCAGGAGATTAATGAATACTCAGCGATCTAATGCAA
This sequence comes from Periplaneta americana, assembly GCF_040183065.1. Classification (NCBI taxonomy): domain Eukaryota; kingdom Metazoa; phylum Arthropoda; class Insecta; order Blattodea; family Blattidae; genus Periplaneta; species Periplaneta americana. The sequence goes on along the minus strand of NC_091132.1, from coordinate 37,675,721 downwards.
AGCATCATCTAAATATTTATACACTCTGGAGAGCGAGGTACTTCCGTGTGAGCCATTAAAAAGTGATGACACGCTTGCAAGTCGGGATTGATTAGGCTAATTCATTTTGCTCTAATTTAATTTGCTGTCATTAATACTTGTATGTACAGTGTCCAAAAATATATATACTTACATTAACATTTGAGCTGTGGAATTAAAATATCCTGAAGTTGTGGGCAGGAGTGTTGAAACAGAATTTTTTAAACTTAAATCATATTTTTAAATACAAAATGCGACGTAAAATATAACTTACAGGTGATAGATTTCGACAATAATGATAAAAGAGCCCAAATAATGTTGAAGTAATTAATTTTATATTTAAGAGCATTGACTATTAAGGGGACACTCAACTTAAAAATTGGAGAAAAAGTGTCATAGAAATGAAAAATTAAATTTATACACTAATTTAAGTGACAGAACTAAATCAATATGCAGAATTCTTCCCCTATTCATTGAGAAGTCACAGTCAAATGCACAAAGCCAAAAAAAAAATGATAATTAAAAGTGATATTTCAATTAATGATTGATTAAAAATTGAAATATTTTTTATTTTGAAAAGTATTGGATCTAATGAGCTGAGATTTTGCATGTTACTTTCCATGTGTATATTAAACATTTTCTCCAAATTTGAAAAAGATTGGTCAAATAGGAAAAAAGTTCCAAAATATAGTTGAGTGTCCCCTTAAGTACAGGCTGGGTCAGAAAGAACGGATGGATTTTAAACTATCGATACGCAGGGAGGGGAGGGATAGAGTGGTGGGGACCGGACTGTTCCGGTTCCAGAAAAATACTATGTTCCAAATAACAGTTCCGAAATAACAGTTACAAGTAGAGATGAATCGGAATCGTTCATTGATGCGACTCTTGCTCCGTTTGGGGAGTCGTTCAAAAGAGAGATACAGTACGATTATTTAGTCCTGACAGACGCAGGCGATGTGCGCCTTGGTCAGGCTAGTCCATTTAGTTACGCCAAATGGTGTTTGGGTTAGTCACTCGCTTGCCTTCGAAGCGATCGGATGTCATGCGTGCAGTGGAGCGGTATGTTTCCAGTACAGTTAAGCTGTACTGCATTCCTTTACCCACCGCTCGCTCCTATCTCTACTCCGGAACTCTCCCCACTCCTCCTATTACTTCCCCTCTTTCGCGTCGCTGAGCTGTCAGGACTAAATAATCGATCTGTAAAGTACCCTCCCTCTTCCCCAAGCAGCTCGCACATAGCGTTGAAACTTGGAGCACTCATCGCTCGTAATAATAATAATGTTTTATTTTAGCTGGCAGAGTTAAGGCCATAAGGCCTTCTCTTCCACTCAACCAGCCTTAATCAATACAATACATATTTAAATTACAAATATTTACACTACACTTAAAAGGTTCTCCAGCAATATTCTTCAATTTTAACGATTAGTAGACTACATATGTATTTATTTAAATTTAGATAAACCTATAAGGTAAAGTAGTAACTTAATTTATGAGCTAATTTAATTCAATCCATTATAATTAATTTAATATTTGAGATAGCTAGCAAAATGATGAAAATTAATTTAATATAAGCTTACTAGGACTATGTTAAAGGGAGAAAAAAAAAATATATATATATATATATATAAATCTAAACTATATTTTTATAATGAAAATATTAATGTAATTGCCATTAGAGGTACTCCTCTTAAAATACGTTATCGGCATGACATATCACACACAGCTTCTCAATGGATGACATTCCAATGCACATTCGACGCGGTTTTGGAAACTTGCTTTGTATACAGACAGAACCTTCATGTTTAGTACAAAACCAGCTGTTTAATATGGGTACAAGGCCAGAGTGCAACACTTAGTTGTGATATATAAAGTCGTAAAGACACGGTATCAACTGAGAGATTTAAAATGACATTTTTATTTTTACTTTTCTTAATGCTTAGTTATATTAATAATTAGATTATAATTTAATAAATAATAAAAATATATAACTATACACTTATATATTAGCAGTAGTGAAGCCTGAAATCCCCACAAAATGTTAGAAACGCATCTGTACCAGTGTAAATTTAAACTTCGCATCACACCTCGCTCTGTGTCATTAGTGTCATTGCTCATGACCACACAAAGTATTTCAATTTCCCCCTCCACTCACGTGAGAGTTCTAAGTTCCAACTTGTTCCAACGAAGTTCCAAGTACAACATAAGTAACAACGAGAACAGTGTAGCCGGAGCCGTCAAGGTTCAACTAGTTTAGTATATACAGTCACAGAGCTCAATACTTACTAAATATGCATCCATAGATAGTTGCTTACCACCAGGATCGCTACTATTGCCTCATCACAGACCCTTTTCCTAGCAGACGATAAACTGTATTGTACTTTTGATATCATGTTCTTTTGACAAAAGTAACACCTTCCTTCCACTATTGAAATATGAAATAATAAGATTTACATATTATTTTCATAAAATATATATACTATCTACCAAAAAGTAATTGGGCACTGTTTTTGCCCCTTTAGAACCTCGTGGTACCACCTCTTGTTGCTATAACAGCAGCCACCCTGTCAGGCATGCTCTCCACTAGTTTGTGTAGGATATCCACTGGAATGCGTCGCCATTACTCGTGCAACATGGCACTCAGTTGGACAATGGATCGCAGTTCCAATTCGTCCCAAAGATGCTCAATGGGATTGAGATCAGGACTCTGTGCAGGCCAGTCCAACCGCTGAACATTATTGTCTGCATACCACTGCATAGTAGCCGCCGAAACATGGGGCCAACTTCCATTGTCCAACTGAGTGTCATGTTGCAAGAGGAATGGCGACGCATTCCAGTGGATATCCTACACAAACTAGTGGAGAGCATGCCTGACAGGGTGGCTGCTGTTATAGCAACAAGAGGTGGTACCACGAGGTTCCAAAGGTTCAAAAACAGTGCCCAATTACTTTTTGGTAGATAGTGTATTATATTTTATAAACTCACCTTCCTGTATCTTTCGGAAGAAGGATAACTCTGACATCTTTTTGTTACAATTATAGTGCTACAAACGTCTCCTTGTTCCTTACTATTATCCAAATTATTGTTTTTTAGCCATTTAGGCCCAATTGTATAAAACTCCCTGACTAAAGATCAAGTTTGATCGAAGATCGAAAAGTGAACCGAGTTCAGACACTTCTTCTATTGTATAAAATTTTTCTGCGATCAAATTACCTTGGTTCAAATGCAATCTAAGTTCACGTGAAAAGGATTTGGCAACATCACATAAACAGGTGAAATACGTGATGCGCGGACAGGTTTGTTCAGTGTTGCCAATCCAGCGACTTTAACTCTTTTTCAACAACAATTTCTTTTAACTTTTATATTGCTTAAATAGGGATTTAGTGACCTTTTTAGCACCCCATAGTGACAAAATTTAATCTTTCTTTGTTGATAATGAGAAATCTAGCGACTTTACAACTACTTTTTGGCGACTTTCCGTACACTCTGTTGGAGATACTGGTTTTTTGTGCAATGTAAATAATGGCGGACAATAAGAAGAAGGTTGACTGTTCTCCGAGTTGTTATCATGTTATGGTGTTTGATACTGCTAAACATAATAAAGCTTTATAAAACGACAATTTTCGTTTAGTAATACAGTTAATTGAAAATTTATGAATGTACCTATCATATCCATTAATAATTAATGGTCGTTATAAACATAATATAATTATAGGTTATGTTATTTGATACTGCTGAACACGATAGAGCCTTATAAAATATAAGAATGTTTGTGTATTAAGGCAAGAAATTGAAAGAAATATATATAAATGTATCTATCATATCTATTAATATTAATAATAATGGATATTTTATTTGCACAATCTGTCACTCGTATATTTCAAACAGAAAAGAAATAACTGAACTTGGATCATCTAACTTGATCGGAGAAATTTCTTCAGTCAAAGTTGACTTTAGTTTGAGACAAATTAATCTCAGATTAGACTTTATACAACACAAAATTCCAAGTTCAGCAGAAACAAGGATCAATTTAACCTCTGATCTAAGATTAAATGGTTTATACAATCGAGCCTTAGAGTTATTACAACCGATAACGAATATTTCACATTGATTACAGCTGAACTTTCCATCGTATTTGATTTTATACTATTATCAGTAAGGCACTTCGCGAATGTACCTTGTTAGATCAGACGCATATCACTGTAAGAATATTCCTAATGAATAATCATTAAACACCCTGTGCTACTGTCCGAATATCAAAGAACAAGACAAGTGACAAGGGGACGGAGAAAACGTAAGAGTGGAGTGATATTAATAACCACAACAAGAATATGAAAGTGTTTGCTTACTGGTGTTTTTCATGTAGCTGCACTGTGAATGGGCCCTCACAATGGGGTTGCGAGATCCTCCCCCGACTGGAGCGTGGTGTAATGCGATCTGTTACAGTTTCGTGCTACATTCGCGTGCGAGATGCGGCTTAAGACACGATTATCAACTACTACCGCTCTTCATCAACGCCCTGACTCCCTGCCTGCTAGTCTTATCTCCTTTAAACTCATCCTTTAAATTATAATTTTTTATATCGGAACTAAAGCAAATATTACAGGTACGACGTTATTCTAGATGACCCCCGCAGAGAATTAACAAAAAATATCTTCCGTGACACGACTCCTACCATCGCAATCTGCAGATAAGTATCGCGCAGATACCTTAAGCGGAGATGTCCGATCTGGGTGGCTTATAGTTTGGCTAACCCTACAAATCCCGCAAGCCACGGTACAACAGATGTTTATACGTGGCGTGACAAGCAGACATAACATAGACACGAACCTGCATATATAGCACTGCATTATCAAGCATTGGCCCTATACGAATTCTACAATGCCATCAGTTTCCTCGAGAAAGTGAATAAAGAGGGTTGAAAGACGAATAAAAGAGTGAGGGAGGGTTCTTTCAATGCGCTCAGAACTTTTCTGTGCTGTACACGCCGTTTTATTTCGGGAACTTTAAATAAGTAATGTTACAAGTTTTTTTATGAACAATAAACCTCACATGCCGACTCTAATGCAGGATAATTAGAAGTGAGAAACTTATGTTTGTCCTAGAGACACGCAACTAGGTAACATTTATCTTTTATGGAAAACGGCATTTCTCACAAATATTAAATATTTTCTGTTAATATTAATCTTACACATTTCTCAATACAAGTATACTTCCGATATAATCAAATGAAATACATAATGTCGGTCCAATGCCAAAACCATAGTGTGCAAAATCTTACTTTTGAGATAAACGCGTTTTAATATTCAAAGTGACATAAGTGGAAGTACATAAGTGTTATAAGAATTGTGAATAACTCGGAATTGAATGATCATACACTTATGTGACTTTGCCATAAGAATCTACATACCATACAGACTCAGAAAGTGTACTTAGGTGAAAATGAGAAATTTTGCACATTCGTGGTTTTGGCATTGGACCGTTAAAATTTGGAGCGAGTGTTGGAGTCCACCTGTATCTAGGCAACAATTTTGCAAGACTGTCCACAAGTAGCATATATACAGGGGTTCTTGTTTACTGCACATGCGCAGTGTGTTGTAAGCAAAATATAGAATAAAAGAGCTCCTAATTTTATTTCCGTATCGGTACACGTATGTACAGTAGTGGCAAAAAAAAACCGGACCGACGGAATAATCAAAGTTCTCGAAATCAGTCACTGCGCGTTCACAAAATAGCGAGTAATCTATTGAAATTGTTGTAGCTTCGACTGCTGACGTAGCCCATTTCGAAAGCTATTAGAAAATATGTTGGTAAAATTCATGTTCTGGGAATAATAAGTTAATTAAGTAGTAAAAAGTCGCTGCAATCGAAAAGTATTAGGAATAAATTTCAATAAGGAACAAAAAAAAAAAAGTTTCCTTCCCAGGCAGGATTCGAACCACGGAAATCTTAGTTACCAGTATACCGTGCTCTGAAGTGAACAAGGCTCTGAAATCAGCTACAAGAGTCGGTCCGTTTTTTTTTGCCATTACTGTACATATAGCCAGAACCTAAATCAGAGGATAATAAGAGTAATGTATCTTAATTTTGAGATTTAAATTTAAGTTAGGTTCTGAATACCAGTTATGTTTAAAGAAAGCAGACTTGCATAAAGTCAGTTTTTGACAATATTCATTCTTTCATTTCCGTAACTATAAGTACACTTCCAACTTAAACTATGGAAAACAATCACGGTATCAACTTCATACGATATTTATTATTATTATTATTATTATTATTATTATTATTATTATTATTATTATTATTATTATCATCATTATCAATGGTATTTTTCCTCATGTCGATGTTGAAAACACATTTAAAATATGTGGTTAAAGCAAGCAAGTTTTCATTGTGAAACCAGATTCATCAATGACATATCAAGATGGACTCGTTTCTTTAACACAATATCAATAATACATCTTTAAAATGTATGATGATGGTAAATGCATAAAATATAGAACAAGTCACTGGAGTGTTTTCACTAAAAATAATGCACCAACCCCCATAACAGCAAACGTTATCTACAAATAACATAAAAGAAATTGAAAATTTATCGAGGTTACGTCTCCTTTTGTCGTAGGCAGGTACAAATTGTTTTGGAACGGTACGATTAAAACCGATAAGAATAATGAAGACCGGATATTGTGTAGAAGAAGAAGGGAAAATAATATTTCTGAGTGAAGCGACTATCCTTTTATCTAGTGAACGTTAACCTGCAACAGTTAGGATATTAGCGATGCGTGAGCGATGTAGACATTGGACAGATGCTCACAAATTGAGAGAATATACTTATGACCCAAAAACGTTCCTATTAAGTTTAGAAAATATAGCATAGTATTACAACAAATACTGAAGTAGAAAGTAGAGTATAGATAAGGTTTAAAGGTTAAGGGGTACAGGGTGTAGAATCTAGGATGATACTAGAAGTTAAAGTTAAGAAACTATAAGGTGAAAGGGATAGGACAAATACAAATGAAGTGTTAAAATTATAGTAATGTAAATGTAAATAAATATGGTAATGACACCGTATACAGGAGTGTGAGCGCCATCACTACATGTAGATATTTGAAACAGCTGTTGACAATAAAAATTCATATTTATATTCATAAATGTAATTTTATGGAATCCTAACATTAAAACACTCTTATGACACTATAAATCATGTACCATTGGCCTAATTATGGCACTGGTGCCAAAAAAAGGTTACCTAGCAACTAGTATTCCATGACGTCATCACCGCCTTCACAACACAATTTTATACAGTGTACCCAGCGTATAAGTAATAAAGTATGGTCACTTCGCGTCGGTACCTTTGATGTAGCCGGACTGATTTCAATGACCTTCAAGCCAGCTAGAGCGTGCGATTCTGCTTTCTCCCTAGAGTTGGCGCTGACATCACACCAGCTAGCAGTAGACACATCGGAAATATAACACATGTACTGTAATTAATACATCTAGGTACATTATGTACTCAAATAAAATAAATTGGATCCATAAAATAATAAATCCGTCATTAACTGTAATGTGTAGACTCTAGAGTTCCTTTATAATGAGAGTTGAGACGTTGACTCCAACAACAATTAAAATATGTAATGATTTGATAGCGCTGAAAATGAAAAAACAAAACTCCTATGAGAAGTAAAACCATATACCTATTTTATATTATATACAAATATTAAACGAATTCGATATTTAATTTTATAATGTATTGTATTATAATATTATACAATTTATTATATCTGAAATATAAAAAAATTATTATTACAAATAGTTTGTCATTGATAGATAAGGAAAAGCTGTTAACTTGAATTTATTTGAAGCAAAGCGTTACTGGATTATGCAATAAGGTAGGCGATGTTTGGATTCTGTGTCTCAACTCTAAACTCGATTATTATCTTAGCGTGTGCTCGATTACACTAACCTCTAGCGCTTGACAGTGGAACAAAACGCCGGCGCACAGAGAAACAAAACACAGGAAAATTCGCTCAATGTCCAATCTTTATAATCCCTATTCGCTGGTGTACCTGTAAGAAAAATCTTCAAAACAACAACAAAATAACATTGTCTTAGAAACTTATCAACCATGCGATATATTACGTCACATCCAGTACTCGCGTCTCTACTACGTCATAACATTACATTTCGTAAATTTAAAATAGTTTTATTACATATTTTAATGCTAGAATATAATAAAACCACAGTCTAGTATATACAGTCACGAAGCTTGAGTTGTGACGGTGCTAGAAACAATAGATTGTGCAGGTACTATTTCGCATTGTCTGTAATCAGGCGATATTAGCGATCCTAGTGGTCAGCAACTGTCTAAGGATGCATATTTACTACGTATTGAGCTTCGTGACTTTATATACTAGACTGTGATAAAACGTTGTATGTAACACGTGTATAATCTTCATTATAAACACTATTGAAAATTATCGCGTTCGCTTATTCTCACGCGTTCAACATTCACTCGTGCCCTAATTACCAAGATTATGCACTAGTTACATAAATTACTATTTCTAATACATGATTTTTATTTTTAATGTATACATTTTCTCTATATTTTAATAATTCCTTCGATTCATATTGTTGTACTTGTTTGACTCTTAGAATTAAATGTAACTAAACTTGCATTCATTTAGTACTTCGTATTATTATTATTATTATTATTATTATTATTATTATTATTATTATTATTATTATTTGCGGGCTAAATCAGGGAGATACATTATCACCTCTACTTTTTAACTTCGCTCTAGAATATGCCATTAGGAAAGTTCAGGATGACACAGAGGGTTTGGAATTGAACGGGTTACATCAGCTTCTTGTCTATGTGGATGACGTGAATATATTAGAAGAAAATCGACAAACTATTAGGGAAATGCGGAAATTCTACTTGAAGCAAGTAAAGCGATAGGGTTGGAAGTAAATCCCGAAAAGACTAAGTATATGATTATGTCTCGTGACCAGAATATTGTACCAAATGGAAACATAAAAATTGCAAATTTATCCTTCGAAGAGGTGGAAAAATTCAAATATCTTGGAGCAACAGTAACACATATAAATGACACTCGGGAGGAAATTGAACTCAGAATAAATATGGGAAATGCGTGTTATTATTCGGTTGAGAAGCTTTTGTCATCTAGTCTGCTGTCAAAAAATCTGAAAGTTAGAATTTATAAAACAGTTATATTACCGGTTGTTCTGTATGGCTGTGAAACTTGGATTCTCATTTTGAGAGAGGAACAGAGATTAAGGGTGTTTGAGAATAAGATTCTTAGGAAAATATTTGGGGCTAAGAGGGATGAGGTTACAGGAGAATGGAGAAAGTTACACAACGCAGAGCTGCACGCATTGTATTCTTCACCTGACATAATTAGGAACATTAAATCCAGACGTTTGAGATGGACAGGGCATGTAGCACGTATGGGCGAATCCAGAAATGCATATAGAATGTTATTTGGGAGGCCGGAGGGGAAAAGACCTTTGGGGAGGCCGAGACGTAGATGGGATAGATAGATAGATGATCAGGATAGGGACCAATGGCGGGCTTATGTGAGGGCGGTAATGAACCTCCGGGTGCCTTAAAAGCCAGTAAGTAAATAAGTACTATTATTATTTTTAATGTTTCTTTATTGCTATTACTATGTTTGTTATGTGTCTTTAAATTGGTTGAGTGGAAGAGAAGGCCTTATGACCTTAACTCTGCCAGTAGAAATAAATTAAGGAATAAACAAAGAAATAAATAAATAATATAAATCAGTAGATAAATATAATTTAAAGAAACGAAATTAAAAATATTTCGGTTAGTGACATTTAACGAAAGGTTAGACGTGAATTCTGTCTTCCAGTCATCCTTTAATGACAACTTTCCTCCACTGAAACTAATTCTGGCGCCAGTACAAACTAACTCCTTCGTGTCTAGTCTGCAGTTTGATTAATCTTACCGCAACGTGTATATTCGTGAAATATTCGCACATAAGACGGGTTTCTTCGAGTTCCAAGTTTTGTTCACTCTTGTATGACGCTCCTGGTTCCAAGCCAGCAACTATCATTTTCTTTTCCTTTTTATCTCAAAAGAGTTCTTCAGCGTACCTGGGCTACGCTCAAGTCATCCATTAGGGTTTGTTTGCACAGAAATACAAACAACAGAATACAGTTTTAAAACGGAATTGAAGTTTCGTATCCCGCTTCAGCTAACATTTATTTCTTATACATAACTTGAAACATGTTGCATTGAAAATATGGTACTATTCAGCCCGTATTTATATCTGCTGTGACAACGAGTTAATATTAATGTGCTGATTCTGCCTCTGCAATGAGTCGACAGTTAAATACTAATTATATTTGGGCCATAATAAACTACCAACTCAGCCTAATTAATAGTAAACATAGGTGAATTAATGTGCATACATAAATATTACGAAACACGTTAGCATTTTACAGTATTTCATAAATACCTACTTTTCTAAATAATTATCTGTTGTTGTTATTAGCAACGAAAAATATACCACCACCAAAATTGCCGCCATATAGCTTTGAAATGATTTATTAATAATTATACACCATAATAACAGGTAATGTAGAGTAAATAATTAGTTAATAAACATTCTCCTCTGGTTTTTTATAATATTCACGGTTATAAAGTTAGTAACCAAAGGAGATACACATGAATGACGAGTGTCTTTCAGATAACATAAATGTGGTGCCAGTGAAACATTTTTGCATGACGACTATCATGAAAAAATGCGTTGTCTACGAACCTACAACTCCATACTTTTTACAAGGGAACCGTCTCAGGTCATGATGCTTGAATTTAATGAAAATGCATATTTAAGCTAATTTTCATTTGTTAAGAAACGTGGTGATAGTCGTTCGTTTCGCTTTTTCCTCGTTTACGAAATATGACTTGAAAATCATTACTACTTATGCCGCTTATTGCGCGCACTAGGATGGCTCATAGTTCCGCGACACTGTATCACAGTGATGAAAGAGTAATGGAACGGAGAAAAATTCTCTCCGGCACCGGGATTTGAACCCGGGTTTTCAGCTCTACGTGCTGATGCTTTATCCACTAAGCCACACCGAATACCCATCCCGGTGTCGGAAGAATCGTCTCAGTTTAAGTTCCAACTCTTGGGTTCCCTCTAGTGGCCGCCCTCTGCACTATGTCACAGATGTCTATGAACGTAGGACCGCAGTCCACACATGTGCTGAGGTGCACTCGTTATGAGTGACTAGTTGGCCGGGATCAGACGGAATAAGCGCCGTCTTAAATCACGAAGTGATTTACGCATATCATATATATTATTTTAATGTACCGAAGTACATATGATATTTCCATGCAGATATTCTGCGTCATCATACGATGAAAGAGTAATGGAACGGAGAAAAATTGGAACTTAAACTGAGACGATTCTGTCCGACACCGGGATCGGTATCCGGTGTGGCTTAGTGGATGAAGCATCAGCACGTAGAGCTGAAAACCCGGGTTCAAATCCCGGTGCCGGAGAGAATTTTTCTCCGTTCCATTACTCTTTCATCGTATGATGACGCAGAATATCTGCATGGAAATATCATATGTACTTCGGTACATTAAAATAAAATAATATATCTCGCTTTAATGCTCTACCACAGTCTAGTACATACAGTCACGAAGCTCAATACGTAGTAAATATGCATCCATACATGGTTGCTAACCACTAGAATCGCTACTGTCGCCTCATTACAGACAATACGAAATAGTACCTACACAGTCTATTGTTCCTAGTACCCTCATAAACTCTAGCTTCGTGACTATATATACTAGACTGTGGCTTTACTCTATTTTCTTTCTTTTTTACTCACAGTAATGCAGTACTCTTGCTGAAATACAAATTCAATTCATTCAATTCAATAACTTTGTGATTCACCTTAAATATTATGATAGTTGTTTAGTGAATCCGAAGACAGGTCTGAACCTCACAAGTAATACAACATTGCAACACTCATGAGGCAACTAGGCCAGTTCCTTTCCTCCTCCATTGTATACATTGCCGATTATCTACGTGTTGTATTAATCAGACTTCAGATGTATGTATACAAACAACTGTTCTTCCTCTGACAAATACCATCGAAATGAGATGTACTGGTTGATAATGGAAGTACACATCAGCCAGAACCTCAATCAGAGGCAAATATTATAGTATAGATTCGAATTGAAGTGCTCGCGTCAAAGAGTCATTGAACGGAACAAACTTATTATAGGGTTGATTTTTCACACTCTTCTGTAACACACACTGTTTCCAGCATCCAACATTGTTGCGAGAACGTTATAAAACTTTCTCACATATTTCTCAGTCACATATCCACATTTCTGCCACGCGTATATTAGCATGTCTTTGAGAACAAGTGAATGAAAGTGGCGATACACAAAAAAATATAATGTCATTATGAAGCCCCTACCGTGCAATGTGTCTGGAATGTTTTCAAAGATAATTTTATGTTTGAAATATTCTTCTAGATACATATACATGTAGAAGGGTTACACAAATCCGAAAATCAGATCTAGATGATGACGAAATGATGCAGACAACGAGAATTCTACATATGAAAATGAATATTATGACGACGACGAAAGTGCTAATGATTAAGATCAAAACTACGAAGCTGCTAACGTTAAAGATGAAAAATGCTAATAATGATGATCAAGACAAGGAAGATACTCCTGCTGACGATTATTAATATCAAAAAGATCTTACCGCTGAAACTGATAACGAAATACTAATTATGAAATTGGTGATGACAAAGGGTATTGATGTTGAGGTTGAAAATAACAAAGATTCTACTATTGAAGGTGATCAATTGATTACGTTGAAATCAATGAATTTACTATCGCTAAAAATGATGACAAAGGTGTTAATGATAAAAATTATGAAGACGACGAAGATGATATTAAAATACTAGATTTGCTGCAACTGATGACAATAAGCACGGTATTATTGTTGAAGATGATTCTGAATGTGGTTACGATGAAGATGCTACTAATGAAGATTAAGAGGACGTAGATATTATTTATTCTTCTGATGTTATGGTGATAAACAACAGTATATTTCTATTCAAAGTGAAATGGATGAACATTTTTTTCTTTTTACCTGACAGTGATTCACACAAATGCTACTAATAAACATGACAAAAGATTATACGGCTAAAGATTATGAAGTAGGTGGAGATGTTACAGCTCCTTAATATGATTTTGAAAACGAAGATGCTATATACTAGTGAAAATAACGAAGGCGAAAATGATACTGTGTTTCTAAGGCAACATGACATTTTGCGATATGCTTTGCATCCTGCTGGCATATTTATTGTGGCAAAAGATGGCATGAATATTTCTGTTATTTTTCTCTCTAACCCGTTGTTATGAAATATAATTACTAAAGTTTTATACGGTCGCTCAAACTTCAAATGCTCGCTCCTGAAAACAGTAAGAAATGACATATCACATTTTGCCTTGGAGTCACAGAATTTCATTTCAACCTCTTTTATTCTGTTGCGTTGTTATTCAGGACTAATAATGGAATGTCCACTGTTTGTAAATTTCTGCACTGTTTTTGAAGTATAATGTTATCGGTACCTAGTGACTCTTCGTTTAAATTTATCATACTTCACAGTGATTAACTATGCTCGTTATTGTTATATGATTCACGAATAGTGTATCTGTTTTCAGATCCTCACACCCATTCTTTGAACTCTCCTGTGGTTTCGCAGAGAATCAGCTACTATTTCTAGAAAATAACACATCTGGCACACTACCTGGATGATTATATTAGTACACAATAGTACATACGTGTGTGATGGAAAGCTTTATGTTGGCTGACATAATCCAAAATAGTAACTTATGTTGATCTCTCTAGCGCATTATGTGTGGGCTTTACCAATCCTCTCTGGCAGGAAATGTTCTCAATCTACCCGTCCGTGAGCCTGTATTCTCAATGACCTATTTAGAGTCAAGTAACAGATGAAATCTGTCACCATATGACCTCACACTGGACACTCTTGAACCCTATCTAGCCACCCAGCTGTAACCTCTTCTTGTTTCTATCCAAGCCTTGCTTCCTAAACAACGAGAGACAACAGCTGTGTCTCTTCATTTATAAACTCGTGAAATCATACAAACGGAAAATGTTTGTGGTGGATGTTTCTTAGATTCTAACGCCAAGCGCTTGACATCTAAACAATGGTCCTTCTCAACTGGTGTAGATGTAAAGAATAACATTTATAGATTTTATTTCTCGTTGAATGAATTTAATTTTATGGAGAAATTAGAGCCCATCCACATAATTCCCACACCTTTTCGTTATTATTTCCTGTATCACTAGAGTCTGTCCTTCGCAGAAAACATTAACACTTCTACGCCTTGAATAATAGGGATTGTTCATGATTTTCTCCCTGTCAATTTATGGAATACTGACGTCAGTGAAATCGTTAAGTTTAAAAGGCATTAAAATATAATATTACTGGAATAGGTCAAGGGATTATTAATCAGAGTGCTTTTTAGTTGGCATGTTTGAAAATCCTACTGTCAGTGTTATGAACTACCGGTGGTTATTTTTTAAATATTTCCTTCCTAAAGGTTTCTCAAAGTCAATATTGTTTATCAAATACGATGGACATAAATTATAACTTCACATATTAGCTGTAGTAATTACACATATATACAGAGTGATTCAAGACAACTGTAACATATTTAGCGTGTGGAAATACGGACTATACTGAGTGAGAAAGTTCAAAATAAGCATATGATTAATTTTCAATGGATGTGAATATACAGCTGTTTGAATGTCACGCATAACAAGCCTTACAAATAGTATGAAGAAAAGACAAATCACAACATGCTATTGACTACGTATAAAGAAACAGTACGTGTCGCTATTCAGAGATTGTCTGAGGGCGGCACTCTTCATAATACGTGTAAAGAAATAGCTATATGTAGTTCCTGTGGCTACAAGAATGGTCATGTTCTTCCAGCATGACGGAGCCCCTGGACATATCAGCCGTCACGAACATAATCTTAAATCTCACATTTCCCGAACGATGGATCGGCTGCGGTGATGATGTGCATTGGCCGCCAGGATCTCCAGACTCTAGTTCTGTCGATTTTTGTCTCTGTGTGTGGATGAAAGGCGAAGTGTAGAAAAAAAAAAGTAAACTCGAGGAATAAATTGTCACTCTCATTATGAATAGTGCTGCTCTCATAAAAGAACGATAAGACGAACTCTGAAAAGCAAAACTTATTGCTTTTAATAGAGCGAAAAATTGCGCTGAAGTATTAAAATGTATATATATAAAACAAATAAGGAATAATTTAAGTATTGTCAGTTATCTTCTCTTCTTTCCACTTGTAACGCTTGTCATGCATAACATTAAAACAGCTGTATCTCCATACCCACTGAAAACTGAACTCAAGTTTATATGAAAAATCTTACTCAGAATAGTCCATACTGTGCCGTTTTAGTTTCGGCACTCTGTGTTTCTTTCTTTTCTTTTTCTTCCTTATTTATGTCTTTTTTTGTTGTTAGTTACCCTTACTTCTCATAGATGGCATTCTATTCCGCCATTTTAGGTCTCTTTCTTCCTTTTATAGATAGCTTGTTTTCTTTCCTCCATTCATGGTCGCTTACTTCTCACGTATAAGGAGCGAATTTAAGTTATCACGTGAGATGAGTTTTAGATTTTCATTGGCCCTATTCACATTAATTATTAATTAGTGTCGGTTCTCCTGAGAGGGACGCTTGACGCGGTGCAGTCTGGGGTCGACGCTCGAAGAGTATGGTTGTGTGACAGCCGTGAAGAGCTGAGGAGTTTTTGTTTAGCGATTATCTGTAATGGGATCACGGATAACCCAGTCCGAGCAGGGACGTGTACTGCTGTAGTCGGGGCTCGATCGGGGATAGTGTCTTACTACATGTAGAAGCGTGGCTGAGCGGTGGTGTGGTGTGCTGTGTGATAACGGAGGCATGAGAGTTGAAGAGAGACCATTGTTGTTTGGTTTCGAGCCTGGCCTACCAGGGAGAATAACAGGTTTTTCTACATCAGTAATTGTATGTTTCTTTTAATTAGCAGAAGTATATTTGATTTCATACAGAGTATTAGATAATTCACGAATAAGTTGGCATTCGTCAAATGTATATTTTACATTGGTTGTGTTTGGTTTAGTATTAGTGCTGTCTGCCACATCCGACAAGTTTGGACTTGTCTAGCAAGTTACTTATACTTATAATCTGTGGGTATAGATGGTGTTACTATTGTGTGTAATGGTGAATGCCAGTTGAGTGACGATTAGTGGCAAGCCAGTTTCGATGCATTGGTGGAGTTATAGGTGGCTGTATTTCTACTGCATCCTTTTAGTTCATCTTCCAATTACCGGAAGTGCTAATTAATAAATGTAAACGGATAGTTGATTATTTATGCTGAGTGTTTTCTTCTGTACCACCTCACCCATGAGACAATCGATCCTATCGTACGATTGACGGCAGGGCAAAAACGTTATCGTTTAAGTATTATTTACTTATCATTTATACCAACTATTCAAATTAAACAGAGGGCCACCGTTGCAATACTACCACCTCCTAAAAATTCACTATTCTTCCTGAATCACCCTGTATATGCTGTAAGCATATTGAAAAAAATATATATCGGGCACTCTGTACTTTATCAAATGTTTTAAGTAGTCTATAAATAAAAGATACCGAGATAACAAGATCAATATTTATCTTCACGTTTGTCCACACCTGTGGAGTAACGGTCAGCGCGTCTGGCCGAGAAACCAGGTGGCCCGGGTTCCAATCCCGGTCGGGGCAATTTACCTGGTTGAGGTTTTTTCCGGGGTTTTCCCTCAACCCAATATGAGCAAATGCTGGGTAATTTTCGGTGCTGGACCCCGGACTCATTTCACCGGCATTATCACCTTCATTCCATTCAGACGCTAAATAACCTAGATGTTGATACAGCGTCGTAAAATAACCCAATAAAATTAAATCTTCACGTTTGCCCGATAGAACAATAACAAAAAACTCTGTAGCCATTGTAGCGACTTCATATCACACGTTTTATAAGCAATTAACACTACCAATAACTATCTGTACGCGACAATTCATTTTATTTATGACCCCAAACCGTCTTATATACCCATACTTTTCGTGAAAATAGATCCCCACGTCCGAATACACACATTTTTAATACAGGTTATTTATAAACGAGAGATCATAAATTGTAACAAACTGTAATGTAAGTTATCGGCCTCCTGAAAGCTTCTCTCCCGTATATATATTAGAAACGGAATAAGAAATGGGCTAGAATTTGTAAGTGTGTGTATGTTACGTTATTCCAGCCAACTGGCTCTGCAGATAAGCGGGGAGCCTGAAACTTGAGGAGGAAGGGAGGGAGGATTATATTATGGAAGATAAGGTTAACTCATATACGTAAAAATCACAGCTAGTCGCTTCATTTCCGGAAACCTGACCACAGCAACCATAAATAATTTTATTCCTCTGTACAACTTATTTATGTGTATTTATCTGTTCATCTTACACATACAGAGGACGGACACTGGAAAGTTTTCTTTTCTCAATCGTACTATCTGGGACTGGAATGCTTTACCTGTAGACTTACTAAAGGCTTTACCAACAACCAAAAACGTATTTAAAAATAGGCTTAAGGACTTTACTAATAGACGATAACTATACACAGTATGTAAAGGATGTAAATGATATTTTGTTATTGAAGTGTTGTATCAGTGAAGAATTATGTTGTGTCAGTGAAACGTGTTCCTGTCAGCGAAGCTTTATAGTTTATAGTGGCAGTGCAAAGTATTTGAACAGTGAGATGTTTTTGAAGTGTTAGTGAAATCAGGATAGAATCAGTGAAATGTGTCGTAGTTCCAGTGCCGTGAGTGAGTTGACAGCGAAATGAGTGTATTGTGGAAAGGTACTTGTGCAGATATGAACATATCATACTCGTGGGTTTTAGTTCGAACTTAGATTTAAGATACAAATTAGATTTATTTGAAATGTTATTTTAAGTGATCGTGCTTCATTTAATTTAGGATATTCCCTATTATTATTATTATTATTATTATTATTATTATTATTATTATTATTATTATTGTTAGTATTAATTATTTGTATTAATTATTGGTATTATTATTATTATTAAGTGTATTTTTAATTAACAAGTTTATTATTGTCATTATTGAGTGTAATTAGTTACCACTGCCACGGGGTATATACCCATTGCAGTGTGAATAAATACATACATACATGCATGCATGCATACATACATACATACATACATACATACATACATACATACATACATACATACATACATACATACATACATACATACTGTATTCATCTGACGTTGTTTACGTTGCCTACCTACAGTAATCCATTCAGTGCACTATCTGAGGGGTGAGGACAGGAAACTACACTAAAGCAATACAGATGGCGTAATGTGTAACGGACATGGTCGGTCCTGATACGCACGTCTGTAGACAGCAGTGTATGTGTACAAGTTGCAGTGTCCAGTCGATCAGTCCTAGTGAAATGGAGCGGAATATGCAGACCTGATTTTCGAATACGGATAACCCAATGGGAACAATAGACAAGCTCACAGATTGTATCGGGGAAAGTACCCACGTAGGAGACATCCGGCTAATACCATCTTTCCATGACTGTTCCAAACGTTAAGGGAAGGAGGGCACTTGGTGCCAAATTACAATTTCATTTCCACACAACTATTTTTGCTTATAACTTTCGACTCAGTAATTTCCGGACCAGGATTCCTTATCTCAAATTGATACATGTGCCCTTCCCCATCATCCTTTAGAGTTAGTAACACCAGCCCGGAAACACACTGTATAAAAAATAAAAATCAAAACATAAAATTATTTAGATCCAAATTACAGAAGTACCTAATTTCTCACGCCTTCTATTCTGCAGGTGAATTCATGACATTCAACAACGCTTCATGAAATTGATACTAAAAACTTTATGTTGTACTAGTATACCATATTGTAAAATTCTTCTGCATATATTTCAACTAGACTGTGACTGTAAGACTTTATAGTAGTATTAAGTTTTTTTTGACTTGTTTCATAGTCTATCTGTGAAGCAATGCATGAATACCATGGAATGTTAATAAATACAATACAATTAGAAATTAGAAATTTAGAAATTAGAAAAGCCCATTACATCCTTAGCAGGCAAGGGCCTCCTACCATCGGTAGGGCAGCTCTACTTTTGCTCACGGGATGAACTAGTCCCTGTGGGCCTTACTCAAAGTTGAATCACTTCACTTCTCCTCCACTTCACTTCACTTTACTGTTTTGTGTTCTACTGTTACTTATTCTAAATCTAAAATTATGTCTTTCCATTTTTCTCTGTCTCTCGCAATACGCGTCCACTGCGGTCCTATCACGTCAACGAAGTCCTGTGCCCATCTCCTTCTTGGTCTTCCCCTTTCTCTTCTTCCCCTCTTTGGGTCCCAGACTGTAGTGGCGTATGCCCATCTGTCGGCGGGTAGTCAGGCTACATGTCCTCCCCATTTCCATTTTAGTCTTCTCGCTGTCTTGCAGGCCATTTCGATACCGCTTTTTAATCTCAGTTCTTCATTTCTTACTTTGTCCTGTAGTTTAATCTCTAATATCTTTCTTTCCATTTTACGTTGGCATATCTGTATCTTCTGTGCTTGTTTCTTAGTCAACGACCAGGTTTGGCTGCCATATGTTAGAGTCGGTATGATACAGGTCCGAAGGGCTTCCAGTCTTAATTGCATATTAATATCTTTATGCTCGACCATGTCGAAATGTAGTAATTATACACCTGGTAGCAGACCTTTAATGCATGTCATTGAAGTACACCTACTCATTAAAGGTCAGGTCTTTCAGCCAATGACGACTCAGGTTACAACTGTTCAGCCTATGACAGGTCAGCTTTCTACCGTTATAAAACCGCAAGTATCGATTATTCTCGGATATGCAATCGAAAGAGAATTAGCGAAAAGTCACGGAGGCTGGAAATCCAATACTGTCGCAGAAGGTTATGTTCTGTTACTATAATAATTAGCGTTAATTGTAAATAATATGCAAATAAATTCAATTTGTCATCTCGTTTTTCAATGTCTAATTTTATTTCAATGTTATCTCTGTAGGTTCTTATGACCTAGCAAGGTCAATGTGGACATCTGTTCCTCGGAAAAAATCAATACTTTCGCATCTGCGCACATCTCACAACATACGGGACATTGCTAAAAAATTAATAATATCAAGTTAGAAATATGG
Organism: Periplaneta americana; assembly: GCF_040183065.1. Taxonomy (NCBI): domain Eukaryota; kingdom Metazoa; phylum Arthropoda; class Insecta; order Blattodea; family Blattidae; genus Periplaneta; species Periplaneta americana. Next base: position 37,655,341 of record NC_091132.1, on the reverse strand, counting down.
TCGAGCATAAAAAGTCGTATGAAACTCGCCTATAATGGTAATTAAGAAGCTCGTATGAAAATTATGAAACTCGCTTGCGCTCGTTTCATAAATATCCACACTCACTTCTCAATTACCTTCATTATAGGCTCGTTGCATAATGTACTATTATCTAAGAGCAGGAATTTGAGTCCCCAGAATTTCCCCCATGCTATGTTAATTCTTCTTCGAATTTCTTTGTCCCTCTTTTCAGTTAGGCTGACTTCTTGTCCCAAGTATACATATTGTTTACAGTACTGAACGTGTGTGCCGTCTATCATTATTGGTGTCTCTATGTCGTTTGTCATTGCTTTGGTCTTTGTAGGGTTCATCTGTAGCCCCACTTTCTCTCTTTCTCTGCTCAGATCTGCTAACATTTCCTGTAGTTCTGTGGCGGAATTTGCGAACAGCACTATGTCGTCTGCAAATCTTAGGTTTGATATACAATAATTGCAACAAATATATTATTATTATTATTATTATTATTATTATTATTATTATTATGAGATATTAACAGTAACTTAAGAACCCAAGTAAATATTTTCATCAAACGTTGGTAATAACTTATGATATATTATTCTACAAACTAGCCAGATAATACATAATGTAACGCTAATAATATATTAGCGAAATGGGGCAGCATTCTGATACGTCTACACGTTTGTGTGCAATCCCCTTAATCACGCCTGAATTATTAATCTACAGTACATACGATCAAACATTTGCATGGCTAAAAGTCACACTTCAATTTCCAAGGGTGACAGAACAGTCATGTGCAAATATTTCTAACAAGATTGACATCGACCCGCTAATAAAATTATCACATTTGCTGAATCCAGTTTCAGCGAGCATGATATTCAGTGAACAGGTATAATTTAATGTAGTAATGCCATGATTTAATATCACTCCGGCAAGGGATAATACAGTATATAGACCTACAAAAATAATGTGGAACAGATGTTCGTTTATTTCATACAGTGCATTTAGTTGAAAATATCTACGCGCATTCAAATAGTTCTGTAATGGAATTAGTAATTACATTTTATATATAGTGTAAGTAGGAGCAGATGTTGATGAAATATTTTTCTTTTAGCTTTAAAACCATGCCTTTTAATACAGTAATTCATTATATGTTGCAACAAAACAAAATATATTTCTTAATTTTTGCCAGTTTTGTACGACAAGTCTTTTTTTTTTTTTTTTCCCATTTCTGGGAAGTTTAAAAATTATTTTCTCCATTGTTATTGAAATTAGAACATTTTTTTAAATGTTTTATTTTCAAGCAATCTTATATGCAAACCATAATTGCTTTTACGTAAAGATTAATTTTTGGTCGTACAGAATTTATCTGTTGTGGCAAAAGTGATTAATCCTTACGTAGATTCTTCGCCCAACAGTACATATACTATGGAATCCCGGCCACCAAGTCACTCAATAGAATGCGCTTCTTGTACAGTATAATGGCAGTTGACTTAAAATATGACAACATATATGTCGAACATGGAGTAAAGCTCCCGTTTGTTTATGGCGATCATTGCTGGACGCACATCGCCGGCGATTATAAACGGTGGCGATGATCGTCAGGAAGTGGTTTCTTTATCAGCGTACATCGCTGTCAATTCTCATAGCATACTTTTTTCATATAGCAGAAGAACAGTGTTTTACACATACCAATTTTAATTATTATACAAAATACAGTAAAGGAGGGAAAAAATGTTGAATATTTACAAAATTTTACTGCTGCAAGCTGTACTTAACCTCTTAACAAAACTTTAACAGATGTCGATGAAACACGCTCCGTTTAACAATTTTTTAAATTACTAACAAGCCGTTATTTAACAATCCATTAAGCTGCAATTAATCGTATGTTGATGAAACTGACTTTAAATGTATAAAATAGCACTTTATATAATATAATTCAATTTTGAGAAATGTGGAGAAAATTTGTTCACTACGGGTGAGTGGTATTGAGTGATTCTTCTCAGCATATCCCTTTACTCTGTAGAAAACGCGCAATATAATTTAATACAGGAAATTGAACCTGCCTCTATAAATTGCATCTCCTCCTCCCACCTTATTTCCTTTCTTCTCTTTTCATTCCTTCTGTCAGCCTATAATGAAGCATAATGTCTCTCAAAGACTCATACTTCTCTGTTCTTAAGCCCAAGCTCTGTCGATCGATCATGCTATCGGATTCATTGACGTATCTCGAGATATTGAGAACAGTTTCAAATTGAAAGATAATAAATGGTGGAAGTGCTTCTGTGCTCGTATTTTCCATCATATTTTCGTAATCACGTCAAACAATTATCACCATTATCACCACCACTACAACAACAACAATAATAATAATAATAATAATAATAATAATAATAATAATAATAATAATAATAATTAAGCTAGGTGTCCCTGATATGGCCATGCTAAGGTTTGAGAATTTTTCTAGCCGCCATTTTGAAAAAAAATGTAAACCACTTTTTTCTTATTCGTCCTCAGTCTAATGGACTTTCTTAAAACAATTTCCTTTCCCCATAAAAATAGCTTTAATTGACCAAAAATTCCCAAATTCCAAAAGTCTACCTAGTGGCCATATCAGGAACATGTGCACATGATATGGCCACCCTTGTTCCATGTTCTACAAATCGTGATTGTTTTCAGTTTGATAGCGCAGTTGTGTTAAAATTAAATAATTTTGGTGTAAAATGAATAAAAATGACACTTATAATCTTTTTTATAATTCAAAAGTGTAGTCAAAACAGGTTTTTCCGTAAAAAAATTAAATTGTTTTTCTTAAAATACAAAATTTTTGCGTAATCCCAGGTCTAAGGCATGTAAATTTGTCAGGTGAAAAAAATAAAAGTGAAATGAAATTGATATGGCCATGGTGCATTTGATATGCCTATATCAGGAGCAGGTAAGCTCTCACGAAAATCGTTTGATTATGAACAACTCGTAAAAGATACGCCATCAACTACAACACCAATCAACAGAACATTAAAAACTGAATGGAGTATACGATGGTTTTCATGAAACATGTCTTTGAAAAACATGCATAAAACAAAGGAGACTTACCAGAGAAAAATAAGAAGAGGTCACATGAAAACCGCAAAACAGGCAACTGACGCCATATTGCTCAACCTGACTGGATGGAAAACGATCAAGTGACATACTAGGATGCCCTTTCACTGGATGCTGCTGCAATTTAGCGGATTTTTTGGTTAACTAACTCATAATAGGTGGGTGGCCATATCAGGAACATGGCCATAACAGGAGCACCCACCTTATTATTATTATTTATGTATTTATTTATGTATTTATTTATTCATTCATTTATTTATTTATTTATTTATTTATTTATTTATTTATTTATTTATTTATTTATTTATTTATTTATTTATTTATTTATTTGTTTATTTATTTATTTATTTGTCTATTAATTTATTTATCCATTCATTTATTTATGTATCCATTTCTTTATTAATTTATTATTCATTCATTTATCCGTTCGTTTATTCATCCATCCATCCATCCATCCATCCATCCATCCATCTATGCAAGTTTTATTAACACACATTTCCATCCGCCTACGAGACTGAAATCCTTTCTTTAGTATAAAGTTATAGATACCAGATTCATCAATAACGCATTTATTCCCATTGTTTTGAATTACTTGTCGCTGAATAAAATAAATGTTTTCTTTACTTGCAAACAAATTAGACAATACTCTAACAAATCCAGGCCTCTTAAGGGGAAATAATTAATCACCCGTTCGTACAATATAAGACAATATAAAGGAAATTATTCCTCGTAATTTATTAACGTCGAGTAAATGTCACTTGAGACGAATCCTCAATTGGAACAGACAATAATAACAACAGTATGATTGAGTGTTGTGCCGTTTTTAGTTCTCCATTACAAATGCATATTCAACTGAGTAGTACAAAGCCCTTAATCGTGTCGCAATTGTCTACTACACAGCAACTGTAAACAAAGTCGAAGGTATAAAACTGTATTGATCTTAAGGATTCTTTACCCGGAAAAGACGTGGGGATAAATAGGGTGACATATCCGTCTTGGAGAAGTTCCTGTAAAGAATGGATTATTGAAATATCCTGTTCAGAAATAACATTCGTTCTGAACACACAAGAATGTGGTTTTCCGTATAGGTTAGTTTTATTTTATTGAAAACTATGGTTCCCACCAAAATTTTACGTTCTTTGTTAGGTAATTAAACAATGTTATATCAACTTTGTGGTTGTCTAGAGTTGGTGGAATTTGTGATAACTAGATAGTATTTTTGTGAGACGAATCCGAATTTGCTTTACAGCTGAGAAAAAAAAATTGGTTCCGGAGTAGGCTTATAGCTGTGCTAACTATTATTAGCTATAACTATTGCTAGCTACTAAATGTAATGAAATACATTGTTCTCCATCTAATTTCTTCGTTGCTAACAATAATAACAGAACAACTTTAAAACTTGAATCATAGAAACATCTGAATATCACTTCATGTCATTTGCAGTGTTTCTACTACACACTGATGTAAATTGAATTACTCTACTTGCTATGTATTGCATATTTTTGTATATGTTCAACTGATGAAATGTATATGTAAACTGAATTAATGTGCTTGCTATGTATTGCGTATTTTTGTATAAAAATTAGGTTTAATTTAACGACGCTCGCAACAGCCGAGGTTATATCAGCGTCGCCGGTGTGCCGGAATTTCGTCCTGCAGGAGTTCTTTTACATGCCAGTAAATCTATTGACATGAGTCTGTTGCATTTAAGCACACTTAAATGTCATCGACCTGCGCCGAGATCGAACTCGCAACCTCTGGCGCAGAAGGCCAGCAGTCTACCGACCGCACCACTCAGGTCGATTACTTTTGTATAGCTCAACTGATGAATTGTATATTTGTAACTTGAATTAAGGTTTTTTTAGTAGATTATTTTACGATGCTTCATCAACATCTTAGGTTATTTAGCGTCTGAATGAGACGAAGGTGATAATGCCGGTGAAATGAGTCCGGGTCCAGAACCGAAAGTTACCCAACATTTGCTCATATTGGGTTGAGGGAAAACCCTGGAAAAAACTTCAACCAGGTAACCCGGGCCACCTGGTTTCACGGCCAGATGCGCTAACCGTTACTCCACAGTTGTGGATTAAATTGAATTAATCTGCTTGCTATGTATTGCATATTTTTGTATAGATCAACTGATTGTGTGTGTGTGTGTGTGTGTGTGTATATATATGTATGTATTGAATTAATCTGCTTACTGTGTAATGTATATTTTTCTATAGTTCAAATGCTCGCTATGTATTCTACGTTGGTGTCTCTACAAGAGTATAGCTCAGACGACAGACTCGATAGCCTACTGATCCAGAGCTGCGATCGGGCTTGGGTTAGGTTCCCACTTGAGTTGATTATCTGGTTAGGCTTTTACAGAAGTTTTAGTCAACCCTAAGGAAAATTTCAGGTAAACTATAGCGAATCCTCGGCCTCGCCTTATTTCGCTAAGAAACTGTATAACTCTTGATTTCTTCCACGTGTTAAAGCTTCAATGCTAATGTAAAATCTATGGAATATATTAAATAACATGAAATGAAAATGAAGCGGATTTCCACTCTCCCAAGCAAGGTACTATACTTCCGTTTTCGTTCGGCTTTCTATATAATAACATATGAAGAGCACAGGAAAAGAACGTGCTTTGTCCACTTTATCAAATTTTTCAGGAGAGCAATTTCAAAGTTTGAAACCAAATTCCATGGATACTAACGGAGATATTAATGAACACTTAAGTCAGTATGAAAGAACTGGTTATCTGAATGAATTTGAATTTAAGTTTGCATCCTTATTTTTGAAAATTGTAGTTTTATTGACATTTACGTAAAGTAATGTCATAAGTTACAGGGGAAAAAACGTGCTTCTTATGTACGAAGGGATTAATTTTAGATTAAATATTACAAGTAAAGCTGTTTTCTTCCGGAAACGTGTTTGTATGTGTGTTTGTGCGTATTGTGTGTATAAAAATTTTGAATTCAGAATTTCAAAATCACGGGATTGACAAACCTTTAAATGATAACATAACGTTAAACATTTTCTCTTTCCTTTTTTAACTTTTTCTGTAATGAAGTGGAGTGGAGCATAATAATAATAATAATAATAATAATAATAATAATAATAATAATAATAATAATAATAATAATAATAAATTTAATAAAGATCACTTTTGTCACAAAATGCGCAGGGCCTCATAAGAAAAAAACAAGATCAATTCTGTCCCAAAACACACAAGGTATAATAATAATAAAGATCACTTTTGGCTCAAAATACACATGAACTAATAATAATAAAAATCACTTTTGTCCCAAAATGCACAAAGCCTAATAATAATAATAATAATAATAATAATAATAATAATAATAATAATAATAATAATAATAATAAAGATCACTTTTGTGCCATTTTGTCCCAAAATGCACAGGACATAATAATAATAATAATAATAATAATAATAATAATAATAATAATGCTCACTTTTGACTCAAAATGCACAGAGCCTAATAATGATAATAATGATGATAATAATAATAATAATAATAATAATAATAATAATAATAATAATAATAATAATCACTTTTGTCCCAAAATGCACAGCCCAGTCTAGTGTGGAAGGTTTGTGTAAAACATTCTATCTTCGTGTCCATGAAATTCCTTCAAAATCTGGAGGTCCTAATACTTTTCCTTCGATATTACCAGAGAAGTTTCTTTGTTAGAAATAATGTTACCGATATTTAAATTATTGGCAGATATAAAATAAATTATTCAAAATAATTTGTGTTTTGCCTCTGTAAGCAGGACATGGGTATTCTTCAGATTGCTGCTCTCGAAATCGCAGTGAAGCTCTCACCACCAATGAAATCCTAGTTCCATTACACATATCACGATGTTGAATGAGGTGAGGGTGTTCTTTTGTGATGATTACCCCTCTGATGGGCCTTGTAAGAAATGAGTATTTCCTCAAATATTTCTTCTGCAGAAATGACTCCCAACTTCCCATCATATCTTGATTGAACACCACAACATCAAAAGGCGTAGGTTTACTTCGAGCTTGTACCATGATCCGCACCCAACCCATTGGAAGTTCTGTTACTGCTTTTGTATTAGTTAGTCCTATATTTTATTACATTCCATAAAGGAATGTTTCATTCTGTTCATAAGTTTAAATTCGTTCACAAGATAATTAAGATACTTCAGAACAATATAATTCTTGCTCTGGCCTGAACATGAATCACAAAAATTTTCAAGATATCCGCTTTGTTGTCCATTATTCCTGTCACAAAGTGATTTAAAAAGGATACGACTTCATTGGCTCCTTTTCTACCATTATCTTCAGTACAACTACAAAACACTGAAGTTTCATCTGAAATTTGATGAATATTGAAAGAGTAAACACATAATTGCCTTCTGTAATACTAATAGACATCATTGATAATAATGTACGGTAAGCATACATTTTTTCGTAGTCCATGAAAATTGCTTCTGTTTCTTCAAACTTCCGACTTCTTAAACGAGTATTCCTCTTTCTGGTATAAAATATTTCAACTTTGAGTTTATGGACCTTGTTGTTACTGGTGATCTTATTAATTTATTCCAAAACTTGTTTCTTCATGTTGCCATCTAAATTATTTTCAGTCAGTCTTGCATTCAGCACTTCCATCTCAGCTGTGTACTTATCACATGCATGTATCACTCCTTGGATATCCAAATGCTATATTGAATTCGGTGTTGAACATTATTCTGTATGTTTCATATGAAATTATTAAATTTTGGTATTTTTTCTTGAACATTTCATACATCTTTTTCACTGATAGTTCTTCTGGGAGATACAATTTATTGGTCCTTCCATTGCTGTAATGACTGATCGCTTTCGATAAACTGGAATTATTGTAATGAGCCCAGTCATATGTAATGATTGTTGATTGCAGTCTTCTAAACCATTAAATTGCCTTATAATACTTGATCTTTCTTCAGCACTTACTTCCTCGAAACACTTTAACTAACAGTTGCAGTCTTCTCCTACTTCATGTGATTGAACCCTTAATTTCTTCATGACTGCAGTCATTCTCCCTCGTACTTTCTTTTTCTTAACACTGTTAGAAGTCGAAGGTCTCTGAGTTCCATCCTCAGATGAAGTACTCAACATTCAATAATAATATAATATTATTTAATAATAATATTAAAATTTAAGTGACAAATTTACAACATTTATACTTCTAAACTGAATTTCTCAAACTAAAAAGATTTATACTTGTACATAAAATTTATGCAGCAAGAACGAATTTTCTCATTATAACAATAATGAAAAACAATGGAATATTATTTTTACTCCAATTCCCTTCTTCCTGCTATAACATGCATGCCAATCCGTAAGGAAACTAAAAATTAAATCACAGGAACAGTGGACAGAGCACATTATTTCCCTGTAGTGAGAGGACTTAGCACGTTCTTTCCCTGTACGCCAAATCTAAAATCTCTTGTAGCACTTCGACTATTCACATTATCACATTGGTCGATTAATAACTTTAAACTACATGGAATCCTGCATCTCATAGCATGCATAACTCATTTTTGAAAAAAAGTGGACAAAGCACGTTCTTTTCCTGTGCTCTTCATATATTATATGATCTCTTCTGAATTACTTCTTTCATTTCATTTATTATATTCCATAGATCTTACATGAGGAATGAAGCTTTAAGATGTGGATCAAGTCAAAATTTTACAATATAACAGTTACATTTTTACAAAGTTTTACAAATTTTACAATATTTCACAATTTTTACATTTTACCATTTTTGCAGTTTTTATAATTTTCTACAATTTTTTACAATATTTTGGCGAGATGTAGTGAGATGAGGTGAGGCCACCCTCTTAGTGTATTTCGCCGGTCGCGGTGGTACTTTGCTCCGAATTTCTTGGGAATGTTCGAAATTATCATTGGTATTTCACTAACTAGGTCTCACAACTGTCATAATTAACTAGCAGATAGATGAAATGTTTTATATACTGACAGCGTTGTATTTAAGCTACAAAACGAGATACTGCTCACTTCCGTATCTCAAGTAATTTTATTCTTCATATTATAGTTGTAATCCCCTGGTAGAGGGGCAGAGAAGGTCTGATGGCCTTATCTCTCCCAGGTTAAATAAATAAATACTAAATACTAAGTCCTATTGAAGCAATCAGCCCTGAATCATACTCCGGCGCCAAGCCGATGTCTTTAAAGACGGCCAATTTCGCAGCGCTCCCCACGCCCTTCAAGATCAAATTTGTTTACATATTATTAAGAGGCGACATTTATTTTATCCTCTCTCCAGCTATAAATGAATCATTCACGTAGCTCTTATAGTTTCCGTGAAGTAAACATTTAAAATTTTGCACTTTCTGGGGCTTTCAAAACTTCGTACGTAATACCTCATCGACACTTGGATAAGGCCGGGGTCTACGTCAAAATACAACCATGTGAACGGTCCAGATCGCTGTCTTAGTCTAAGCTACGCTAGCGGTCAAAATAGTCCGGTTATAAAGTATGGATTAGAGTGAAACGGAAAATAAAATGTTTTAAGATTCTTACAAAGTTCTGTAAGAGAGACAGTTCAAATGTAAAAAGAAATAATAACAAAAAACATTATCTTTTATGAACTGGGCATTAACACTTGACTGATGATGACTGCAAAGGCAGTATTATAGATCTTGTAAGGAAAAGATTATACATCAATATTCTCTCCTTACTCTCTTATGTAGTTGGTATTCGTCTCTGAAGAAACTTTGTTGAAAGAAGTAGCGGAATTCACGAAAGACAGGCCAGTTACTAAAATGTAATGCTTCTTTTTTGTTTTACTAATTCCATGCATTTATTTTATCCGCAGTGCGCTCGTCCTGATTGGCGTTGCTGCTTTCGCATTCTCATTTTTTTATATCCCAGTGTATTTCGCATTCACACATTCTACGGTAGATCTATCTCCGACTGACACTGATATATTCAAGATGTCTTCTCACACATGCTGCTGAAACGTCTATTGCTGTAGCACAGCGGCGGCTTTCAGATTAAATTACAGATCGCGTCGCATGCTGCAATAAAACATCATGAACGTTTTGTGGGGCTATTTCAATCGTTTAGCATTGTCAATAAATGATTTGAAAAAATAATCTGCTGAAATATAATGCATAATAGAATCACTTCGATGAAAGTGGCTGGGTAGGTTTAAGCGTAGTATGGCTGTTGTGTATGAATGACGACACAGTTTTCTAGATTACTAGAGGCTTGTGCAGCAAATAGGTACTGCAAACTAAGTCCATAAGAAGTTCAAATAAAAATTGTTCAGACTTATTTTCAATGAAGAATATCTGACATTCTGAAAGTATTATGCGCCCTAAATAAAATTGTCCATCGCAAATCGTTAGCAGTTTCAGTGTTTCATTCGTTGCTGGTTGCGGGAAATAAACTTACTCATCACGGTAGCAAGAAGTGAAATGGCATCTATTTTCTCTACAACAAAATATGCTTCGCAGCGAACACAAATCTAATCGATTAAACCAAAGAAATATGAAATTAATTTTGATGTAGTTTAAAGACGCAGTTAAAATAGGAAGCATGACTCAATTACTACCAAGGAAAATTAGAGAATCATACATACAAATATCTATATCACACTGCCATTAAATATATAAAAAAGACCCACACTACTTGATTAATAACTGTAAAAGTATTTCATTTTAATAAAAATATTGTTACCTTACGTAGGTTATATAGTTTTCAGTAACATAGCCATTACTCAGTAAATTACAGAAATGAAGATCTAATGTAAAATATTCTTTCTCTGCGTCTACTTACTTAAAGCCCTAAAAGGTTTCACTTTCATAGCATCAGTATACCATTATGTGTTGCATTAACTATAATAATATTTCATTTTTAATGGTAATAATGTCATCAAACATTCTTAAGTTTTGTAGTTCTTAATATCCAATACACAGCTGTACTCGGAAAACTACAGACCAGGAAATCAGACCTGTAAATTATTTTATATACGTTATCAAAAAATTAGACAAATGAAGATCGACATATTGGCATTATGATGTGAAAGAATCTGAGCCATCTGAACTCTATGTCAGCAATCCTGTATGTATGGCTTTCGTGTAATAGTCTATTGTTTACTGTAGTGTGTGTTTTGTTTTATTCTTAAATGCAATTAATTAGTTCTCAAAACTGACGAAAGATGGATTTTGGAAAATAGGAAAATGATGGAGGAAAATTGACATTTCAATGAAAACTTCTATTTTTCTGAAAAACTTTGGATTCCAAGCTTCAAAATGAGGGGTCATTTATTAAAATCCGTTCAGCCGTTTTCCCGTAATTTCCATCACCAGTTCAAATTATATATATAGATGTTTCTGATGCTCTTCAACATGTTAGTACAAAATTTTACATTAGAGCACTGGGTTATGGATGCAGAAAAATCGTCAGTATATTAATACTATAAGACATAAAATATAGTTTTGTTTAAAAATGGTGCGTGATTTGTCATTTTTATGTCATTTCTGGCTTCAGCACATAAAAATACACAGGCCTAAAGGATAGCTAAAAGTGTTTAAATTTTTTTTTTTCATCGCAGGCCTGTGTAATTATTTAAGCTTAATTAAATTACCGGAAAACTATGAGAACTACAGTGAAACTTCCCAATACCGGACACCGCCGGGGAAAAATTAAATGTCCGTTATTGAGAAGTGTCCGCTATTTAGAAAATCGTTAGTATGTAAACAGTACATTAAAATTTCTCATATATATTCAACATTATATTTTACAGTACAGTACAGTAGACGGTGAGATTGTTTACAGTATTCAACCAGAGAGATATCGTACCAGTAAATATTTTGTAAATGAGATAAACATCAGTCACTGTACCACTTCACCTTACACAAAGAAATCTAGAATTGCATTCTCAATGTATGATTTTAAAATAACATCCTTGTTTTTCAAAATTTCACTAACCTGAGTTTTTCCCACATTAAACTTTGTGGCCAGCTCAATTTCTCCTTCTCACTATGCTTTACAATATCCACTTTCTCTTTTAGTGACAAACGTTTACGTTTTTGTGACATTTTTACTGTGACTGTACTTCCGAACACTCAACTTGACAAACTAAGAAAGTACGGACTGCTCACGTACAGTATCACAATTAACAACTGTGCTGCTTACCTTCGATAAAGTACAAGAACGTTCAAATGCACGATAATGATTGTTGCAAAGAATTCCGTTTAATTTACAACAGTCTTTTTCTTTTTTTCTTTCACGCTGTCCGTTATTTGGAAGTTTTAATTGTTGTTGGGAGATACATTTCAGTGTCCGCGTCCGTTATTGAGAATGTCCGCTATTTGGAAGAATTTTATCATAAGGGACAATGTTGTTTTGCAGGGGAATTTTAAAATGTCCGCTATTGAGACGAGTCCGCTTTTGGGAAGTGTCTGTTAAGGGAAGTTTCACTGTATCTCTTATTGTTAACATTGATGTTTTACAGGCTTAGCAGATTCTCAAATTTAAGGTTCCGTCGACCGAATATACTTTACACAAGGGGGGGGGTAACTTTACACATTTCTAGAAAAAATGTTTAGAAGGCATCACATTACAGACAATGTGTAGCACATATGTGTGGTAGACTGAAGTGTGTGCCATTACTAAAACTGTTATACACCATTTTTCTAGAAATGTGTAAATTTACCCCCCTTATGTAAAGTATACCCAGTCGACGGTTTTCAAACGGAACCAAAGCTTCGCTTCTCTGTTATTAGCAACGAAAATAAGTATTTTGAAAGTCAGATTTCCTCAGATTTATTAAATTTATATTAGCCTACTAAGAAGTAATTAGAATAGATAAAACTCTTTATAGCCTATTATTTGTTTACATTCCATATCATCGTTTTACATAGATATGTCGCGGAAACAAGTATGTTTCTGCTAATCCAGCCATTTCACTTGTTCCACATTGCAATCGTTCATATGAATACATCGTTTCAATATTGAAGCTCATTACTGCCCACCGCTAATTGTGGGTTTCCTAAATTGTGGCTTTTGTGGCTTTCCAACCTTTCCGTAGTGCTCGAATCAATATGATTGTAATATTTTATTATTTACGTGAATATTCAGTTCGCGTTAATTCTTTAATTTAATACACTTCCATATAATTATAACTTATAACATAGGGTAAAGGTTGGTAATATTGTGATACTAATAATATTATGGTAGTACTTTTTGAGAAATTTTTTACAATTTTACTGAGCGAGCGAAGGACCGGTTTGGTTCAGAAACTTACCTGTCCACGAACATTCCCTTCATACGTTCATGTACAAAACCGGTCCTTCTCTCGCTTAGTAAAATTATAAAAAATTCTCAAAAAGAACTATCATAATATTATAAGTATCACAATATTACCAACCTTTGCCCTACTCGTATTTCATTTAACATAATAATAATAAAAATAATAATAATAATAATAATAATAATAATAATAATAATAAAAGGTAAATTGATGAGAGGCGCGTCTATGTATTTGAATGCAATGAAACAAGATAAACTTCGCCAAAGCGGTAAATTATGGCCGCTGCGAATATGTCCGAAAAGACACGTTACTTTCCCTGAAAAATAATACAACACCAAAGCGGCTATAATGATTTAGGGCTTTAACGAAAATAACCATCGAAACCGAAGGTGCTTCAAAAGTCTTTAGTCCAGGGCAGTTTATTTCAATGTGTTGATGAATGGAGTGGGGGGGAAGCAACGATGAATTGTTCAATGGTTGAGCTGTTTGGACCTTTTCCATTGCTAATTTTCAGAATTGTAGCACAACGTTTCGAAGAGTGGATCTCTCTTCATCGTCGGGTGAAAACCAACTGTGGGGATCGTTACAAACAGTAGGTTTTCACCTGACGACGAAGAGAGAGAAACGTTGTGCTATAATTTTGAAAATTAGCAATGGAAAAGTCCAGACAGCTCAACCATTATTTCAATGTAAGGAAGATTAAGTTATTTCTTGGATTTGTACCATAGTCTAGTATATACAGTCACGAAGCTTGAGTTTATGAGGGTACTAGGAACAATAGACTGTGCAGGTACTATTTCGCAATGTCTGTAATGAGGCGATAGTAGCGATCCTAGTGGTTAGCAACTATCTATGGATGCATATTTACTACGTATTGAGCTTCGTGATTGTATATACTAGACTGTGTTTGTACCGTGGACGAGAGAAAATAGTAATTTATAATGTAAGAGATTAACATTATATTTATTCGCGAGTAAGAAATTTAGCGATCTAGGTGGATGAAACCGAGAGCGATTATTTTCACGAGCGCTAAAAATCTATTTACCCTCGTGTGCTATACAGTATTTTATCCATTACCGCTATACAATTTTAATTTTAAATTACTACACCTTTCCTTTTAATGTGTTGATTTTTAAGAACTTATAATTGAATGAATTGATCAATTTTATTGTTTTTTATTATTTGTCATTTTACGACACTTTAGTAACTGCTACGATTATCTAGCGTCTGAATAACATAGAGGTGATAATGCCAGCGAAATGAGTCCAAAACCTAGCGTTGAAAGTTATTCAGCATTTGCTCTTAATGGGCTGCGGGAAAACCCCGGAAAAAACCTCAACCATGTATCTTGTCTCAACCAGGATCTGAACCCGGGCCCGCACGTTTCACGGTGAGGATGCTAACAGTTACTCCACAGCGGTGGACTATTTTATTGTTGCCATTGTGTTGGTTGTCATGGAGAGAGTGATTTAAAAAAAAATGTAATTCCCTGCTTTGAGTTGAAATCCTTTAATTCATTGCTGTACATAAAGCCATTGTTTATGTTGCTATGGACGATGTAGTACCAGTCATGTATAAAAATATTCATATCTTCATTTAGCCTACTATCATAACAAAAGGGAAGGATATTCTGAACAGATTTGCTTATGTAAAATAGTCCTTTTCTGAACACCGCACGTATGGAGTAAATTAACTTCATCGTAATTTTCATGGCCTGCTATATTTTAATATCTCTTGTTTATTTATTTATTTATTTATTTATTTATTTATTTATTTATTTATTTATTTATTTATTTATTTATTTATTTATTTATTTATTTATTTATTTATTTATTTATTTATTTATTTATTTATTTATTTATTTATTTATTTATTTATTTATTTATTTATTTATTTATTTATTTATTTATTTATTTATTTATTTATTTATTTATTTATTTATTTATTTATTTATTTATTTATTTATTTATTTATTTACTTATTTACTTATTTACTTACTTACTTACTTACTTACTTACTTACTTACTTACTTACTTACTTACTTACTTACTTACTTACTTACTTACTTACTTACTTACTTACTTACTTACTTATTTATTTATTTATGTATTTATTTATTTATTTATTTATTTATTTATTTATTTATTTATTTATTTATTTATTTATTTATTTATTTATTTATTTATTTATTTATTTATTTATTTATTCATTTATTCATTTATTCATTTATTTATTTATTTATTTATTTATTCTGGAGTAGTTAA
The DNA here is from genome assembly GCF_040183065.1 of Periplaneta americana. Lineage (NCBI taxonomy): Eukaryota > Metazoa > Arthropoda > Insecta > Blattodea > Blattidae > Periplaneta > Periplaneta americana. Next base: position 37,639,683 of record NC_091132.1, on the reverse strand, counting down.
GGCCATCAGGCCTTCTCTTCCACAACACTAGAACACAAATACAATAATAGAAATAAACAGAAAAAAATACACTATATACAAAATAAAGCTACGATAATAAGTAAAACAGGGTACAAAAAAAATTTGTACATGGCCCGGATTTTTTTTTTTTTTTTGCATTCTTGTAAAATGTTCCACTTTTGGTACAAGTTACATTAATAATAAATTAGTCTCTGTCCCCAGGCTTGTGATCTGTCAGCTACCTAAATTAAAAGTCATACAACATGCATTTCCTCTGCATTTTCTTACATTGTATACATCAGAGTTCTCCATATTTATAAAAATAAATTATTAAAACGAAACAGAAATGAACTGACATCCATCAATCATAAAATATACGGCGATTTACTATGGCCATACTGTCTCACGGCTGATCATAAATAATCCAAAAGCAATGCATTTTCCAGTCGCTGATAAGTGATAAGATAGGAAAGGAATATTTGCGATCTCTAGTTTTGTGGGGAGCTGCTGTGTAAGTAGGATTTGCATGACAGACACAGAGACAGACAGACGCGCTGGTGAAACGCAGATATATCCTGCTATCTTTACGATATTTGACAAAAACAAGCATAAGTTCTGCAAATAAATGTTACGGAAGCCATGCGAGCATACAAGACATACGCGATAAAGCCATGTTGTAAGATAACTGTGTCGTGTTCAGTTCACTGCTGTGTTTCAATGGACGCGCGCCGTGTTTCCACAACAATTGGTTAACACAAAGGAAAATGAATTCGTAGAGTCGATCGATACAAGTGGATGAGCCTCATCCCACAAAATACTGCTGTGTAATTTTTCAATGAATAGAGGAGGTTTATTCCAGAGAGAATCTGTGCTGGAAATTGAATTAATTCCCACATAGCCTGGAAGAAATTGCCAGGCGTCTTTCGCATTGTTTAAATAAAATTGCGTGTTTGATATAAACGAGAAGACTCCTGTAATCATATGAAGAGTCCACTGCAAGAATGATGGATGTCATTTGGAATACATTTTTCAGGAGAAGCAATTGAAAGTTTGAAATGCTTAGCGCTCAAAGCTTAACTGTGATTTTCTGATCATTACTGGACAATGACTATCAATGTTAATGCCACATAGCCTAACTCTCTATGTACATTCTATATGTCTTAAGCTATGCATTGACAGTCTTGGTTCATTTTCGACAAGAAAGTGACAGCCATCATTCTTGCAGTGGACTCTTCATATCTTACAAACCAGACACTAAATAGTCCTCTAAAATCCGCTTATTATTGACCTGGCTGTTGAGTAACACGGTACATTAAGTAGCCATTCACTGAAAGGCCCCGGATTCAATTTCACTACAATAATAGTCTGATTAGTGGAGTTGTATTCAGTGGAGGAGAAAGAAACTAGCCACCCTACCCATATCTCCTGACCTAGTTGCCTCATAAGTGGTGCCATGTTGCAGGGTTCAAACCTGTCTTCGGACAGTTGGCTAAACAACTACGATACCTATACTACCTATACTGTAGAAATGCCTCGCCTCTGGAATTCGTTACCTAATGACGTCAAGGACTGCCGGACTTTATCACAATTCAAAATTAAATTGGAAAATATTGTCTTAGTTAATGTTTTTAGGTATTGCTAGAAGTAATGATTTGTGTTTTTTTTTTCTTTTTTAATCTAGATTAAAATTGCAAGTTTCTTATTTATATTAGTTAATTAGTTAGGATACAATTAATTAATAATTTAAAGTTTGTGTGACTGCAATCTGTGTATATTTTTGTGTGGCTTTATTTTGTTTATAGTGTTTATTTCTTGTATAGCTTTACTTTGTATATAGTGTATTTTTTTCTGTTTATTTCTATTATTGTATTTGTATTCCTGGTGTTGTGGAAGAAAAGACCTGATGGCCTTAACTACACCAGAATAAATAAATAAACAGATATACTGGAAACAACCAGGGATTAAAACTGTCTTTTAAAGGTGTTTATTAATGACCTAACCGTCTGGTAACTAACTTGCAAGGTGTCTAATGAAAGTATGGAACAAAAATCGTACTTTTAGTTACCACAACTTCATAATCACTCAAAAGCACGAAGCGAAAACAATCACATTCCAGTAATTTTACTATTTGTAATCAGACTTGCTTCTTAAAGGAATTGGGAAGTGATTTGGAATGAAAATCCCCCTTTTTTATTTCGCTTATAAAAAATATAAAACTTACTCTTTAAAACAATATATCCATATTGTGGAAGTATCTCTGCAGATAAATTCTTTATAGGGTTTCTTAAAATATGGCGGCGTATGTAATTCACACGTCCTTTTTCTTTTTAAATGCAGTTTTCCGTAAGTTAACGTTCTTTCAAACTTAAGTGCATTATTCCCTGAAACTACTGAATCTAAATTTACATGACATTTTTACAGTATTTTCTGCAGACTATGTTCTAAAAAGTAGACCTACATGTTTATGAATAAGTTATCACACACATAACTAAGAAACACGTTTGTCCAGAGTTAAAAGATCTACTTTTAGGAATGGCTGCCTACAAAATGTATTATTAACTCTCTCCGATAACTCAATTTTGTGTGCAAATCAAGCTTTCAGGTATAACTCCCTGTGAAGTTGATTTGAATAATTTCGAGGGAAAAATTGTTCCGGAGCCGGGCATCGAACCCGAGACCTTTGGTCAAATGTACCAACATTCTACCAACTGAGCTACCCGGGAACTCTACCAGACACCGACACAATTTTTCCCTCTATATCCACAGACCTCAAAGTGGGCTGACAACCGTCAAGCAACCAACATTGAGTGCACACTAGCTCTGTGTGACTTAAATTGTGGTTTTCTGTTAACGAACAGTTGATTTGCATAATATACGTCACTGTTCGTTAACAGAAAACCACAATTTAAGTCACACAGAGCTAGTGTGCACTCAATGTTGGTTGCCTGATGGTTGTCAGCCCACTTTGAGGTCTGTGGATACAGAGGGAAAAATTGGATCGGTGTCTGGTAGAGTTCCCGGATTCGATGCCCGGCCCCGGAACAATTTTTCCCTCGAAATTATTCAATTTTGTGTGTTACTTTTGCTTAATAGTCTTTATTGTATACAATCTTCAAATTGGTGTTTGAAACTAATTGTGCAAACTAATGAATAATAATAATAATAATAATAATAATAATAGGCTAATAATAATAATAATAATAATAATAATAATAATAAATAAATAAATAAATAATATTCGTTCAAAACTTATCTTTCTTTTACTAATTTAATTAGTTATCTTTGTTTGATGTGAATACAAACTATGGTAGTCATCTTGTCCCGAAGTATTTGCATATAGTTGCATAGTGAAAGACTAAAATTACCTATTTAAAAAACAAATGTCGTCACAAACTTGAAATCAAATTATGACTGCCTGCTTTATCATTCTCTATCCATTATAATAAATGGCTTAACATTTTAGTGTTACAAATGAAAAATTGCTCATTTTTTCCGATAAAATACACTTTCTTCTTTCCTAACCACGTACTCGCTACCAAATTTCTCTATTAGAGCACTAATCTCGAAGCACCTAGCTTTGTTTTGTTTTCGCATGTTGTCTGAACTGTGTAGCGAGGTTGGATGCCGCCGAACTATACTCCATACATACAGACCGATTATTTAGTCCTGATAGTTCAGCGACGCGAAAGAGGGGAAGTAATAGGAGGAGTGGGGAGAGTTCCGGAGTAGAGATAAGGGCGAGCAGTCGGTAAAGGCAAGTGAGTGAATAACCCAAACACCCCTTGGCGTAACTAAATGGACTCGCCTGTCCCACGCGCACATCTCCGGCGACTGTCAGGACTAAATAATCGTACTGTACCTACATTGATTCGGGTTTCTTGCAGAATTTAAGTAACCAACGTGGGATCCTAGTTATAACATCACCTACTCTTACGAGCGCACCAACCAACAGCAACGATGTCGCATGGCGGTGTAGCGGAGCTTTGCTCATTCTGTATAATTGATCAACCGTAGAATGTCCGAGACGGAGCTCAAATTAACTATTGCTTCTTTCACACTGTGTAATGCGAAACCTTAACAATTTTAAACTTATATGTTTTTAAACGAAAACGCGTATGTTTATGGTGATTAAAAGAGTTATTCGTGCAATGTAGCCACACATCTAGACTCTTGATAACGAGCGGTTTTTCTTCATTATATACAAATCAGAGCTTTTTCTGAGCAAACGTTTGGACGCTATAGTAAAACCTATGACGGCGAACAAAAGTTGACGAAGTTCTCGTGCGCTGCTCGTCCACAGAACAAGGTCCGACTATTCCATTCAGCCTGCGTTTTTTTCTGCAATAGGTACCATTTGCTGTGATGGGCTTGATAAAGCCGCAATGCAGTATACAGTATTTGGAATGGGTGAACGGTGGAGCTTGCTTTCAATGGGTCTACAGAGAAGAGAAAATAAACTCTGTATGCCATATTCCGCGTATGTAGGTTAAAATGTTTTACTTCTAGAATAAACAATAACACGCCGAATCATATTTCTTGTCCATTCGTTAAACTGCATGCCCTGTAAATCACCATGCAAGAGCACGCTTCTTATTTGTTATTCCGCCATGCTTTAGACCTTTAGGAGAGAGTTTATTTTTTATCCGTAGGTAGCAGGAAATTGCATTCGAGGAAGACGAAGCCTGATGTTCATTCCTTCATAAAATTGTAAGTTTTTGAACTGTATGTAAGTTTTCCTTAGCATAACTTCTAAGAAATATGAAAAAGTGACTAGAGTAATAAACACGAGTTTTACTGTAAGAGCTCAAACGAAATATACCAGTCATGAACAAAAATGTACAGTAACTCTACAGATAAAATTAATGCTTACATGTGATGGTTAAGAAATTTCAGGTGCTCGCATCACTTCATGCATAATAAATCGTTAATCATTATATTATATATTATATTATATTATATTACATTATATTATATTATATTATATTATATTATATTATATTATATTATATTATATTATATTATATTATATTATATTATATTTCGTTAATCATTATATTATGTTATATTATATTATATTATATTATATTATATTATATTATATTATATTATATTATATTATATTATATTATATTATATTATATTATATTATATTATATTATATTATATTATATTATGTGAGGGTGGCAATGAAACTCAGTGTTCCTTAAAAACCATTTGTAAGTATTATTATTATTATTATTATTATTATTATTATTATTATTATTATTACTTTCTTACTGGCTTTCAAGGAACCCGGAAGTTCATTGCCGCCCTCACATAAGCCCGCCATTGATCCCTATCCTGAGAAAGATTAATCCAGTCTCCATCATCATATCCCACCTCCCTCAAATCCATTTTAATATTATCTTCCCATCTACGTCTCGGCCTCCCCAAAGATCGTTTTCCCTCCGGCCTCCCAACTATCACTCTATATGCATTTCTGGATTCGTCCATACGTGTTACATGATCTGCCCATCTCAAACGTCTGGATTTAATGTTCCTAATTATGTCAGGTGAATAATACAATGCGTGCAGTTCTGTGTTGTGTAACTTTCTCCATTTCCCTGTAACTTCATCCCTCTTAGCTCCAAATATTTTCCTAAGCACCTTATTTTCAAACACTCTTAACTTATGTTCCTCTCTCAAAGTGATAGTCCAAGTTTCACAACCATATAGAACAACCGGTAATATAACTGTTTTATAAATTCTAACTTTCAGATTTTTTGACAGCAGACTGGATGATAAAAGCTTCGCAACCAAATAATAACAGGCATTTCCTATATTTATTCTGTGTTTAATTTCCTCCCGAGTATCACTTATATCTGTTATTGTTGCTCCCTGGTATTTGAATTTTTCCACTTCTTCAAAGGATAAATTTCCAATTTTTATATTTCTTTTTCGTACAATATTCTGATCACGAGACATAATCATATACTTTGTCTTTTCGGGATTTACTTCCAAACCTATTTCTTTACTTATTATTATTATTATTATTATTATTATTATTATTATTATTATTATTATTATTACTGTTGTTATTATCATTATTATTATTATTACTGTTGTTATTATCATTATTATTATTATTATTATTATTATTATTATTATTATTATTATGAAAAAGAGCACATAGTAAATGAAGTAAAAGATTATTTAAAAATGAGACAAAGAAACGGTGCTTATGAGCTAACAGCATAAAAATTCGCTAGGAAGTTTAGCTGTGGGTACTAATATTCTAATGAAATTTTGCTAATGCTTTTTGAAATATCATACATTTTGAATTTTAAAAAGTAAGTAAGACCAATTAAAGAAATTTCAAATTTTATAAAAAAAATACAGTATCTATAACAAAAGACATTAAAAATGCAAGAGGCATACTTCATCTATATGAGAAATATTGCAATGCAAGAGGAATGCTGTGGGATAATGTGAACAAGAAATAAAGTGATATGTTGAATTAGCTAAAATTATTTTCGTCAGTTCTTAATTATTAGGAAATGCCACACTTTGCAGAAATAGTTGACATTTTATTCAGTATATAGAACTCAATAATTTTATTGACGAGTGTTTTCCTTTATGAACAACAAATGTACTGATTTTAGAAACAGAAATTGCCTGAAGTATTATTTTCAGTAAGAATTTACGTAGTTAAACTTGTTCAACTGACAACTTTTACAACTATTACAATACTTTACCTAGTAACTAGTTTCGGGGGGAACTTTGCGCCATTATCAACAGAAGTTTGACAATGGCGTAAAGTTCCTGCGATACAATCACTACCTAAAGTACCGTAATAGTTTCATTACGTAACACAATAAAGTTGTAATAGTTGTTACTTTAACAAGTTTAACCATATCATTAGTGATGCACAAGTGTTAAAAATGTGTAATCAAGGATGAATGTGATTTTCATTGCAAAAACCAATTTCAGTTTTGAAAAAGAGAATTTCGTTATTACAAAGTGGCAAGTCTCCAGCGAAATATATTAACAAATCAAAGTGTAAAGAGTTATTAGTATAATATGTTGTTTGTTTCAACATTATTTATGTTTTAAAATTGTGTAAACTTGTACCAATTTCAGTTGTGTGGGAGTCATTAAACCGTATAAGTATTTCTAATCATTATATCCTACATATTGTTGAAAACGTACTTGAAAATGGCAATTGAAAGTGTAATTTAACATTAAAGTATCAAAAGAAACCATTCTTTTCCATTTAAATCAGGCGTATCCAAAGCAATTGGTAACGCCGAATCACTGTTGAATGCAACCCGCAACACTTCAGTCTACGTTTGAAGAGTAGTTCCTTCATACAAATCACGAAGTGTGGCAATGGTGGAATACTTCATTTAACTGTTACCAATGGGTGTTTATTTATCGAATTATCAACTTAAAACATATATATTTACACAAAATTATTCCATAGTATGCTTCCCTATAGTTGCATTTAGTTTGTGAGGTAAAGCTCCCTGTAAAGTAAACTTTAATTTCAAGGAAAAAAATTGTTCCGGGACCGCATATTGATCCCAGAAAATTTTTTACCTTGAAATTATACAATCAACATTTGAAGACCACAGGAAGAAAAGGGGGAATGTTACTTTTTTGTGAAAATTGAGATAATGGTAAAAATTGGAAGTTTATGGTTAGACGACAATAAAACATATTGAATATATTGATTACTAGATTAACCACCTTTCAAAATGCATGGTGGTATTTATCATTTGTAACACACTTCTTGAATAAATTAGTTTTGAACTTTAAATTAGCTCTCCTGAAAATCTTAACATTCCCCCTTTTCTTCCTGTAGTCTTCATTTGTTTGGAAATCAATATAAAGCATATTACTCTCTTCAGTGAAGCCAATGTATAGGCCTAATGCTTCTTATGTAGCATTTGATATATACTAATGAACTGTTAACTAATTTTGATTGCGTCGTTCCTATATCAATTCAGTCAATAATTCACTGTAAAGAACTTGGTTTATAAGTTTGTAATAATAAGTAATAATTATGTTTAACCATTACTGTTTCCTAATCTTCATCGACTCGAGTAAAAATGACATGAAAATCTGACGTTATGTCTTATTCAACCACACGCAATAATATTGTTTAAAAAAGGTTATTTTCCAATGTACGTATCTGTATTTTGATTTCACTGTGTTCATCACACTTAAAGGTTGACACATACGCAGATTCTATGTAACAAGCCAAAGAACTCAATAATAATAATAATAATAATAATAATAATAATAATAATAATAATAATAATAATCATCATCATCATCATCATAATCCATAATCTAAACGAGTAAACTATATAACGTTAGAAAAGTTTTAATATTTCCTTCATATTCAGAAACTAAAATTTCTCCACCCAATATGGATGGAAGTTTCTTTTCTTCACAATCGACACGGAATAACACGTTTTCGATACATATATTCAGAAGGTACAAGCGACACTGATACCAGCGTCCCTCTGTCATGTAGGGAGTAGTGGAAGAGGTTGGGTGGGAAAACATATCTTACAGTACTCGATGCTCGCAACTCACGTTTGCATCATAACTCACTGTGACAATGAAGTTTACTTTATCTGTGACGATGACGTTGATTTTATCTGTGACGATGATGTTGATTTTATCTGTGACTATTATGTTGATTTTATCTGTGACGATGATGTTGATTTTATCTGTGACGATGATGTTGATTTTATCTGTGACGATGATGTTGATTTTATCTGTGACGATGATGTCGATTTTATCTGTGACGATGATATCGATTTTATCTGTGACGATGATGTCGATTTTATCTGTGACGATGATGTTGATTTTATCTGTGACGATGATGTTGATTTTATCTGTGACGATGATGTTGATTTTATCTGTAACTATTATGTTGATTTTATCTGTGACGATGATGTTGATTTTATATGTGACAATGATGTTGATTTTATCTGCGACGATGATGTTGATTTTATATGTGACGATGATGTTGATTTTATCTGTGACTATTGTGTTGATTTTATCTGTGACGATGATGTTGATTTTATCTGTGACTATTATGATGATCTTATCTGTGACGATGTTGATTTTATCTGTAACTATTATGATGATTTTATCTGTGACGATGATGTTGATTTTATCTGTGACTCTTATGTTGATTTTATCTGTGACGATGATGTTGATTTTATCTGTGACCATTATGATGATTGTATCTGTGACGATGATGTTGATTTTATCTGTGACTATTATGTTGATTTTATCTGTGACGATGATGTTGAATTTATCAGTGACTATTATGATTTTCTCTGTGACAATGATGTTGATTTTATCTGTGACTATTATGTTGATTTTATCTGTGACGATGATGTTGATTTTATCTGTGACTATTATGTCGATTTTACCTGTGACGATGATGTTGATTTTATCTGTGACGATGATGTTGATTTTATCTGTGACTATTATGTCGATTTTACCTGTGACGATGATGTTGATTTTTTCTGTGACGATGATGTTGATTTTATCTGTGACGACAATGTTGATTGCATTTGCGACTATAAAGCTGATTTGTTTGTGAAGATGACATTAATTCTACTCGTATTTTTGACAATGAAGTTTACTGTGTGTAAAACGATGACGTTGATTGTACTTTATGATGATGTACTTTGTATTTACGTCGATGTTGGTGATATTTGTGGCAGTGGTAACGATGGTAGTATTTATAGCAGTGATGATTACTCTAATGATGACGGTACTTTCTGTGACGATGAAGATCTTAGTGTTGTTTGATGAAGGTAGTGGAATTTTGCAGTGATTGGAATCATAATTCACCATAAGCGATGGACTGATAAGAGTACAGTTGAAAGAAAGCTTCAGAAGTACTAGTGACAGGAACGATTATGTTCATACGAAACATTGTTCAGCAGAGCGGGTAATAGGAACTGGGTCGCCTAACCAGAAAGCCCATGCAGTAACATGTGTGGCCATTGTCAACATACAGAACTTTAATTCTAAGAGTTAACACATGTATGAACATGATCTGCAGGCGTATCCTTAAACATGACCCACGTTGTTAACCGGGGCATACCTTTCGTTAAAGCGAGCACGTCGTTGAGCGAGGTCTGCCTTTAAAACATTTCTCGCATGGTGAGTTGTCTTTTGATAAATTTACAATATGCGATTCGATCACAAAGGACGTAACTGAACACCGTAACTGTGCATTTTTCACCCTTTTAGACACAAGCAATGGACCGATAACAATGTGTATGCATTCCATTTTATGTGTGCCCTTTAAGTTCTTTGAAAATTGACTTTGGTAAAGACCTACACTTCTGGCTGCTATTTTTTTCTAAAATATCCGCAAAATCCAACGCAAAGCTGCATCCAACACACAGCATCCAAATTTAATTCAACAGCAGCAACAAATAAACAGTTAATGAATCAGCCTTCCATCAGAATCAACTGAAACTCATGACGACTGCAGATGGAATATGTTGAAAAAAGCTATGAGAAATATTTCTCTTTGCATCCAAAAATACAGAAACCAAAACACTGATTCACACAAGTCATGAGAAAAGTAAACACAGAGAAACAGTGTCATCGACTCCAAGTCTATTCGCAGGCAACACTAGTGTGGTGGTGGTGGTGGTGGTGGTGGTGGTGGTGGTGGTGGTGGTGGTGGTGGTGGTGGTCGTGGTGGTGGTGGTCGTGGTGGTAGTAGTATAGCAGCAGCAGTAGTAAGTACATTTATATTAGGATTTTATCAACAGTAATCTCACTAGGGGTTTTGATTTATCTAGAGAAAATCAAAACTCGAGTGGGATTTAATTGACTATTACACGATTAGAAGAAAGTATATGAAGATTAGAAGTAACGAAGTAGTCCAACACAATAACATATTAATTGACTTACGAAAATACAACTGTCTTCAAATGTATTATTGTACCATCTCAACATTACGCTAGATGGCAGTAGTGTGTTACAATTAGCTGTTTTCTTGTTATCAGTTGGGCCAACTATGGAATCTTCATTGAACTCTGTGGACGGTTACTAGTCAAGAAGGCTTTGTTGATTCAGCTTCATTTTTATTAAATCATTTGCATTCCACTTGCAATCATCCGGATCCCAGTAATCAACGTCACTTGACAGATGATTTTCAATTAATCTTGGTATTAAACAATTTCTGATACGTGACTATCCATAATATCATATAGAGAAGCTATAACATAATCTAAATAATACAAACAAGTGTTAGAGAAGTTGTAATTAGGGATGATGAAATAAACAAGGAACGTTTTAATTAACGATATGAAATAGAACATAAACATGAATAATTTAAAAATAAACAATTATTAAAAGTACAATTTTCAAATTTGAATGTTTTAGTGGTTGGTGGTTCAGTTGATCTTATATTGAACGTGTGCGTAAAAGAAGTGAACTCGTTGATGTACATCGTGTATTCCTCAACTTATTCAGGATTTCCGAATGGTGATCTTCATTTATTTGTAAATAGGGTTTCAGGGAAGATGCATAGCTACGATCATTGATCTTTATTAATTCTTGTTCTTGAATGCCAATGCGAGTCATATTTGAAAATGCTGTGCATCGACTGGAATGGTTTGTAATTTTATGTGTTTTTTTTTTACGTCCAGACCAGTGCAGTTTGAAATGTTGGCAAACAAAGAAACAAATGCTAGGGTAGTGATAAATATAAACAAATGCTAGGGAAGCGATAAAATTAAACAAATGCTAGGGACGCGATAAAATTGAGCGATAAGCAGCCATGATTGGATTGAAAGACGTCCTTTCGTACCGTTTTATTGGTCAAAAGTAGTGTGACGTAGTAAAAGTGTAATAGTCAATAATAATAATTGCTATTGTTGGCAGAGTCTATAAACTCAGGTACAGATAACTTAAGGGTAATATTAATAGTTTCTTTTCCCCTACACTGAAAAGTCTTTAAGTTAATGGATGTACAGATTCGGAATTAAAATTTGGTGCGAGTCTCAGCGGGAGTCCACCTGTATGTAGGCAACAATTTCGCAAGACTGTCCACAAGTAGCATATATACAGGGGCTCTTGTTTACTGTACAATAGTAGTGTGTTGTAAGCGAATTTATACAAGAAAGAGAACTTCATATTTTATTTACGTATCTGTACACAGTTTTATTTATTTTAAAATAGCGTAATCAATCCTCCTCCATTTCATAGGCCTGACAATTACCCTGGAAAATGCCCATCGGGAAATGGGTTGTCAAATCAGATAATTCCCTAATAATTTCATCAACTTTCTCAATATCGATATGACACTGATGTCTTTTGGTATGTCATTTACGTCACGCTTAGCAATACGCATACGTAATTTTAGAACTTAATTTGTTCTGATATACATCTGTAGTCCGATATGAGTTATAATTCGTCAATTTCACTGTTACAAAATCCACTAATATCCTTGAAAGGAAAGACATGGGAAACATACATTATGCAATTATTACACCCATTGTGTTGCTTAATTATGCTGTATCAGCTACAGAATTCACTGTATAGCACAGTTGTTATGAATTATATAGGGAATCAGCTTTTCAAAGCTCGATTGAAGTTGACATTCATTTTTGGCCATATTTTAACTGAAGTACTATGTTCCGTATTGTGTGTAATGACGAAAACGGTGACTTTGTGGTATGAAATATTGGAAATTTTAGTAGAATATCTGATTAAAACCTCTAAGAAAGTACAACAGAAGATTAATAATAGGAGATTACAGAATCAAAAGACTGTGACAATACTGATGACAGTAAAAGGAAATTGAATGGTTGCTTAAATTAACATAGGCACACAATATTGGAAGGCCTACAGCAAAATATATATTAAAAGGTAAAGAAAATAATACACAGGAGACTGACATTAAATACTACCTGCGTAGCGAAAATGGACTCGATATCTAAGAAATATCGTACTTGAAAACTGTTCATGTTAGCTATATCAGAATAAAAAGCAATCACCGATCTAGCAATAGAAGAGCAATAGAAAAACAATACAGAAACCTTTCTTTGTAACTTTTCGTTGTGCAAAGGAATTTTAAAATGTTATATTTGTTCGGATCAAATTTCTGCACATTTAAAGGACGAAACTAAAATTATTTAACCATTTACTACCATTAGGTATGCACTGCTCGCTTAAATTAACTGAGAATATTAACAATTAATAGCTTTCCCAAAACATGCAATGAAATGTTTCCTATAAAACAATTTTTATCTCGAAAAGGAAGCAAAAACGAGCAAAATTGAATTAACAGAACAACCGGTAATATATCTGTTTTATAAATTCTAACTTTCAGATATTTTAACAGCAGACTAGATGAAAAAAGCTTCTCAACCGAATAATAATAACAGGCATTTCTCATATTTATTATGTGTTTAATTTCCTCCCGAGTGTCATTTATATTTGTTACTGTTGCTCCAAGATATTTGAATTTTCCCACCTCTTCGAAGGATAAATCTCCAATTTTTATGTTTCCATTTCGTACAATATTATGTTCACGAGACATAATCATATACTTTGTATTTTCGGGATTTACTTCCAAACCTATCGTTTTACTTGCTTCAAGTAAATTTTCCGTGTTTTCCCTAATCATTTGTGGATTTTCTCCTAACATATTCACGTCATCCGCATAGACAAGAAGCTGATGTAACCCGTTCAATTCCAAACCTTCTGTGTTATCCTGAACTTTCCTAATGGCATAGCCTATTCTAGAGCAAAGTTAAAAAGTAAAAGTGATAGTGCATCTCCTTGCTTTAGCCCGCATTGAATTGGAAAAGCATCAAATAGAAAATAGCCTATACGGACTCTGTTGTAAGTTTCACTGAGACACATTTTAATTAAGCCAACTAGTTTCTTGGGAATACCAAATTCAATAAGAATATTATATAAAACTTCTCTCTTAACCGAGTCATATGCCTTTTGAAATCTATGAATAACTGATGTACCGTATACCCTTATACTCCAATTTTTTGTCAAATATCTGTCGAATACAAAAAATCTGATCAATAGTCGATCTATTACACCTAAAACCGCACTGATGATCCCCAATAATTTCATCTACTTACGGAGTTAATCTTCTCAAAAGAATATTGGACAAAATTTTGTACGACTTCAACAAAAGTAATATTCCTGGAAAGTTACCACAGTCAGTCTTGTCCCCCTTCTTATTCGACTATTTTCTATTTCCAAAATTACTATGGCTTTCGCGCTCCATCGTAGAGCAATTATTTTGCTTACAATCACGTAAGACTCCAGCAAGTTGCAAAAGAAATTAGAATATCTTATGTAAGAAGCAATTCCTCAGACGTCAAAAATCTCTGTTCAGACGTATGAAGTGACTACAAGTTTGGGAAAGCAAAAGTAATATGTAATAAAATTCAAATATACTCAAACTTTTCTCATTAATTGTTGAGTCAGATCATCGCTTCAGCCTTAAGTGCCGTCGTGCAGTTTGAGGGAATGCCAGTGTAACAATTTGGTACGCGCTGTGTTTTCAAGAAATTGTGTTTCATTTATTTCAATTTATTTCATTTACTGTATTCCACATATCTTAGATCAACATTGAAGCTTTAAGATGTGAACAAAATTGCTTTTTCAAATTGGCTTGATGAATTCTTCATCTAGAAATCACTGGATTTTTTCAGGTGTGGAATCAGGAAAACTACCAGAACGTTGGGAGTCTGACAAACAATACAGGAGAACATTATTATTGATTACCTACCTTATATAGTAAAAATTATCTTTAATTGAATACTGATAAAAGAAATATAGAAAACGCACAGAAGTAAAGGAGTGTCATTCACTGATAATTAACATAGTACATAATAGAAAGTGCCTAGGCTTAAACGAATGTCTTTAGTTGAAAATTTATGGGCAAAATAATAATTTTATTTTGATTATATAAGCTTTAGATGTAACGGTTTCTTCCGTGGATCCGCTGCATCTGGAAGTGTCAATATTCGCCTACTGTGGCTTGTTGTTTGTAGGTTATTTTACGACTCTTTATCAACATCTTAGGCTATTTAGCGTCTGAATGAGATGAAGGTGATAATGCCGGTGAAATGAGTCCGGGGTCCAGCACCGAAAGTTACCCAGCATTTGCTCATTTTGGGTTGAGGGAAATCCGGAAAAAACCTCAACCAGGTAACTTGTCCCGACCGGGAATCGAACCCGGGCCACCTGGTTTCGCGGCCAGAAGCGCTAGCCGTTACTCCACAGGTGTGGATCTTTATTGTGGCGTATGTAACCGTTAAGATAGGCTACAGCTTTTGCACTCGAGTGAATATCTTGGCCTTGTTTCACGAGATGACTACGAAATTGATATTTATTCCTTTCCAATGTGATATTTTATGTTATCCCAGAATAAGACCTAAGTCACACAACAAACCGATTTCTAGTGACGGGAAACCTATTTTGTGCGAGATCGTGCGTATTTGCTTGTTTTCCGCACAGAACCAATACGCGGTAAGTGTGAAATACCACATTCAGTATTCCCAACGTAACACACATAACAAGTTCTCTCTTCTTACCGCTTAAGCGCGACATTCATTTTACTGTTTTAGGCTTTTAACATATTATTTTTAGAGACGCTTAACATAGTAATAATTATAAATTGGAAACTTACCACTGCAATTTCACCTAAATTTCAATGTTAATTATTGTTTTTAAATATTTGCAAAAATTAAGTAAAGTCTACTACTCCACGAAACTTATTGCATTCCTGATACAAGTAACATTAAGGAAGCCGTGAAAAAATCAACTAGATTCCAGTTGCCGATGTTATTACTGCAATATGTTATATAAATAATATTGTTAAAATATTAAAATGAAAAATAAATCATTACATAACCTTACCGTTTGTTTTAAGTTCGCATTTATAGACTGGGGGGAAAAAAGACAGACGTATATCACGGCCTGCTGGAGTATAGTAAACACAGAAAACATTTTATAGCAACAAGTTGAAGAAATATATTTTGGTTTTCCGAAGTTGCCGTCATTAAACAGAAACCAACATGGAGATTTCATTGCAACTAATTAGAAATTCGTCTTACAGGTATGTAATAAACGATCTTCGCACAAAAGAATGTACGATACATGAGCGGTATGTTTGTTTTCATGTTCTCGGAAATTAAAAAAGCTCAACTACGTTTCGCTTTTTCAATCTTTTCCTCGACAATGACAACGTCAACATACCGCTCTTGTAACGTATATTACTAATATGAGCCGTTCAGAGCAGAAGTGGTGTAAGTCAAAATTGGATAATGAAGTTTAAATTAAAAATTCTGTAAAATACAGCGCAAAATAGCAATTAATATGTTCTTTGTGCTATCCACTGACTACTAATAGTTTAAATAAATTGAATATTAATTGCTACTTTGCGCTGTATTTTACAGAATGTTTACTTTAACCCTCATTACCCATTTTTGACTTACACCACTTCTGCTCTCAACGGCTCATATTGTGTGATGAAAGATGAGTGGAACAGAGAAAAATTCTCTCCGGCACCGGTATTTGAACCCGGGTTTTCAGCTCTACGTGCTGACGCTCTATCCACTAAGCCACACCGAATTCCTATCCCGATGTCGGATTGAATCCTCTCAGATTAAGTTCCACCTCTTGGGTTCCCTCTAGTGGCCTACCCTCATGCACTGCGTCATAGATGTATGACAGTGGCACAATGTCCATACATGTGCAGAGGTGCACTCGTTATGAGTGACTAAGTGGCCGGGATGATATTATGTCAAGTATAAGATATATTTCATATCTTTCGGATTTAGTTTAGATATGGATTCAAGATACAGTCCTTTGTGGACTGTAGTGATGTGGAGAAAGATGATTTGAATATCTGTAGAGAAATTCGTCTATTTAACAGGAGTTTATTTCTTAATCACCTAATGGCTTGATTGAAACGCTACCTGTAACGAATGACTAACCAGCGAATATTTTACGTCAAGTGTGCTCGAATGAGTTTTGTTCCTGCTGACGTAGTAATTCACAGGTGCCGCTAGCAAGTGTTCAATCGGATGAGTCCAAACTTGGTTTCAGTGACTGCCAATCCAAACGTAACAAATGCTCTTGTATAAATTGATCATAAGTGATTATTTTCTGCTGAGTTATTTGGACGCCAATTCAACTTCTATAATCCGACGTTTAGCTTTTATAAACACAATTGTGTGCTACCGCGACTGGTGTGAAATAATGTATTTTTGAACTGGTTTCGTGCGTTATTTATTCAATAATTCCTGAAATACCACAGAAAGAATTTTACGTAAACCATTAATAATCCACCAAGCGAATTCATTATGAATGAAATTCCATTTCAGAACTGTGAGCATATTCACCCAGATCAATTGTGAAGAATTGTAATTTTAACACGAATTCGGTTAAGTTTAAACCTAAATTAGGCCTATATTAATTTTTTATTGACATCACTAGGCCTGTGGTATAGAACTGAAATCAATATCTGAAAACATCATTCTTGTTTACAGATCCGTATCAAAACATTAAGCCATATTTTTCTAATTTTAAAAGAGACATAACGGCTCAGAATTTCCGGTTTCAAAGCATGAAAAGCAAATATGTGCGAGAAATAAATGTAATACTATCAATTCAAAGTATATTTCACTTTAGTGATCAAGAATAGAGCATTGGGACTATCATCTGAAAATTATCGGCAACTGAGGTTACATTTTAAGAACGTAAATTTGTCTCACAGGTTACAATACTTAAGTTTTATTTATTTTTTTTTTCAATTTATTTATTTATGTTCGGTTATTTTCTTTAATTTATAGTAGGCCTACCTTTATAGGTAAACCGTAACGCAAGTGAGATTGAATTTGTTATATTCAGTTATATGTGTATCAAACGAATTTGTCAGTAGTACGGTATATATTATGTTGCGAGAGAATGAATGGCAGTTAAGAAGTTAGGTATAGCTTACAGCAATAAACATCATTAATCGTGAAAATCCTTGTTCCCATACCGCTAAAAGCCATAGTTTAGAATACGAAATTTCATATTGTGCCTGTCTCTAATAACTGAACAACAAGAATCTTCCTCCGACTTAAAACAATGTGTCCCTTATGGTTTTATGTGAGTTGAATCCGAAAATGCATCTCATTTCTTCGTATCACGTAAGGGTTTTAAGACATATGCTATGATTTCACTTTTCGATAAGTGCTCTCCCAGGAAAAATCTGGCGCGGGTTGGGGGGTAGAAACCAAAACAAAAGCTAATGCATTTTATGAATTTTTTATTTCCGGTTTATTATGGTTGTTGGCATGTTCTTTTGTACTTCTAATAAATAAACAAATATTGGTTCCTTCTATTCAGCAAATTTCATAACAGTTCAAAGTGAGATCTATGCAATGAACAAACAAGAGTGTGTGGTTTTCAGTATTTAAAGGAAAAGTTCACCAGTTTGAGTGACGCCAAATTAAAAGAGGAAATTTTCATCGGTCCATAAATTCACAAAGTTATGGCTGACTTTTTGTTGGAGGAAAAACTTTCCGTTACAGAAAGAATGGCATGGCGCGCTTTCAAAGACGTTTGCTCAAATTTCCTTGGAAATTCTAGGGCAGAGAATTATATAGAACTTGCTGTGCATATGACAAAATGGAGCTTAATAGGTCTCTCAGAATACACTTTTCACATTCTCATTTGGATTTCTTTCCGCCTAACTTTGGAGCGGTAAGCGACGAGCATGGGAAAAGATTTCATCAAGAAATATCTGAAATGCAAAGGCGATATAAAGGAAAATCATCATCCAGCATGCTTGCAGACTATTGTTGGTTCCTTCTAAAATACAGTCCCGGGTCTAGTTATAAACAGAAGTCATCCAGAAAATTATTTTAAATACAAGTTCAAATTATGAGGTTTTTCTCATTATACATATGTAATAATTTTATTGTTTTTCTATTTTAAACTATGTAACATAATTGTTGTATTCAGTATACATTTTAAAGTATTATGAAGAATTTTGAATTCCTAACGTGTTGTAATTTTATCGTAGGAGTGAAAAATTAAAAACAAACAAGTTTTATCGTAAAAAATTCTATTCATTTTCCCCTGAAAATGGTACGTGATGGGGCAGTTTTGGTTTTAAATTCAGATTTAGGGCACACATTTTAGTAATATTCACCTATTTTTATTTTGGAGCAAGACAAAAAGCAAAAATTTGTTATTCAGTGAATTTACACGTACAACATTCCATATGAAGAATTTTGGTAATTTACATTATATTTTGAAAGTCGTACGTAGTTGAGTCTACAGTTATTTTCATTATAATAGTAACAGTAGCCGATGTAATTATGAGTGTGTTGAGTTGCACTTGAATTGTGCAAGTGATAAGCGTAGCTCTCTACTCAGCACAATATGAAGCATTTGAATCGATAAACATAACATTAACGCACCAGTATGGTCGCTTCATGTAGCGGTGTCACTCTTTCGCGTATAACTAATCAATGTTTTAAGTATTTTCGTTCGCTGAAGCTATAACAGAACTTCAATATACATTAGGGACCTACTTCAGCATACCTCTTCTTGACTTCGATAGAAAAGTGAAAAATCTACATAAATATTCAAGAACTAAGTTTTTTTAAGTACGGTAAACCGGAGTTAGATTGGCCTAGCACGTGTTACTTTGGCCCACACATGATAAAGAGTTTGAAAAATATTTCGCACTGCCAGTTTCATCCACATAATTCATTTCTACGCGCCATACGATAGACACATATTTTAAGAATACCTCCCGCTATCAGGATTTTCTACAATGGCCTTTATTGTACACCTGTGATGTTCATGGTGCTTGTTGTTGTAAAAGTAGTAAATTAATATTGTGTAAACTTCCTCCTTCCCAGCCGCTAATTGAAAAAATCAAGCAAGTGTATTTTCTGTACGCTCAAAGCACTGGCATACAAGATATGTAAACAATTTTTGATTATTGTAAAACCCCTTTACATTATTTTCTATCTAAAAATAAATAGCATCTATTCACGTAGATAGGGACTACATTGGCCTAGGTCAAAGCAATTTCTATCGCTAAATTTTCTTTCGAAGTAACTGTTTGCAGGCCATGTCAGACCATTGAAATTAAAATACCCAATCATTGGCTGTTGGAAATTTTGTGTAGCTTGGAAAGGCCAGTTATATCCAGCTGTTATCACGAAAATGGAAGAAAATGGAATTTATGCCGACTATATGCATGCAAGTCCTACTGGTCGGTATTGGGTATGGCTTTAACAGAAGGACATTTTATTTTACCAGTGGAAAAGAAAATAAACCTCCCAAAACAATTTAAGAAGGGTTTACTCAGTCTTCAAGGCGTCAACTGAATATGAAAGATCTGTAATATTGTTTTGTTTATTTTGCTTTACCTATATAATGTATCTTTATGCATAATAGTGGCAAAAAACCGGACCGACCCTTGTAGCTGATTTCAGAGCCTTGTTCACTCCAGAGCACGATAGACTGATAACTAAGACTTTCGTGGTTCGAATCCTGCATGAGAAGAAAACTCTTTTTTTTTTCCTTATTCATATTTGTTCCCAATACTTTTCGATTGCTGGTAAAATTCATGCTCTGGGAATAATAAGTTAATTAAGTATAGCTCCAATCGAAAAGTATTGGGAATAAATTTGCATAAGGAACAAAAAATAGTTTTCTTCC
This sequence comes from Periplaneta americana, assembly GCF_040183065.1. NCBI lineage: Eukaryota > Metazoa > Arthropoda > Insecta > Blattodea > Blattidae > Periplaneta > Periplaneta americana. The sequence goes on along the minus strand of NC_091132.1, from coordinate 37,618,947 downwards.
CATGCAGGATTCGAACCACCAAAGTCTTAGTTACCAGTCTATCGTGCTCTGGAGTGAACAAGGCTCTGAAATCAGCTACAAGGGTCGGTCCGGTTTTTTTGCCACTACTGTACCTTATGCCATACCATTTTAGACATTTTATTGTAAACATTACTTGTAAATCAAAATTTGTAGCACAAAACATTGGAAAGTTTTAAATATGTATCTCCAAATAAATATCTCTCTTGTTTCAGACGAACTCATTTTTAAGAATATACTTGACAGTTTGTAGTTTAATTTCTCAGGTGCTGTATTACATTAGCCCAGTTTAATTTTACTATGGTTATGTATGAGAAAACATAGATGGGTCAAAGTAACCCCATGTGCCAGGTAACTTCGGCCCACAGCTTTGAACTAAGTTTTATCACATGTACTATTATGATGTTGAAATGCTTTTAGGAAATTTTCCCGCACTCGCATACCAAATTTGGAGCTTTATCTCTCATATTTTCACAAGAAATCAGTAAAAGAACATTTAAAAATGTATTTCAGTGGGTCGAAGTAACCCTGGTTTACGGGAGTGTTAATAGTAATCCACGATTATGTGCCTTGAATTACTGCAATATTAAGCTGTCATCAAATTAAAGAAAAAACTTCGTCCATTCAATTGTTATTTGGTTCTCTTCAGTCGTAGAGAAGCAGTGTGGCATTATTTAACCTTCATGAATAAAAAGCTGGAGACGACTTGGAATTTGTTACTATTCACGTAGCTTTCAGTGACGAAATTATGGAATCCTGCCAGGACGGACATCCAAAATATCTTAAATGAATATCAGAAGCATTATTTTATACGAGTATAAGGCGCAGAGTTAAACACTGAAAATACTAATTTGTAAAACTAACACAAACATCGTAACGTGATTTTCAATAAACAATCCACAACGTTTTATAACAAATTTCAGAACCTCATGTTTATATATTGTAGTAACTTCAATTTAAATTTGTGAATGGATTTTTTTTATTTTAAGACTTAAGGCGAGTAGCTGACGAACAAGAATGTAACAGGACCACCAGTAAATGCTTTATAGAGCTATGTGAATGTTTGTTGAAAACAAATTCTGAATCATGTATTAGTTTATATATCACGACAACTTCAATATCTATGAAATGCAGTATTTTACCATCAGAAATATTATATTAGAATAGAAATGATTCATGACAGTAGAACAAATTTAATAAGTGATAACCAGGCAGCGCATTTTCGTTCCCAAACAAGTTAGGAAAGTTATCGGTTAGTATATCCTGGGGTTTTAGAGTTCAAACTCTGACCGTAGATCAGCGGTGACCAAAACTCGAGCTGCAGTGATTACATGCGACAGACAGCCTATGAAGTATTTCTTTTTGTTTTTAGTTTTATGGTGTTTTATTAAGAGTACCAGGTCTCTTGGACCCTTGCATTTTACAAAAATATGATTATACAAATTTAAATATAAAATAGGTTATATTAAAGAAAATTGATTAATAAGACCGTCAAACACGGAGGTAGCCTATGAAGTAAGGAGATGGAGGAAGGGTAGTTGGCATGAAATCTACAACCAGTGGTGGTTCCTGTACTAACATCTTGAACAATCCCGCTGATAAAAAGAAATCTCAAGCTTTGCTGTATCAGTAATGTCACTGCTGTCATCAAGAGCCAGTAAATAATATACGATTTTTCTTGCTTCTTTTTTTAACCTTCCTATTGAATATAATCAAGAATTTTCTGAATTGTTCTCTCGATACTTGGTCGAGAAATTCGTAGTTTTTCAAAATTTAAAAACTTTTTATGGGACAAGTTATTTAAGATATTTTAATCATTGCTGTTTTGAGAAATTCTGTCCTATTAAATGGCTTTAGAGTACGAAATATTTCAAGCCCCATTAGGTAGCTGACTTCCTTACATTTATTTATGTCATTTTTCTCTTCCTGGCTATGATTTAAGACCTGTCAATTCCTGGCGTTTAACATTTCGTTGGCACATAATATTGAATCCGTTTTTCTACGATATTATTAAATGAATAACTAATAAATAGTTACCCTCATCTAAGGATTAAGAAGATTAAAATTGAGACAAAACCTAATAATTTTATCCTTCTAGGGAGAAGCTCTAAAAATATCAATATTCATGCACGTACAGAAGAATTATAGAACACATACTTAGTGGTCAGTAGTAGTAGTAGTAGTAGTAGTAGTAGTAGTAGTAGTAGTAGTAGTAGTAGTAGTAGTAGTAGTAGTAGTAGTAGTAGTAATAATAATAATAATAATAATAATAATAATTCAGCGTGGAAATTAATGTTTCTATATACTCCTAATTGGACCGTTGAGCAAAGTAAACATATTACACTTTGTCCGACAGAACAACAAAGAAGTTCTCCTTCTCATTCTTCAAGAAACCACCTCTTACTGCTTGTAGAGGCGCAGTTTGTAGAGCGACATGATACCGCCACTGCTTGCCTTCAGTACGTGAATGAAACACACACAATGTACAGGAAACTCCTCCTCCCTGTAGTGATATTATGGAATTGAGTAAAAAGCGATCCACCAGGACTCGAACTCTAGACTTTACACGAGCTCTTTCCTTACGTAACTACCCTGGCCACTTATTCAAGTGCTGTAACTTTAATTGATTTGGTGATGATAAATTTTAATAATCCAGTTTAATTATAAAGAAACCTTTCGCTCATTCCAATTCTTACATCTTTCACTGTAAAGCTTTAAATTATAAAACGGGCTCATTATATTGCCCTATGCGTCGTGAACAAACGCTTTTCACGTTCGACATTTGAATTGCCTAATTCTTAGACTTAGAAATATTCTAGCCGGGCAATCTTTTTGTCTACCATGATAGGCTTGCATGGTTTCACTATCCTTTTCGCTCCAATTCAGCCATAAAGAGAGAGAGAGCCTTTAGGGTATCTTTGTACTTCATTCTTTACCTTCTTTTTTATAACACAACCACAGAAAACTACATTCACCGGGATCAAATGTATTGATTCTCAAGGTTCAAAGGATCCTTGAAAACTTTGCAGTGTATGTGAACACACAAGACTCCAAGGGTCAGAGGCGCATTAAACGGAATCCTTTTGCCCGGATATTCTTTCCATATCTTCAGTATAACCCAATTTCTACTGTAAGTTGTCCTGTTTCTGAAAATGGATTTTTTTTCGACAATACCTTTTCAAGAACCACACCACCAAACTAGGCCTATGAGAAAACAAATACAAATAATGGTTTTGAATACAAAATAGTAAAATTTATACAAAGTTAACTTGTATGTAATGTAGTTAAAATATAGTAGAAAAGTGAGTTTCAAAACTTGTTTTTTTGATTCTGTCAGAACTGCATTTCACTCACACTGAACCGTAAAGCAGTTCTCTTTAAATCCAGTCAGCAAGACCAAGTGACGTTGCATTTCCTCTCTTTGACGGAAGTCACAGTTCCTTTAATCTTCCTCCGGTAATTTGTCACCCCTACTAAACTCGTCTCTTCCCAGCCAATTATTAGCTTTACTGAAGACTTACACTGTGCTTCAAAGTGGACGGATATTTAACGTATTTGGATTGTGTGCTAGTTTGTAATTTACAATCAAAGTAAAAGACTATAACAAACCTAGAATAATTTGAGAAATAGTTATGTGGCGTAAATAATATGAAGATAACTTCTAACCTATTTTGAAAATAATGAGCCTGGTAACGGTTGCCCTGGTATTATTTATATAGTTTAATCAAATACCTTACTATAAAAATACCGGACAGCTATCAGTTCTGCGCGCGAACGACGCTGGTGCTGCTACCTAGGCGGCCGGTGTGGCGATACTCGCGAAACAAGATGTAATCAACTGCATGTATGTTGTTGTTGGGCTAGTTAATAGTTTTATTAATTAGTGCTGTGTTAAAATGTCAGCGTTTATATATAATTGCTACAAAATTACAGCATTACGAATTGACCCAAATCGTACTTTCGATTTCCGATGGATCATAAAACGTGTTGTTGTGTTTTTATTATTATTGTGTTAAATTATATTGTGTATTCTTATTGTATTGTGTATAAAATTGTATTGTGTATTGTAAATTTATTGTGTATTGCTTATCATTTTTTTGTGTATTGTTTATATTGTGTATACCACTGCCACCGGGTGCTTGCCCACTTGCAGTGTAAATAAATACATACATACATACATACATACATACATACATACATACATACATACATACATACATACATACATACATACATACATACATACATACATACATACATACATACATACATACATACATACAACATCCTTTAGTAGGCCTACAGTAATTCCTTCGTCTTTGTGTTGATAGAAAACTACAAATTAGCTTTTTTATTTATACCTAATAAATAAATAGAAATTAAAATGTATTGGAAATTTTGAGGTTTTATCAAATTAAGTTTTATTATTGTCCACATGCCTTTACTAATTATTTATTATAAGCATCTGATTACTATCAATTTTATTTTTGCAGTTGTCAGCAATGCATTATTGTAAATTCATTCCTAATATCAGAATTGATTTTGTCTCACTAAACCAAAGAAAAAATATGTAACAATTAATTACGGAAAGTAATATGAAGTATGCAATATTTCTCATAATACGCAGCTTTGATATAAGATAATAATTTTACATTAAATACTATTCAACATTTCTTAAGTGTTTCATATAATATTATTCCACATTAGTAACTCACGTTTTCAACAACAGTTTGAATCCCGCTATGTTAATATCTGTATTTGTGGACGTAATTCCACGCCGCTCCGCTAGATGTCAAGTCCGCGACATTTCGCACTCACGTCAATGCTGCTAGTATACAGCTGTTCGGTATTATTATAATAGGGTATTTGGTTTAATTACTATTTTTTTTAAATCGTTGCTTCCAATAAAATAATCTCCGATGAAGACTTTCTCCGTACTGTCTAATTATATTGCTTACATAGGATTTAGTCTCTTTTAGTCGCATTTGTGGCATAAATCTACATTTCATAAAGTAATGATTCAGTAATTTGGAGAGATGAAAAAATTCAAATATCTTGGAGCAACAGTAACAAATATAAATGACACTGGAGAGGAAATAAAACGCAAAATAAATGTGGGAAATGCCTACTATTATTTGGTTGAGAAGCTTTTGTCATCCAATCTGCTATCAAAAAAGCTTATAAACAGTTATATTACCGGTTACCCTGTATGGTTGTGAAACTTGGACTCTCACTTTGAGAGAGGAAAAGAGGTTAAGGGTGTTCGAGAATAGGGTGCTTAGAAAAATATTTGGGGCTAAGAGGGATGAAGTTACAGGAGAATGGAGAAAGTTAACAACGTGGAACTGCACGCATTTTATTCTTCACCTGACATAATTAGTAATATTAAATCCAAATGCAAAAGACTGGTTTCTAGAACTACATCTAGAAAGACTACTGAAGTTTTACTACAGTACAACCGAGTATTTTACACATTTGGAAACCAATTTTTGTGCGTTACAGTTTGCATTAGCAACTACACTAATTAATAATTATGTATAGCACTTTTCGTGCCAATATTTATTAATGTGTTAATTCTTCAGGTCTGGCATTTTGAAAGCTACTTTCTTGAAAATATGTATTTCAGCTGTCAACGATTCATAAACATATAGGTAGAAACATCAATCATTCCACATCTGTGACAGTCGTGGAGACTATAGCTCTCGGTAGCTACCTAACAACAGTTATTTACGTAACTTCTTAAGAAAGCGACTCTACGTTACGAGTGAGAAGTTTACGAATAAGCCAACAGGCGAATCCGGAAAATCGTGACAAGTATAGTTAAAATACTTTCTTGAGGAGTTACGTACAATATTTTGTAGTATTATATGCAATTGTTTAATATTTGTTAATTATTGTATGTGATTTTAGATATTATATTGTTATTTGTAGAATTATTCGCATATTATTGTGATTTATGTTAAAATGTTGTCATTAGCTCAATACAACAGTAAGTACTCTACTTCATTTAATTAATGTTGGTCATAACGTGAAAAATGAGAACAGTATTATAATAATGGTCATTGCCTATGTGATCGTAGCGATGTAGGGAAATAAGCTGACATCTGGCGGCAGAATCGTCACTATGCAATACAGAGACCTTGAGAGATTCATACTACTAAGATTTATTTTAAATCATCCGTTCTCAAGTGAGGTTGACCACTGGATCCGGAATTAACAAACATAAAAGATAAAGGGAAATGAAACGAGTAAAATAATGATTCGATTTGTACATTAAAACAAAAATTTACATGTTAACATATAGATGATAGTGTAAAATTTGAAGAGAGGCCTTCAGAATTTCCATTATAATCTTCTGAACCTCATAAAAGGGAATTTTAAAGGATTTAAGGATATTACATTTAAATTTGGGAAACATCCCCTCCAACATCCAAATAGTAAGCCTGTAACATCCCAGTTGTAAAGCGAAATGCCATATTTTTCACTGAGGTATGGAAGACAAGGTAGTAAATGCAATTGTAACAATGAAAATTATACAAGATACTAGTGGCTTATGCAGCAAATGCTGCAAACTAAGTTCATTAGACGTTCAAATAAACATTTTTCAGATTTATTTTCAATGAAGAATACCAGACATTCGGAAAGTTATTTGCTTCCATAATAATGAAAGATACTCTCTCTCGAGCCAATACTGAAGAGAACCACGCATATAAATATCTATACCACACCGCCATTAAATATATGAAAAAGACCCAACCCCATTTGATTAATAATAATAAAAATATTTGATTTTTAATAATATTATTATCTTACGTAAGTTTTATAGCTTTCAGTAACATATACTATATACACTATATAGCCGCCACTCAGTAAAATATAGAAATCAAAATCTAATTTAAGTTGTTCTCTACTTATATAACCCCAAAACGTTCCACTTTCATATCATCACTATAGCATTAATATGTATAATTAATGAAAAATAGTCACATCATGGCATTAACTACAATAATATTTCATTTCTAATGGTAATAATGTCATCAAACCACTTCAAGGTTTGTAGTTTTTAATATCCAATACACAGCTGTACCCAGAAAATTACACACCACAGAATCGAACCTGTAAATTATTTTTAGGAAGTTAAGTTTTTAATAACCAATTTAATTTGAGCTCTAAATATGTCAGCATTCTTGCAGATCATGGCCTTCGTGTAATATTGTTTACTGTGGTATATGTTTTCTTTTATTCTGAAATGCAACACGGCCGACTTAATGCTCGCTTCGCTTCTCCTTTACAAAAAAGCGAAGGGTATATCAAGTCGGCCGTGAATGCTATTAGCTAGTTCTCAAAATTGACGACAAATGGATTTTGGAAAATAGGAAAATTATGTTTAAAAATTGACATTTCATTGAAAACTACTATTTTTCCGAAAAACTTTGAGTTCCAAGCTTCAAAATGAGGAGTCATTTATTAAAATCCGTCCAGCCGTTTTCCCGTAATTTCCATTACCAGTTCAAATTGTATAAATAGATTATGAAATAGTGCAACAAAGGTGAAATAAATATTTATGTAAGTAAATTAATTTAGTTTAGTTAGGAAGTTAATACGACTGACAGAAATACCACACATATCTTCAATTTATTGACTTCAATTAGGTAAATTCAAGCTTGTATATATAATGTGTATTAAGTGGCACTCCGATCTATATTGATTTGTTTGATATTATGCTTAGTATGTCTCTGAACTTAAGCTTCTCTTGTCTGTGTTTTCGTAAAAACGATTTGAAGTATATTATATTTTGTACTATGTTCTTTTATTATTTTTAAATATTATACATTGAAGTCATACTTGTGGTTATAGGAATAACATCGAATAACATACACCCATCCAATAGTAATATGCGTTACAAGAGCGGTATGTTGAAGTTTTCATGTTCGAGGAAAAGTTTGAAAAAACGAAACGTAGTTGAGCTTTTTTAATTTCCGAGAATTGAAAGAAAACATACCGCTCGTGTATCGTACATTATTTTGTGCGAAGAGCGTTTATTACGTACCTGAAAGAGGAATTTCTAATTAGTTGCAATGAAATCTCCATCTTGGTTTCTGTTCAATGACGGCAAATTTGCAAAACAAAAATATCTATCTTCAACATTGCTGCTTTAAAATGTTTTCTGTGTTTACTATACTCCAGCAGGCAGTGATATACGTCGGTCTTTTTTTTTCCTCCCAGTCTATAAATGCGAACTTAAAACAAACGCTAAGGTTATGTAATGATTTATTTTTCATTTTAATATTTTAACAATATTATTTATATAACATATTACAGTAATAACGTGGGCAAGTTGATTTGTTGATTTTTTCACTGCTTCGTTAATGTTACTTGCATCACGAATGCAGTAACTTTACTGGAGTTGTAGAGTTTACTTAATTTTTGCAAATATTTAAAAACAATAATTAACAGTGCAATTTAGGTGAAATTGCAGTGGTAAGTTTCCAATTTATAATTATTACTATATTGAACGTCTCTAAAAATAACATGTTGAAAGCCTAAAGGAGTAAAATCAATGTCACTTAAGCGGTAAGAAGAGGGAAATTGTTGTGTGTGTTAGGTTGGGAATACTGAATGTGGAATTTTAGACTTTCCGCGGATTGGTTTTGTGCGGAAAGCAAGCAAATACGCACGATCTCGCACAAAAGACTAATAATCGATTTTTCTCACATTAGGTTTATCAAGGTGTATTCGTATGTTCGTAGACCTGAAGTCAGGAAAGTGACTATAACGTAAAGTTCCATTTTCCGTACTGGTTTGGAGTAGGCCTACGGAAAGAAGTAAAATTCGACATAGAATGAAACAAATAGTTTACTTTTTTTAATTTCCAAGAAAGGTCTAGCTTAGACAGCACAAAATTGTAGCGAAAATCTACTCTCATGTTACGTTCAGAAACATGGACATAAGAAATAATGATGAAAAAGGACTGGAGGCAAATTGAATGTGATATCTCAGTCCAGTAATTGGCGTAACGTGCTGAGATAAAATAACAAAAGAATTATTGTATAACACTTGGGAATAAGTAATGTATTATATGATACTAAACATTGAAAAAAATCACGTTCAATTATGAGATGAAACCTCTCGAGCAAAAATTTTATTACAGACTGAAGGGTAGGAGAAGTACGAGATGGCTTGAAAAAGTGAGTTGGATCAGTTCTGAGTCTTGGAGCAGGTCCTCCAGACATAAAAGTAGAAGACAAAAGTAGAATAACGGTTTAAAGCCTTCCATGAAGATGGAATCAATACGCAACTCCAGAAATTATACGTTTCTACTGTATACTTACAAATAGAACAAAAAAAGCCAGAAACTTCGCACCACAGAATTACACAAGTTTTAACTTTATACACATTCTACACTTCCTTTTAAATGTAGAAAATAATAACAATGTCCCCTTATATACTTAAACATTAGGTCACATCCATTTCCGGTTTTTCCATCTCAAAATTCTCGTAAGTTCCTTCAACGATGAAAACGAAGTGAGACAAATGTCCAACAGGCTTAGATTTCACATAGACACAAGTTGTAGCGAAGATCTGAAATAAAATATTAGGTTACCGTAGCTACAATATTTAGAGAAAGATTAGTTTGATATGATGTTGGATGATCAATTTAAAGTAGACTTGAAACATATGGAAAAATTTAGTAAGACTATTTCGTTTATATGACGTCATTCCATTTTCGACCAATGAAGCGTAATGAAATTTTGAATTCCAGCCAATCACAGTCATTCATCGCGATAATTTCTGCAGCTCGATTTATCACTATCAATTTATCCCATGGTCGTTCTTTTCTTTAGTCAGTGTCGACAACTGTTTCTACGTAAATCGATGAGCGTGAACCCGTTATACTAAATAAAGTGCAAAATCCTACTTCCACATCTACATCTTCATCTTCTAATTCCATGTCCATTGTATCTATAGAAAATGACACTTCTTCATAACAGTTGTTCACTTAATGTATTAATCAGGTTATCTGTAATTAAAACATAAAATGTTTAAATTAAATTATGATTTGAGCAGATAATGAAAACGTATTTCTGTTTTAATAACAAGAGAAAGGCGCAGTACATGTAATTAACATTTTTAAACCTGTATTTCGCTTTTCTCAATTGGTATTACTGAATAACATTCAATTTCTTTATTGCAGCAATCGTTATTCATCTATTTCGACTTCACAATGTCTGAATAGGTTAAATATTGATAAATATACCATTATTAACATTTTGTGAGCAAATTTTAGGGATATATTATTTACATTTTTATATTATTCACAAAATAGGGGAGAGATGGGTAGTATCGAACATCGGGTAATATCGGACAGTGCGTTTCTTTCATCTACCACCAGATGGTAGTACCTGAATAACATGCTTACGTTTCTGTATGCGACATCACAGAAACGTAATCATGTCATTCAGGTACTATCTTCTGGTGGTAGATGAAAGAAACTCACTGTCCGATATTACCCGATGTTCGATACTACCCAACTCTCCCCTAGTCCTAATAAATGTCACTCGAGGTTTGAAATTTCCCAAATAAATCGGCAAATCTCAGACCTCTTGTGACATTACTATAGATAATGGAATGAACTGTATTAGGAAGAATGATTCCAATAAGTAAAACTGCGTTAAGTGTTAAAATCTTAAAAAAAGAAAAGTGATTTAGGTTTTTGTAATGCGTGGTAGGGAAGTATTGGAAATGTAATTATAGTTGTTGTAAGTAAGATAGTAAAAATGAGAATACGATATTTTGAAAGTTGAAAAAAGATCAATAGAATAACATACTTTATTAAAACAGTGCAGTAGAGTTTCACATTGACTTAAAACGTATGAAGTGTATAAGAGCCAAACAGGAAAAGAGATCTGGGATGCTAGAAGAACCGTAAATATACATATTTACAGTTATTTAAGTAATATAGAATGCAAGAAGAAACGTTAGTGGAGTTTAACCTTATGAGGAGAAATAAATGCAAATAAGACTAAGACCATGGTCATAAGAAGAAGAATAAAGAAGGTAAATTTACGAATTCTAAATGAGGCAGTAGAGCAAGTGGACAGCTTCAAATACTAGGGTTTTACTATAAGAAGTAACATGAACTGCTGCCAGAAAGTCAAAAGGAGGATAACAATGGCCAAGGAAGCTTTTAATAAAAGAGGGAGCATATTTTGCGGATCTCTGGAAAGAGAACTAAGGAAGATACTAGTGAAGTGCTTTGTGTGAAGTTTGACATTGTATGGGGCAGAAACATGAATATTACGACGAAGTGAAGAGAAGCGAATAAAAGCATTTGAAATGTGGATATGGAGAAGAATGGAGCTACTGAACTGCAGAGACAGAATAAGAAATGAAGCTGTGTTGGAAAGAGTGGGTGAAGAAAGAATGATGCTGAAACTGATCAGGAAGAGGAAAAGGAATTGGTTGGGTCACTGGCTGAGAAGAAACTGCCTACTGAAGGATGCACTAGAAGAAATGATGGAGAAGAGTTCGGGGCAGAAGAAGATATCAGATGATAGGCAACATTAAGATATATGGATCATAATCGGAGACAAAGAGGAAGGCAGAAAATAGAAAAGATTAGGGAAAGCTGGGTTTGCAGTGAAATACCTGCCCTTGGGCAGAACATTATGAATGAATGTATCCAGAAGTGAGAGCAGAATAAGTCCAAAAATAATGTTGTTCAACAAGCGAAAAGAATAATCAAGACTTTAAAGCCCTCGATACGATGATCAGATGGGGCTGAAAATGGTCTACAAATGTTTAATTCGTGATGGACAATGATACTAATGGGTTCAGTACAAAAACTACCTACGTGCTTAAGCGCCAATATCCCGCTCACTTGTTTATTTATCTTTCATATTTAACGTAATGTTACATTTTTCTGTATTTGTAAATTATATTTGTGTGCTACATTACAAACATGTCTAGCTGCAAAGAGTCAATATTTATTGTACGCAACATGCATGGGGAGCTGAAAAAAAAAGTATACGATATTTCAATATACAGTGTTTCAAGAGTCGTGAATGATTTGAAAATCCTGTTATAGGAAAGGTTATGCAAATATAATAACACAGATTTTGTTCATAAAACAGTGACATTTATTCAGGTATGAAGCAATTTCTGAGAATACACCATCTGTCGTACCGCAACTTGTTTTACAATGCATGTTCCATATATTGATCTGTGTCCAATTTTGTGAATTTCTTGTAAAACCATTTTAGCATTCACATCGTTTTCTACGGACTTTAGTCTACCGCAACGTTTTTCATCTGTTACAGAACCGGTCTCTTCAATTTTTACAAGTTTCCCCAATGACGGCAAATTGCAGGATTCATTACCTTATTGCATTTAGAGCTTTAAATCTTATCAGTGCGCTGGAACATTCTCTATTAATTTCACAGCAACACTAAATAAGGCCCATACACATTTTGTAGCGGCGAAACCATTATATGAAGGGTTCAGAGCCATAGTGGGCCAAGCGCCATTTATTAAAAACGGAGAAAGCAAGGGTTAAAGTTAAGTGAATACCATAGTTTAATGAAGATTGACATATCATTTAGTTTTAATGTGTATACTTTATATTACTTGCTATATGTTTCCATTGAATTGTGGTAATAACTTCATTTTAACCCTTGTTTTCTACTGTTTTAGTAAATGGCGCTTGGCCCACTATGGTTCTGAACCCTTCATATCCACTATGGTTTCACAAAAAATGAATTCACTTCAAGAATAGTTTGAATTATTATTTATTTCATTTGCTATAGGCCTAGAAGCAATAGTGAAAAACAAAAACAGAAGTTCATCTGAATATAATAACCATTCCTATATGCAAAAAAATCTACTATTATTTTTCTACAAACTTCTCATTTTATTTATTGAGTTATTTTACGACACTTCATCAACTGACATGGTTGTCTAGCGTCTGAGTGAAATGAAGGTGATAGTGCTATCGAAATGAGTCCAGGATAAAAATATTTCTCACAGCCACCCATTTTAAAATTTTATTTGTCGAGACTTGATTATAAAATTGGTAGTGTAAAGTCTATAACTTAAGTTGCAACATTTCTTATGATAACGTGAGAATATATTTACGCTTAAATGATGCCTATTTAGACAGAATAAGTACGTAATCCAAAGTAAAGAAAAATGTGACATTTAACCATCAACCATTAGGGAAGGGAATTTAAATAAGTGTACGGAATGACAGCTAAGCTAAGATCTGCAGTCGTTAGTTTTATTTCTTAGAAAATATTTACATACTGCTAATAAAGTTTAATAATTTTCATCAGCTGTTGAAGTGCATAAGAATCCAGAATACAAATGAATATTGTGCAACAATCATACAGTTTAATCAATGAATTTAAAAATTATATTATAATAATGAATGAACTATATATATATATATATATATATATATATATATATATATATATATATATAAAACATTTAATTTCTGAAAAGAGAGAGATAAAGATATGGAATAATATCAAATTAAGTAAAGAATTAAGAAAAATCCTGATGAAAACGCTCTCCATGTTCGTCCCTCACTACCCGAAAGTTTTGAGGAAATAAAAAATAAATTAGAATCCAAGAAGTCATTTTGAGAGACAAATTACACCTCGTCACGTTATAGTTCTGAATCAGCTCGCTGACAAGCTCTCTGTATTATTCTGATCTGTAGTTCCTAGAAAGTAACAGTGTTGAATGATCCTTAGGTTCCCGGCATATCATTGAAACTGGAAAAGGCATATGACGGGATCCTTTTAGGCAAAAAGTTAAGCTAATAGAATTACACGGAGCACAACAAATTTTAGGGGTCCAATTCCTGTCATCTATTTTACAATCAAAAGAAGTTTCGTAAGCTCTTAACTAGTGTAATAAAATTCACCTGTGTGCTTTCAAAGTTAATTAACCACAAACGTAACAAACATTTCTTGTGATTTACACAGTATTTCGAGGTATGTTTCACTTTATAAGATACTTTTATTACACTTAGAATTACAACAAACAAAACACAGATTATGAAACTTGTTTCACTAAGTTCGAACTCAAGTGAGAATTAATACTCTCACAGTGTAATGAAGAATAACATTAATTTTTATGAATTCTGACTTCACAGGCAACAATGATCAATTGTTAAAGCAATAAAATGAAATATTTTAAATATTTTCTTTCCATTAGCATGTTAAGGACTGTATACAGCAATAAAAATATATCAATTTTTCTAAAATTACAAAACTACGGTGGGTTGTAAAAAAATTCTGACTTCATTTTTGAAATCAGCAGACGACGTTACACAAGAAACAGCAGAAATTGTATATTTAACAAAATCATTATTGACCAGTGAATTTTAGGCGTAATTCAGGAGTGTTTTCTTTCATGATGACGCAGAATAGCTGCATGGAAATATCATATGTACTTCGGTACATCAAAATATATATGATATGCGTAATAAATCACTTTGTGATTTAAGACGGCGCCTATACCGTCGGATCCCGGCCAACCAGTCACTCATTCGAGTGCACCTCAACACATGTATGGACTTCGGTACTGCGTTCATAGACATCTATGACGTAGTGCAGAGGGCGGCCATTAGAGGGAACCCAAGAGATGGAGCTTAATCTGAGACGACTCTAACCGGCGTCGGGGTTGTATCCGGCGTGGCTTAGTGGATAAAGCATCAGCACGTAGAGCTCAAATCCCGGCGCCGGAGAGAATTTTTCTCCGTTCCAGTAATCTTTCATCATATGATGACGCAGAATATCTGCATGGAAATATCATATGTACTTCGGTACATCAAAATATATAAAATATATTTCATAACAACGCCAATCTTTGCCTAAAATTTGTGTTATTGTACATGTCACTTCAAAATTCGCTCAGTCCGTAGACCTGTGAATAAAAAAAATTGTCCAGTCCTTTCATAAAAATGGGCAAAGCGTTTCGGGATCACAATATTCAATTATACTGTACAATATTATGAATAATGAGATATTTTTAATTACTTGGATTAAATATAAAAATGTAGAAATCTGAAGTAACAAAAACACGTGAGATAAATGCGACAAGAATAATATTATTCTGGGAATGTGAATTGGGCCCGTTAACTATGGAAGTAAAATAAATGTTATATATATTTCGGTTACAATTTTTTTTTTCGATTATTTGCGAAATCTTCCTGATTTTATAACACTTCCTCTCTCCACAATTTTTAATTTACAGAATTTGTAATTCGTACTCTACATTTCCCGTCGGCAATTTTCTGCTGACTGACATGTTCTAAATGAGATAAATTCAAACAGTATTTTCATATTCATAGCCGATAAAGCTCTGTCAAAATGCGTTTGGAGGGATTTTCCGCTGCTATTTTATCAATTTTTGTGACACAAATAACAAAAATGGTATTATTTCATTTATGTATTCGACCAGTATTTTAGGTCATTTTGACGTGATTTGAATTTTAAGCAGTTTTATTGTTATATGTGACCATTACAAGTGACAAAAGAGTGTTTATAGGAGAATTTCGGATAAATGCATGGATAAATACAGTGGAAGCTCTTAAGTTCGACAGACAAGTAGTTCGACATCCTATAGTTCGACTGCTTACGTAGGAGAATTTGACACGCCCCTATACGGGCATTAAGAAATGGGTTTGCCATTTGAATGGGAATTGGTTCTGTGTCTTGTAGTGATACTTTTGTTAAAGGAAAACAGAATATTTTATTGATTAGGATATACATATTTAATCACTGATTTTAAATTAATGAACTCTTCTTTTTCTGTCTGTGAGACGGAACTGTCGAAACCCACTGTGGTACTAGAAGCGCATACCCAAGTCTCGGGGAGGGCAGGAAATGCAAGTACAGTACTGTATACGTTAATGGATAACCAATAAGAATTTGTATTCATTTCACCTCCCACATCCACTACCCTTATTAGACTGAACTTTCAATTCTGTTCAGTCGAACTTAGGAGAGTCCACTGTAATTTGATTTCGATTATGATTATGATAATGTACTAATTGATTACTTTTCAAGGCACTGCATTCAATTAAAGAGGCTAAATAATTAGGAAACGTCGTAACATTCAGATTTAAAATAATAATTGCGAAGAAGTTTGGTTTGGACATTTTCAATTGTCAGTGAAGCTTGAAATATCACAACTTGTCGAGGAAACGACATCTGTCTTTTCTTCCACTACGCTCGCTTACCCTACCACATACATTTTTTCAGCTCTTAATTTACTTTTCAGATTCATTTTATCTAAGCCTTCGAGCCTCCTCACAAATTTTTCTCGTTTAGGTTTATGACTGCTTCCATTTTTAGTCGTCCATCAGTCAGGATGGATTAAGCTTAAAAGTGCTAACGATGTTTAAAAAATAAAGTTTCTAAACACAACATCCGATTCTTTCGTTATATTTACTTAAACGACTAAATATATATATATATATTTTAAATTTAATTCACCTTTTAGCCTTTTCTTTTATGTAGGGTTACTATAAAGTAGCTAAGAGTTGAAATTAATATAAGGCTGTCAAACAAATTGAGGAATCAAGATAAACTGAGCGGCTATGAAATGTATGAAGAATGGAATTTAGTCTGCACATGTGGATTGTCTTTTGCCCATGTTCGACAATTTGTGAGTACTGACTCCGCCATTGCATTATATTGTATTACATTTATTTACATCCCATAGTATTCGTACATGGCTTCACAGCTAGAATATGGAACTTACTTACAAATGGCTTTTAAGGAACCCGAAGGTTCATTGTCGCCCTCACATAAGCCCGCCATTGGTCCCTGTCCTGTGCAAAATTAATCCACTCTCTATCATCATATCCCACCTCTCTCAAATCCATCGCCTTACGGTTGGGGGAAAACCTCGGAAAACACCAACCAGGCAATCAATTCAAGCGGGAATAGAATTCAAGCCCGAGAGCCAACTTAGGGTAAGCAGACAAACGCGCTACCGCCTAAGCTATGCTGGTGGCCACCCATTGTCATGAAAGAACACTACAAACAAGATGAAGCTCCTAATAATTGAAATAAGTTACATTAAGTGTAATTCATTTTACACATGAATTAAAGCAATCCGTGACTATAAACCAGGAATTCAGTTCCATTTCTAACGACGGTGTTTTTACAATTTGGAGAGATCGTTGATAGATAATGGTCAGAAATACATTTATCTAAATTGAGAATCACTGAATTCAGAAAGAAAGCAGTGTGGCAATGATGTATTTAGGGCCTGTATTAGAAATTTTCTTCATATCTAGCACGACCTCTACATGCCACTTTATGACAAATTTTAAAAAATAGGAAAAATATGTTTCAAATTCTAAATACATTACTATAAACAAAGGAAATCACTAAGGGTGCTGTGCATAGACATTTCGCTAGCCCGCGCTACGAGCGTGCTAAACTAGCCCCGGCTATCGACTGATTACTTGTACAGGATTCATATCATATCATATCATATCATATCATATCATATCATATCATATCATATCATATCATATCATATCATATCATATCATATCATATCATATCATATATCATATCATATCATATCATATCATATATATCATATCATATCATATCATATCATATCATATCATATCATATCATATCATATCATATCATATATCATATCATATCATATATCATATCATATCATATCATATCATATATCATATCATATATCATATCATATCATATATCATATATCATATCATATCATATCATATCATATCATATCATATCATATCATATATCATATCATATCATATATCATATCATATCATATCATATCATATCATATCATATATCATATCATATCATATCTCGCTAACACTGGTTTATGAAAACGAAAATCGTTAGTTCGCTGATCATTCACCGGAAGCCCGCGCTAAGAATGTCTATGAATATGGCCCTAATATCCTAAATTTGTAGGTTATAAAATGACATCTTTTTAGAGAAATTTCATTTATAGACTATTCTCTTGTGTAATTTTCAGCATATTGTACCGAGCACTTCAAGAAACGTAAGTAAACCTAAGTGATCAATAAAACTAATACGGAACCACTCTATAACTGTCGACGTATTAGACAGGAGTAAATAGACATCTCGTAAAGGATAATGGATCTATATGTCAGATCTTAAGTCGATCCACAGTTTCACACCTGAAGGAACATATTTCGGACAGAAGAACAGCTCTAGATATAGTATATTACGATACAAGGCTTCGATGTGCTTTTAAAAAATAGAAATTTCCGAAATTTTCTAATGCACTTCACAAACGTGTATTGTACAACATTTTTTGTACGATCATATTTTTTAAATTGCAAATTTGCATTGAAAATTTAGAATAATATTACACCAAAGCCTTCTCAAAACTACATTGTAATGGCAACTACGTAATATGAAGTGCACTGTCATGAATATATTTCAGTATAGTTTATGTTATGAAGTATGGTTTCCCTAGCAACAAGTTTCTGTGTGGGAATTCTAATTTTCAAGGCCAGTTGTAAATACAACAAAAAACACTATAGTGCGAAAACGTATTTAACACAATGATCCTTTCTTCCTTGATTTCGCTGGTGATGGACCCGATATGCAGTTTCGAAATATTTTGTATGCATGACATGGTACAAGAACCCGAAGACATTACGGCGTAGTTTAGACGGAAGGCGCATTTATCTACTGCGCTCGACATGAATTCGATTCCCGTTTGGGTTATTACTTGATTGGGTTTTCTCCCGAAGTTTTCTCCAACTGTAATGCGAATGTCAGGTAACCCATAGCGAATCCGAAACTACATATAGCCAAATACAATCTTATCACAAATTCCAACGCTAAAAAACCTTATGTATGATCCATGTCGTTAAATAATATATATAAAAAAGAATCCAAAACACACATACAAGTCGATGACAGAACATGACGGCCTTCCCTCATACCACTCCATTACACCCTCATCGACGTACAGTGTATGAGTGCTATAATAAGGGATGTCGCCCACAGTGGAGACGCTTACAAAAAATAAGGCAGGGGTGAGTATTTATGACCTTCCTTCCAGGAGAGAAGGGCGTTATGTTTTGTCACTAAGTAGCCATACAACGTTAGGCACCGACAAAGTTTTGAACAAAACTTAATAACATATCTATCTTGGAAATTACATTTGGAATTTCTGTGTTCAAATGATAAAGAGGAATAAATTATTTCATTGGTTATATTCAGAGGGGCGTGAATTCAAGTAATTTATTTCAGAACGGCAGTGAGTTCGTTACCATTAAAATATTTGTTATTTGATACGAAACACACATCAATTTTACTCGCTAATTTGTATAATTAATATTGATTAGTATTGTTGTTAACCAGTTAAAAAATCAGAAGGTAATCTAGCTCGGGAAAATAGATTGTAGACCTCGGATTTCTAGGCTTGTTTAGCGTAGGCTGAAACATAAGTTCTTTAATGCGCCTAGTTTTAGGCTATATCATCGCTCGAGTGTTTCTCGTGTTGCATAAATTTAGGGATTTTTTATATAAAATTGTTGCAACCTATCCTATTGGAGCCGAACAATCCGAGGCATAATTATTACTTAGAATTCAGTTTCCTATTACACTTCGCAAAATTATTATCCAGAATTTAGACAAAATATCATCAGGCAATGAAATAAATAGGAAGGATTACCAGCTAATAATTTATTTATTGTTAAGATGATTAAAATGTTCATATTTTTGGGTGTTTATTCTGCAAAAGAATAAATCAACGATTATATTTCCGTGCGCGAATTTTTTTCTGTTATTGGAGCTCTGTACGTCGTTTGTCATTTTAATTCTATTTTCGAATCATCACTACATAATCCCTCACACCATCCAGAGCGTTCGGTTTCAACTTTTTCATTTTCCGTTTTAAGATAACAGGCCGAACAATGCCGCCCACACTAATCAATCGGTAAGCCAGTATTTGTTTTCGTCCTTGTTTCAGTTCCCTTCATTCTGATTTTCCTCCCATTTTGAGTGATCGCTCGTTGTGTGGAACGCTTAGTGGAAGGCTTTCACATTATGACGTCATTATTCACAAAGCCAGAATAGGCTACCATCTGTTTACGCTATTATGATGCTTTCGATATGTCTCGCAGATAAATAGCCAACCAATTTTCGCCATCCTGAGTTTGAATCGATGTTGTTACAATGGCTATCGCGCCGATATAAATCTCTTTTTTTCCTCTGTGATTTTTTTTTGCTAGTTTTGTCATTTTAAGAACGTCCACTCCAAAGTCTTTATCAATGATCCGATAGATTTTGCAATAAAAACTGTTCTTGTTTTTAACAAGGTAAAGCCATCCATAGAAGATTTTCCTATCAGAATGTTACATTTCATATTTCAGAACGACGCATGATATCTATATCGGAGTTTTCCTTCATATAATCTTTCTAATCGATTTTTGCTGAACTGAATCAGGAATTTTATAGTTGCTCTTTGTATGCTCAGCAAATTTCATTAGCAAAGATTGTTGTTGTTTAGTCAACTATCCGAAAACAGGTTTGAACCTCTTAAGTAACACCAATAAGGCATCACTCATGACGCAACTAGGCCATAAGATAATGAGGTAGGGTGGCCAGTTCCTTTCCCCTTCCAATGCATACATCGCCGATTAGCTACATATTTCACTAATCAGACTTCAGATGCATAAAAACAATTAAGTGTTTGTTTTAATTAACTATATGTAAGGGTTTTGTATTTCATGTTATAATTTAAGGGTATACACTATAAGTTTTTACACACATAATGATCATGTTTTACTTGTATCTATTTGACAATGTAACTAGGCAGCATCTTCTACACATTTGAAAATGGCACTCTGGTGCCGAAAACGTTCATGTTATAATTAGTATTTCATAAAATCAGATAAGCATAGACGGCCCATTTGAAACTTAATATTGTATTATAACTTGCTTATCGGAACAACTCATAAGAAAATGAAATTATCATAACAAAATGAAATTATAAAAACAATTGTTCTTCCTCTGACACATACCGTCAAGTGAGATGTACTGCCTGATAATAGATGTAGATATCAGCCGGACCCTCAATCACAGGTATAGTAAATATTAATATATTTACTTTATTTTTCATTTTAGTAGGTTATTTTACGACGCTTTATCAACATCTTAGGTTATTTAGCGTCTGAATGAGATGAAGGTGATAATGCCGGTGAAATGAGTCCGGGGTCCAGCAGCTAAATTTACCCAGTATTTGCTCGTATTGGGTTGAGGGAAAACCCCTGAAAAAACCTCAACCAGGTAACTTGCCCCGACCGGGAATCGAACCCGGGCCACCTCGTTTCGAAGCCAGACGCGCTAGCCGTTACTCCACAGGTGTGGACTTTAATATATTTAATTTGCATATTTGTAATAGGTCTATATTTGTACGATGTCTAATTTTTGTAAATGCGCTTCTTGATTTAGCCAAATAAAATTTCTTACTGAACCACATAGCCTACCTAAAGGAAAGCAATTATTAACTATTGTTTTATTTTTGAAGAGAATTTCTTTTGTCGGGAATGAAAGATATGTTTCATTTGCACATATGTATTAGACTTATATTTGTACGACTTCGCCTAATTTCTGTAAACGCGTGTTTTGATTTCGCACAAATTAAATCCCTTATTACATCACACGCCTAAAGGAAAGCAATTATTAATTTTAGTATTGTTTCATTTGTGAAGAAGATTTCACCTTTTGTCTTGAATAATGGATATATCACATTTGTATATTAATTATAATAAGCTTATAATTGTATGAGTTCGTCTAATTTCTGCAAACACGTTAGGATTTCGCAAAATAAAATTCCTTTTTACACCACGCACATAAAGAAAAACAATTGTTATTAATGCTTCCATTTGTGAAGAGAATTTCAGCTTTTGTCGGGAACAAAGGATCAGGATTAAAAGCTTGCGAAACATAACAGTGAAGTTGTTTGCAACGAACGAAATTTCGAAACAAAATTTGTAGAAAGCGCTCGGTATTCATATAATGAATGGAAGTTTTAATTAGTTACC
Source organism: Periplaneta americana (assembly GCF_040183065.1). Classification (NCBI taxonomy): domain Eukaryota; kingdom Metazoa; phylum Arthropoda; class Insecta; order Blattodea; family Blattidae; genus Periplaneta; species Periplaneta americana. Next base: position 37,596,821 of record NC_091132.1, on the reverse strand, counting down.
ATGCAGAGAGTGAACAAAGCTTAATGTGATGAAAATAGAAACTACACTCGGAACACGCGTAAGTTACGCACGACTTGTACAGAGCCTTTGTAAATAACCCTCTTATGCACATTTGTACTCGAGAGTTTCTTCACTTTCGGCGCCTCCTTGAGTTAGGGGGTTAACATAAGAACACTGCAGGTAATACACATTTGAGGAATATCGTTGATTATTAAGAATTAACGCGCATTTAGTTATGAACTTCAGGGTATGTTTATAAATTCTGTTTTGATGTTAAGGGGTGAAATTTTCCACTCTGTTGAGAAATAGCACTTAACCATACGCGGTGAAGATCTCACTTCGGACAGTGTGAAAGTTTGTGTACTCACGCACCTGTTCTACTGAAGTTATAATACGGCCGCTAGCTGGCCAAAGATGAATTCTGCGCTGATGGATTTTAAGAAGAGATGGTTGATCCACTTATATGTTCACCTGGACGCACTTAGTAGTTTATCACCGTTGGATGCTGTAACTATTGTTACCGATATGTCGAGGAGGTGAAGAATTTCTGAGGTATGAGCACTTTTGAGTTCCACAGCGACACCTGCAAGTCACCCGGCGCTCGTGTCACGGACCACTTACACCGCACTGGGCTTCTAATGCTCGACTGCCGTGCTCTGCGTCTCCGCCGAACTGACTAACCCTGAAAACTCGTACTCCGACGGACCCTGTACAATACTTGCAGTTACAGGCGGCGCGACGCGACGCGTCTGAGGGTTCGGCCGACGGTCGGGTCCTTCCGCAAAGTTTCGGAGCGCGACAGAGAGGGCAGAGTCAGTTACTCACCTTGTTTGACATCGCCCTCTCGTCATCCAAATCGAGCATCGTACCGAATACATCGCGAATCGCCAGGCGTATGAGAGAAAAGGTGTCCCCCCTACGTAGCCCATGCGCAGGATCTGTTCTTTGAGATAAGGGTTGTTGAGTTTTTTTCATGAGACTGAATACTCTTACTTTCTGTCGATATAAGTAAGGACCCCTTCCTCCACCCCCGCAACTCCTAGACGCAACAGTTTGCTTCTTCCCATGCAATAGAAAAGACAGATTCGAGCGGAAAAGTCAACCGCAAGGGGATTCTCTCGCGATTATAACTGAGTCGACACTGCGAATAGTCTTTGCATTACATTTGATGAGGAATTCAGGAACACATATACAGGGACATCATTTTATTTTTACTTCAATTTTTATTGTACCTGAGTTTTTGAATGTACTTCACTCCCACCCCTTCTACTAATGAAGTTCCAACTCCACACAGAACCAAGACCGCAGATAGTAAGCAGTACTGAGTTACTGAGTAAAGTGCGTTCCAGAAATTTATTCGCGTTTTCCAGTGACGAAAGAGCTTTCAATATTGAATCATATTTTCTCACAGGTACTGTCCGTTTGCCTACGTCGCATCCCGATTTCCCCCACCTGCTTCTGCTCGCCCCTCTGTAAAAGCTGGGCTCTTTTAGCTCTTTTCTGAAAACATTAATTTCTGTTACGAATTGGACGTTTACGTAATATTATACAGCTGTTTAATTTAACTTAAATAAAAGGGCCTCGTTACGTAATTAACTGTCACGTGATTTCCTCCCTTTCTACAATCCTGCGGCATAACCACTTGGACGGACAGTAGATAGCATGTCTGAGTAATTTTATATTTTCGGGTCGGGCAGAAGTGAAGATTAAATTTACAGGACGTAGAGTAGGTACAGAATTATTTCAACATGAGTTACTTGTACGAAGGACGAAACTGGCAATTGGAATTAGATGCAATAGTCTATAGTGCGATAATATGCACAAAAGAACTGAAGCCTGTATCGAAATGAACGGCCACCATTTTCAAAATTGTGTTTAAATATTCATATTATGATTATTTTTCAATTTAACTTCTTTCTCTATATTGTATGCTAATGTGCTGTAGACAGTATAATATACACTGCATAATGAATACGTTCGCATGGATAACTCACTTCGTGAGTAAAAACACTTATTCTTAATACAGTACTGTACTTTGATTAAAGAAAAACCCAATGAAAATTATCAAACTCAAAATCGCGATATTTCCTAGTTTACGTAAATGGATGAACTACTTTTCTTCCCTCCTATACCTATAGAGTGATTTGTGTTCTACGCCAGTATCATCGAACTCCAGTCGTGGAGGGTGGAGCAAGCGGTGTTTCCGGTTCTCTAAAGGTATAGACAGGTTAATATTAAAAATGTTAGTAAAAATAAAATGATGTCCCTGTACATCTAATTCCCAGGATACAGGTGTTTGATCTGTAACTGGGCAACATAGGGTGTTTTTACGGCCAAATATGTGTGAAAGGTAATTAATATAATTTTTTATTGTCACAGTATTAAGGGGAGAGGATGGTGAAATTTCTTATTTCTTTGTTGTTCGTTTTGTACATTCAATTTTTGTCGTACGTCACAGTTAAGGTGTTAGGTACTGGTTACAGCAGTAAAGTTTTGGAAATATTCAACATTTTTTCCTCCATTCTTCTATCTTCTACAATAATGAAAATCAGTGTGTGTAAAACACTGTCCTTCTGCTAAGAGGTAAAGGTAAAGGTAAAGGTATCCCCGTAACATGCCATGAAGGCACTTGGGGGGCATGGAGGTAGAGCCCCGTGCTTTCCATGACCTCGGCACTAGAATGAGGTGGTGTGGTCGGCACCACGCTCTGACCACCTTTTACCCCCGGGAAAAACCCGTACTCAATTTTATAGGAGGCTGAGTGAACCTCGGGGCCGTTCTGAAAGTTTGGCAACGAGAAAAAATCCTGTCACCATCTGGAATCGAACCCCGGACCTTCCAGTCCGTAGCCAGCTGCTCTACCAACTGAGCTTATGCTTCTGCTATATGAAAAAAAAATATTTTTACGGTAAAAATCTTTAATTCTAGAAAATATGCCAAACTTTGCGTAATAATATTAAAAAAAAAATGTTTAATACCTATACATGTGTCGAATATCTGATGTATTTTCTACTTAATAAAAAAATTAATTTGTAATTTGCCATAAGCAGGTACACTATTTTGAAATCATAATAATCCTGTGTAGTGCCTTTAGGCCTATTCAATATTGTGTGAAGAATTCAGTTTGTTTTTGTAATATAGAAGTAGACTCTCTGGCTGATTTTATAAGAGATGTAAGTGTATGTTCCCACTATGTCATAATAATAACCCTGTCCTTCTGCTATATGAAAAAAATATTTTTACGGTTTAAAAAATTATTTACTTTTTTTCCCCAAAATTCAGTTCACTGTGCAATGATTAAGAGTTTCCCACATAACTAAAAAACTATCAAGCATTCTGTGATGAAATTTTTTGTGTGTATTTATGCATGACATATCTACAATGTGATGCAAGATCAGTTCTCTGCTTTTCATAGATTGTCTGATAAAAATTAAATTCATTACAAAAATGGTCAAATATCAGTATTTTCTTACAATTAAAAATAAAAAAATATATTATTTAATAAGGAATGTAGTTGAAAGAGCATGATATTTTAAACATGAGTTTCAGCAATAAAATAAAAGAGAGAGAACATGAAAAAGTTGACAAGTTTATAAGTTTTGAGGGAAACGCTTCATCACTACACAGTGAACTACCACCGTTATGAATTTTGAAAAAAAAAATATATATATATATATTTTTTTTTTAAATCGTAAAAATATTTTTTTTTCATATAGCAGAAAGACAGTGTTTTACACATACTAATTTTCATTATTGTACAAGATACAATAATGGAGGAAAAAATGTTGAATATTTCCAAAAAAATTAGTGCTGTAAGCTGTACCTAACCCTTTCAGTAACTGAAACCTTAAATCCACTGAAAATTAAAAGGGAGGCCCAAATTTAACAAAAAAAGTACTAACGGATAGGTATTTATTAAAATTGCTCCACCTGAGTTTTTAAGGTATTCACAAAAAGTTTTCACAATTTAATCACAAAAACAATGTACAAATGGTTCAGATTAGATTTTTAATATTTCACCAGGGTACAATAATGCAAGCTTATGAACATTATTATTTTATGGCCAGTGAATTCCATATTAGAGATTATTTTCACATATACACAAAAAATCTAAATTCTAATCTAGGAAAAAGTTGACATAGTCTGCTAAAGATGTCTCCAAAATTTCATCAACTTCCCTTTAATGGTTCTTGAGTTATATGTATTTTTGTAAGTACCGTGTCAGAAAATCAAACTTGTGGAAAATCAACAAACATCTTCGAGTCATTTAAAACTCTAGCGCGCAGGCTATTTAAAAATGGCTACTAATGACCTCCAATTGTGCAAGATAGCCAATAAAATAATAAAAGTTCCTTGGATTGAAACAAATGAAAGTAGATTAAAATACGATCACATATTAGTTTCATTTATTTGTTATTTATGCAGTCATTTGTTTACTCATTTATCCATTTATTTATTCATTTGTCGATTTATTCATTTATGCATTCAATCATTTACTCATTCAGTCGTTTACTCGTTTCTTTCTTTCTTTGTATACTTACTAACTTAATAACTGACCCACTCACTCATTTATGTACTTATTTATACATTCAATTATTTATTTATTTATTTACTTAAATAAACAGATAAAAACGTAATAATAGTAATCACATAAAATCAGTGCTTTTTTTTCTGGCGGAACACGCCCGAACGCCGTTCCGGCACATTTTTAATGTCAGTACGTCTATAAGTTGAGTACTAGAGTTGCATCCCAGAAAGTCGGTCGACACATTTTCAGGGCAGTTTTATCGCACCTATAATTTCTAAACTATCTCTCTATTTCAATTAAGCAGAAGGCGATCGACAGACCAAGAATACATGTGGCAAACGTGATCTTGAGTTAGAGCGAGTGACGTCATCTAGCGAAAAGCGGAAGAGGGGATAATGAGGTACGACTTGGCGGGTCGCGCAGCAGATAAGGCAGTGTAACACAAGAATGGAAAGCGATAGAACGTTCGTAGAGGTATAAAACGATTCGTAACTAATAACATATATCAAAATATAATTAATTATTTATTCCATCTTATGGCTTAAGCATTGAATTACATATGAATTACATAGCTATGCAAATTCACATCGTTTTAAATTTGTTTTTAATATTTTGACAGGATATTTTAATGTTGCTGTGGAAGATTAATATTGTCACTATATCATATTTACTCTAGTCATGTCATTTCCAAATGTAAAGCAAGTTTTGTAATTGATTTTAGATGATATTTTGTTATATATCGTACCTGAAGATGCCCTACAGAGGGCGAAAACGTTAATATTAAGACTAAATATGATGGAACACATCAATGTTTTCCTTTCATATGGTTTGCTTTCATATGCAATTCAATGCTTAAGCCATAAGACGGAATAAATAATTAATTATATTTTGATATATGTTATTAACACGAGGCTTAGCTGACTATTCCCAACATGAATTGTAAAAAAAAAAAAAAAAAGAAATAAAAAGATTCCTAACTAGCCAGGCTACAATATCAATTGAGCGCAAGTGTAGACAAAAAAAATAAAGGGAAAGAGAAGGGGACAAAGCGGAGTACGAGAACATGCTGTGTATAAGGAGAACAAGGGGAATACAAGGAGAAGAAAAATCATGAAAACTGAAGGAAAACAAGAAGCAACCCGCAACATATCTTTGCTCCTTAGCATAAGCAGGCCGTTGTAATCAGCAACATATTATTATTGGAAAATAAATTAAGTTTGAATATCATCGTTGGTATATTCAAAACGGCTTCGACACGAATGCTGCATTTAGTTTCTTGTACTGGTTATGATATTAATTCTAAGTCCAAGTTGTTTCATTTATTATTATGGTAGGATGATTCTCATCAAACAGTGACATATAATCTTTGTTCTACTGACCTTAGATCCGGCACGGTGAGCTCGTACAGCTTCCTCTTCCTACTCTTCTGACTGTATGCCACCGCAGGATTTGCTGACTCCAGTGTAATGCAAACGAATTCTGTAATAAAATGAAATGGCAATGTAAAAGACATACAACATTTCTGTAATAAGATAAATCATACAATAGATTACTTAGCGTCGGTGGAATTTAAGATAAGATGGTATTTGGCGATATAAAAAGCATCGGCAAAAACAAGGAAAACAACAGGAATACAGGAACAAAACGAAGACTGGAAGGATAAGGCAATGACAAGGAAAAAAGGGGACAGATAAGGTGAACAAGACGAAAAACAAAGACGAACAAGGAGGGGAACAAGGGGAAAGACATAGGAAACAAGGGAATGACAAGAATAACAATTGCAATATATGGATAACAAAGGAGCCACAAGGATAACAAGGGGAACACAAGAATTACCAGTGAAGCACAAGTAAACGAAGGGGAATATAAGAAGAATAACGGAGGAGGTTGCATTTTATTAGTGCTGTTGACCGATCAAAATATTTAATCGATTAACTGTTTGAATTTAATCGATTAAACGAGTTGAAAAATGTTTTAATATACAGTAATACACAATTATTGTTAAGTTTAACTTGTGTTCGATGATAAGCATAAGTATTAAATGTTGTATATCAGTATATATTGTATCGTCATATTACAAAACAACTATTTTAATTACTTACTAACATAGGCTATTTATTATGAGGCTTATAATTTATTGTGTCAATTTCCCCGGGAATTTTTGAGACAAACATAAATAACAAAAAGTATGAAGACTCATCTAGTTAATACTGCTTCATCCTTGATTTTAAACATGTGAGTGTAATCACATGCTCCGAATTAAGTGCCGCTCTACGTTTAGTAACAATGTTTTGCATCACTAAACACGGAAAAAAAAACTTTTTTCTCTCAAGCACTTCTCCACGATCGTTCAATTTAAATCCAAACATTTCACCGAGTTTACCTGTCAAATTCTCATATGACATAATGGAGTTTTCACTTTTCACAACCCACAGAAAACTGATTTTTTTTTCTTTATCAAACTAAACACACAACCTTCACATACAAACTCAGTACAGAAACTGCAACTACCAAAGTACAGCGGTCGAAACAGAAGACTGCCCCTACTGGCCTACAGTAATCGAATTACCAGATTTTAGAAAGAGAAGAAGGTAGTTACGCTCTCACTTGCACACAGTGAAGACATGGCTATTTTATAAGGGATGAGGAGGACGAATCCCAGAAAAGTATGTATTGCATATGCTAGGAAGTTTTCTTGGAAAACCATAAAACTTAATAAGGGTTTAGCATTGTGTTTAAACTTTCAATAGGGATAGAGTAGGCCACTGTCCTCATATCTCCATCTCTTTCTGAAGTGTTTGTGCAAAGATTTTCCCTACGCTACCTGGTTTACAGTTAGAAAATAAAGTACTATTGTGCTTTTAAGTAAGCGATTACCGAGAGAGAAATATTGTCGGAATTTTTAGTATGAGAAAATATCAACTGAAACCGATTATATTATTTTAATGTACCGAAGTACATATGATATTTCCATGCAGATATTCTGCGTCATCATACGATGAAAGAATAATGGAACGGAGAAAAATTCTCTCCGGCGCCGGGATTTGAACCCGGGTTTTCAGCTCTACGTGCTGATGTTTTATCCACTAAGCCACACCGGACACCACCCCGGCGTCGGAGTGGTATCCGGTGTGGCTTAGTGGATAAAACATCAGCACGTAGAGCTGAAAACCCGGGTTCAAATCCCGGCGCCGGAGAGAATTTTTCTCCGTTCCATTACTCTTTCATCGTATGAAACCGATTAATTTAAATCGACTAGATTATTCGATTAAATATTTTTCATCGATTAATCAATTAGATTAATCAATTAATCCTACAACACTAATTTTTATGTGATGCTAAATTGCATGGGCCCTATCTAGTGAGAAGAAAGACGTCAAAAATTTAACGGGCCTCTCAGCTTTGCTTTCCTCCCGGAGAAAATCATACTAAGGATCTCATTGTCGTTTAGAACCCACCGCCCTAGGCTGGTTAGGAGCATGTATATATCAGATAAATTCCTTAGAAAGAATCTAGTATAGGGCAGCTAAATTTGTTAAAGGTAAAAGAGAAGATGGGAACGATACGATAAAAGAATTTAAATGGGAAACTTTGGAAAACAGACGTAGGAAAACTAGAATAACATCACTGTATAGAGCACATCTAGGTCAGAAAGCATGGGTAGACATAACAGCTCGGTTAGAAAAGCCAACGTACTATGGTAGGAACGATCATGATTTTAAAATCAAATGTAGGAAACAGAAAACGGATGTAGGTAAATTCTCATTTTTAAACAGAACTATAAATGATTGGAATGACCTACCTGCAGCGGTCTTTGAGGGCTGTCCTTCCTTAAGGAGATTCAAGAATAATTTAAAGAGTTGTGTATAAAGTGAAAATTAAAATTAAGGTGACATTCAACATTTAATTTTTTAAGGTGACATGTATTTATCTAGCCTTACGAGTTACTTCCTTGGTTTGAATTGTAAATTATTTAAAAATAGCGTGTAAGAGGGCCTTAGACTAGAAATGTTTAGTTTAAATGTAGTTCTGTTTATAAGTATGCATAAGGATGTAATTATTTGACTTATTTGAACTGTTGTATCAGTGAAGCGAGGTGAGTCAGTGAAGTTATGGTTTTACAGTGCAGTGAACAGTTCCGATCAGTGATAATTTATAGCGTCAATGAAATGTGTTCTATAGTGTCAGTGAAATGAGTTATAGAGTGTCAGTGAAATGTGTGCTAAAGTGTCAGTGAAATGCGTCATAGTGCCACTACAGGGAATGAGATGAGAGTAAAGTGAAAGACTATTGAAACTTATGTAGGACCTATACATAATTATGTAGGTTGTGTTGTAAAAGTAAGTGTTTTATTTTATGTTTTATTATTATTGTGTTAAATTGTATTGTGTATAAAATTGTATATGTGTTGTAAATTGTATTATGTATTGTAAATTTTATTGTGTATTGCTTATCATTTTAACTGTGTATTGTTAATATTGTATATACCACTGCCACCGGGTGCTTGCCCACTTGCAGTGTAAATAAATACATACATACATGTGCACCTAGGATTTAAGGGCCAGTATGATAATCCCAGACCAAGAAGGACGATATGATATCGTAGGAGCGGTAAGGAGCTCTGTGGAAAACCTTCATTTTGAAGGAAAGAAAGGTTATGAAGCTCAGTTTTACCTCCTTTTTATGGCTCACAAAATAAAAAGCCGTCTTCCTCATACTCTCATATTTCCGCAACAACAGGGTAATTAACCCCACTCGACGGGAAATGAATGCTCTCAAGACTGTTCTTTCCCTTTAAAATGCTAAACTGTAATCTATTGTAAAATAAGTGTGTAATTTAAGTGAGCGTTTCTTGGCACTTTTCGCCACTGGACTAGTCAAAAACAGAAGAAAAGTCTCGTGTTCTTCATTTTATGTTAAACTTAAAATTTTCGAAACTGTTCCAATAATAAAATAGTGATATAATATCACACCAGAAGAACGACTTTTCTGTTTCACTAAAGATCTATTCTTTCTTACCTTAATAATGGAAACTTTAAGTTCCGAAACATTATACCGGGTGTTTCACAATTATAGTTACAAACTGCAGGAATAACTAAATCACAATTAAAACCTGCGAAGAATTCTACTAAACATAGGTTGGAAACCATCCATTTACTAATTATTTCATCACTGTTAACACCAAGTGAATGCACCTCGTACGTTTTCAAAATCATTTCTTATCTGATAAACGTAATAGTCATACTTGCCTTCATTTTTGCACATGAGCTACGCGACATATCATCGGCTTAGAGCAGGCATGTCAATTGATGCCCACAGGAGCAAGCGCGCGCTTTAGAACCCAGGAGAGCCCGAGCGCTTTATAGCGGAAAGGAAAAAGAGAGACGAAAGAAGTGGTATATGCCGCTTGGTCGAGCTATATTCAGGGATGGCCAGCACTGATTCAATAGATAAAGGGGAGACAACATATTAAAACTGTAGCCATGTTAATTTTTAGATTTGCCTGAGAAGTATAAGTACATTATAACAATGTAAGTTTTAATTTTAATGTTCATTTTTCACAAGTTTGATTTTTTTATTCCAAAGAAATATTTTCTCAACTTTTCGTATAGAAAAGTGAAATTTTCAGATATAGGCCTATTTATTTAGTAGCCTTACAGAATGTTTTCGTAAATCTAATATACCGTATATACGTATTACTGAAGATAGTGTATTGAAAATTTTGAAAATATTCGCATGGAAATTGTTTGTAAGGAAATGAATTAACCATCATAAGCAAAAGGTGCGTGCCCATGTGTTGTAAAAATGTCAGCTCTATAGCTTCAGCACATTTCGAGAAAATAATTTAATATTCTGATGATAGGAAGTTGCGCACCAATATCACCTTAAAAGCATAATGCGATAAGAGTTTTGTTATGTAATATTAGTTACACTTAAAACAGATACAGTACCTAGGTAACTTTGCTTTGTACTGTAATATTGTTTTGATTAGTTTATTGATTACTTTTGTAAGGCTAAAGATACCATCAATATCAATTCCAACTTATCATGTCATAATCTCTTTCTTTTTTTTGGGGATATCACTTTCTTTATGAATGATGTGTTTCATCCATTTAGTACAGTATAGTTGTACTACTATGGAATTTATGTGAGTATTCCTTCTTAACTCTTTATTATGTTATTAACGTTTAAAACACAACTGCAATATTAAGAAATTGGTATTAGTACTGTTGTTTTACAGACAATATAGATAATATCAAACAGAAAGAAGCCATATAAAAATAACGACATAAAATTTCACGTTCCGTTTGAAGTTTATGCACCACTGTTTTCTTAATCCAACAGGTTGCTTATTCATATACACAACCCTTCCTCTTTCCATACTTAGCGCTTGCTGCCCGCGCACGATGTCAAAGTCAGAAAAATGCGCTTGCTTTGACATTACTGGCTTAGAGTGTAAACCTGCTAACCGCCAAAAAGAAAATTTTACAAATGAAGCAAAAAAAACTGGATTTAAATTAACTCTCAAACTTTAGGACCAAATCCAAAGTACAAGTACAATTGCCACAAATGCCACCTGTACTTTGGATTTGGTCCTTAAGTTTCACAGTTAACTTAAACTTAGTTTTTTGCTTCCCTTATACAATTTTCTTTTTTTTTGGAGGTTAGCAGGTTTACACTCTAAGCCTACGATATGGATGATGTGCCTACTTTTTGGGAAAGGCAGCTGCTGTAATTGTCCCTTACTTGCATGACGGAGCACCAGCTCACATTAATTTTAACGTTCGAGAGTTTATACGCACTGATTTTCACAACAGATATATCGCTGTGGTTTATCAAAACCATGGCCTCACAGATTTCCCGACTTCTATCCTGGGTTTTTTATTTAATTTTATTATTATTTTTTTTTTTTTTTTTTTTTTTGGAAATCTGAAATTATTAATGTATTCCAGCCCTGTTGATAACGTTAACAAATTCCGGGAACGCAATGGCAATAACTGACGCATTAGAGACACGCCGAGGATATTCGAACGTGTACGATTTTCGACAAAGAAACGTCCTGACGCTTGCCTCATCATGAACGGTCGTCATATTGACCCGTTTAGCACTATTCCTTATCCACACTGTACTGCGAAGATCGTTGTAAGTCGTCTTTTCTTTCCCTCTTTATCTCCGAAATGAAGAAGCCCAAAGCACTGAGTCGGTCACAGGTAAGAAGATTGGTAAACAAAATATATAAGGATGCCTCCAACGAACCCAGGCTTTCTATTATGTCAAGCTCCAATTTTCAAAGAATTTGAACTTCAAAACATTCGGTCGTCAATGCATCCAGGATTTCCTGTTTGGCAATAAGACGAAGTTGCAGCAGCGACCTCGTAGAGCAAACTGATTAAGGAATTTACGTGAGTGAGTGAGTGAGTGAGTGAGTGAGTGAGTGAGTGAGTGAGTGAGTGAGTGAGTGAGTGAGTGAGTGAGTGAGTGAGTGAGTGAGTGAGTGAGTGAGTGAGTGAGTGAGTGAGTGAGTGAGTGAGTGAGTGAGTGAGTGAGTGAGTGGCTCATTGCTTGGCTGGCAGCTTACTTCCTTGTTTTTCATTTTCTTCAGGTGTTTGCTCGAAACAATCGTCTATTTGAATTAATTATATTTTTTAATTATGCATTTGTTACTCTGAATTATCCATTTGATTTAGTCCTTTCTTTGCTTAAATTGTTTGTTTGTTTGACTGTCTACCTGCATTACTCATTATTTTAAAATGTGTTTGTTTGTAAGGATTGTTTCACAGTTCCAACTGTTTGTATTATCGATTACATTTTCGGTAGCTTTATTGGTCCCAGTAATTAGATTCTGTGACTAATTGGCTTATTATATTGCCCGAGTGGATTACTTTAAAAACTGAAAGATTTAGTTTGTGATCTTGGACTTTCGAAAAAATCTGCAGAGATACTGGAAGAAAATATTATGTTCGGTGCAGTGCAAAAGAAGTCCTGTCGTGTTTGTTCCACCTTCATATAAAAATATTCGCTGTCCTACACTCTCACTCCTTCATGTTTTAACCGCTTAAGGATTTAGCACAGATCTTGCAATTAGTTATGAAATGAGCCGATGTTTGTAATATCTTGGTTATCTCATGTTCGAACATTGCAGGACACTACACTCTATACCAGATGTCTTTGGAGCAGACCATAACAAGGGTCTCGATGCAGCTCGTGTTATCGCTGCGCTCCCATTGGTTGGCGAGTCATTATTAGCTGAGAGCGTTGTAGACACTAGCGCGTGCATATCCTGGTTACGAGACGGTATTTAGAGACGCGTCCACTACTAGTTCTATTGCGTCTAGCACAGTCTTGCGATGGTGATTAATAATTGCGAGCGAGAGCTCTTTTATGCCCGCTGCGCGCGCGCGGAGCTCTTTTATCTGTAAACATTGCTAAAGGATGTACAGATCTTAGAACACAGCTCATCATGACGGAACGGAAGCGCTTAAAGCTTTCAAGGAAGAGTGGAAGATACAATATTTATACTTCGAACATGGTGATGAAGTCCAGTGTTTGTTGTTAAAAAAATATCATTTGCAAAAAAGCAACATAAAACGGCATTATGAGACGCAACATGAAAAAAATATATAGGCATTATTCTGGAGAAGAGAGAAATAAATTCATTTCGGAATTGACATCAAAGGTAAATTAATTTACATTAACTATTTTCAGGATTTTGAGCAAATATGAACTAAACATTTTGAAAACTTTGATGCAAGAAGCTTTTTAGTAACGTCAATATAAAATATACTTAAAAATATAATTTCAAAACTATTAGACCAAATTGCACCAAATTTTGTACAGATGATATTATTATAGATATGTTTATATAGTTCAAATTTCACAAATTTTGGCGGAAATTGTGGAAGTTCTAAAAGTCATACATATCCCCTTAAATGATTGACCCCAAAAATTACGATGGCTCTCAATATCTTAATTTAATCAATTTGTTTTTTCGTGTTATGTGCATCTCACAAATCACTCTAAGAAAACTCATTACATAATCACGACTGGAGAGTAAGGACTACATTTTCACATTCAATATACTCTAATTCAATTAATGTTGCCATTATTATTTTTTTCAACAAATACTCAAAAATAGGCCTACTTAGAGATCACACACGTCGAGCAGGTAGACCCTATTAGTTTCTCCTAACCAATGAATTGAAGTATTTATATAATAAATAATTGCTTTTAACAATAAAATGGTTTACATACAATCTACTTTTCCTATTTCTCTTTTTGTTCCTAAAAAACCCTTCCCTTTGCGATTTGTTTATATAATGTATATTAAATAACTTAGTAATTAGTAACGCAAGTTATTGTAATAATTGCTGCCTTTATTCGCTGCATGTGAATGTACTGTACATCCCTGTTGTCTACGTTACGACGCTACGTAGTGGATGCGCTATGCGCTCGTGATCAAGGTCGAGCTCTTCTATTATGATTGGGAGCTAATATCGTCTCATCTCTGGTCTAGCACCTCTGCGGTGTATGAGCAGACGACAGCAGTGCAACTAGTGACTGATGCAAGAAAGTATGTTCAAAAGACACATTACTTTAATTTTCAATTTTCGTTATATGAACGTAGTCGGTCACTGAATTCATGCACATACATTTAGTATCGTGTGAACCGCGCTCTCTTGCATTTCGTTCCGTTGTTTATATCTGCTCCAAAGACATCTGCTATATAGAGTGTATACCTGCTTTGGTTTATCTTGTTTCAGTAGCAATGAAAACAAGTCCCTTCAAATGAGGGTGTAGATTATAGGAGGGTTGTAAATTTTCAGGATTTCTTTCAAAACCTTGTTATTGTACAGGCTGCCGGAACTCAATTTCTTGAAAGACAAGCTCAGTGCCGGAACTACACAGTACGAAGAGAGATATTTTATTATTTTATTTTGTACTACAGAATGTATGAACTAGTCCCTTCCGCCACTGGATGGATGGACGGCATCGCTTCACTCCCCCCATCACCATAACAACACAGACCAAGTAAGACATATCTCCTTTCTCTCTCTTTTCACAGTGAGACAAGATACATCACACAGGCTTTAATAGTTACAACAATTTTTTATCTTCTGTGGTCCATTAGACTGTACTGTACTCGTTCTCTTCTTGGTCGAACTGGAATGCTCTGGGACAAAGCAAGAGGATTCGAAACTGGTTAGAAGGTTCGAGTCTTTCCAAGTATAAGTGAATCTTGACCGACGATAACAACTGTTTTGCACGGCTCTAGTACAAACACCCAGTCCAGTGGAACGTAGTAAATCACATCTTACCCCAGGAATCGAAATACGGACCGCTTAGTTGGGTATCGCACGCAATATCCACTGAACCATATCGATGTGTGTATACATAATATGTAATTATGTACATATACATCCTGCATATGCATGAGTGAACGTATTTTAAGTCATCCATATTCTTGGAATTATGCTCTAGGCTGTTTTTGCCGTAACTTGCATCAGCTTGTATATTATCATTATTTGCATTACCTCAACATTCCTCTCGTAATGCCCGCCTTAAATCATGCCGACTTTCCTTACCTGACAGAATCCGTAGCTCGGCGGTGAGCTATTCTCTATTTACCCAGACGTGTACATAATTAATTACGTTATAAACAGTTACACTCTGTTAGGTAATGATAGACCGTTGCAGCTGAGTTGGCAGGGCTCTCGGATCTGCGGTCTCAGCTGTTCAGAGCCTGCTTGAGCAAGAGGTCATTAGGGAGAGCAGTCAAGGTGTGAACCTACTTTCTGACAGTGCTTCATTAATTAAGTAATCAAACCTCATATTTTTATCCGGGCTTTAAAAATGGAAATGAAAAACATGGCTTATATTAGCGGACTGCAAAGCAGTTCACGGACCACGGCATGGCTTTGTTCGATGTCCAACAATATTACATGGTTAACAGTGCCAGCACATTCCTAGTGGAGCGCTAGATAAACTGTAAATATGTTCAAAATAGCTAATTTTGTTTATTTAATTAGCTTAATTAACGAATTTTGTGACTTGCGAAGTGTAAATACCTTCACTGGAAATAACATTATACATAGTAGAAATAATCTAAGTGTGAAGATTTAAGGAGTCGATGGAATATATCGAAAGAAACACATAATCTCCAATATATTCCTTTTTATGGCAAATATAATTAATAAATTTGTAATGTATGTTCCATCCAGCAACGGCGCAGATGAGCTTAATCTCAGGTGAAATGACCACTCGCGTTCTTTACTGGAAGGGGTCTGATGACCGCGGGTATAAAGAAAACAGTAATAAGAAAAATCGCGTGTACACTTTCATAGAAAAAACCTTACTTCTAGCAACTACAATTTGATATAGAGATATACAGGGACAGCATTTTATTTTTACTTCAATTTTTATTGTACCTGAGTTTTTGAATGTAGGCTACTTCACTCCTACCCCTTCTACTAATGAAGTTCATCCGTCCTCCACACACATCCAAGACCGCATACACAATCATAGTAGCCTTACGTATCATAGTAAACAGTACGTTCCAAAACCATGTTCGCGTTTTACAGTGACGAAAGAGCTTTCAATATTGCATCATTTTCGCACAGGTACTGTCGTCCATTTGCCTACGTCGCATCCCGGTTTCCCCCACCTGCTTCTATTCGCCTCTCTGTAAAGGCTAGTGGCTGGGCTGTCTTAGCTCTTTTCTGAGAACATTAATTTATGTTAGGAATTGAACGTCTACGTAATATTATACCCATACAACTGTTTAAAATAACTTAAATAAAAGGGCCTCGTTAAGTAATTAACTGTCACGTGATATCCCCCCTTTCTATGACCTTGCGACATAACCAATTGGACGGTGAGTAATTTAATCTTTCCGTATCGGGCAGAAGTGAAGATTGAATTTACAGTACGTAATGTACTCTGTTATAGAGTAGGTACAGAATTATTTCATGAGTTATTAGTACGAAGGACGAAACTGGCAATTGGAATTACACACATTATAACTGAAGCCTGTATCGAAATGAACCGCCACCATTTTCAAAAATGTGTTTAAATATCCATATTATGTTTTTTTTTTTTTTTCAATTTAACTTCATTCTCTATAGCGTACGCTAATGTGCTGTAGACAGTATAATATACACTGCATAATGAATACGTCCGCATGGACAGCTCAATTCGTGAGTAAAAACACTCATTGTAAATACTGTACTGTATTTTGATTAAACAAAAACCTAATGAAAGTGATCGAACTCAAAAGCGTGATATTTCCTAGTTTATGTAAATGGACGAACTACTTTTCTTCCCTCCTACACCTAATAAAGTGATTTGTTTGTATATTATGCCAGTATCATCGAACTCCAGTCGTGGAAGGGGGTAGCAAACTGTTATCAACCGTTGATCCAAAGGTATAGCCAGGTTAATATTAGAAATATTAGTAAAAATAGAATGATGTACCTGTACTTAACAGGAAGAAATGCAAATGGCCAGGGACCACTGAAAAGTGCAGTCATATGCTGGAAAGTGAATGGGTTTTTGCAAAGATTCTAGTCTCTTCGTCATTAGGATTATATTTATTATATACAGTATATTTTTGCTTTCCATTCGAAATGCAATAGTCTCTCGATTATCCGAATAATGTGGACTAAGACTACCTTGGATAAGCAAAAACTCGGATAAAACGGATGATTATTTCTGTAGTGCAGGGGAAAAGTGGCACAAGTCAAAAATGTTAATTTTACAGGAGAAGGAAAAAAACTGTCTTCAAACTGGTTTATGTCGATTTGATTTTCTTCTGTATGAATTATTGTCATGGGAGAAATACTTATGTCTCTTTTCCCAAGCGAGCAGATGTTCCGTAAATTATCAATAAATTAATAAAAAATTTTTATCGAAGCTGATTTATGCCACTTTTCCAAAAACTGTGTTTTGACTAGAAATTAGACAAACTCTTTGCTTAATAGATAAGTAGAATGAACAAATCAGGTTACGTGAAATCTATGCGTTTAAAAATACAGTACGTATACATTTAAAAAAGCAACTAACATGCACTACTGTAGTCTACAGTAGTTAGAGTATTTTTTCTTTTCTTCGGGCTAGGATGACACGGATCTTCAGTTAATCGAACCTCAGATAATCGAGACTCTACTGTAATTTTCAGAAGAAAAAAATAAGAGAAAATTTACTACTAAGTGATTCAAGTGACAAAGAACCCAAGAAAAGAGTATATAAAAATAGGATACATTTCCATAATCTAAAATTGTCTCATTTGTTTACTTGCTGGCTTTAAAGGAACCCGCCACATAAGCCCGCCATTCGTCCCTATCCTGAGCAAGACCAATCCAGTCTCTATCATCAAATCCCATCTCCCTCAAATGCATTTTAATATTATCTTCCCATCTACATCTCGGCCTCCCCAAAGGTCGTTTTCCCTCCGGCCTTCCAACTAACACTCTATATGCATTTCTGGATTCTCCCATACGTGCTACATGCCCTGCCCATCTCAAACGTCTGGATTTAATGTTCCTAATTATGTCAGGTGAAGAATACAATGCGTGCAGGTCTGCGTTGTGTAACTTTCTCCATTCTCCTGTAACTTCATCACGCTTAGCCCAGAATATTTCCCTAAGCACCTTATTCTCAAACACCCTTAACCTCTGTTCCTCTCTCAAAGTGAGAGTCCAAGTTTCACAACCATAAAGAACAACCGGTAATATAACTGTTTTATAAATTCTAACTTTCAGATTTTTTGACAGCAGACTGATGATAAAAGTTTCTCAACCGAATAATAACAGGCATTTTCCATATTTATTCTGTGTTTAATTTCCTCCCTAGTATCATTTATATTTGTTACTGTTGCTCCCAGATATTTGAATTTTTCTACATTTTCAAAGGATAAATTTCAAATTTTTATATTTCCATTGCGTACAATATTCTCGTCACGAATTTAAAGTTTAAAGTTTTTTTAATTACGCCAACTCAAGTAGATTATGTTCTTGAAAGAATTGGGTCTATTTTAGAAACAAAAACAAGAAGAATTTCTCTCTTTTATCTAAGGAACAATTTATTGCTCACAAGTGAACTGTAATGACAAAAAGAATGAATACAGTAGAGTTCAGCGTCATATGTCACTGTTGTATGAAGCTTAGAAGCCAGACCGGACCTAGCCGTAAACCAGAAACAAAGCGAATACAGTGTCATTCTACCAGTAAACGAGTGTATAGTGTACGTTCACGTACAGGATGAAAAGACACAATGTTATCAGAGAGTTTATTTTCATAAACTTTGAGATCAGCCTGAAACTTGTCACATGTACGAGTAGCCTACTGCAAATGTCACGGCGTGGATATCCGAATTATATGTTAAATCTGGTGTTGAAAATCTTTCTTTAGTATTCATAAGGCACATTTTCATACTTTTTGACTGACCATAATGGGTTTCCTTCCCTTGAATTTATTTATTTATTTTAGTAGGTTATTTTACGACGCTTTATCAACATCTTAGATTATTTAGCGTCTGAATGAGATGAAGAGATAATGCCGGTGAAATGAGTCCGGGATCCAGCACTTAAAGTTACCCAGCATTTTCGCATATTGGGTTGAGGGAAAACCCAGGAAAAAACCTCAACCAGGTAACTTCCCCCAACCGGAAATCGAACCCGGGCCACCTGGTTTCGCGGCCAGACGCTCTAGCCGTTACTCCACAGGTGTGGACTCCTTCCCTTGAATGATTTAATGTGATTGGGCACACACACACACACTTTCGAAGACATCATCAGGTTTTTTTGTTGTGATGATTATGATGTTTTCCTCGTTGATCTTTAGGTGGCATACCTGTACTCTTGAGAGAGTTCTGTAGTAGCTGAACGGGCTTGTGAGAGATCCCATGCAAGGAAATGAATGCTTTCAAACACACTAGTATTTCTTCCATGTCAGATTTTAACACGCATAACTTACAAGAATACTTCCTATAATGTAATTTAGCTGCTTCAGAAATGATCGCTCATGAGAGGAAGTAAGCCTATAATTTCAACATCCAATGAACTTTTGTTTTTATATGTTAATTTATTTTTTATGACTGTACCTAGTGCCTCTCTATTACATTATCCATTAATTGAATCAAAGCACCTAAGGCATAGGCTATTAATATTTTTCCGTTAAGAATTTATGGTCATTAAAGGCTTGATTTAAATAACTATCTGGCTTTTAAGGAACCCGGAGGTTCATTGCCGCCCTCACGTAAGCCCGCCATTGGTCCCTATCCTGAGCAAGATTAATCCAGTCTCTACCATCATATCCCACCTCCCTCAAATCCATTTTAATATTATATTTCCATCTACGTCTCGGCCTCCCCAAAGATTTTTTTCCCCACCGGCCTCCCAACTAACACTCTATATGCATTTCTGGATTCGCCCATACGTGCTACATGCCCTGCCCATCTCAAACGTCTGTATTTAATGTTCCTAATTATGTCAGGTTGCGGCAATGCTAGTGCATCCATGGCTTCCATGTATGGTGGGTCCCTATCACCACGGCATGGCGCGTCCTCAGGTTGCGGATAGAGGAGACGGCCTCCAGATATGGAGGGTAGCTGCGAATATATTGAATAAGCAGTTGTGGACAGCCGATAAGGGGTGGTCCTCCAGCTTGGGGGTTGGGCGAAGGGCTAACAACCCATCACCGTAAAAAACAGCTTGTTACGAATTCCTACAGTAAGCCTCGGAATAGGACTGATTCTCTGGCACGACCACAGCAAAGGAATAAGGTTTTGAGATTTGGCACTTGGAACGTAACTAGTCTTTATAGAACAGGAGGGGTAACATTAGTAGCAAAAGAACTAGCTAGATATAGAATAGACTTTGTGGGAGTACAAGAGGTTAGGTTAGATGGGAATGGCATATCACAAATAGGAGATTACTTGTTGTATTATGGGGAAGGAAACAATAATCACCATTTAGGAACAGGATTCTTTGTACATAAAAGAATAAAATCAGCAGTAAAAAAGGTCGAATTTATCAGTGACAGGTTATCATATTTAGTACTTAAGGGTAGATGGTGCGACATCATAGTTATAAATGCTCACGCCCCTACAGAAGAGAAAGACGACTATATAAAGGATAGCTTCTATGAGGAATTGGAACATACTTTTGATCAGTTCCCTAGGTATCACATGAAAATATTATTGGGGGATTTCAACGCTAAAGTAGGACGGGAGGATATTTTTAGACCAACTATTGGAAAAGAGAGCCTACAAGCAATTAGTAGTGACAATGGAGCTAGATTAGTCAACTTTGCCACATCGAAAAATTTAATTGTCAAAAGTACAACATTCCCCCATAAGGATATACATAAATATACTTGGACTTCTCCAGATGGATTGACACACAACCAAATAGATCACATCTTGATAGATAAACGGAGACATACTAGTATAGTAGATATTCGAACTTTCAGGGGTGCAGACTGTAATTCTGACCATTATTTGGTGATTGGAGAATTAAGAGAAAGATTATCAGTAGCCAAGCGAGTAGAGCAACAAGTTAATATTACTAAATTCAATATTTTGAAATTAAAGGACGAGGAAGCTAAGCAAAATTATCAGGTCGAAATTTCGAATAGGTTTGCCACTTTAGAAAGTTCCGACGAAGTTGAGAAAGAATTAGACGTTAATAGCGTGTGGGAAAATATCAGAGATAGTATCAAAATTGCAGCTGAGCAGAGCATAGGTTATTATGAAACTAAGAAAAAGAAACCGTGGTTCGATGAAGATTGTTGCATGGTAGTAGAAAGAAGGAAACAGGCAAAATTGAAATTCTTACAGGATCCAGTTGAGGAGAAGAGAGATAATTATTTCAATGAAAGACGGGAAGCAAGTCGTACACTTAGGAATAAAAAGAGAGGTTACTTGAAGGAAAAACTGAATGAGGTAGAAACAAATAGTAAGAATAAAAACATTCGAGATTTATATAAGGGTATAAAGGAATTTAAGAACGGATATCAGCCAAGGGTAAACGTGATCAAGGATGAGAATGGTGACTTGCTTGCAGACTCTCCATCAATCCTAAACAGATGGAAAAACTATTTTGCGCAACTACTAAATGTACATAGGCCAAATAGAAATGATCGGGACGATATTGAAATACAAACTGCTGAGCCATTTATACCCGAACCCACGCTTTCAGAAGTCGAAATTGCGATAGAAAATCTGAAAAAGTACAAGTCTCCAGGTATCGATCAAATTCCAGCAGAATTAATACAAGAGGGTGGAAGTGCATTATATAGCGAAATTTATAAACTTGTACTTGCTATTTGGGAAAAGGAAATTGTACCAGAACAATGGAAGGAGTCCATAATTGTACCTATTTTTAAAAAGGGGGACAAAACCAACTGTGGTAACTTTCGAGGAATATCACTTTTGTTGACGTCGTACAAAATTTTGTCCAATATTCTTTTGAGGAGATTAACTCCGTACGTAGATGAAATTATTGGGGATCATCAGTGCGGTTTTCGGCGCAATAGATCGACTATTGATCAGATTTTTTGTATTCGGCAGATAATGGAGAAAAAATGGGAGTATAAGGGTACAGTACATCAGTTATTCATAGATTTCAAAAAGGCATATGACTCGGTTAAGAGGGAAGTATTATATGATATTCTTATTGAATTTGGTATTCCCAAGAAACTAGTTCGATTAATTAAAATGTGTCTCAGTGAAACATACAGCAGAGTCCGTATAGGTCAGTTTCTATCTGATCCTTTTCCAATTCACTGCGGGCTAAAGCAGGGAGATGCACTATCACCTTTACTTTTTAACTTCGCTTTAGAATATGCCATTAGGAAAGTTCAGGATAACAGGCAGGGTTTGGAATTGAACGGGCTGCATCAGCTTCTTGTCTATGCAGATGACGTGAATATGTTAGGAGAAAATACACAAACGGTTAGGGAAAACACGGAAATTTTACTTGAAGCAAGTAAAGCGATCGGTTTGGAAGTAAATCCCGAAAAGACAAAGTATATGATTATGTCTCGTGACGGGAATATTGTACGAAATGGAAATATAAAAATTGGAGATTTATCCTTCGAAGAGGTGGAAAAATTCAAATATCTTGGAGCAACAGTAACAAATATAAATGACACTCGGGAGGAAATTAAACGCAGAATAAATGTGGGAAATGCGTGTTATTATTCGGTTGAGAAGCTCTTATCATCCAGTCTGCTGTCCAAAAATCTGAAAGTTAGAATTTATAAAACAGTTATATTACCGGTTCTTCTATATGGCTGTGAAACTTAGACTCTCACTCTGAGAGAGGAACATAGGTTAAGGGTGTTTGAGAATAAGGTGCTTAGGAAAATATTTGGGGCTAAGCGGGATGAAGTTACAGGAGAATGGAGAAAGTTACACAACACAGAACTGCACGCATTGTATTCTTCACCTGACATAATTAGGAACTTGAAATCTAGACGTTTGAGATGGGCAGGGCATGTAGCACGTATGGGCGAATCCAGAAATGCATATAGAGTGTTAGTTGGGAGACCGGAGGGAAAAAGACCTTTAGGGAGGCCGAGACGTAGATGGGAGGATAATATTAAAATGGATTTGAGGGAGGTGGGGTATGATGATAGAGACTGGCTTAATCTTGCACAGGATAGGGACCGATGGCGGGCTTATGTGAGGGCGGCAATGAACCTTCGGGTTCCTTAAAAGCCATTTGTAAGTAAGTAAATTATGTCAGGTGAAGGATACAATGCGTGCAGCTCTGCGTTGTGTAACTTTCTCCAGTCTCCTGTAACTTCATCCCTCTTAGCCTCAAATATTTTCCTAAGAACCTTATTCTCAAACACCCTTAATCTCTATTCCTCTCTCAAAGTGGGAGTCCAAGTTTCACAACCATACAGAACAACCGGTAATATAACTGTTTTATAAATTCTAACTTTCAGATTTTTTGGCAGAAGAATAGATGACAAAATCTTCTCAACCGAATAATAACAGGCATTTCCACTATTAGGTTATATTATAACAATTTATTTAATTTTCTTCTCTAACCCGATCGTTCATTCTCTTCTGTTATATATTATAGTACTCTAAGTTAATTAATATCGTAAATTGTATGCATTAAATAACATACACCCTCTGACTGCGTCATAGCAAAATACTAATGCATTGCGAACTCTTTGCTGCGAGTTACTAGTAGAGTAGGAGGGGACAACTCCTTGGTTGTCGCTCCTTCCTCCGCGCAAGAAAAGCACAAGGAAAATCATGCGCTCGAATGCTTATTCATCCTTCTTGCCGTGTAGTCCTCATTTCTTTACTGGTTAGAAAATAGAGCTCAACAACATGGAGTTGCCATGGCTACTGATGTGCAAAGATTTTTCAGAATTAAATGAAAAGTGCAAAGCAGTCTCTAATTTGTGGAGGAATTAAAAGACTTGTCACTTTTCAGGTTTCTAAACGTGAAAAGCGAAATTTTGCATAGTTACAAAGATCAATGGTGAAATAGACTCCCACGTCTGATTTATTATCGACCTTCATTACAAGTTAAATTGCACTAACAAAGGTGGAAGATTAACCGCACACTCATTTCTATTAAATACTTTTGCACTTAACATTAACGGTCTTACTACATCTATAGTTTTTATACGACACTTATGCAACGTTGAGACAGAAAACGTTACTAATAAACCATGCATAAGCGATGGATATATAAACAATCTGTAACTATACAATGGGAATTGCTTTGCAGTAGTTATATTTACGAAACCCCTTGTTTAAGCGTTCTTCAACAGAGGAAATTCTCTTCAAAATATGTGACTGGTTCTCAGTCAATAAATTAGTATTAAATTGTAACAAAACTAACATAATTCAATTTAAATCCTGTCCGAATTCAACGTCGCAAATTTCTAGCGCAATAATTAACAATAGATCCCTATTAGAAACAACAACAACAACCAAATTTCTTGGCTTAAAAATCGATAATGTGTTAAATTGGAAAAATAATATTAAAGAAATTACCCCAAACTAAATTCAGCTTGTTTTGCTATTAGATCTATGCAAAAGATATTAAATATCAATACCTTAAAAACAATATACTTTGCATACTTCCACTCGGTAATGAGTTTTGGAATAATATTCTGGGGAAATTCCACAGATAGTAACAATATATTTCTATTACAAAAAAGAGTAATTAGAATAATAGTAGGTGCGAAATCTAGGGAGTCGTGTAGGACTATTTTCAAAAAACTACAAATAATGCCCATGGCTTGTCAGTATATATTTTCATTAATAGTCTTCCTCGTATGTAATCGTGAAAACTTTGTAACTAATTCAACAGTTCATAGCATAAATACACGTCAAAAAATGACTTTCATACTCCATCGGCAAGTCTATCGTGCTATCAAAAAGGAGTGCGTTATATGGCAGTAAAAATTTTTAATAGCCTCCCTATCGATATAAAAAATGAAACTCAAAAGATAAAATTATTTAGGGCCAAATTAAAGAAGTACCTAATTTCTCACGCCTTCTATTCTGTAGGTGAATTCATGACATTCAATAACACTTCATGAAATTGATACTAAAACTATGTGTTGTACTAGTAGACTATATTGTAAACCTCGTCTGTATATATTTCATCTAGACTGTGACTATAAATTAAGATTTTATAATAGTATTAAGTTTTTTGACTTGTTCCATATTCTAGCTGTAAGTATGTATGAATACCATGGAATGTTAATAAATACAATACAATAGTATATAGGGAAAAAATGGCCGCCCCTGTAACAGCTGTTCGTATCGACTGTCATTTTATGATGATGGAGGCCTTGTAACCACAGAAGAATAAACCAAAGAGCACAGAATAAGTAGAATAATATTGCTGTAGCTTGTGCTCTTTGACCAAAATATAGCGTGGTAATCGATCAGAACCAGTTGTACTATCGATTCTTAACACGGCACACTAGAGCGCTCTACCGGATGCAATAGAGAACCTCAGATATCTATTACCTTTCGTAATGAAATAACATAGCTGTGTAACAGTTATACTGTTATACACGACGTATGTAGTGATTATTAGTAAGGAATTTACACAAGACTTATAAACGAGCTACTCATTGTATAAGTATAAGAGAGTTAAACGTCTGTATATAGAGTTTTTATGAGTAAGACCGTAACTTTATAGGCCTTTTAAATTATTATATATTTTGTTAATTTACAGGAAAATTACGTAATAAACTATCTTCAAAGAAAATGTTCACCTTGCATAATTGCATATCGTCTCAATCAGTTATGACGAACCTCTTTTGTTTCGTATTTCCTTATCACCATGGTTACCTAACTCTGAAATACACAACCAGTATCAGAACTAGCTGGTATACTGAAATAAATGTTCTTGGATTTTGAATGGTCCTCCATGGAAATGTTCCACCATACGGGAATTACACTTTACGTGAATTTCATTTAGTTTCACCATAAATTATAATCCTGGCTAAATATTAATTTTAAACTTACGTATTTTCAGATGATTTGCTTGCTCCACAGATAAGGTACGTCTTGTGTTGACGACTACTGCTCGGGTAACTGAACTCCTGACTCATGAACCATCCCCACTCCACACCCTAAACTTTACTGCTGTGTCTCCAAACCTCTTTACGCGAACGTAATCACAGATTATAAAATTTATTTAAAGTTTTTCAGTGATATGATTTATCATTTTTGTTACAAATTAATATTTGCTAATGCACATTACTAAAAGAAGTGTATGAACGTTTTCGCCTGTACGGCATAATCAGATACTTAAATATTTTAACGATATCTAAACGTAAGTCCAATATAGATTGTATTCACTGTGATGAATTTGTGTATGATATAACAATAATAATTAATAAAATCATGAGTTATATGTAGTAAATATCTAATATAGTTGTAAGAGACATGTTTATTTTAATTGAGTCAACGCCTGTGGAGTAACGGTTAGCGCGTCTAGCCGCGAAACTAGGTGGCCCGGGTTCGATTCCCTGTCGGGGCAAATTACCTGGTTGAGGTTTTTTCCGGGGTTTTCCCTCAACCCAATATGAGCAAATTCTGGGTAACTTTCAGTGTTGGACTCATTTCACCGGCATTATTACCTTCATCTCATTCAGACGCTAAATAACCTAAGCTGTTGATAAAGCGTCGTAAAATAACCTACTGAAATATTTTAATTGATTTGCATATGGACTTACTAAATTGTCGAAAATGTACGTAATTTAATATATAAAATACATAGAACACATTTTACAATGTTGTTTGTTAAACAGCACTGTTAAATATATATAAAAATTGATGAAATATATTTGTTTGTCTAATGGTTAGTACATGATATTTTCAATCAGTGACTGACATAGGCCTACATCCACGTGGTGCACCCTGGACAACGCTTTGAGGCAAAATGGTCTATAATAAGGCAAAGAAAATTATAAAATATATAAAATATTATTTTTTATATATTTAACAGTGCTATTTAACAAACACATAACATTGTAACATGAGTTCTATGTATTTTATATGAAGAGTCCAGTGCAAGAATGATGGATGTCATTTCGAATACATTTTGCAGGAGAAGCAATTGAAAGTTTGAAATGCTTAGCGCTCAAAGCTTAACTGTGATTTTCCGATCATTACTGGACAATGACTATCAGTGTTAATGCCATATAACTCTCTATGTACATTCTACATGTCTTAAGCTATACATTGACAGTCTTGGTTCATTTTCGAAAAGAAAGTGACATCCATCATTCTTGCAGTGGACTCTTCATATATTAAAATACGTACATTTTCCGCAAGTTAGTAAATCCATATGTAAATCAATTAAAATAAACGTATCTCTTATAATTATTAGATATTTAATACATATAACTCATGATTTTATTAATTTTTATTGTTATATCTTACACAAATTCATCACAGTGAACTCATTCTATATTGGACTTACGTTTACATATCGTTGAAACATTTAAATATCTGATGTTGCCGTAAAGGCGAAAATGTTCATACACTTCTTTTAGTAATGTGTATCAGCAAAGATTAATTTGCAGCAAAAATGATAAATCATATGAATGAAAAACTTTGAATTTTATAATCTTGAACCGATTTATCTGAAAACCATAATGAATTGTAAAGTAATCACAGATGTTTATTTAATTTCGTCTCTATTCATTAAATATATGCTAAAAATATCCACAGGATCACAAAATTGCAAAGGGAAATATTGTTTTTTTTCTGTGAAAATCAGGGCCATATTCATAACAATTAGCAAGTAATATAGGGGAGACTGTTGTACCTTTAAACACTTTTCACATTTTATTTTTTTTAATTTTAGGAAATGAAATTTTTTAAATGAAAAAATGCTTCAAATAATTATTGAAGATTCCTTTACAACTTCCTGTATGTATTTTCCTGTTTTACAGATCTATTAAGGATGGAAAAAATAAGATGATGGGATATGTATTGTGTTCAAAGGTACAACAGCATCATGTACCTTGGAACATACCCTCTTATAAGTTGGAACACATGGAATATAGGTGGGAATATAGCTGTAAAAACTGTCAATCATATTTAAGATGTATTTGCAATCATAAACCAGAGCAGGCTTCTCTGATTGAGATTTTATTTCCTGGAGGAGCAATAACTGCTTCAACAGCTTTCTTCAAGGCTTCCGGATCAATTGGGGACCTCTTTAATTCCAGACTTACTTCGTGACATGATCTTAAAATAAAAGAAAAACAAAAACCGATAGTATCGTGTAATTTGGAACATGTTCCATGGTACAAGATGTTTTGTGTTCAAAGGTACAAGAGGGTGCACGTTTAAACAAATATGGCTCCGAAACCTAAAGATTAGAATAAATCATGGAAATTAAAATATGTTATTACTCACCAGATGATAGGGAACACACCGTACTTGAAAGATATTAACAAATGCAATCTGGTTTCGTGTTAGAAAACATATATCAATGAACGAAATGTTTACCTTTGGTACTAAAAAAACTTATTTTGTCCACGGAACTTACACTTTGCAATAAATCAAACTGAAACTACAACCAGAGCTACTTAGCGGGTTTCTCTACAATCTACTTCAGTTTGAGTGCTCTAGGTAGCAGCAAAAATTAAAAAACAAAAAAATGTTCAAAGGAACACTATACTAAAGGTACAACAGTCTCCCCTACTAATAAAATTCTATACAACAATAATTTTTACAAGGAAACTGTACCTTTGCGATCCCCAGTTTGTAATATAGGTATTTTTATTATGTTCACTCCAAAGGAATTCGTATTTAAAATCCGTACAGTACATGCATGTATATTACTTTCACTGTGTATATACCATGCGACACAAGTCATTTGCCAAATGGTGAAAACAATATTACTTTGAAATGACAAATGTAGGGCTATGACAAAGCCAACAAGCAGCTGCAAAGGTCGAAGTCTCAACCTTCCGCCGATTTAGCCTTCAACGAGGTTCGCTTTGCCATTTCATTCGTTCTATACTGCAGGGAACATTCCAATTTTCAGGCCCAGCAATCCAGAAATGAATTCCGGGAAAAAAATTATTGTCATCTCCTCTATGATACGTAGCTTAACATTAGTGATCAATGTGTATGATTTCCAGTCGACATTTACAGATGTTATTAATACATAAACCGTTGAATAATTTCACATTCTATATCAATTTCCGGAATTATTGAGGACATATTTACGTGTAGGAAAGACTCACAATAAATTTCCGGTCTCTATTTCCTCATGTCATAACAATCAGTACGTTTTCATACATTTTCAAAAATTTAATGGTTTGGAAATGAGATGCCTAACAGAATTTCAATACAGAAAAAAATTTTTGCACACTTTTAATATATTTATATACATTTATGGACGTTTTTGGGCATCTTTCTTTGAAAATAATGTCTTGTAATAACCGCCTGAATTTAATGCATTATTACAGTTCACCCATGTATAACGTCAGACGTAAAGAGTGCGTCAGAAAGAATGGATGGATTTCATAGGGCAAGAAAATTGTAAGGATTCATCAAATCAAAAATTTATTGTTATCAACAGATTCACCAATACAGGCAGTTTATTTACGGTATACAACATCATCCATATGCTGTCCTTGGCTTTCGATACAGGCATCGAGGCGTTTTCTGAAGTTCGCCGTAACTTTCACAGTCATAGCTGGTGGGATTGCCGCGATTTCTTCACGAATCGCCATCTTCAGTTCGTCGAGTGTATGTGGTTACTTACGCCTTCAAGTGGTCCCAAAGAAAGAACTCGCAGGGCGCGAGATCTTATCGTAACCTCGACAATCTCAGTGCAATAGCATGTTTGCGGGCTGATGGTTGAGGTGGCAGGACAATCTACTGTCTGTCTCCACATTTGCAGGAGTACACGCGCTCCGTGTTCGTCCAGGTGATTTCTTCTTTAATGTTGAACCTGTGATACGAAATGAAGCCGCCCGAGTTGGAATCCTAGCATGACGTCCGATGTCGAAATGAGTCCTGAGTGACGATCACAGACTCTTCATTTTTCAAAAATGTCTCTGCGATGAAAGCACGTTGTACACCAGACCAACACCATATTCTCAACTGAAACTGCATTCTCTCGCTGATCCAACAGTCGTGGTCCCCCTCACTCTATCCCTCCCCTCGCTGCGTATTGATAGTTTGAAATCCATCCGTTCTTTCTAACGCACCCTGTATTAACAATCATATATTTTTGAATAGCTCATTTTTGGCCTTTCTTTATGCGTGCTTAGATTTTTTTTCTGCAGCAGAAAAAAAATCTCAGCATAATGTATCGGTTGCAGATGATCTAAATATTGTAAACAATAATTTAACTTCATATAAGGTATGCATATTTTTATTGCGCATGTATTCCTAAAGCTTAAAATTTAATAGTGAAACATTATTCATATTCTTCTCAAGTATTATTAATAGGCCTATCTCAAAATGTGTTGATTACAGTTTTCCAATGCGAAGCAGAGAAAAGAGGCGAGCTTGTGAATTCCCAATATGGGAAAATAATTCGTACAGTGACCCATTATATTGAGCTATTATGTTGATAATATTGAAAACCCTTCACTGTATGCCTGTATAGATATATTCAAAGTTACCATTTGTAGCCATGCAGAGATCTAATACCAGTAAAAACTAATTAATCCTGTGGTGATATATTTACTAAACAAAAATCGTATCTATTAGCCTAGGCTTAATTAGATTATTCGTAAGTTCAAAATGTACTAAAATATAAGATATACACGTTAACAAACTTTCACTGCAATATTTCGGTCACTTCTACGTTATTGAATGTCAGAATTATTCATTTTCTAAACCACTTAATAGGTAAACTTTTAATTGGTTATTTGAAAATTGACATAATTTATTCACGGCAATATTCCACAAAATTAATATGGATAGGCCTATCATTGCCTAACTTAAACTATTTTTTTTCAATAATAAATTGATTTTATTTTACTAATATTGTTTTATGCATACTCTAAAACTTCAATTTAGTCTAGTTGGAACCTTTGGTATACTCAATCAATGTATGTTCCACTTTTTACTACATCAAATTATTTCAGTTACAAAATATTCCATATTTTAAGTTTTAATACTTTTCTTTTAATTACAGAACTACAATTAACACAGAATATTTGTATATCAATATTCTAAGTACCACCTGTCTAGTTCCGTATTACTTTATAAATTTATGATGCAAGTTTGGTAACATTACATATATATTTGACTTGGTTGCAATCAAATGTAGGCTTATAAAACTCGCCCATACCTTTATTCACATCCTCTGATTGAGGTTCTGGTTCATATGTACAGTAGTGGAAAAAAAACCGGACCAACCATTGTAGCTTATTTCAGAGCCTTGTTCACTCCAGAGCACGATAGACTGGTAACTAAGACTTTCGTGGTTCGAATCCTCCCTGGGAAGGAAACTTTATTTTGTTCCTTATTCAAATTTATTTCCAATACGTTTCGATTGCAGCGATATTTTACTACTTAATTAACTTATTATTCCCAGAACATGAATTTTACCTGCAATCGAAAAGTATTGGGAATAAATTTGAATAAGGCACAAAAAAATATTTCCTTCCCAGGAGGGTTCGAACCACGAAAGTCTTAGTTACCAGTCTATCGTGCTCTGGAGTGAACAAAACTCTGAAATCAGCTATAAGGGTCAGTCCAGTTTTTTTTACTACTACTGTACGTCTATTATCAGGTAGTATATCTTACTTAACGATATGTGTCAGAGGAAGAACAATGTTGTACGTATTTGAAGTCTGACTAGTGTAATATGTCGCTAGTATGTATGTAATGGAGGGGGAAAGATACTGGCCATCCTACCCCATTATCTCCTGGACTATTTGTCTCATAAATGGTGCCATGTTCGTGTATATAAAATCACATGTAGATATCTTCTCAACTTCGCGTTTCATGTTAAATTTCATTTCATTATGTTTATTCATTTATTTTTACTCTGTTATTCATTAATTAATAATTTTTATTTATTTACCTATAAATATATTTATGAAGTCGTTTGACTTAACATCTTATTAATTAATTAATCCTGTAGTGGCTAATTAATTAATTCACTCAGTCACAGAAACAATTATGTTTCCATTATTATTACGTTATTCATTTATCTAATAATTTATTAATTTATTGATTAATATACATCATTTGTTCGCAAAAACACCAGAAGAACTACAGTCAATGCTCCAACAACTCTGTACACAAAGCAAAACCGCAGGTCTATCAATGAACATGACAAAAACACAGCTGATGACAAACAGACAAGAAATCCCCATCTCAGTTGACGGAACAACGCTACCATATGCAACGGAATACACATACCTAGGCCAACTAATTTCCTTTAAAGACAAGACTGGAAAAGAAATAAGAAGAAGAATATCCTTAGCTTGGAAATCCTTCTGGTCCCTCCAGTTCATACTTCTGGATAAGACAATCAGCAGAAGACTCAAATTCGAAGTACTACAAACCTGCGTCTACCCAACACTACTTTATGGATGCCAAACATGGTCGACAACAAACAGACAGATGAATGCGCTAGAAATATGCCAAAGGAAAATGGAACGAAAGATATTGGGAATAACTATGAGAGACAGAATTTCCAATGATTCGCTGTCCCAAATGGCATCAACAACAAACGTCACAAAAAGAGCAAACAAATTGAAGTGGAAGTGGGGAGGCCACATCGCGCTGATGAAAGACGAAAGATGGACATACAGAGCCACCATGTGGGACCCGCGCACAGGAGACCGGCACAGGGGCAGACCAAGGAAGAGGTGGGCAGACTTCTACACAACACAAGCAGGCCAGCAATGGTCCAGAATAGCAAGAAGCAGGGGAACATGGAGAACAATTGGAAGTCGACTACAAACGAAGACAGTGCCAGCCACAAATAACATCCCAAGTTGACTCAGTGAAAGTGCATTCAATATAATAAAAGTGTTAGTGAAATCAAATTAATCAAAGTGACAGCGAAATCAACTCCAACCAGACAAAGAAACACTAGACACAACCTAACGCGGAGTATCTCACCGCGTTAGTGAAACAGAGCTACCCTCTAGCAGGAGGCCTTTGCCCTTCAAGGGACACATTAGGCTATTATTATTATTATTATTATTATTATTATTATTATTATTATTATTATTATTATTATTATTATTATTATACATCAGTTTATTTTAAATCATCAACCTTTTCAATCATACATTTATTCATTCACTCATTCATTCACACATTTGCACATTCATCAATTATTAAACCTTCATATAGACTACTTATCCAAATACTTATTAATCTACTTCTTCGTTCATTCACTTATTTACTCATTAATTTATTCATTCATCTACTAATCAACTTATACACTCTTTCAATTATTAGTCCATATAATATACTCATTCACCTGTTAATTCATCAATTTTAGTCATTCATTCATTTACTCCTGGTTGAGTGTTAGTGAAGGCCATATGGCCTTAAATCTGCCGGGTTAAATAAATAAATTATTAATATTAATATTATTATTATTATTATTATTATTTACACTCACACCAATTGAATTCATCAATTTATTAATTAATCGGTATCAAATAATTCATCATTTCACTAATTAATTTATGAATACGTCTTTTCAATAATAATTTATTTATTAATTCGTCCATTTTTCATGCATTCATTTATTCATGTATATATTTATTATTTAATTAATTTATTCATCAATCCATTTATTTGCATCATATACTGTGCTTTTTAATAAATGAACTGATAATTTATTAATTTTCATTTAGTGTGTTTTTTTTTTAATTTTTTTAAAGTTTCACCGGTATTTCTCAAATTAAATATTTATAAATTCTTAACGAGTTTTGCTCTCTGTGAATCAATATCAGCTTCTAATAACTGCAGCACCATTTTTAACTCTTAGTGGAGCATAGACATGTCCGATTTTCAGAAGAATATTCACACGCGCTAATTGGAACGTACGATTAAACTAGTTACTAAATAAAGCCACAAAAACCCGAATCCACTAACGGTCGGAGACAGACACGCTAACACCACACTATTTAGCAGAGGTCGCCCGAACCACGGCTGCTATGCTACAAGTGGTAATCCGATGTTTGCTGGTCTACCACTCGTCTTACGTCTACAGTGTACAGTTGCGGCTTCTACTAATTAGTCAGGAACAAATCTCCCTGAGACCTGAAGGAACTACATTCATAGACTCAGACACACAAGTGGAAGCTGAATGCAGTAAATTCTCATCACAGAATAAACGACTGTATGGAAAAAGTAACACTTCATACTTAATGGAACACACACTTCAAATATAATTCTTGTTCCAGTTTTCACGTTTTCAGATCTGTGATTTTTTCGATTCGATCATTATTTAAGTTCCGCCAAGTACGAATTTGGAGAAGATACGTTTTAGCGATCATTGCTTTTGCTTATAACTGTTTCGAGCAAAAGTTAATGGCGTAAAAAAAAGTAAGAATAAATTATAATAAGCTCAAAGATTGTCAAAATTCAGAAAGCAATTTTTATTTGTTTTACATGTCATTACTTTATGAATATTTATCCTTCTTCCTGATATGTAGGCCCAGAATCTCAGCACGTAGATGCCAGAATACTAACGCACAGCTTCCGAGTTCGAGTCTCGTCAACTTTATCTCTCTCTTTTTTATTGCTTCCTTCCTTTTCTCCTTACATTCTTTCCTTCTTAATTTCTTACAATTAGCATGTTAATATGTGTTCACAATTACCCCAGGTAATACCACAAGAGAATTTGATTTTACTGACTATTCAACTTATAGCACAGTCTAGTATATAGGCCTACAGTCACGAAGCTCAATATGTAGGAAATATGCATTCATAGATAGTTGCTAGCCACTAGGATCGCTTTTATCGCCTCATCACAGACAATGCGAAATAGTACCGGCACAGTCTATTGTTCCTCAAGCTTCGTGACTGTATGTGTTAGACCAATCATGTCAATTGATGCCCATAGGAGCAAGCGCGCGCTTTAGAGCTCAGGAGAGCCTGAGCGCTTTACAGCGGAAAGGAAAGAGACAGACGAAGGAGGTTGTATATGCCGCTTGGTCCAGCTATATTCAGAGATGGCCAGCACTGATTCAATGGATAAAGGGAAGAGAACTTATTAAAATTGTATCCATGTTAATTTTTAGATTTGTCTGAGAAGTTTAAATGCATTATAAGAATGTAAGTTTTAATTTTAATGTTCATTTTTCACAAGTTTGATTTTTTTATTCAAAAGAAATATTTTCTCAACTTTTCTTTTATAGAAAAGTGAAATTTTCAGATATAGGCCTATTTATTTAGTAGCCTTACAGAATGTTTTCGTAAATATAATATATCGTAAATACGTATTACTGAAGATAGAGTATTGAAAATTTTGAAAATATTCGCATGGAAATTGTTTGTAAGGAAATGAATTAACAAAGCAACTACTGTTACATCATAAGCAAAAGATACGTGCCCATGTGTTGTAAAAATGTCAGCTCTATAGCTTCAGCACATTTCGAGAAAATAATTTAAAATTCTGATGATAGGAAGTTGCTCACTAATATCACCTTAAAAGCATAATGCGATAAGAGTTTCGTTATGGAATATTAGTTACACTTAAAACATATACAGCATCTAGGTAACTTTGCTTTGTACTGTAATATTGTTTTGATTAGTTTATTGATTACTTTTATAAGGCTAAAGGTACCATCAAGATCAATTCCAACTTATCATGTCATACTCAATCTCTTTTTATTGGGATATCACTTTCTTTATTAATGATGTGTTTCATTCACTTAGTATACGTAGTATACTTCTATGGAATTTATGTGAATATTCCTTCTTAACTATTTATTATGTTATTAACATTTAAAACACAACTGCAATATTAAGAAATTGGTATGAGTACTTCTGTTTTACAGACAATATAGATAATATCAGACAGAAAGAAGCCATATAAAAATAACGACATAAAAATTTCACGTTCCGTTTGAAGTTTGTGCACCACTGTTTTCTTAATCCAACAGGCTGCTTATTCATACACACAACCCTTCCTCTTTCCATACTTAGCGCTTGATGCCCGCGCACGATGTCAAGGTCAGAAAAATACGCTTGCTTTAACATTACTTTATTAGACTGTGCTTATAGGATGAATTTGAGATATTGGCCAATAACGTTTCAGAACCGCCTTGAAATCAAACAATCTTATCTGATAATACGCCTCGTACAATACTGAACATTGCTGAAATTTGATCCGAACAAATCTAACTTTGTAAAATTCCTTTGCAGAACGAAAAGTTAGAATCCCGTAACCGCTCGGAATTGAACCCAGAACCTTCCAATCCGTAACCGGCTGCTCAACTGAGTCATCTGGCTGCACACATAAATGCGTACGGTAATATTCCTAATAGGAAAGTTTCATGTAACTTATTTCTGCACACAAATTTATTAATCGAACAACATTTTGCATTTCTGTAGCAATGTTTTTCACAAACTAAATAATACCATCGGGAGTTACGTCGTACAGGATGAGAGAAAAGTAAGTTATAATTTAATGAAACTTCTCTTAACATAATATATTTTCTATTGCTGTAAAAACTGAGCATTTATTACGCAATTTCAACTCACCATAAAGGCAGTCGTTCTCTTCTGACAGTAATACACTATTCACTTCACACTGTTAAAGTATTCATCGATCGTCATTGTTTCTCCCCAAGCACTACTATTGGAGATGCCTTAACAAAGATAAAATGACAATATGTTTCATGAAGTTCATGGAGTGGGATCCATATAAATTATGTTCGTATGTTGAGGGTGGGTGTCGTCTTCTACAAGGTCACGCACGTACAATAATTCATAATTCTCTATTCTACCTCATTTCTGCACATAATTTTTAGAATATTTATCACAGAAGGCATACAAAAAGAGTGATACAAAACACTACAAGCGAAAGCCAGGGGATGATATTGAATATAGTCATTTTAACTGCGCACTTTTTAGATACATCTAGTTAACTGCAACTGGACACGAAGTCTCTTCTAAACACTGGTCAATAACATAATAATCACGTTCGAACCCAACCGAAGCGATGTTTACAAATACGTCATGGTGAACAGAATGGATATTCGGGTAAAAGACAGCATATTATAATCAACTGATCTTTTTGTGAAATTTATATTTAAGGAATCCTTGTCGCCATATTGAGACTTTAACACGCACATTCATACACGCAATATACTCACAAAAAGTTCGTTATTTTAACTTTCTGTTAAAGTAAGTTAGGCCTAAAATGTAGAAAATACAGAAATGACAGAAAACAAACATTATTTATCATGAACGAAAATGAGAATACTAAATCAGCTAATAATTAATTCCATTGGCCTATTTTAAAATGTAATATAAATTATATCGTCGTTGTTCCTGCAATAACTCCTATGTGCAAAATATAAAATTTTCAATAGGAAGAGAAAACACATTTATTCATCCTATGGCAGCCGTACATAGGAGACTGTGAATTCTTACATTTTCGAAACAAAGAAATATAATTACATACACGAGATTTTATTATTAGCTGTATCACTATTTAAGTTATTTAATAGAGCAAAAATATGAAAACCGATAAATATGTCACATTGCAGAAACAACGACGATATGCAGAATTATAATAATTTTTTTCTCAGATTGTGAGCAGATTCCACAATAATGTCAACAGTATAATGCTGATTGTGTTCATTATGAACTCAATGGAGTTTGCTACTGATCTATTTGCAGAATCTTTGTTTAGTCTATTGAGACACAAATTTTGTTATATGCTATTTCCCTTATGTATTCTATCACTTTCCATATCAAACTTCGAAATAATATTTCCGTAACATCGAATCACTTGGCAATTTCCTATTTGTGTATTTTTCTAGGACTTCTTTGTGCAAGAATTTCAAAATTTTCGAAATGAGATATCAGTACGTACAAAAGCATGCCATTAAAAAAAAAAAAAAATCAGTTTCATTACTTGAAAATGATGAACTTAAGAATATTCCTTCCTGTTCACTCATTTATATAATTTTAAACTGGTTATTGTGTCCTTCAGAGTTAAATGCTGTTGTATAAACTGTCTCTGAACACCACTGATTTTTAGATTACCGATACATAAATTGCATTGAATTATTTCCCCATTTTTAGAGAATTAATATATACTAAATTCCTGTACAAGTAATTGTAATTTGTAGTTTACAGACTACTTTACTTTCGGCATAATCATAATTTTTTATCAACAAAATTCTGCCGTCCGACCACAACGCTACTTTTGAAACATCTAATTAATGCATAACGAGTTCATGTATTCTCGTCCCCCTTCACGACTACATTGCTGCTGGAATATAGTAAGATTTACATGACCTTGAGTGCGCTTGATTCAGGGATTAGTGTCTAAAAAGTCCGCAGTCTAGTCATCATAAAATTCAAGGTAGAACGAAAAGATACCAAGGTTAATATCCAGCAGCCAAATGGGGTACTCATTTATTTGTTCATTCATTCATTTACTTATTACTCATATACTTATTTCGTTACCGGACATCTTTATTTATTTGTTTCTTCCTTCTTCTTTCTTTTCTTTCTTCATTTATTTATTTATTTATTTATTTATTTATTTATTTATTTACTTATTTATTTATTTATTTAATTATTTATTTATTTATGTATTTATTTATTTATGTATTTATTTATTTATTTCTCTCTTTTTCTTTATTTATTTGTTTCTTTCTTTCTTCTTTCTTTTCTTTCGTTACTTCTGTCTTCACTTATTTATTTACTTATCTATCTGTCTGTCTGTCTGTCCGTCTGTCTATCTATTTATTTTAGTCTGGTAGAGATAAGATCATCAGGTCTTCTCTTCCCCTCTACCAGGAGATTACAACTACAATTACAATAAGATCGAAGTACTAAAACATTATCTGATTAATAAAGACTCAATAATTTAATGTAAAATTTAAGAACAAAGAAAGTATTAGTTACTCAAATACAAATTAGACATAGAATATTATATATTTCGTCAACCTCCGTTAAATATCCTTTAACAAGAATTTTACTGCCAAACATTTAATTTTTTAACAGTCATTTACATATTACGCGTTTCATCAATAGTCGTTAGGATTTTGTTAACAAAAATCTTGTTAAATCATATTTTTCATGTTGGAATGTAGTATCTAATAGGCCATGGCAATATTGTGCTGTTATGAACGCGGCCAAGTTTAAGCTTTTCGTTAGCGTTTTCTTTTATATGATTCTCATTTGTATTGTTTATATTGTGTAGCCTGCGTTATTCCCATTTCGTATTCTGCCATAATATGTGAATTACTAATATTAATAAAGTTTACACACTACTAAAAATATCCTTTCCCATTGCGAAATATTTTACCCATATTATACCTACGAGATTGAATTTTAACATGAGTGGAGTCTTTGCAGCCAAAATTCCTGGGAAGTTTGCTCACAATATACTACTGTTTTTGTTGACATTTTGTTCAGATAAGTTACAAGTAATTAAAAATGCATTAATATTTTATTCAGTCTATAACTTATCTGTATAAATTCTATTATAAATTTATTCAATCATTTGACGCAAACATAAAAGTATGGAGGACGATCGTTTTCGCCGTTGCGGCATCATCATGTTCTATTATATAATATTATATAATTCATGAACACACATGTATGTTGTTTATCAAAAGTTAAATATGGTACAACGTAATTACATAAGTTAAAATTGTCAGTGATTTGATTACTGTAACATACAAATGAACATGCTCATAATAATGCAATATATTAAATCAGTAATTAGACACATCAGGTTTTGTAGTCCCTCTGTGCGTATTAACAACACAATTATTAACTTGTTGACATATAGGCTAAAGTAGTAGGCCTAAAACATTAAAAGGATAACATAATCTGATTGCAAAATGAAACATTTGCTTGGTTAGTACAATCTGCGTACGTGATTTTAATTTGCTGAAAATAAAATATTCATATACTGTAAAATCAATGCATGCTGCAAATTAGTTTAAGTATGTTATTACTATTAACTTATTGTAATAATGCATCTAATATTGATGAAATTCTTGAAACAAATTTCATTTCAAGGTGCACAGATTTACTTCCTATGAGTTCACAGCTGTAGAAAAAGGGCATGTTCCATGGTAAGGAAATTCGTCGAAACGGGTATTTATCAGAATCGCTTTCATGTGCATAGCAGAATACGCACAGTTCGACTTTTTCCGTGCGTAAGTGTAATTTCATTAAATACTTCGTAGAAAATGGCTATGAATACGTTTTTGATTTTGTATTAGTAGTACTACAGACGAAAACATAATACGAAAACTGGAAGATATTGGTTACACTCTATTGTTGATCACAGATTTGATTTGAAGACGTTCCAAACCCTTGAGTGTGAATTGAGAATTAACAATGACTATTTCGTTTATATGGCGTCATTCCATTTTCGACCAATGAAGTGTAATGAAATTTTGAATTCCAACCAATCACAGTCATACGTGGCGATAATTTCTGTAGCTCAATTTATCACTATCAATTTATCGCATGGTCGTTTTGTTTATTCAGTGTCGCCAACTGTTTCCACGTAAATCGATGAGCATGAATACATTGTACTAAATAAAGTACGAAATCCTACTTCCACATCTACAGCTTCTAATTCCATGTCCATTGTATGTAAAGAAAATGACACTCTTTCATTACAATTGTTCATTTAATTAATGTATGAATCAGGTTATTTATAATTATACTATAAAATGTTTAAATTAAATTATCATTTCAGCAGAGAATGAAAATGTATTTGTGTTATAACAACAAGAGAAAAGCGCAGTACATGTAATTAATATTTTAAAACCTATATTTCGCTTTTCACAATTGGCATTACTGAATAACATCCAATTTCTTTATTGCAGTAATTGTTATTCATCTATTTCGACTTCACAACGTCTGAATGGGTTAAGTATTCACAAATAAACAATTATTAACATTTTGTGAGCGAATTTTAGGGATATATTATTTACATTTTTATTTTATTCACGAAATAGTCCTAATAAATGCCACTCGAGGTCTGAGATTACTATAGAAAAGTTCAACTAATTTCGGATGTCTATGACAAGCTTTGTTATTCTATCAAGGTGAGTTGAAAGACACTTGAAAAGAGAAAATAAGAATGTGAGGATTTTTATTTGCCCTCAAGAATGATTTGCAAGTTTTTCAATGTGAGCAGCATATTGTACTTAATTTATCACAAAACTATATTTAACAACATTCCTTGAAACATTAGGCACAATTCCAAGAACACAATCTACCTAATCTATTCCTTTGGTAAATTTAGAGCTTTCTTAACAAGATTAAAATTATACATCTTGATTACACAACTTTTAACACTATATCACTTCGGAATATGTATTATATATATTTCGCGTGTTAAATATTACAGTACCTGATCAATTAGTTTCAGCCTGTTATTGGCCATCTTCAGAACTGGTTGGTGATGGTCTTGGCGCCTTTTGTTTGTGTTTCCTGTTTTTGTAGTGTAATTTGGAGTCAAAGAGTGTGTGTGTTCTGAAATTGAGTTGTGTGTTGAGAATTTCATTTGGATGTGTTTTTGTGTGTCTATATAATTGTTCTAGTGTGTTTAGTTTCTGGCATTTTGGTTGAATGTGTTGAGTTTCCATGTTTATATCTCTCTAGATGTGGTGCAGAACACATCACAAATGCTAACCACACCTACAGAGACATAAACATAGGCATGGAAATTCTACATATTCAACCAAAAAGCCAGAAACAAAGTACACTAGAGCAATACGAAATATATACACACACAAACACATCCAAATGAAATTCTCAACACACAACTCAATTTCAGAACACACACTCTTTGACTCCACATTACACTACACAAACACACCCCCACAGGAAACACAAACAAAAGGCGCCAAGACCAGCACTAACCAGTTCTGAAGATGTCCCATAACAGGCTGAAACTAGTTAACCAGGTAATGTAATATTTAACACGCAAAAGTTATGTAATACGAGTATACATATTCCGAAGATTAAAATTATTTTGTTAGTCAAAATGATACCATTAAATATCCCTTTATACTTTCTTCACAGCTTTATACCGTGTAAAGAAAACTCGTCTTCTATAACAAAGCTTCGAACAAAGCTTTTACCCTTTTTTCCGTCTAATTTTAACTATAAAGGGGAATTTCCCCAATTTGTTTTGATCGCTAGCGTTTAGGGCACCATTTATTTCTTACATGCAACTTTAGCGTTGAAGTTAAAAAATGTTCTATGTTGTGAAAAATGCAAAGAATTGTTATAAAACGTGTATTTTCGGGAAGTCTAAAGTTACATTCTTTATATGACAAACACTTCGTATATTGAGAAATAGTTAAAATGAAAAGCACAGCTGTTTTTGCTTCAGGACGGGTAACAGCGAGTATGGAGAACTACTGTCAACATGCCCGTTACACCAGCCTCATCGATTTCTGTCTGGTGAGTTCAGTATGATCCCCAACTGTTCCCACGCCTTGTGAAGGGGAGAAATGGTCTCTAATCCTACTCTGTATCTTTCAAGCGTGACGTCACAAATGTCTCGCTACGCGTCCGTGTGCAGATTGAAACATGATATATCCGGTATATCTATATCTGTAGCTTGTAGTCAAATAGTGCACGACTCTAACAGAATAGTGACGGGGGATGAACTCTCTTTAATTATGTAAAACGCCCTTATGCTTAATATATAACTTTTGGGTTTGGT
Source organism: Periplaneta americana (assembly GCF_040183065.1). Lineage (NCBI taxonomy): Eukaryota > Metazoa > Arthropoda > Insecta > Blattodea > Blattidae > Periplaneta > Periplaneta americana. The sequence continues at coordinate 37,553,898 of NC_091132.1, read as the reverse complement.
GAGGATGGACTTAAGGATTAAATAAATCTCACCACAGGCAGGATGAGTACATCCTTTCCATTAATTGTGTATTGGAGAGACAAGCAATGTGTGGAATATCGCAACGACGCAATGAAAGAAGTCGAAATGGGAGAAGAAGAAATAATCGTTTCCTTTTAATTATTAAAAGGTACGCAAGGGTATTTGGGGCTACGAGAAAGAATCTACAGTAAGTGAACTCAAGTCCGTTGGCCACTCGTCTCATTCCACTTTTCACCGTTCCGTAAGATAATTTTGAAAGGGAAAAGCCCAAAATAAATTATGAAGATAAATGGGAGGGAAAACAATTAAAAAGTAGCCTACGTCATTGCGCGTTCTTGCATGTGAATCCGGAGCTGTAAACAAGAATCTGTAAGAGATACCAACTAGAGATGAACAAAACTAACTGCCGCTCTCGCTCGCTGTGTTCGTTGCATTTGTCTTTCGAGTCTCGTCCCATCATTCTCGAAATAGCAATTGGTCGGCGTGAAAAGATTTCGTAACTTTGAGTAACATACATCATTGAAATAAATAACATTAGGGGAGAGTTGGGTAGTATCGGACATCGGGTAATATCGGACAGTGAGTTTCTTTCATCTACCACCAGATAATAGTACCTGAATGACATGGTTACGTTTCTGTGATGTCAAATACAGAAACGTAACCATGTCATTCAGGTACTATCATCTGGTGGTAGATGAAAGAAACTCACTGTCCGATATTACCCGATGTCCGATACTACCCAACTCTCCCCTATAAATGTTTAAATGAGACAAAAAGACAAAACAGAACAGTATCTTAGTTATCAAAATGTTCTGGTTCTATTATATGATATTAGCTATTTTTATATACCTAAATAGAAAAAAACAATGGAGCATGTGATAATATCTGAAGGTAACATAGTAGTATTTCTTTAACAATGCCCAGCACGTCTTACAACTATCATGTGACCATTCCTTCTGCAAAAGTAAAATACCTGGAGTCATTGTGACCATACATACCCTCAGTTGATGTTCAGTTTTACAAAACTGTGTTGAAAGACAATTAAAAATTACATATGAAGAGTTCGCGGGAAAAACGATGAATGACACAGTTTTCTTAAGGTTGATGTCATTATCTAATTCAATGGATTACTGCGAAATTTAATGTTATTCTCATAAAAATGGTAAAAAGGAGAATTATCACTACGAATACAGTAATCCTTTCCTTTATTTTCTATAGAAACAGCAGTACATCTTGCAGTTATAGACTCAATTAGATCATTATCTAATCCTTAACAGAAATGTGACATACATCTTTTTTCCCGCGAACTCTTCATATGTATGTTTCTTTGGAGATACGCCTTCTAGTAATAACGCGAACTCTTCATATGCATGTTTCTTTGGAGATACGCCTTCTAGTAATAACGCTAGCTCTTCATATGTATGTTTCTTTGGAGATACGCCTTCTAGTAATAACGCGAACTCTTCATATGTATGTTTCTTTGGAGATACGCCTTCTAGTAATAACACGAACTCTTCATATGTATGTTTCTTTGGAGATACGCCTTCTAGTAATAACGCGAGCTCTTCATATGTATGTTTCTTTGGAGATACGCCTTCTAGTAATAACGCGAACTCTTCATGTGTATGTTTCTTTGGAGATACGCCTTCTAGTAAAAACGCGAACTCTTCATATGTATGTTTCTTTGGAGATACGCCTTCTAGTAATAACGCGAGCTCTTCATATGTATGTTTCTTTGGAGATACGCCTTCTAGTAATAACGCGAACTCTTCATATGTATGTTTCTTTGGAGATACGCCTTCTAGTAATAAAAGAAGTCTTCAAGTTATTTTGCCAAAGGTTCTATCTCCAATGTTTTTCTTTGAAATACAGCCAAATACGGCAATGTAAACTTTTGTTGAAATGTGTAATAAACACTTGATTATGAACGTAAAAATACCATGTAATGTTTTTTTTCGTATCTTCCCTGTCAACAAAATGCTACGTATCTTAACCTTTAAACTCTGTTTTCTCTAATTTAGGTTTTGTGGAGATAGAACTATTAAGAAGTAGAGCGATGAAATGCTATTATAAGAAGTTTAAATTTTAACAAAATCATATGTACGTAAAGAGTTACACTTGGCAACACGGCAAACACGCGGTACGTCACTTACAATGTCATTGAACTAACACAACCCTCTTGCTTAAAGGGGGAGGAGGTAGAGACCGTGTTGTAGCGAATCAACGTTTAATGGGTAGACGGCAGTGATTCTCTCATAGCGATGAAACATTGGAATAATTCACAGATCATGACTATTTAAACATGCCGGTAATCTACGGAGAAGTCAGAATACTAGATAAGCAGCTCGATTTTCCACATAGAAGACCTCTACATCATCGCCTCACTGACGCCGTTTTGAAATTCGTAGCAGACAAAGGGTTTGTGATTAGGGAACGAAGTTTTAGACACCAAAACATTACTTAGACGCCGAAGGAACACTAGCTATAGGATGACGTCAGTTATTTACTTCACTGATGTACCTTAAGGTTCGTATGCACAATGAAAGACATCGCGTGAGGATAAGGCTGTTCATTCGACGTTTAATGGATGCGGATTTTATATTCTTTACTACATTCTAGTAGATCAGGGGTGACCAAAACTCGAGCTGCAATGATTACATTAGACAGACAGCCTCTGAAGAAGGAGACGGAGGAAAGGTACTTGGCATGAAAACTACAACCAGTGGTAGTTCCTGTACTAACATCTTGAGCAATCCCACAGATAAAAATCTCAAGCTTCGCTGTATCAGTAATGTCACTGCTATCATCAAGAACCAGTGAATAATATACGATTATTCTTGCTTCTTTTTTTAACCTTCCTCTTGAATATAATCAGGAATTTTCTTAATTCTTTTCTCGATACTTGGTCAAGAAATTCGTAGTTTTCCAAAATTAAAAAAATCTTATGGATAAGTTATTTCAGCTATTTTAATCATTATTCTTTCGAGAAATTCTGCTATATTTTTATTTTATTGGGTTATTTTACGACGCTGTATCAACATCTAGGTTATTTTGCGTCTGAATGAAATGGTGATAATGCCGGTGAAATGAGTCCGGGTTCCAGCACCGAAAGTTACCCAGCATTTGCTCGTATTGGGTTGAGGAAAAACCCAGGAAAAAATCTCAACCAGGTAACTTGCCCCGACCGGGATTCGAACCCGGGCCACCTGGTTTCGCGGCCAGACGCGCTGACCGTTACTCCACAGGTGTGGACTCTGTTGTATTAAAAAGCTTTAGAGCACGAGATATTTCAAACCCCATTAGGTAGCTGACTTCCTTACATTTATCTGTCTCATCTTTCTCTTCCTGACTATGATTTAAGGCATGTCAATTCCTGGCGTTTAACAGTTCGTTGGCACATAATATTGAATCAGTTTTTCTACATTATTATTATTATTATTATTATTATTATTATTATTATTATTATTATTATTATTATTAAATGAATACTAATAAATAGTTACCTCATCTAACAATTAAGAAGATTAAAATTGAGATAAAACCCAATAATTTTATTCTTCTAAGAAGAAGATCTAAAAATATCAATATTTATGTACGTACAGAAGAATCATAGAAACACATACTTAGTGGTCAGTATTAATAATAATAATAATAATAATAATAATAATAATAATAATAATAATAATAATAATAATAATACATTATTCAGCGTGGCAATTAATGTTTCTATATACTCCTAATTGTACCGTTGAGCAAAGTAAACATATTATATTTTGTCCGACAGAACAACAAAAAAGTTCTCTTCATTGTTTACGAAACGTTCTCTTACTGTTTGTAGAGACAGAGTTTATAGAGCGACATGATAACCGCCACTGCTTGTCTTCAGTACGTGAATGAAACACACAGCAATGTACAGGAAACTCCTCGTACCCGTTTGAATGTCTGTGATTACACGCTTTGGTCACGCTGTAGTAGATTGATTCGAGACGATATGGCTATTTTATGTTTACAGAGTAAACCTTTCGTCTGGAGTTCAGTTGTGATCTAGTAGAAGTACTGTGAAGGCGTATTAAAATGCCGCCAATAAAATCTGCAACTCTACCTGTCTTGTTAAAGAGTACAGAGATGATTATTTTTCAGTCAAGGACGAAAATATACGAGTATTATCGTGTAAATTGTGTAAGTTAGACATAAAAGTTCAAAAGCGTAGTGATTTACAAAAACATTGTGACACTAAAAGACGCATCGAACATCTGAATTTGTTTAGTGATTCGATTGCGGGTCAGTTCACTTCTTGTTATGACTTGTGCCTGATGTTGATACAGTGATGGACAAAAGTATTCGGAAAAGTAATGATTAATGTTTTAACTACTTGTGGGTGGGAATGTAATGAAGAGGAAAGATAATGCTTGTGAAAATAAATAATTGTATTGTCATATGTTATAGATGTATACAGAAAATAATCAATTCATCAACTCTTCAATAAAAGAAAAAAAACATTGTACGATTCGGCTACAAGACGCTTGGACAAAAGTATTCGAAAATAGACACAAAATACAAACAAAACAACCTTTAGTACTTAATTGCCCACCCTTTCCTGAGAGTGACTTCTTTCAATCGTGCAGGCATGGAAGAAACTAATTTTTCAGTGATATTCTGCCCTAATTCATGCCATTCCTCTAGAATATTCTGTTTGAGATCATTCTTGTTGGATATTCGATGATTCCGGACTCATTTCTCCAGTTAAAACCACAAGAGTTCGATTGGATTCAAGTCAGGGGATTGGGGTGGAGTGTACAAAGTAGACAATCCACAAACGCACAATTTCTGCGGTATGTTTTGGGTCATTATCTTGTTGAAAATAATAATCCCATGAAAGACCAAGTTTATCTGCGCTCTTCTTAAGATTGTCCTGCAATATCTGCTTATACTTGAACTTTTCCATGGGTGAATTGTCAATAAATACCAGTTCTCCTACACCAGTGGCCAGCATGCACCCCCACCCTCCATGCTTAACTGTTGATAGTATATTCTTCTGGTCCAGTTCTGTGTTCGGTTTTCTCCAGACCAAAAGTCGTCCATCAGAATGAAATATATTAAATGTACTTTCATATGAAAATATAATCTTGTTCCAGAACCCTACATCTTTGTCGGCATATTCATTTGCGAACAGAAATCTCTTCTTTTTATTCACCTTGCTTATACATAGATTTCTCCTTGGCACCCTGGCATTGTACCCGGCCCGATGAAGAGTTCTGGTTACCGTTTTCGGATGAACAATATTGTACCAAAATCGTCCTGCAATTAGCTGCTGTTTCTGATGTACTCACCTTTGGATTTTTCTTTACTGTCTTAATAATGTCTCTTTCTTCCCTGTTGTTTAGCTTTCGTGAACGACCTGTGCGCTATCTATATATTAATGTTTTCCGCTCTCCAATATTTTTTATGATACTATACACTGTAGAACAGCTTCTGTTGATAGCCTTAGCAATTTCGATATTCGTTTTTTGTTGTTTGTGTAAATTTATAATAATTTCTTCTTTCTTCAATAATTGTCCCATTAAGCTAGCACGTGTTACAGCTTTGCCTATCAGGAGAATACTGTGACTCATTCGACTATCGACTACATCAAAACGATGCGGTTTGAAGCACTAGTGAGTGTATACACAGATGCTTACTGTATAGTTTGTCTCCACGACTGCAATATTCAAAAACTTCTGTCCTAGCATACTGGTTCAAACGGTTGCCAGTTGCCCTGTGGTCTGTTTGACATCGATTTCTCAGTGTAAACACAAACAATAAGGAATTATTTTATAATACAAAGAAAAATGAATACAATTATAATGTTTATTTCGTCAGAATGTTGAATTTAATATCGATTAAGGGTTCATACGAATACTTCTGTCCATCACTGTATATGCAAATATTCTGTTCTATAAACGTGAGAACCCACATTTCAAACATTTCATTGAAAAGTATAAGTTACGTCTAGAAAATTTCTGACTCCAATAACCATCCAGTATAGGGCAGCGAAATTTGTTAAAGGTAAAAGAGAAGATGGAAACGATACGATAAAAGAACTTAAATGGGAAACTTTGGAAAACAGACGTAGGAAAACTAGAATAAAATCATTGTATAGAGCACATCTAGGTCAGAAAGCATGGGTAGACATAACGGCTCGGTTAGAAAAGCCAACGTACTATGGTAGGAACGATCATGATTTTAAAATCAAATGTAGGAAACAGAAAACGGATGTAGGTAAATTCTCATTTTTAAATAGAACTATAAATGATTGGAATGACCTACCTGCAGCGGTCTTTGAGGGCTGTCCTTCCTTAAGGAGATTCAAGAATAATTTAAAAAGTTGTATATAAAGTGAAAATTAAAATTAAGGTGACATTCAACATTTAATTTTTTTAAGGTGACATGTATTTATCTAGGCTGACGAGTTTACTTCCTTGGTTTGAATTGTAAATTATTTAAAACTAGCGTGTAAGAGGGCCTTAGACTAGAAATGTTTAGTTTAAATGTAGTTCTGTTTATAAGTATGCATAAGGATGTAATTATTTGACTTATTTGAACTGTTGTATCAGTGAAGCGAGGTGAGTCAGTGAAGTTATGGTTTTACAGTGCAGTGAACAGTTCCGATCAGTAATAATTTATAGCGTCAATGAAATGTGTTCTATAGTGTCAGTGAAATGAGTTATAGAGTGTCAGTGAAATGTGTGCTAAAGTGTCAGTGAAATGCGTCATAGTGCCACTACAGGGAATGAGATGAGAGTAAAGTGAAAGACTATTGAAACTTATGTAGGACCTATAGATAATTATGTAGGTTGTATTGTAAAATTAGGTATTTTATTTTATGTTTTATTATTATTGTGTTAAATTGTATTGTGTATTATTATTGTATTGTGTGTAAAATTGTATATGTGTTGTAAAATTGTATTGTGTATTGTAAATTTTATTGTGTATTGGTTATCATTTTATTGTGTATTGTTAATATTGTATATACCACTGCCACCGGGTGCTTGCCCACTTGCAGTGTAAATAAATACATACATACATACATACATACATACATACATACATACATGCATGCATACATACATACATACATACATACATACATACATACATACATACATACATACATACATACATACATACAACCATGCGTACACAATACTTACCCTCGCCTTATGAAAGAACTTCAAATTTTATACGATCACTATAAACATTGAGGATTCATATCTTGGATGGGACAAGTTATCTGGTCGAGGGTTTTCCCTCATTCCAATAAAACCAAATCGCACTCCCAGTAAAATAGTGTCGTAACTCGAAAATTGTGATTCGTAAAGATACGATATTTCCTAGTGAAATACTGCTGTAAAAATATTTAATAAATTGGTACCAAAACCCTTGATAATGTACTATTTTATTATTTTAGAATTTCACACCTCCAACTAGAAAAACAACGCTGGAAATAATTTACGAAAGTAATATGTGATTTTCAACAAACGACAGTATTTTACTGGAAGTGCAAAATGCCGGGTAACTTTCGGCGCTGGATCCTGGACTCATTTCGCTGGCATTAGCGCCTTCATTTCACTCAGACGCTAGATAACCATCGCAGCTAACAAAACGTCGTAAAATAAACCAATTATTGAAATGTGTATTAAAGGAGCTAATGATGATAATAGGAGAGTAAGATATGTTTCAATGGGAAATAAGTAGCCAAGAAAAAAAATCGATGGTGTTCGGGTAAAGGGGTTTGTCATTTTTTGTGCAAGTGGAATTTTGTTCCACAGGTATAAACACAAGTTGAATTCTACAAGTGGGTGTGCAAGAAACAAATGAATACTATATATTATTATAATGTACCGAAGTACATATGATATTTCCATGCAGATATTCTGCGTCATCATACGATGAAAGAGTAATGGAACGGAGAAAAATTCTCTCCGGCGCCGGGATTTGAACTCGGGTTTTCAGCTCTACGTGCTGACGCTTTATCCACTAAGCCACACCGGATTCCACCCCGGCGTCGGAAGAATCGTCTCAGTTTTAAGTTCCAACTCTTGGGTTCCCTCTAGTGGCCGTCGGATCCCGGCCAACTAGTCACTCATTACGAGTGCACCTCAGCACATGTGTGGACTTCGGTCCTAGGTTCATAGATATCTATGACGTAGTGCAGAGGGCGGCCACTAGAGGAACCCAAGAGTTGGAAATTAAAACTGAGACGATTCTTCCGATGCCGGGGTGGAATCCGGTGTGGCTTAGTGGATAAAGCGTCAGCACGTAGAGCTGAAAACCCGGGTTCAAATCCCGGCGCCGGAGAGAATTTTTCTCCGTTCAATTACTCTTTCATCAAAAGAATACTAGCATTTGGTGTGTTTTATTTGTGTACAAAATTATTTTCAATAAGGTTTCTAAGTTTAATTTTCATTTATCTAAAAACTAATTTTTATGACTTATCTCCCTTTAACCAAACACAATCGAAATTACGATCGAAATGTTAGTAGAAAAATCGCGGCTATATTCTTAAGTACATCACTACGCTAGTCAAATGCAAGGTTTTCGAAATATAACGGCGGTGTTTTGAATGCACAAAAACAATACAGAAATTAAGTAGGGTATTATAGCAGGATAGGCCTAACACAGCGAAGTAAGCGAGAAATATGACGTGGTTCGGGCCTATCATTTAAATGAACGAAAGAAAATTTCGGGACAATGTTCACCAAAGCGTTTGTAATCGCGTTCCCTTTTCATTTCCCTTACAATTGCAGGCTTAATTTTTGTAATTAATAATAATAATAATAATAATAATAATAATAATAATAATAATAATAATAATAATAATAATAAAAATAATAATAATACTTAACTTTTTCACATTCCTCGAACTCATTTCACTTATTTGTCCCGTCATTAAACCCTCTCTAGCCTTCTCACATTTCTCAAGTCAATTAGCTAGCCTCTCACCTAAACCATGTAACCTTTAATTTACCATATTTACGCAAATAGACGCCAGCGGAGAGTAAAACATGAGTGAACTCGAGGATCTTTGTTAATTTTTTACTTGGTTATTTAACAACGCTGTATCAACTACTATGTTATTTGGCTAGGTTATATTATAGAGATATGGTATTTGACGAGATGAGGCAGAAGATTCGCCATAGATTACCTGACCATACGGATGGGAAAACCTCGGAAAAAACCAACCAGGTAATCAGTCCAAGCGGGAATCGAACCTGCGCCCGAACGCAACTCTAAATCAGTAGACAAGCACGTTACTTCAATGAGCTACGCCGGTGGCTTTTCTTTTGTTAATAAGAAAGCAAAATATTCTAATGCTGACATCAATATATTTCATAATAATAATAAATAATATCATTAACAAATCAATAATATTAAAAAATAACGTATTCCAAAATATTAATTTAGCACAAAATAATCCTAATGAGAGTATATTTCAAAACTAATTTCAACCTTATCACTGCTAGTGCCTCTAATTTATACTAATTTATTTTGATTTATTTTAATTTAATTTAATGTATTTCTGTTTAATATATCTCAATTTAATTTCTTTTATTAACTGAATTCATTTAATTTATTCAATTTACATTGATTTGTTTTCTGTATATATTTCGTTTTAACTGAATTTAATTTGAATTCGTTTATTTGATTTTATCATAATTCATTTCAATTCAATTAAATTTATTTTCATATGTTGTCAACTGTCCGAAGACAAGTCTGAACCTCGCAAGTGATATAATATATTTTAATTTAACTCAATTTAATTTCATTCAATTTATTACTTTAAAATGAACAACAAAAATTAAAATAAATTATATTAGGTCTAATTTCAAATAAGTTAAACTAAATTAAAGTAATATAATTTAATTAAGTTAAAATAAAATAAATTAAATTAATGCAATTTAAATCAAATCTATTTATTGAAATAAATTAAATTAGAATAAATTGAATATATGAAAATAAATTTAATTAAGATAAGTTAAAATAAATTACATTAATGAACTTAAGTTCAAATATATTAAATTAATAAATTGCATTAAAATAAATTGAATCAATATAAATTACATTAAATTAAAATAAATTAAATGAAGAAAAAATACATTAAATTGATATAAATAAAATTAATTAATTAATATATTAAATTAACTTAAAATATATGATACTGAATTTAATTAAATTAAAATAAATTAAAATAAAATAAAATAAAGTAAATGGAATTAAATAACATAAATTAATAAATGAAATTCAAGTAAATTAAATTAAAATAATATAAATATAAATAAAATCAATTGATATAAATTGATTAAAATAAATTCAAGTAATGAATTGAATTAAAATATATTACATTAAATTAGTAAATTAAATTAATATATTGAATTAAATTAAATTAAAATAAATTAAAATAGAGTGAATTAAATCAAAATAAAGTAAATTATACCCAAGTAAATTAAAATAACTTGAATTTAATGAAAGTGAATTAAAATAATTTAAATAAATTTAATTAATATGATTCAATTAATTAAAATAGGCTACGGTATATTAAATTAACTTAAGACAACATTAAGATAACTGAATAGGCCTAATATGAGGAGACTAAGAGGAAGTTAGAAAATAGGAAATATTGGAGAATGCTGGCTTGCCCTTGGGCAGAAAATTATGAATATCTCGTTATCAAACCCTACATAACCTTGTCGCTGACATTGACACTATATCTCAGTAACGCCACAGTCTAGTACATACAGTCACGAAGCTCAATACGTAGGAAATATGCATCCTTAGATAGTTTCTGACCACTAGGATCACTAATATCGCCTCATCACAGACAATGCGAAATAGTACCGGCACAGTCTATTGTTCCCATCATCCTCACAACTCAAGCTTCGTGACTGTATATACTAGACTGTGGTAACGCCCAGAATGAAGAAGGCAGAGAGAGAGAGAGAGAGAGAGAGAGAGAGAGAGAACAAATTTATCCTGGGAACGACGTCACAGGCAAACGTCATGCCCGTATGTTGGGAACATTATGTATTCAGTTGTTTGGTTATCGTCATAATATTGGGTTTTTTACGACGCTGTATCAACACCTTGGTTATTTAGCGTCTGAATGAGATGAAGGTGATAATGCCGGTGAAATGAGTCCGGGGTCCAGCACCTAAAGTTACCCAGCATTTGCTCGTATTGGGTTGAGGGAAAACCCCGGAAAAAACCTCAACCAGGTAACTTGCCCCGACCGGGAATCGAACCCGGGCCACCTGGTTTTGCAGCCAGACGCGCTGACCGTTACTCCACAGGTGTGGACTCGTCATAATATCACGGTTGAAAATCAACACTGTTTATATACAGCAAACCTTTCTTCTTATTTTATGCCGTTCTATTAACTACTAGATTATTTAACGTCGTTGGAATTCGTGATAACAAAATTTTATTTGGCCGGATGAAGCCGAAGATTCGGTAGAGATTACCTGACATTCGCTTTGCGTTTGGGAGAAAACTCGAAAGAAAAGCCAACCAAGTAATCAGGGAATCGAACCCACGCCCGAGAGAAATTCCGAACCAGTAGCCAATACGCCTGTCGCCTAGGCTAATTTTAATTTTAAGAATAACTGTAGCGAAAGTTATGACATTGTAAACAAGGCAGTTCGATAAGGAAACGAAACGTTTGTTGTTGCAGCATAGTTTAGAAACTGCACTAGTTATTAAATTCTATATTATTCATTTTCTCTAGTTTACAAAAATAAATACCAGTGTTGTATCGTTCTCATGTAAGCCAAGGTTTTATAAAACATAGAAACTAAACACTACAATCCAAGGCCTGTAAATTGCGCTTGTCCTTCGATAAAATATATAAATTTGTAGAAGAAAAACATACAATCTCATCTACACTCCCTTCACCTTTATTTGAAAGTTTTAAACCCATTTACTGTACCTTCAAATATAACATCAACAATCCATTATCTATTCCAACATTGCAGGTTACTGGTAGCCCTATTTCTTTCTCGTTCACTATTAAAACCATCGTAAAATATAAACTCTAATACTTTTGCCTAATTTCCTACTACGAGTATTATCACTTTTTTTACACTACAAATATATTTATTACGAACACAAAACACGAAAAAATATGGGGATTTATTCTAGACAGAACACGCATACGTTACTCCACCATACCAACTAACCGCACGAAGACGCAGTGTGTGTGGCTTAAAAGCTATCTATAAACGACAATTCTTGTTACAAGAGTGCCATCTAAGGGGAAAACACACTAACTACCTCAATGTCAATCTCTGCTTGCAACAGGAGCTTGTTCAGTGACGCAAAATATAGTTGTTGGAAATAAAAAAATATAAGGCACCATCTCATTCCGTACGTATCATACCAGGAGTCAGAGATGGATCTGAAGCTTTCGTTTCTCTATTTGTAAAGCGCATGACACCCCTTTCCTGTAGCAGCCAGACATTCAAAATTTTATTAAGTGCTAAGATAGTTTACAACGATTCAAGGAGAACTATGTTCACTACTTTACAGTTCAGCTCCAATTCCACTGTAACATGCTATCAAATGCTCGGAATCACTCACAGTTCTTGCACTAAAAGATCCGGAATATTTTTTAACGTATGAAACAAGTAAAGCATTAATATGACCAAAAGGTGAAGCCACCTCCGTTTTGCAGGAATCCTTCAATTAGACTTAAAAATTTCTTGAGGAGGAACAGGCATAGTCCTTGCTGATAATGATAGCATCAGGAAAAATACAGTGATGATGTAAGGTCTATGAGATGCAATAAAAGTAATATAGTGTAAAATAATGTAACTCTATATAAGAAAAAAAAGAACTTATATTAATTGTTTATTTTGTCTTCTTCTTATTTCTGCTTATCTACGGTGCGGTTTTGAACTCCCGACCACGAGCTTTTGCTGATACGAGGATAAATTCTTTAATTTATATTTCTGTTTTCTTTAAACATTTGACATGTTCATTCTTGTTTGATGTAAATGTTATGTTTTATTTAACGACGCTCGCAACTGCAGAGGTTATATCAGCGTCGCCGTATGTGCCGGAATTTTGTCCTGCAGGAGTTCTTTTACATGCCAGTAAATCTACTGACATGAGCCTGTCGCATTTAAGCACACTTAAATGCCATCGACCTGGCCCGGGTCGAACCCGCAACCTTGGATATAGAAGACCAGCGCTATACCAACTCGCCAACTAGGTCGACTTGCTTAATGTATATATTGTTTTTATGCATTTTTGTTTCTATTATATTTAATATGTATTTTTGTATTTTTTATTGTAATAATTATAATAATGAATGTATATACTGTTCATATTTTTTCACATATCAAAGTGTATTTTAAAGCAACAAAATCATTTTAAAAAATTTACTTATTAATTTATTTAATTACTTTCTCCATTGAAAATTCTCTGGACATTTCACGACTCATTCGAACTATACCCAATAGTTGCTTATAGACATTCTTCACCACATTTAGTAGTCTCATTGGAACCCCCTTCGCCATTAATGCTTCCCATATATGTTTTTTAGTTGGTTGTTTAAAGACGCTATATTAACTACTATACCTTGACCAAAACTACTTCCGACTTGACAGTTTACAGAGAAGGGGGAGCAATGTTGTCATGGTACCCATCTTTCGTGTAAGCGAGCGCGCTGCCGATAGAGTGCACTAATGAACAGCTGACATGAACACATACATTTCTAACTAATTTGTTGAACACTAGGCATTAAAACTTGTGTATATTATTATTTGTATTGGTTTATTATTATTATTATTATTATTATTATTATTATTATTATTAGTAGTAGTAGTAGTAGTAGTAGTAGTAGTGGTAGTAGTAGTAGTAGTAGAAGTAGCATTCTTCAATGTAATCTTCTTAGAAAGACGTTGAAAAAATTGTAAACTATAAAAATATTTACGATTAAAAATCTGCACTGCTTTTTTTTCTTTTCCAATATCGATAACAGTGATCTTATTAATTTTAACGCAAGTAGCAATTCTCATTACGACTTGCGCCAAAGGTAAGAGAGGTCCGCCATTATCTTTCTCCCTCTCAAAATACTTTCTTACATACCACACACCCTCTCTCTCGCTTGACTCTTTAACGGGGCACCTTGTACAATATTCTTTGTTCTCAGCCTGTCTTTCCTGCCTTCCGACATTGCACAAGTCACCTGTTTAGAAACTCTCGCAGAAACTAGAAAATGTACATTAGCCACACACTCCACCAATGACAACGAAGATAATACGTGTAATATAACTTAAACACAATAATTATCGATACACTAAAACAATAATACAACTAAATAATATTTTTAATTCACACAAAGCACGCGCTAACCAGCCAACTCAAAGTCATTCCGGGCGACTGTATTCACCACTAGGCCCTGGTATTCACGTGCAACTTGTAAACATAGACACGGCAACACCGTCCCGTTACCATGGTTACGCGTCTTTCGTGATTGGTTGATTTGAATGGTTGCCATGGTAACATGCTAAAGGCGCCATTTGTCAGGTCGGAAGTTGTTTTGGACAGACCATAGGTTATTTAGCGTCGATGAGATTGGTGATAGCGAGATGAGGCCGAGGATTCGCCATAGATTACCTGACATTCACATTACGGTTGGGGAAAACCTTAGAAAAAACCCAACCAGGTAATCAGCCAAAGCGCCCAAGCGGGGATCGAACCCGCGCCTGAACGCAAATTCAGACCGGCAGGCAAGCGCCTTAACCGACTGAGCCACGCCGGTGACTCCCATACATATTGTCTTGAAACGCAGTCGAATGTAGCTTTCAAATCAAGGAATGCTAGATATAGATACTTATTCTGAGCTTTAAAAAAAAAATTCAACTGTGTAAATTTTCTTTATCTTTAAGCTGTTGTGGAAGTTGCGGTTAGTTTTCTTTATCCTCAGTTGCGATATATTCTCAAGTTCATTAAGTAAAGTGAAGCCCTGCGGGTAAACCACTGTGCAATTTACTTTCTGAATTTTTTACAGATATGTTGACAGAGAGTCTCTACGTAGAAAAAAATAGTTGATAACACTTCCTACATGAAGACATTGCGGTTTATAAGACGCCATAGGAAAAGCTATAACAACTTGTCTAAATGACAATTACAGTAACCATTTCCCACCAGTCTGTTTTGCGGATCCACGCGCCAGCGTCGTATCTTGTCGAGTCTTGCCTCTTTAAGACTCGAAAGCAAATCCTCGCGTTGCTTTAGGGTGGTGTACGAATCCCAACATAAACAACAACGAGTCAACTGACTCCCGAGTGTCATCCCGAGTAAAACCCCCGCGAGGGATGTATTTGTTTGCGGGGAGGAAGGGGGAAACCTCGCAGAAACATTGACTATTCAGCATGCCGTGATAAGAGGATTACGATAGATAACTCTGGTGCATGCTCGGAGTTAATTCCAGAAAAACAACAGCATCTTTTATGGCAGGGCGCGAATGCAAGTCGTTTCTCTGGAAAGGGTGGAGGCAGTGCTAACCAACTCTCTAAAAGGTATAATAATATATTACAAACAGCGTTCGTTCTTGTAGTACGTACGCAAAAACAGAAACAAAGTATTCAAATACACTCGTACATTGCGGAACTTACAGCGATAAGGAGCAAAGTAGGCTTTGTTACACCAAAAGGAAGAAGCTGAAAGCATGATCACAAATTATGCTCAAGAGGTGTATATTTCTCCCAAGAAAATAAAGCTTTAGTGAACAATTTATAGTTTCAGCGACTTCACCGACCTTTAGCGTTCTATGTACGGATTTTCGATTTGTATAGTACAACCGTCCGTATGTCACGACCTCACATCAACTACTTCCTATTTGATTCCTTCCCATTTTCTTTCTCCTCTTAAGAACCACTGAATCAATATAATTGATCTACTAAAATTACTCTAAAAGGTTCTGGAATATAATTTATTGTAGGCCTATTATGTATTTGTTTACACCGCAAGCGGGCAAGTACCCGGTGGCAGTGGTACAAAATATAAACAATACACAATAAAATTATAATACACAATACAATTAGATAGATAGACGGATTTGAGTAATATTATACATACAGATTTTTATATTATCATGGTTTTCTCTAAAATCCAATGCACGGGTCTTCTGACCGTACGTGCTTTGTACCTAAAACAAGTCCTACTTTGTAGGTTTCACTCCCCTCACCTATGATTATATCTACTACTCTCTAAAAGAACACACATATTAAAATGAAAATGGGACACAAAACATATTATATAATATATCCTAACCTAAAACAGACATAAAAGTATATACTTGGGTAGATACTATTATTCCTTCCTCAGTTCGTGTCACAAACTTGAACAGCTGAAGTTCTAATCTTTGTCGCCTTCAAGAGGAACACGCCAATCTTTTGTTCGTATTCTCTATTACCCATTAGATACACAATACAATTTTATACACAATACAATTACACACAATAATTATAATAAAAATAATAATAATCCGTGGCGCTACAGCCCGTGAAGGGCCTAGACCGACCAGCCGACTGCTGGCCTCACGCCCATATGCCGAAGCAGAGGTGTACGATCATCCAACCAGAACTGAGGTATCGCGTGGTTAGCACGATGATCCCCCCAGCCGTTTATAGCTGGTATTCGCAACCGGATTTAGCTACCTATCGTAGCTCCCCAAGCGCATCACGATGCTGGGTGGGCATCGGTCCCATACACTGGCCGAAATTTCATGAAAACATTTCTTCCCCCATGAGGACTCGAAACAGCGCGAATTCCGTAACGCGAGTCCTAGGCGGGATGCCTTAGACCACACAATAATTACAATTAATAATAATACATAAAATAACCTAATTAATAAGTGAACCTAATTTTACATAACAACCTACATATGTTAGACCCTACATAAGTTTCACATTGCTACGAATAACTGTCAAAACTCCGCTGTAGGAGATTACTAAATCTTACCGCTGCGCTGGAGGCGGAGTCTTTCTCCATTAATCTGAACCATTGTCGCACTGATTGACAAGTCATCTGATGCATCACTGCTATCACTTAAACTTCTAACGAAATTATTCTGCCAGTTTCACTATCTATTAGCACTACAAAAATAGTATTCTTAGTTATTTTTAACGTGATCAACATATATTATTTCTTCTACTTGTTTTTTCTACATTCTGCGAAAAGGCTACGACAGACACGTTCCTTTACGTTAAATGAGATTTTTATTACAAAAATCCAATTGAAAAGAAAATGAAACCAATCAAAACAGCAAATGCTTATTCTTAAAGCACTGTTGGGTTTTGAAGATATTATACGTATAATGATCAATGATCATGTACGCGCGCGCTACGTGAAGGACCGCGAAAAGTCAGACATAAACCTCTAACAAGTGATATTGTAGATTCATTCTATTAATATGAGTCTTTTTCCAACATAAATTATATCGTATTTAGACGATTTCATACACTGCAACTACCCACTTATCTTTCCAAGAAAAAAAGTTATCGTTGATTTATTTTCTACTTCAAAAACATATTTTTCCCACATTACAATACTATAAAACAAATCTCAATTAAGAAGTCTTACTTTTGTTATATTGCGGCGACTTAAACATCTTAGAAGTCCGCAAATAATACTCTTCAACATTCTTTTTCCTTATTAGAATCTATTACTTAATAATATTAATATGGTGGCAGAAAAAAAATTTAACTTTTATCTGCCCTCATCAGAATTTTTCTAGTAAGCAAGAGACTAGCGAAGTGCTTTGTATGGAATGTGACATTGTACGGGGCAGAAACATGGACATTGAGACGAAGTGAAGAGAAACTTCTAGAAGCATTTGAAATGTGGATATGGAGAAGAATGAAACGTGTGAAGTGGACAGACAGAATAAGAATTGAAGCTGTGTTGGAAAGAGTGAGTGAAGAAAGAATGATGTTGAAACTGATCAGGAAGAGGAAAAGGAATTGGTTGGGTCACTAGCTGAGAAGAAACTACGTAGGCTACTGAAGGCCGCACAAAAAGGATTGTGAACTGAAGAAAAGTTCGGGGCGGGAGAACATATCAGACGATAGACAACATTAAGGTATATGGATCATATGCGGAGACTAAGGGGAAGGAAGAAAATAGGAAAGATTGGAGAATGCTGGGTTTGCTGTGAAGGACCTACCATTCGGCAGAAAACTATATATGAATGAATGAATTAGGGTATTTATCCCTAAGGTAATTTAATCTTACAATCAACAAAAATGGATCAACTATTCATAAATAAATGTGTATACACGAAAAGAGTTAATTACTTCTTCCCATCACCATTTATTTTATTTGTTTCATTTCTTTCTTTCTTTTATTTCTTTTAATTCTTTATTTCTTTTATTTCTTTATTTCTTTAATTTCTTTATTTCTTTTATTGCTTTATTGCTTTATTTCTTTTATTTCTTTATTTCTTTTATTTCCTTTTTTCTTTAATTTCTTTATTTCTTTTATTTCTTTATTTCTTTTAATTCTGTATGTTTTTTATTTCTTTATTTCTTTTATTGCTTTATTTGTTTATTTCTTTTATTTCTTTATTTCTTTAATTTCTTTATTTCTTTTATTGCTTTATTTCTTTTATTTCTTTTATTTCTTTATTTCTTTAATTTCTTCATTTCTTTTATTGCTTTTTTCTTTTTTTCTTTATTTCTTTTATTTCTTTATTTCTTTAATTTATTTATTTCTTTATTTCTTTATTTCTTTAATTTCTTCATTTCTTTTATTTCTTTATTTTTTCAATTTACTTTTTCTTTTATTTCTTTTATTTCTTTAATTTCTTTATTTCTTTATTTCTTTTATTTCTTTATTTCTCTTATTTATTTATTTATTTATTTATTTATTTATTTATTCATTTATTTAATATTTTATTTATTTATTTACTTACTTATTTAATAGTTTATTTATTTATTTATTTATTCATTTATTTATTTTTCTTTATTGTGCTAATACAGCATGTTCCATTGCTTACAAGATTTGCAATACTACATGCTATGTTTATGTTACATATTTATAGTTCATAGTTTATTTATTCGTTCATTCATTCATTCCTTCATTCATTAATTCATATTTATTTATTTATTGATGGAACGAACTAACGAATGAAAGAATGGACTACCTCCAGTAATCCGATTAATCGAATTCTCCAATGCCATGCAGGCCATTTTCCACCGCAGTATTTTATCTTATTCTATAGTTTACATTATACGTGGAAACTGCGGAAACTACAAAAGATTCTGCACACTGCGTCGTGATTATCTAGTATCGATGGAACTGGTGACAGTAAGATGGAAATGATTATTTTCCATTGATAACCTGATAGAGTTAGATGATTCCTCGGAAAGAACCCATCAGAAACCAACACATACAGGATTCGAACACGCGTCCTAGCTCAGTCTCGTAATACAAGGTCTGCTCTTTACAACTAGGTTACATCTATGACTACTTATAGGTAATATTATCTATCATTTTACTAAAGTTACTCAGTATGAAAACTCTGGACCACGGTATGATAATGCCATGATATGTTTTCCCTGTCTAAGACAACTCCCGACTGTACGTGAAAGCGAGATCTATTAAGAGTTAGCTTGAAGTAACGTTCTCGTTTAAAGTAAAAATTGTGTTCCATATTAAATAAACCATATTTAAGAAGTTCTCATTCTAGACTTGATACAAATTCTATAATGACTTCATAACTTTTATTAGAACCATAAACTGTAATTAGTCAACGTCAGTAGCACGTTCTTCAGATTCCTTTTCGCATTAACGCTAAAATATAAGAATAATTATTCCTACATTACCATTTTTTAAATTTAAGTACTGAAAGTAATACGTTCCAGTTATTTATAGGAAGCATTACTACAATGTGTCCCTTTCCGTAGCCGCGTGATCTAAGGCTCATGCCATGGTCTAGCGATTTGAAATGAGCTCTAGTTCGCGACTTTGACAGGACGAATACTTATTCAGGAACGTTACCTCCTACAGTGCGCCTGTCGTACGAGCCAAAGTTCAAGAAAGTTTGTCGGTAGTTGCATGCGTGCAGTTCCCCTCAGTTCTTGTGCGCTTCAGAAGGGATTACTAATTCGTATGTAACGTAATGCAGGCTATTGTGTTTTTTCCTCAATTACTGTTTGAGAATACTGAAAGATTTGTTCATTTGTACGTAGTGTAGTGAAAAGTGTTAGAAAGTTTTAGCATCCTCTTAGTCCGTTAAACGGTTAGCGCTATGTTCACGTCAGCAGTGACGTATTTGGTGACATGTACGAGTATGTTTACATTCGTAAAACTTCGAAAAGAATCGTGGGATCAGTGAACATATTCCTTTTAACGTAAGGTTCTATTATTCGATATTTCCGGCTCCGTTAAACATTTATCATGTCCTAGCTTCTATAATAGTCAATCAATCACGCTGTACGTTTTCACATTGATAGTTCAACGTCTAAGGAAACCATACAAAAATTGGAAATGAAAATCTGTTTTGAAAAGTGATAAAAGAATACTAACTTCGATGTGATTTGTAGATAAAGTAGGAAATAAATTTCAAATATCATCATCCCCTCCCTTGAAACGTTTAGCACAATATTGCTCCAAGCAAGGGTAAATTGTTAGCGCTATTTCCGCCAAACTTTAGAAGTGCAGATCCTATGAACATTAATATTCTTAAAATCCTGAAAGAAAAAATCAAATTATGCCAAAGAAGTTCTGAAGAACGTATTTTGAGGAGTAAAATGTCATATAAATTTTGAAATTATCTTTAAAACGACTGAGATATATCCATTTTAGTGAAATACTGTATCTTGGGAAATTTGCGCCCAATTTTTTATAATGTCAAATTTTCGAATGTAAGTTATTTCAACTATGATATTTCTACATACAATAAAAATTAAAATTATCGATCAAGGAGAAAATAAATTTCAAATAACACCTTCCTCTCCCTTGAAACATTTAGTACAATGGTTTCAACAAACGAAAAATTTGTTCGCGCAATTTCTGTCAAAATTTAAAAGTGAAGAACTTATCAGCCATTACAGTTGTCACGGATGTTGCATTTTTACTGTTTCCAAACTACATATATTGAAAATGAAATTACTTTTATCAACTTCTATATTAGAATTAATTTGGAAGGGCAGTATCATTTTACAGAAAAAAGTTTTGAATAAAATTAATTATTATTGCAGAAAATAAAGAAAAGGTTCCGTCACGGATGTTACAAGATTTATGAACTCACTTCACACCTTATTAACAAAATGTGTAAAACACAGGTCTCTGCCTGAAGCCAAAAGAGATTCATTCTCATAGTGTTCATGTGAAAGCTATGCAAATCTCATGTCATACTACAATTAGTTCAGAAAAACATAAAATCGGTTAATATTTTATAGCCGTTCTTCCATGTCATGGATGTTAAAGTTGAGTGGAAGTCCTTCATTTTTCCAATTTCTAAACAACCGTGATATATCTAAGTCAAAATATTCAATTGAACTGTAAGATTAATATTGTTATTAACTGAAAATAAGTAGCGAAAATAATACAGTACATAGTGAAACGTTTCTTGACCCTGGAATTAACAGTTCAGACTCTTAAAATATTTTTTTAACCAATAGCTCATTGAAAAACATGCATGAACAGCTGATTTCTCTATCAGTAAGTGCTGCAAATCTTAGGGAAAGAAAACAATACCTAGGCCTATTATCCAGCCAAGACCACTTAGATTCAATGCCCATAAAATTTGCAAAATATTTTTCTTTTGAGACTAAAACTTTAGGGGCCGTATTCATAGACATTTTTAGCGCGGGCTTTCGGTGGATGATCAGCGTTTATCGTATTCATAAACCAGTGTTAGCGATAGGATATGATTTGAATTCTGTACTAGTAACCAGTGGATAGCCGAGGCTAGCTTAGTACGCTCCTAGCGCGTGCTGCGAAATGTCTATGAATAGCACCCTAGAATATTTCAATTTAGAGCCTTATCTATATCTTAGACTAACAATGAACACATATTTCTGAAAAATATTTTTTCATTGAAATTCCCAGTTCGCCCGGAATGACTGTTGTAAACATAAAATTTCAAGCATGACATCAAAGGAAGAAACATTTTTACCGTGTCACACAATTTAATTCTTAACTAGAATCTCGCACTCTGTCCTTTAAACTGATGGAAAAGGAGAGACGCTTTCAATAGAAAGTGTACTCGCTCGCAAGACACCAGATATCAGATGAGGGGTGTCTTTTACAATTTCAGTCCCATAATTCAATAACAACTGTCTCTGGATTTGAGATAAATAATCAGATTAGGATTCGTAATCACATTAATGCTCCGGGTACTGAGCGCCATGGGAATATCGCAGCCGCTCTTGTTCGCCTCCTTCGCCCAATGTCGTGTGTACTGCACAACAGTGCTGGCGGCCGGGCAGCCTAGCTTAACCCACTCTAGTAATTTATACGCTCTGGTCAGAAGCTTAAAAAGCCACACATTCCATGAGTAATTCAGAGCTCTGAATTGTGCTGCTCGGGTCTCCGGAAACAGAAGACAGAGATGAAGCATCGGACTTACACTTACAAGGCCCCCGCACTCACATTCAATTTACATTTCCTCGGAAAAATAGTTATTACAGCATTATTGCAATTTATTCTACACACCATAATCATAAAATCTATAGCAGTGGTTTTTTTCTTCAGATTTTTAAATCTACCACATCAAGAAACAAATTCTTCGGCAACAACATCCAATGCAAGTTAATTTTCTATCATCTTCATGTCATATTTTTAAAGTAAAACAGAGCAAAAACAAAACAGAAATTCTGCCTAGTGTCCTGAAGCCAAAAACGTGTTGTGAGTTGCTTTGTACAGATTTTGTTTTTCAATTTTTAACTAAAAATGGCATTTTTCTTACGCACTTATCGCAAAAATGGTTACAAATCATACGACTTTAGGAACTTGATTAATTACAGTTTAATTATACATCCTAATGTACAGTCTTGATGAAGTTACAGGAGAATGGAGAAAGTTACACAACACAGAACTGCACGCATTATATTATTCACCTGATATAATTAGGAACATTAAATCCAGACGTTTGAGATGGGCAGGTCATGTAGCACGTATGGGCGAATCCAGAAACGCATATAGAGTGTTAGTTGGGAGACCGGAGGGAAAAAGACCTTTGGGAAGGCCGAGACGTAGATGGTAGGATAATATTAAAATTGATTGAGGGAGGTGGGATATGATGGTACAGACTGGATTAATCTTGCTCAGAATAGGGATCAATGGCGGGCTTATGTGAGGGCGGAAATGAACCTCCGGATTCCTTAAAAGCCAGTAAGTAGGTAAGTTAGTAATGTACAGTCTTGAAGAATCTATAAGAGTGGCGTGATTTGTAACAATTGAATCGGTCATTTGTAAAAGCACAC
Organism: Periplaneta americana; assembly: GCF_040183065.1. Classification (NCBI taxonomy): domain Eukaryota; kingdom Metazoa; phylum Arthropoda; class Insecta; order Blattodea; family Blattidae; genus Periplaneta; species Periplaneta americana. Next base: position 37,530,403 of record NC_091132.1, on the reverse strand, counting down.
GAGTCCAAATTTTTACGAAAATGAGTCGTCGGTACTATATAAAGCACTATGGATAGACGCATCATTTCCAGTCAAAACAACATGAGTCCGATCATTATTACGCATTCTATAAAATCTTAAAATATTGAGTTCTTTCAAAACCACATCACTCCCGGACTCATGTGGCTTTGACGCTTAACGCCTTGATGCAGCCATGACGCATTTGCTATCATGCACTTCTTTGTCAAGGTGTTGGACAGTGAGTGTAGTTCAAAGAGTTCTGTAGAAGAAAAATAATCAACAGTGTTCTATGAAAGTACCTGTATCAGATAGAACAGACATGTTTAATAAAACTACGTCATTTGAAAGCAAAATGAACAAGATATGTACTTGTATACCTTCAAGGACTTGTAGAAGTGCATGATATAACGAGAAAAAGTCCTCGAAGAGAGATTGCAAAGCGAGAAACACCGTCTTTTTGGAGGGATAATATGCAATTTATGTTATTTTCTTATTGCAAAGTAAAGATATAATATCTGTACTCATACATTGCCATTAAACATATGACACATTGGTATGAAAATTAATTACTCGCGATTAACTCCTAAGTGGGCTATGATATTTGGAATTTAATTTGTGAATGATATGAATCATTTTGAATATGAAATAAAAATAACAATTTAAATTGATTGAAAACTGTATAATAATGTATTTCACACTAAAACAAACAATATACTTCATATTTTGTCAGGATACTGGAGTTGTTGTTATTGGTGCTTGTTAAAACAACATGAGTCAAAGGAATTAAAAAAGTATTTTAAGGTGATATGAAATGAGAAAATTAAGATACAATGCTTTTGTATTCACACATACTAATGTATGGTCCTCCTGTAAAAATTTCACAGACCTAACAGAAAATTCATTAACTGTAGGTAGTTTTTTTTTTTTTATTTTTCTCGAAACTTATTTTCTGTGACTCATGTGGTTTTATAAATGACCGATTCAATTGTTGTGATAAATGTGTAAGAAAATGTAATTTTGTAGTTAAAAATCGAAAAAAAAAAATGAAACTCCTGAATAGTTAATTCTTTATCTGTAGTATTCCTTTACCTGTAAAACTCAAGAATAATGGTATTTTATAAACAATTTCAAATTAGTGTAACTCTGAAAATATTGAGATTAGGATAAATGTTTATATGACATTTTTTGCTCAAAATGTCTCCGGAAATAAGCTCTGTAAGGGACGGTAAATCCTCGTGAATCATCCTGTGCATCAGTGACTTTCAAAACTCTTTACATCGATGTATATTCTTAGGCTTTTATTGTCTCTGAGTCCATCTATACTACGTGGTTCTTTCTGCATAAAAATTAATTTACTGTAATATATATATATATATATATATATATATATATATATATATATCAGTGACTTTCAAAACTCATTACATACCGGCAACAGATTTCTACATTTCCTTCCAATTAAAAAATTTCAACCGAGCTACATTCTCCCTGTTTATTAATGGAAATTTACAATTTAGAGGGGGGGCCCGTTAGAGAATGTAAGTGATTTTGGTCGAACCAATTTATAGAATGATTGTTATTTGTATCGATGTTACAATGGTGATAATCGTGTAGCATGCGTTCAGCCAGAGCTAGCAGCACTGGGAATTGCAGTTGTTTACAACATAACAAATATTTATGTTTTATGATTCCATTTCAATTACTATCAATACATGTTTCAGTTATTGCTTTAGATTCTGTGAATTGGATTGTTAATTATGTTACATTTAATAGACATAAATCGTCACCGTCGCCTTTACTCTGTGAATAGCGTTTGCGCTTCCCATTTAAGCGGTTCGTAGTTTGATACCCTGCAAGGATAATGAAAGAGATTTATCTTCCGTTCATGGCACAGGCAGAGTTATGGGGGGGGGGGAGCAAACTTCTCTGAACTCTTTTTTTTTTCTGTTAACGTTAGAAAATATGGAATTCAAAAGATTTTTCTTGCTTTTGTTTCTGATTAAGTTTCTGTGCTTAAATTGACGAATTAATGTCTTCAGATCATGTGTCTGGACTATAATATTTATTTTACATTTCTAAACGAATAAGAATTTCTATACCTCATTTGAGGAATGAAACCACTGTAATGTTTCTTTTGTAACAGCCTGTACTCATGTGTTAGAAGTCTGCAGGTGTTCAGCCCGCCACTTGGAGAAATATGAATAACATACTGCATAACAATGCAGAAAAAAGAAAAGTGATCCCGGTATAATGTGTAAACTTAAAGACGAGAGATTAAGTAAAATAATTGGTACTTACATTTTATGTATATTCAGGAAGATAAGCTTAAGATATTAAAGTTTCTGTTAGCAAGTTACGTAGTGTTATTGATGTACAGGGACATCATTTTATTTTTACTAACATTTTTAATATTAACCTGGCTATACCTTTAGATCAACGCCGTTTGCTACCCCCTTCCACGACTGGAGTCCGATGATACTGGCGTAATATACATACAAATCACTTTACCAGGTATAGGAAGGAAGAAAAGTAGTTCATCCATTTACGTAAACTAGGAAATATCACGCGTTTGAGTTTGATAATTTTCATTAGGTTTTTGTTTAATCAAAATAAAGTACAGTATTAACAATGAGTGTTTTTACTCACGAACTGAGCTATTCATTCCGATGTATTCATTATGCACTGTATATATTACTGTCTACAGCACATTAGCGTACAATATAGAGAATGAAGTTAACTTGAGAAATAATCATAATATGGATATTTAAACACATTTTTGAAAATGGTTGCCGTTCATTTCGATACAGGCTTCAGTTCTATTGTGTATATTATCGCACTATAGACTATTGTACCTACTTCCAATTACCAGTTTCGTCCTTCGTACTAGTAACTCATGTTGAAATAATTCTGTACCTACTCTATAAAAGAGTACCTTACGTACTGTAAATTCAATCTTCACTTCAGCCCGACCCGCACAGATAAAATTATTCAGACATGCTATCTACTGTCCGTCCAAGTGGTTATGTCGCAGGATCGTAGAAAGGGGACAAATCACGTGACAGTTAATTACTTAACGAGGCCCTTTTATTTAAGTTATTTTAAAAGCAGTATAATATTAGGTTGACGTCCACTTCCTAACAGAAATTAATGTTCTCAGAAAAGAGCTAAGACAGCCCAGCCACTTGCTGGCGAATAAAAGCTGGTGGGGGAAACCGGGATACGACATAGGCAAATGGACGACAGTACCTGTGCGAAAATGATTCAATATTGAAGGCTCTTTTGTCACTGGAAAACGCGAACATATTTTTGGAACGTACTGTTCACTATGACCGTAAGGCTACTATGACTGTATATGCGGTCTTGGATCTGTGTGGAGGACGGTTGAACTTCATCAGTAGAAGGGGTGGGAGTGAAGTACATTCAAAAACTCAGGTACAATAAAAATTGAAGTAAAAATAAAATGATGTCCCTGTATATCCTACATGTGTTTGTATATGAGAGAGAAAAATAGGGAGATTGTTTTAAGTTATGTTACAGTTTGCAGTAGACCTACAGTTAAAGCCCTATATAACACGGTCCGAAACATGGCGGATATGGATGTAAACCTGTAAGAAATATGCCCCCCGAAAATACCTTTATTAAATTATCATATTCCGATATACTGTACCATGGTCAAGCTATAATGGGGGAGAGAAGGTAAATAATGTCCCCCATAACCTTGTTATATCGGGATTCTAGGGCCCATGGGGCTGATGTTTGTCCCTTGTCATGGTTGTCTTGTGTTGTCTGGGCGATGGCTCTTTGTTACACAACAAGGGAGGCTTCTTTAGTATTAGTCAAATGTCATAAGGTATCCGATTGTAAGTCGATATTAAAGGATGAGGTGAAGAATTACAAAGAAAGACAAATTACCACACTAATATATTTTTAAGTACGTTATTTTACGACGCTTTATCAACATCTTAGTTTATTTAGCGTCAGAATGAGATGAAGGTGATAATGCCGGTGAAATGAGTCCGGGGTCCAGTACCGAAAGTTACCCAGCACTTGCTCATATTGGGTTGAGGGAAAGCCCCGGAAAAAACCTCAATCAGGTAACTTTCCCCGACCCGGAATCGAACCCGGGCCACCTGGTTTCGCGGCCAGACGCGCTAACTGTTACTCCACAGGTGTGGACACCACATTAACATTGATCTCCTCTGCACTGTTACAAAACTTAATTAAAATTTCACAACAATAATACAAGATGATAATATATACACGTATAAGCAGGAACTTGTGAATCGAACAGTGGAACGAGGAAGCTGCAGTTGTGTAGAGGGCGTCTGAAAATTGATTTAAATCTAACTGTAGAATCTGAGGAAACCAACCGCCTCACCAAATCATTGAATTCTGAAGAGATACAGAAATAGTTAACGCTTGGTGTGGCTTGATGAAGGATCACTTGAATGAGCATTTTTTAAGACGCCACTGTGACAAATCTTAGGTACCTGGAATACGTTAAAACATGCATGTAATAGGCCTACCTCAATTACCTGATGACCTGCTCACTACGTAGACATTGCTAAGAAATTTTCATATGATCATTTTGGAACAAATGGATTGGAAGAGGTGGGTTCATAACTTGGCCCACAAGATCGCCAGATTTAACATATCTGAACGTTTTATTTTTTTCTGTGAGGCTACTTGAAGGACATACTCTATCAAGTTTGAATTCCAGATATAACGACTCTGCGACGTAGATTAAGAGGCAGTAGCTTCAGTCACGGAACTGATGCTTGCTGACATATGGAACGAGATAGATTATCGTTTCGATTTGTGTCGCGTGATAAAATGGAGAAATGTAGCCTACTTAGTTTAAGAAAAAGTTATTTTGTGGTTTATCTGTAAGTTCATTCTCTCACTACAATAAATATTTTACTTCATACTTATTTTTCTTTATCGGACACAATTTTGGGAGTAATTCCCTGTCAAATAATTTGGAAAATCCCGTTGTGAAATCTCATCAGCCCTATATGAAGACAAGCAATATCAATTTATGTTGTTTTATAGTTATCTAAATAATGCATATATTACTACAAACCAAAGTAAGGATTACCGCAATAGAAAAGAATTGTTACCTGAAGGTCCTCCATCAGAACGAAGCTTATTGTCTTGGTTTAAGCTTTATCGAACTACATAATCTAGGTCATAGGCACTCAAATAAATTTGATATTTCCTTGTCGAAAAATCAATGTTACCTTCCAGTATCTTCCACGCCTTTATCATTTATATCAAAGACCTTCATGCCGAGCAGTGTCGTGTTTTCATTTTGTTGTAGGATTAATTTATGCAAGGAAAAAATGTTACACAGGCTTCTATATGTATAAATAAATTCATGTAGCGTCGCTCATACTTCATAATTTCAGCAGAACTGTTAGAAAGCTATGTTCGGAAAGTAAAGGCCTCGAACTTCAAACACAAAGCAAAGCAAATTGCTAGCTAAATCTAAACCTTATTTACAAATTTTATGCATTTCTCTACGCATTTTACATAATTATTCAACCACAAGCGTACCTCAGTGACAGGGATGATATGCGCTTGGGCATGGGTTTGAATCCCGCTGCTCTGACTGATTAGCTGATTGTCTTTTTCCAAGATTTTCCAGACTGTACGACGAATGTCCTCCTATCCTGTATCATTGCCTCGCCTCTGAAATACCTTACCTAGTGACGTCAGGGATTGCCGGACACTGTTACAGTTTAAAAATAAACTAGAAAACTACGTTTTATATCACGAAATCCGTTTTTGAGAAGTTGCTATATTTATGCCGAAGTTTTTATGCTAACAAACGACGGTCGATCGATATCCATAACTCCTCACGTTGCTCAGTAAACGGCCCTCTAAAACCGTTCGATTCCTTTGCCACGCCTTGTATTTTAGCAATAATTTCCTTTCCTTTCTCTTGTCTCTGTGCCAGGATACTAGAACACTTATTGTCCCTTGATTAATAACAATGATGCTGAGTGCCACTGTTATTTTGTGTCTGTATTTGTTGTATATGTTTTTACTTTATGTTTGTTCTTTTTTTGCATTATTTAATATGTTAGACTAATTTTTATTATTTTAAATTTATATTTCCATGTTCAGTTGTTTGTTTATGTCATATTCATTCTACCACTCGTTATTACTCCAGATTAATTGCACTGAAGTATAATTTTTCTTGTACTTATATTGTATTTCTGGTGGTGTGGAAGAGAAGGCCTGATGGACTTAACTCTACCAGAGTAAATAAAAAATAAATAAATAAATAAATAAAATAAATAAATAAATGGCAAATGTCCATAATCAATCCTTCGTTTTCATTTCTGTATCACCAATTACACCAACGCTAGGTACCTTCATAGTGAAACAACCTTATTAAATACTTACTTACTTACTGGCTTTTAAGGAACTCGGAGGTTCATTGACGCCCTCACATAAGCCCGCCATTGGTCCCTATCCTGAGCAAAATTAATCCATTCTCTATCATCATATCCCACCTCCCTCAAATCCATTTTAATATTATCTTCCCATCTACGTCTCGGCCTCCCCAAAGGTCTTTTTCCCTCCGGCCTCCCAACTAACACTCTATATGCATTTCTGGATTCGCCCATAGTGCTACATTCCCTGCCCATCTCAAACGTCTGGATTTAATGTTCCTAATTATGTCAGGAGAAGAATACAATGCGTGCAGTTCTGTGTTGTGTAACTTTCTCCATTCTCCTGTAACTTCATCCCTCTTAGCCCCAAATATTTTCCTAAGCACCTTATTCTCAAACACCCTTAATCTCTGTTCATCTCTCAAAGTGAGAGTCCAAGTTTCACAACCATAAAGAACAACCGGTAATATAACTGTTTTATAAATTGTAACTTTCAGATTTTTCGACAGCAGACTGGATGATAAAAGTTTCTCAACCGAATAATAACAGGCATTTCCCATATTTATTCTGTGTTTAATTTCCTGCCGAGTATCATTTATATTTGTTACTGTTGCTCCCAGATATTTGAACTTCTCCACCTCTTCAAAAGATAAATTAAATAACGGTTTAAAATTTCATAATTCAAACATTTCTGCTCACGTGATACTAACATAATATGTGATGATTTTCGAAATCCAACAATTGGCCTTCGTGGCATTTATTAATCCGATGCTGACAGGTGGACCATTCTTCCTCAGCCCTGACAGAGTCAAGTCCCATACTCAGATGAGTGCATGATAAACCCTTACTATTTCGGCATCTGAAACCCACTATCCCCAGGATTTCACCCCAGATTATTATTAACCATTGTGGATGATCGATGCTTTCTTTAGACTCTAACGCATTCTATTAATTCGGCGAAGCAATATACAACCAATATTTTACTGTATTTGTAAATCCTTCAGACATTAATCTTAAAATCCACATTTTTGGAAATTGACTTTTTTTTCTCTATTGCATTATTTTAAAACCCAGACAACAAAGAGGTAACTACCGCAAGTCCAAATTGTAACAGCCGCCTTCGGTGCTAGACTTGGCGAACACCTGTTGGGTTCCACTCACTTTGAATACCTGGGACGTAACTCGCTTATCGCAGTTTACTCAGTGAACAATGTGCTAGTCCCCGTCCGCCGCTTCTTGCTAGTACTCATTAAGAGATAAGTTCCATCTCACTTGGAATCAGAGCAATGGAACTGAGCGACATAGTTTATCGCTGCTAGCTCTCCAGATTCATCCGCTACAATTAGGTAATTTAGGTTAAACTGCTCTCTAATACCTTAGCAAAACGAAATGTTTAAATCAACTTCAATTTTCGTAATTTATTTTCTTTTTTATTAACCTATTACTGCATTGCGTCCTAAAAATGGGTCGTGAGTAAAATACTGATTTCTATGGAACTTTCTCTTGTTTAATACAGTTGGAGGCATTGTTTAGAATGTAAATTATTACATTGTATTATGGTGTTGCAGTATTTGAATTCCGCGCGAACATTTGTTCATACCAGCTAATTTTTTACAAGATGGCAGGATAACAGTATTTTGTGACGCACAGCGTGTAAGTTCATTCTTAGTTACTCTGTAATGGTGATACAGAAATCTGATTTTTATTTTCACATAATGAGTTGAATACTTCAGTTTTCATATGGTATATAACAACAATAAAATGTTCTTATATGTTGCTAGGTACACGGTGAAATAAAGTGCCGTCCTAAAAATAGGACGCCATGCAGTGTGCACTCCTGTAGTATTCTTTATAATATGAATATGGTTTCCATTACAGTGTTTTATTTCCAGTCTAACCGTGAGTGAAATTCTGGGGTTAATGGAAAATCAAAATAATAATAATTATGAGAGTCTAATATAGTTGACCCCTCCAGAAGTTTCCCATGATACAAATAAATACAGTAATAAATCCGACGACGAGCATGAGGCTTATTTCAATAATCTTGGCGGTAAAATGCTACTTAGTAAAGCGGAATTACAAAAGAATATGTAATGATGATAATAAAGATGACATTGTTCATGAAAGTATGCCAGAGTCTTCTAACATAAAAGCTGTAACAAATGATTTTGAAAGTATACATTAGACAAAAATGGAGCTGAGATTTCTCGCACAAGTTATTGCCGTCCGAAAAGAAGGAAGCTAATATATGAACATTTCCAAGACAGGGAAGGTAATTCCAGGTAGAAGGCCATCGTACTACTACAACTACAAGTACTATTATTGCTACTATAACCACCAACGTACCGCGCCGTGGCATCGTGGTCTAAGACATCCTGCCTCGGACTCGCGTTACGGAATGCGTGCTGGTTCGAGTCCTCATGGGGGAAGAAATTTTCTCATGAAATTTCGGCCAGTGTATGGGACCGGTGCCCACCCAGCATCATCATGCATTTGTGGAGCTACGATAGGTAGCGAAAATCCGGTTTCGGAAACCAGCTATAACGGCTAGGGGGGAAACATCGTGCTAACCACACGATACCGCCATTCTGGTTGGATGATTGTCCACCTCTGTTTCGGCATGTGGACGTGAGACCAGCAGCAGGCTGGTTGATCTTGGCCCTTCATGGGCTGTAGAGCTACGAATTTTTTTACAATCAGCACCAGCGCTAGCAGCACCATCACTAGCAGCAACAGCAGTACCAGCGCTAGCACTGAAACAGCAGCACCAGCGTTGGCAGTACTGATGTTAGCAACAGCGGCAACAACAGAGTGGTGGTCCATCTTCGCTTATTTTCTTGATGTTGCCATAGTAAATGCTTGGTTTCTGTACAGAAAAATGTAGCCTCAAAACTCTTCAGAATCGCTCCTCAACTTTTGCCGTCTCCTGGCTTTTACAGTACTGAAAAGGCATGGGATGAGTTCCCACTAAGGAAAAATTGTTGCCATTCCATCAGGAGATATAAGATTTGGTGGTCAACACCACTGACCAGTTGAAAATGAAACTCTGCGAAGGTGTGCTAATTGTACAGGGAAAGCGAAGTTCATCTGCAGCAAGTGTCAAATTGGACTCCACCCTAAATGTTTCTACCCTTACCACACAAAATAGTGATATGCAATGCGTAGGCTTGTGTGAGGAGGGCAGTTGAACCACTGATTCTAATATGTGTATATGTATTTGCTACATAATAAATACATAAATACTATTTGAACTAAAACAGAGGTTATTCTATTCAGCTACTGTGTCACTGACCATTATGCATACCGTTGAACCACTGATTCTAATATGTGTATATGTATTTGCTACATAATAAATACATAAATACTATTTGAACTAAAACAGAGGTTATTCTATTCAGCTACTGTGTCACTGACCATTATGCATACCGTTGAACCACTGATTCTAATATGTGTATATGTATTTGCTACATAATAAATACATAAATACTATTTGAACTAAAACAGAGGTTATTCTATTCAGCTACTGTGTCACTGACCATTATGCATAGCGTCCTATTTATGGGACGGTCCTTAATTTTTATCCCAGAAAGTAAATAAAGATAAAAATGGTAAGAAAGCATTCTTAAGTCACAAACTAGCAAACTTAAACTCAGAAACGCATTTTTCAAGTCATTAATAACTTTATGCAGTAATGGGTTAATGCTGACCTCTATGGTCGTGTCAGATATGAGGTTTGCTGGTTATGAGGTTTATGGCGATGTACATAAATCAATCTCGGTTAAAAACGTAGAAACCATGGGTTAGGTTAAAAACAAACCGTGGTTGAAATATAATTTCTGTGCACGATTCATAATCATCAGTTACTTTATATATGATTAGTTGATACCTCTTTTAGTCTGTGATGGTACACTGGCGTTCAAAGATAAATGACCTTTACTAATCGATAGTGATCGATAATTTGTTCGTCTAATTGTGGCTTATTTAGTTATTACTTCTATGAATAGATGGCGAAGATATCAGTATTGCGAATGGTGCATAAATGTACATGCATTATAGAATTCAAAATTTTATCCAACTCGACTAAATGTTGGCGCTCACTTACTGGCAGTGAGAGGAGTGGGGAAAAACCCAGAGGCGGTATGTTACCCCAAGATTTCTTTCTGGCATACCTCAGTTTAAAAATGGCATACCCCCTCCCTTACAACATACACGTACATGATATGTTACAATAAATTGTTTCGTGCAGTCAGTAACGCGAATCTTTGAAGCTCACTATTAACCTAGATCATTTATTTTTTCACCAAATTGTCCCTAAACAGTGAACTTAATAACATTTCTCACTTATTGTTTTAGTAATTTTTTTCTAACATGTACAAAACTTGTTTTATTTTTTTCTTATTTATACGGAAGCAATATTTTGTTTGAACACCATTAGGTGATTTTATATTACAACATAGCTCTATGTCTAAAGCTACAATTTGGTGTTAGAATTCAATTCTAAGCGTTCCGTAGTTTCCCCTAACTATGGTCCACATTTGTCATATTTTTCTTTCTATATTCAGTGCTATTCATCCAGATTAAGTGAAATTTTGGCTTCGGACTCTTGTAAGTTTATATTAAATAAATATTGACATATGTGTTTGAAATTATTTAATTACAAGTGTTAAAAAATAATAAGCATTGGTACATAGTTGTATTCTGAGTTGTCCAACTATGGTCCACTCATATATCCATGCTTGAAAGCATGAATGGACTATTGGGTGTTCATTTCAAAGTGTGTCATGACGTCACTGTTGTTGGGTCACCGATTTGAAGCGAGTTTCAGCTTATATGTTAGAGAAGTTGCCTATTATTTAAGGCGTTCTTCAATCTGAACTTGAGAACGTGTACGGTATAACTTGAACGTCGTAGCAACAGATGGCGGTCTGTACGGTCTGTGTGCTACCATAACCTCTTTCGAACTGTGTTTTGAGCCGGCAAGTCGTACGCAGGGTATTTGTTATCATCGGTTGCGTACGGTAACATTCCACAACACAAATCAAATGCTCCGTGTCCATGTTGACCGTCGAAGTTAATGTCAACAAATACGTAAGTAATCGTCTTAACCCTCTTCCCATATCCCGACAGTACGTATTTCCAAACAGTTCACATTCCTGCCACTACCGGCGTTACCGTACGTATCGGTACGTACTCTTCAGAATGAACGCCGTACTTGCTAGGCAACTTCTCTGCCTCTTAGGTTATACGCCTCTGCGGAAGTGTAGGAAGATTGAATTCTCTAGGCTCATCAGCTAGCCACATGACGGCATACAGCAAGCCATGACACATTTTGAACTGAACACCCAGTATAACTGGAGCTGTAATTATTCGTAAATCAATACATTGAGTTTCTAATAAAATTTAAGGGTAGAAACATAATCCAGTACAGAAATATTAAAAATAAATGAAAAGTACATGAATTCTTTTCATTAGTACACATTACATAAACACTCAATAAACAAGTGAAATCTGAAAGTCATTTTCCTGCAATAATGAACAACTACACTCACCGGCAAAAAAAACCGGGCCACCTAAAGTTTCTCAATTTTTTATGAGATGAGAATCAGAAAATCTTTTATGAAATGAAGAAAAAACATTGCTTCCCAGAAAAAAAAAACTTATTCATTATCATGTGCGCTATTATTTTCAACGCCAAACAATGGATATAATTAAAAGGTGTAAAAACTTACAAATTATATCAATTTTCTTCCAAATGTTCAACTGATTTTGTGACCACCCAGATGTTGGTAATAGCGGGTATTGCCTCCCCGTGACTGTATGACTGTTACCATTCACCAATTTAACCCTTCGATCAGATTCTGGATGTCAGTCTGGTCGATTCTATTCCATTCTTTACTTAGAACATTTCGGAACTGCTGTAAGTTGCTGTGAGGAGTTAGACGACTTCTAACTCGCTTCCGTAGAAAGCGCCACACATGTTCAATAGGGTTTATATCAGGACTTCTTGCTGGCCATGTCATCCTATTCAATCCAACGTCGTGAAGAAACTCATCCACGATTCTTGTAGCATGAGGGCAAGCATTGTCATGCATTAACAGGAACTTTCCACCAATAAGTGGGCCATATGGTACCACATGTTAAATTAGACCTTCTTCGATGTATCTTGGAGCAATCAAAGCACCTCCATTAATGAAAACAAGTTCTGTGTGAGCTTCATACGAAATGCCACCCCATACTATTACTGATCCACCTTGGAAACTGACACGTGAACTGAAGGTACATGAAGAAAAACGTTTTCCTTCTCTTCTCCACACTCTTTCACGTCCATCTGTAAACTAAATCTCGATTCATCTGTGAAGAGCACTAGTCGCCACTCCCCCATGATCCAATTAGCATGATTGTGACAAAACGTAATCGTTCAACATGATGTTGCTGGAGCAATTCTGGGCCTTTAGCTGGTCTTCTGAAATCAGCCCACATTCATTCATCCAGACGTCCTCTTACGGTTCTCTCACTCACTTTAACTTGTCTTATTTTCTGGAAGGCTTTTCTGGTCTCAATAGCTGTGGAATGGCGATTTCTTAATGTTTTTAGGACAATAAAATGGTCGTCACGAGCCGAAGTTACTCGTTTTCTCCCTGAACCGGGTCTCTTGGAATAACCTCCTGTCTCTCTAAAGCGAGGTACACTCGGTGTACGGTCGATCGAGGAATCCCAAGAACTGCTGCCACATAACGCTGACTATTCCCACCTTCTATCAATGCAGCTACTTTTAGTGAATCGGTAGGACTACAAAATATGTTAATACAATACAAGTCTCAAATTCGTCACCATTGTCGAGTTGCACTATGATAAACTTTCCTATGAATGTCATAATCTATAGAAATATTTGGTATTTTTTTTTTCACTACGCAAACATCGTAAGTACTTGAATAAGCATAAGGTACTCTGGTATAGCATTAAAATTTTTCGGAAATGTTAAAAAATTGTTCCTCATTTTCAGGTAGTACATACAAGTCTATCTCCCACTGCAAGTTCTACATTCTCTGCTATCATATCTCCGCTGTAAATGTGAGAATTTTGACTAGATAATTTTTATTTCATATCTCAGAACTGTATAAATGATACTCGGGAGGAAATTAAACACCAGAATAAATATGGGAAATGCCTGTTATTATTCGGTTGAGAAACTTTTATCATCCAGTCTGCTGTCGAAAAATCTGAAGGCTAGAATTTATAAAACAGTTATATTGCCGGTTGTTCTTTATGGTTGTCAAACTTGGACTCTCACTTTGAGAGAGGAACAGAGACTACGGGTGTTTGAGAATAAGGTTCTTAGAAAAATATTTGGGGCTAAGAGGGATGAAGTTACAAGAGAATGGAGAAAGTTACACAACGCAGAACTGCATGCATTGTATTCTTCACCTAACATAATTAGGAACATTAAATCCAGACGTTTGAGATGGGCAGGGCATGTAGCACGTATGGGCGAATCCAGAAATGCATATAGAGTGTTAGTTGGGAGACCGGAGGGAAAAAGACGTTTGAGGAGGCCGAGACGTAGATGGGAAGATAATATTAAAATGGATTTGAGGGAGGTGGGATATGATGATAGAGAATGGATTCATTTTGCTCAGGATAGGGACCAATGGCGGGCTTATGTGAGGGCGACAATGAACCTTCGGGTTCCTTAAAAGCCAGTAAGTAAGTATCTCAGAACTGTAGACAAGTTTCTTAATGGATCCCCATAGAAGATCAGTGATGTTAAGTCTGGAGACCGCGCTGTCCAAGAAACTGGACCATCCATAAACACTAGCAGAAGAAACCGAATGTAGGCTGTAAAAATACAGTACATTCATTATACCAGAGCATGCTTAAAGAAATAAAAATACAAATGGTTTCACAGAGTATGACAATCAAAGTCATGCAAGTAGATAACGAAAAAGTCAGAATAGTAGAAATGTAATTTTTTTTCTTCCAGAAAATCAGGTCCTCTATCACCTCCACAATGACTGACCTTACATTTTTACACCCCCTGTACAGTATATTAACCCATAGATAACACGTCAATTTCAGAGGCGACACATTGAGCATGAAAACGCGCGAAAGTGTACATCATTCTAAATTCTACACGCTGTTCTGCCCCACGGTGACCAGGAGAAATCCTTTGTTGCATTATTCATCCCGGCTACTTGTTCTGAGAGGTGCTTCCAACATTATTGGCACTGTCTGTCTATAAATAAATACTTCGATATGTGTTAGCTTAACGACTTGTTTCCATATTGGAGTGCTCAAGAAGACAGTCGGACACGTCACACACTTTCCTGCCAGCTAGGGCCCAATCTTTTATCGCTACGACTTGACTAATGTCATCAGGCGCTGTCCAATACATATGGCGAGACAAAGAAAGCATAGCATAAATCACAAAAGAGCTTTCTCAGAATACGCAGCACGCGACGACGAGCGGTGCTTGTTCTGAGTGCATCATCGAAACGTGTTGCCGCCGACGGAATATTTAAGAACGCTCCATCCATCGCGCTGTAAGTACCCATGACAGCCTGGAGTACGAGATCAAAAGGAACCGTTCAGAATAGGATTACAAAGCAGACAAGTCACTTCACTATAGTTACAGTAGGTGTACGCAGTGAAGAGAAGTTCCTCCATTCACATATCTATCTGTCCATTCTTATATTCATCCAAAAACATACATCACTGGCCACAAGCGCAACTAGGGAATAGCGATTTGGACTCGTCATCCAATGCTGCTTGGGTTCGACACCCGCTTAGGCTGATCACCTGATAAGATTTTTAAAAAGTTTTCTCCAAGTTTAAGGCGAATTCAGGAACTCTCTCTAAGCGAATTATGCAGCGTGATTCATATACAGAATGATTCACGAGCAGTTACCGCCACTTATGGAACATAATCCCGAAGACATTTTGAGCAAAAAATCTATATATATAATTTGAACTGGTAATGGAAATTACGGGAAAACGGTTGGACGGATTTTAATAAATGACTCCTCATTTTGAAGCTTGAAACTCAAAGTTTTTCGGAAAAATAGTAGTTTTCAATGAAATGTCAATTTTTAAACATAATTTTCCTATTTTCCAAAATCCATCTGTCGTCAGTTTTGAGAACTAGCTAATAGCATTCACGGCCGACTTGATATTCCTTTGGCTTTTTTGTAAAGGAGAAGCGAAGCGAGCATCAAGTCGGCCGTGTTGCATTTCAGAATAAAACAAAACACACACTACAGTAAACAATATTACACGAAGGCCATGATCTGCAAGAATGCTGACATATTTAGAGCTCAAATTAAAATTGGCTATTAAAAACTTAACTTACTAAAAATAATTTACAGGTTTGATTCTGTGGTGTGTAATTTTTTGGGTACAGCTGTGTATTCGATATTAAAAACTACAAAACTTGAGATGGTTTGATGACATTATTACCATTACAAATGAAATATTATTGTAGTTAATGCCATGATGTGACTATTTTTCATTAATTATACATATTAATGCTATATTGATAATATGAAAGTGAAACCTTTTGGGGTTATATAAGTAGATGTAGAGAATAACTTAAATTAGATTTTGATTTCTATATTTTACTGAGTGGCGGCTATATAGTATATATATAGTATATGTTACTGAAAGCTATTGAACTTACGTAAGATAATAATATTATCAAAAATCAAATATTTTTATAATTATTAATCAAGTGGGGTTGGGTCTTTTTCATATATTTAATGGCGGTGTGGTGTAGATATTTATATGCGTGGTTCTCTTCAGTATTGGCTCGAGAGAGAGTATCTTTCATTGTTATGGAAGCAAATAACTTTCCGAATGTCTGGTATTCTTCATTGAAAATAAATCTGAAAAATGTTTATTTGAACGCCTAATAAACTTAGTTTGCAGCATTTGCTGCACAAGCCAATAGTATCATATAAACATGGGTATATTCTCAAATCTTCAGAATTACACTAATTCAAAGTTGTTAAAATAATACATATTTTCTTTAGTTTTAAGAATAAAGAATATTAAAATTAGAGAATGAACTATTCAAAAGTATAATTCTTTAATTGACTAGTATTTTGAAGCTAATAATTTGTTGTAAATTACTTAGTTGCTTAGTACAGATTTTTTTTTTCAAGTTTTAACTACAAAATTACATATTTTTTACGCATTTATCAGAACAATTGTTACAAATCACGTCATTCTCGTAAACTCTTTAAGACTGTACATTAGGATGCAAAATTGAACTGCAAAGAATCAATTTGTTAGCAGCCGTGTGATCTGTAACAATTATTGTGATAAGTGTGTGAGAATAATGTAATTTTTAGTTAAAAATGGAAAAAAAAAATCTGTACAAAGCAACTAAGAAATTAACAATACATTTTTAGCTTCAGAACACTAGCCAATTAAAGAAAGTATACTTCTGGACAGTTCATTCTGTATTTGTAATATTCTTTTACCCTTAAAACTAAAGATGAAAGGCATTTTTTAAACAAATTAAAGTTGGTGTAATTCTGAAAATATTAAGAACAAGACACATGTTTATATACCAAGTCTTTGCTCAGAATATCTTCAGAAATAAGTTCCGTAAGTGGCGTTCACTCCTCGTGAATTAGCCTGTATAAGGGGTGTTTTTTTTTAATTTTCCTATCTCTTTCTGATAGAAGCTAATAAGGTACAACTTCTTTCTAAATATAAATTATTTCTGGGAGGTCCAAAGCTGCGGAGTAACTGTTATCATGTCTGACCATGAAATGAGCGGGTCCAGATTCAAAACCTGGTTGAGGTTTTTCCGAGATTTCCTTCCCTCAATCACTTGAAGCAGAATTACTGTGTTACTTTCGGCGGTGGACCTCGGACGCACTTCACCATCATTAATTTCAACTTTATGCATCAGAAAATAGTTTCAGATCGACCGGAGAGTCAGCAAAAGTGATACCACGATTCGACTACAAGTGTCATGTGTCTGGGGGAGGTACAAATGATTCCAGGGTGTCGAAGGGGTTTTCGGAACGGAACGCGACAGACCAGGGATCTGGTAGCTCTGTGTAGCTCCCTTGGACAGGTGGCGCCATGGTGGATCATGGTGTCTACGGTTCTGCGATCTTCAGGTCAATATAGGTTGCAGCAGGACATAATACGTGATTTATCTATTTATCTATTTATGTACTCGTATTTATATATTTATCCGTCTATTTATTTATCTATTTATTTATTTATATATTTATATGAGCCCTTCAGAGCAGAAGTGGTGTAAGTCAAAATCTGATAATGAGGTTTAAAGTAAAACTTCTGTAAAATACAGCGCAAGGTAGCAATTAATATGTCCTTCGTGCTATCCACTGATTACTAATAGTTTAAATAAATTGAATATTAATTGCTACTTTGCCCTGTATTTTACAGAATGTTTACTTTAACCCTCATTACCCATTTCTGACTTACACCACTTCTGCTCTGAACGGCTCATATATTTATATGTTTATATGTTTATTTGTTTGTTTATTTATTTATTTATTTGTTTCTTTGTTTGTATATATATATATATATATATATATATATATATATATATATATATATTTATGACTGCCTACAGGGAAGTACAGAGGCTAAATGTTTTTCAAAGCACCTTCTTCACACAAATACTCGCACAAATGTACAATTTAACTTACAGTTATAATCGATAATTATTTACATGATCGGCAGTTATGAAGTAAGAATATGCAATTCATTACAATATAAATACAAGAAAATTAAAACATGAATCAATACTGAGGGGGTGGGGGAAACAGAAATTATCTGTTTAGAGGAAAATCATAATTTAAAAAAAAAAGCATACCAACTGCTACTTTAACACACTTTTGTAGACAACCTAACTAAATGGTGGAAGGAACTACTTTAGACTGACCAAGATTTAACACATTTCCCGGAGGAAATCTCTTCTGCAATAACAGTTTAACTGCTTTAATGCAGAGTAAAGTGAGAGGTAAAATACGGTATATATTCCAATATTACAATGTTGATTTTCTTCATTCTGGAATTGAGTACCCATTTCCCTCATGCAAAAGTTTACCGTTCACTGCATGCATTAATATCAAGCAATAAGAACGGTGCTTAATTCTAGGGTTGCTCTGTCTGGGATTCATGGCTGCAGTTACTCGTAAACTGCGTTTCATAAGAATAGCGCTGCTCCCACGAGAACATGCGATACAGGTACTACGTACTGTACAACACAACAATTTCTTGCAGGCAGATTGCATGACTGCAGACAAGAAGCGAGATAATGTTTCATTGCGCCACTATCACTATATGGCCGCGTTACTATACTGTCATTGTTGAGAGACCACTAAACTGCTAAGGTCATTTACTGTGATATATGACGTGTCTAATCTGCACTTGCTGTAGGATATTATTTGTATATATTTTCACTCTTAGATCAAGGATATCTCTCTTCATTTAATAGCTAGCATTATACAGTAAAACACACACTTTAAATATTAATTACGAGTATGTTCCAGGGAGGTTAGATATATTTCATACCTTTGTAATATGGTGCAAATGAATATCCTCGTTTATACAGGTAAACTTTGCAAAGAATAAAAAACATGCAATATTATTACAAATTATTTAAGATATTTACTCAGAAAATAGTACAGTTATCAACACACTACTATCTAAATAAATAATAATAATAAAATTATAGTAAGAGGAGAATGACATGGATGTCCTTTATCTAACAGGAAAATAACAGAAGGGGAATGTAGGGATAAGGTTGCTCTGGAGATCCAATCGATGATCAAAACAAATTGGGGAACCGAGTTATACTTCTGTGGAGGAAGCAGAGAAGGCAGACTGGACTTAACCTGGTTTCGTCTAGGAGCTTGGAGGGCACTTAAAATCGTCAACGAAGAGGGAGCGAGAATATGTCCTCTTTGCGGTAGAGGCGAGACATCACATCATATTTTATCGGAGTGTGAAGCCATAGACGCTCCCAGGAAACGATTCCTACCATAAATAACGCTAAATTCTGTGAAAGTATGGGAAAATTTATCGTAAAAGGTCGACAGTTGAGGGTGGAACTGGCCGAGGAAACAAGGGAAATAGTTATTTATCAATGTTGCAATGAGTAGTATTAACACTGAGCGAATAAAATAATTAGGGGATAATATTATTTTTGTATTTATTGTGTATCCTATTACAACTACTTTATCCGAACCGTACTTATCACACCATCAGTTTCGCTGTTCATATTCAGTAACAAAATTGGCTATAGTAATCATTTCAAAAGACATCGCAATATTGCACAGGTTTTCTCTATGTGAAACATGTGAAACGAGTTCAGAAAAGCTTCGGTTCTCACACGGCCTCCACGAATCACACTGTTCTCCATTTTTGCGAGAATCAACAAAATATTGGTTAACATCCACCGGAAGAAAAATAAAGAAGATAAATGTGCGAATTCGAAACGAGTCAGTAGAACAAATGAACAGCTTCAAATACTTGGATTGTACTATAAGCAGTAACATAAGCTGCTGCCAAGAAGTCAAAAGGAGGATAGCAATAGCAAAGAAACATCTTAATAGAAAAAGAAGCATCTTTTGCGAAACTCTGAAAAAATAACTAAGGAAGAGACTATTGAAGTGCTTTGAGTGGAGTGTTGTATTGTACGGGGCAGAAACATGGACATCACAATGAAGTGAAAAGAAGCGAATAGAAGCATTTGAAATGTGGATATGGTGAAGAATGGAGTGTGTGAAGTAGACGGACAGAATAAGAAACGAAGCTGGGTTAAAAAGAGTGGAAGAAAAAAAGAATAATGCTAAAACTGATCAGGAAATTGGTTGGGTCACTGGCTGAGACGGAACTGTCTGCTGAAGGAATAGTGAATGGGAGAAGAAGTCGAGCCTGAAGAAGATATCAGATGATAGATGACATTAAGATCATATGAGGAGACAAAGACGAAGGCAGAAAATAGGAAAGATTGGAGAATGCATGGTTTGCAATGAAAAACTGCCTTTGGGCAGAAAACTATAAACGAATGAATGAATCTATCTGAAAATCGTTCGTGGAACCGAAATGCATGAAAGAATGTTAACGAAACTGTTAAAATTTTAGCATGTGTTAGCAAAAAACTTAATAGTGCATTTTTAACGTTTGTTGAGAAAACGACTTCTCATGTACTATAATCAGCATTATTACTGGTGGCAATACTTGTTCCTGCAGTAGTATAATATGCTGTTTATTAAAACGCAATAATTTAGAGTTGCCATAAATCTAGTAGCAATGGTAATCACATAGAGCGAAACCTGGGCTTTGTGTAACAGTGCTCATAGCTATTTCTCTTTGAAGAGGCTTAAATAATTCACATACATAAGTATATAGACAGCGCAATATGCTAGTTAGGATATTTTAACTGCTCTGTGCTACAATAATTCATAATATTTCACGCAGCAGTTACTGTTGGAGTCCTCCCACGCTGCCACAAGCATGCCATACTATTATCTCCCCTTCGTCTAATAAATTATCAATCTGCACCCTGTTAATCATTTCCAGTCGAGACTCGGTGCGCCCTCCGATGTGACTGGGGGGGGGGATGCTCTGTACTTTGCCTCCGGATGTCGAGTTCCCGAGCTCGATAGAAAATTCATTTAACATGCCTCACACATTCCCGGGCTTACTTTATGGTTCCATGCGAGGGGAGCGACGTTGCGCTGTTAAGAAAGGAGAGTGCGAGACACGGTAAGAAAATTTTATAAAAACTAACTAGATTTTAGATTCTACTCATATTCAATTTAACCCCTATATTTAAATGACTTATTTGACAAAGTATCTTAATCCTTTGAAACGCAGTGGTTACAGTACATAATCACCTTTTAAATTTGAGTTTTCTGCCTATTTACAGTGTGATTTTTATTTCAAAACTACTGCGCTGCGTTTACTGATCCCTAGTAACTGTAGAAGAATTTCATTTTCCCTATATTTGTGTTGCTCCACTAAGATGGCTGACGTTGTTGTGTATAGTTGGGGTGTGGAAGACTCGCTACGTGTTTTTTATTTCAGTACGTTACGTAAGTTTCTATTTAGTATTATTTGTCTTTCGGTCTTTTAGAACATATTTCAGTAACAAGATTATAATTTCTTCGACACATGTGGCATCAATATAGAAATAATGTGGTGGTTTCAAAACGTAACCACTACACAAACAGGGTAGTTATGCTTACCATATCCAACAAAATGTTCCATTTTTGTGTCAGTTTATTAATTGTGGCTACAAGGAAGAAATGGTTGGTGACAACCACAAAGTGTTTTGACAACTTTTTCACAAGTTTGAATCTGATGATCTCTAGGCAGCAAAATATCTATGCATGTGGTACAGTTAGACATGGGCGTATTGGTATACCACACGACAAAAGAAGAGACCGCGACCTGAAACATGGTGAGAGTGATAGCCGTACGTCATACGCTGAAGTGTCCTGGCTCAAGTGGAAGAATAGAAGGTCCATTCTTTTCCTTTCTAATTACCACGCAACACATGTGAAGTGGCAATTTGCCTTAATGAAACCAGAAACTGTTTCCTTTTGTATCATTCGCAATAAGTCTGGAGACATTGTGTTCTGCAGTATTGCATAGTGGTTTTACCATGAAACCACTCATTTTCTGTGTAAAAAATGGAACTTTTTAAGATTTTTTAAATTTTTGGCGCTTCTCTTAAACAAATAAAAGTTTAATATCATTGCAAACACAATTTTTATTTCCTTCCCAAATGCATGCATCAAAGGGTTAAAAATAACATTTTAACAGCTGCAAATATAAGCATCTTTTTCATACATATTTCGATCTGTTCAAAATTTCAATCAAAATTTGTCCCTCTGTTTCTTCCTGAGTCCTCTAAAGATATTTCACCACATGGACCATAGATAGTTATTTATAGTTCTTGTGACAGTTGTGGCACGTATACCTTCGACATTTTCTCGCCAATTATTTTGGTAAACTTTTATTGCTTTTAGGACGTTTTCCATTTTTAATTCTGTCCTAACATGTTCAATGTTCTTTCTATCTATCAAAGTGTAACCCACTGTGGTGTAGTGGATACTCTTTTACTATCTTCGGGATTGTGGGTGGAGTCCTTGAACCCCAGGAGACGAAATAACTAGAGTAGAATTTTTAAGTTGAGTAAATAAATGTAGGATGGTTTATTCTGGTATTTAATCCTGGTACGTCTGTCACAGGATCACAGACGTACCTCACACAAGCAATGATACAGAAAGACATTATATTCCTCTTTACACGAACATTTGAACCGTTCAGAGCAAAAGTGGTATAAGTCAAAATTGAGTAATGAGGTTTAAAGTAAAAATTCTGTAAAATACAGCTCAAAGTAGCAATAAATATGTCCTTCTTACTATTCACTGACTACTAATAGTTTAAACAAAGTGAATATTAATTGCTACTTTGCGCTGTATTTTACAGAATGTTTACTTTAACTCTCATTACCCATTTTTGACTTACACCAATTCTGCTCTGAATGGCTCATTTATAAACCAACTCTCAAAGTCAGCCAGCGGTTAAATCAAAGTACAATTCTGATGAAATGATTCCGGCAAGTTTCGTTACTTGTTCGAGAAAACTCTATTCATCAACAACTATTGCAACATATCAAGTAGACCAAGCAGTATTATGAGTATCTGGGGTTACGGGTTCGTTAATTGTCACACAACCATAGCTTATAAATATGATTCAATTACATGAGAATAAGTTGGCTAACATCGGCGTAACACCACACCACTACATATCGTCGTTGTTCCTGCAATAACTCCTATGTGACATATTTATCGATTTTCAGATTTTTGCTTTATTAAATATCTTAAATAGTGATGCAGCAAATAATAAAATCCCCTATATGTAATTATATTTCTTTCTTTCGGAAATGTAAGAATTCACAGTCTTCTATGTACGGCTGCCATAGGATGAATAAATGTGTTTTTTCTTCCTACTGAAATATTGTATATTTTGCACATAGGAGTTATTGCAGGAACAACGACGATATGCAAAAATATCATTTCGACAGCTAAGTTCTTCTTTCACCTATCTGGTAGAAATAGCCTACTTAATTTCACATAGTCTAAGTTTCAGAAATATCACAATTTGTGGTGATATCACAAAATAATCCTATGAAATGAAGTCAGAAAGTAATTTATTTATCACTTATACTTTTTTATTTATTTACACTGGCAGAGGTAAGACAACAACTGCACAACTGGACTGCAGCGACACTGAATTGATACAAATTGCGACAACAATTCAATACTGTAAATTGGCGCTAGTTTTTCTCAGTACAGTAAACTAGAAACGCAATCTTACAATGAAAACTATTAATTGGTTTTGGACAGAATGCGGTTTGCCACGAACATTCAGTTTCATGTATTCTTTTGAAGTAGATTTAATACATTTAGATCCAAACAGACTTCACAGCATGATAGAACATGTTCAGAAATCATATAAAACTCAATTTCGTTCGTGGGTGAACTTAATACGGTCTGGAATGAACCACCTCATATGAATTCGCCCCCTACTTATGAGACACTAGGTCTATGTATATTTAAAATGACTTTATAAGAAATAAAATTGATTTTAGAAACGTTACCGTTTATAAAGGTAACCGTTGAACAGAGGTAGCTATTTCTACTGCAGATTATCTTTTATTTATTATTATTTTACATTATAATATAGCCTACGCTTATTAATCCATTTATATACAACAACAATTTAATAGCACCAACAGCGTTTAGTGCATATAATTCTCCTAGCATTAAAACAAAATAACGTTTCATTACCAACTCATTTTTGTGCATGTTAATACTATCATGGCTGTCTCGAAAGACTTTCAAAATTCCTTCTTCCATTAGGTGCCTCTCTCGACATTACATATTCACATCGTGTTTCATAATGCATGCCACGTACATCTTTATCTTGAATGTGCCTATACTACAGTACTTCCGTCTAGAGTAAAAGTGAAAGCTGTTTCATGTCTGCACATGAAATTCGCATTTCACGAACCGTTAAGGCCTTCTTTTTTTACATTCACAGCCCCTTGAAATGTCGTGATAGTAAAAGTTGAAAGTAATCAAATATTTAAGAAGACCTAATAGTAAATTAATATTCCCTTCGAAGATGAATATTTTTGGAACATATCTCACGCTTTTATATGCTAGAGAACTTGTTTCTAGATAAGGAGAGAATTTATTTCTATTGTGAATCGTTTTGAATTATACTGTTTTACTTCTTTCATGCTATTATTCGTTTAGTATAAATGCAAATAATCCCGTCCTATATAGCTGACAATAATCTACAGCTATTTTTAAAGATAAGTCTCTATTCTCTCATTGTACGAAGTATAAGAGAAAATATTTAAGTGCTTCAAAAATATTGTTATAGCATTATGTTTTAATATTTCTATGGTAGCTTGTAAAATTAATTCAGTACACAGTGATAGGTCACTAGCTTACACAAAGTTTTCTCCTTTAAATTATAATAGGGTAAACACTGGTAATTTCGTGATAATTTCATGAAAACTAATTTAAAATGCAAATGTGTAAATATATCCTTATTCCGATTTTTTTAATCTAAAAGACGATAAATTGCTGTACAAATCTGGAGACATAAAAAATTGGATACGTTCTTGAATATGTGCCAAAAACCACTTTTACAACTTAAGCTGAAAGGTTGGTTATTTCGTGATAACATTGGTAATTTCGTGACATTGCATTGATAATTTCGTGAGAGGTAGAAGAATTGTGGAAAAATTCATTAAAGTCAAATGAAATTCTCATTTATTGTTACAAGACTTCAAACATAGTAATTCCGTCTAATATTCATAGCAAGAAAACATAGAAATACATATCAACACATAATAAGAATGAAATTGAAGTAAAAATTGAAATTGAAAAGGCATCTTCTTTGCCCTTAAAGGGTGAACACTTTTATTACGGACTTTACTATAACCTATATTACTAGGGTAACTCCAAAAGTAATGCATAACGTTTGTTTAAAAATTATATTTTTATGCTACAGCTTTGCTATTTTCATAGAATGTAGATGCATCCTTAAGGAACAAAATGTCACTTTTCCACATAATCCCAATCCCTTTCAACTGCCTTACGTAACCTAGGAACGAGGGCCTGTAGACTAGCACGGTAAAAGTCTGGAACAACACGTCTGAGCCACTCTTTAGGAGCATGCACAAGGGAGTCATCTTCTAACCTCGTTCCGCGAAGGGATCCTTCAGTTTACCAAAGAGATGGTAATCGCACGGTGCCAGTTCAGGACTGTAAGGCGGGTGTTTCAGTGTTGTCTATCCGAATTTTCTGATCTGGTCTGTGGTCTTGTGACTGACATATGGCTGTGCGTTGTCGTGCAATAGCAGAACATCCTGCTTCTCCCGATGTCGTCGAACACGACTCAGTCGAACTTGAAGTTTCTTGAGAGTTGCAACATACCCGTCAGAATTAATGGTGGTTCCGTGTGGCATGATGTCCACAAGCAAGAGTCCTTCTGAATCGAAAAACACAGTAGCCATAACGTTTCCTGCCGAAGGTGTACTTTTGAATTTCTATTTCTTTGGTGAATTTGCATGATGCCACTCCATTGTCTGCCTCTGTCTCCGGTCCAAAATGGTGGAGCCATGTTCCATCTTCTGTCACAATTATTGCAAGTAAGTCATCTAGCACTTATCACTGACACTTAGCATGATAACAAATCAAACAGAAGCTACAATGAACCCATTGCGTCTCCGTTTTCATTTTTGTTATCACATCTTGTCTTCTGATTTCTAAAATTCCTATTGTAATACAATTTTTAAAATAGTATAAAATGTAACATTTAATGCTCAACAAAATTGCGCCTCAAACAGCTAAGATTTCTATCAGTAAAGCTAAGCCTATATGGCGACTACAGACGTATCTGAAATTCCAAAAACATTTTCTAAAATTTCATGAAGATACAATAAATCTTTGTACCAAATATCATATGCTTACCTTTAGTAATAAGCCTGTAATGTAGTTACAAACATCCACAAAATTTGTATGCCTGAGAAGTCGACGCAAACTTGCTCTCTCCAAACATAAAAGCTCACTGAAGCAACTACAATAGTCACACAAAGCTTAGCTGTATGTTTCTGGAAAATGGACAACATATGCAATCCCTTGGCGGAAATTTGGATCTCGTAACACCATTGGTTAGTTCACAAAAGAGCAAAGAAAAAGTATCATGAAATAACCACTGCTACGAAATTACCAATGTTTACCCTATCAGTAATATTTGTCAAACAGCGAATCATGGATTTTAGATGCACAGATCACAATAGAACTTTCTTTAACATTGACAACAAACCCATAGATCACGTTTCAAAATTTAAATACTTAGGATATACCTTAAGCTATACATTAAAGCGGGATAACCAAGAAAAATAATAACCGATTAAAAAGAAATCATTCTTAGTTCGTTATGCAGTAACCAAATCCTCCAATGACCATTTCCAATAACACAAAACCTGATTTTTCCTTTAAATTAATCGATCATTGAAAACAACGACAACATTGATTATTTTGGGGGGACCTATGGCAACGTTAAATGCATTACTTGCGTGAAACGTCACCACGCAACGTCAAAAATTCAATGATTCGCTTTTGACAATTTGACTATTCGTATGATCGACAGGGGTGATTAACCGCTAAACGGTGAGCGGTGAATGAATTTTACACATGTCAGGTTCAAGCTAATAAATTGTTGAAAGTGGTATAATTTGTGTCAAGCTGTAAATCAATAACTCGAAAATTGCATCAATGGCTTAAACGAACACAACACTTGATTCCCGTAATTTTTCACATACAACTGACAGTATAAAAAAAACAATCTTTCCACACACCATCTCGTTTACAGCGCATATAACGTATGATTTTACGTTATATGGACATTGAATTTGACTTTTTTTATTGTCCTATAAAACAAAAGTAACAAATCTCACCAAATTCCTTCTGTGTATATGGCAGAGTTGGCTAATTTCGTGATACTAAAGTTTTGGTGCAAATATAAGGTTCAAATTAAAATATATATTGTATATATCGTTTTTAAAGTACATACATTTTATAATTTCAGGAAGTTAGCCTACATGTCAGCATTTGTACCTCAAATGAATTTATACAATATATAAAAATAAGCAATACAAATAAATAAAGAAAAAATTAGCACTTAAGAATGGTTGGTGTAATTTCGTGATACTACAAGGGTATTTTCTTGATAGTCGTTAAATTCAAAATATCTAGGCTCATTCCGTCAAATTTTAAAATTCCTTCAATCAGATTCATACCTACAACCCAAACAATTAAAATTCTTTCGGTATTTTGAAAGACCTTGACATTCTTCATGAAACCACTGATCACAACTGACGAATCTTTCACCTTTTTTAATTAACCATGCATTTAATCACGAAACGTAATATAGGTTTTCTATTCATTCAGTGTACCCTCGCGTCCCCTTCAATCTGCAGGATTATTCCACTTCCACTCTGTATAAGTATATATGTATTTATGTATATAATCCATATACTCTCCAAGCCCAATCATAGTAATGTTAGATAATTTTGTATTTCTATTTATTAATATATTTATATAATTGTAATTATTTTACATTCAAATAAGGAAAATATGAATAGTGGGCTGTAAAAGGCACCATCCATATCTCTTCACTCGTTTTTAAGATCCAAAGTAAAATGTGATATGGGGTAAAAATGGAGCCCGCCCAGCTTGCTTCCCACGACTCACATTGCGAATTAAGTTATTGTTTCAAATACACTAATTATTCCTTCCCTTAGGCCTACTACATCTTTCACAATAGCTCTGCCAAGAGTCTGAAATTCGCTACCTACTAGCATCAGGAATTGTAGAAAAAAATTCAATTCAAACGCAAACACTAGGCAATTGGTCAGTATCTGGGACTCGTTCAGTCATACCTTCTTTTCTTATCTTATTAAAACATAAAATAGCTACTTCAATCTCCAATAATTTCATCCCTATATAATTTATTATTCAACTTAAGTATTCTTCCTTTATTCTTAACTTCTACAATAAATTAATTTATTAACCAGATAATATTTTACTTATTAGATGATATTGTAATTGTAAATTTAAATTAATTCTAAATTTAATTTTAATAATTGCAAACTTGGTATGAGTTTGTAGTTGTAAGCATCTGGTAAAGGAGAAGAGAACACCTGATGGCCTTATTTCTACCAGGTTAAATAAATAAATAAACAAACAAATAAATGAATAAATAAATAAACAAATTTAATACATAAATAAATAAATACATAAATAAATAAATAAATAAATGCCAGAAAATATTAAAATACAAATTACGAATCACTGAATGCAGAATATGCTACTGAAGTTAGAATAGAAACTTCCTAAATACGATACTTTTCTTGCATAAACGCACAGTAGAATACAAATGTGTGAAAATGGATAAAAGAGAATGGCAATACATGTGAAGCAGACGAGAAGAGTCAGGGACACAAGACTAGAGTGCCCCCAGATAGTTGGCTCCCTACTGAGCTATACGAGTCGAAACGGCCCCCTTAAAAACGTTGTAAAGAGGCATTTTGGGAGCTTTTACCATAAAAGGCAAGACTGACAACGTGGTAAAATAAGAGATTCAGATCTCTGCTGGGAAGTAAGCCAGCTTGAAATAGGGAAATGCAGTCTTAAGGCTACAGTCTCACTGCCATTCGTCCTTTGAGAGAAAATAACGGAAACATAAAACAGGTTACATGACGCCATTACACAAAATCTGCGTTATTCTAAAGTAAAACTTAGTAATAGGAAATTAGGGCTATTCTAAAATTATAAAATAATGGAATTTTAATACAGAAACTCATGTGATCAAGACTAGCATATCGTCGTTGTTCCTGCAATAACTCCTATGCGACATATTTATCGATTTTCAGATTTTTGGTCTATTAAATAACTTAAATGGTGATACAGAAAATAATAAAATCTCCTATATGTAATTATTTTTCTTTGTTTCGAAAATGTAAGAATTCACAGACTCCTATGTACGGCTGCCATAGGATGAATAAATTTGTTTTTTCTTCCTACTGAAAAATTTTATATTTTTGCACATAGGAGTTATTGTAGGAACAACGACGACATAATATAAAATTGTATTACAATATGAATTGCTCTTTTACAACAATTGCATCACAATATTGAGAAACCCCACATGTCCATTTTGTTTAGGAAATTGAGTTATAGGCTATATGATTTCGTATTCTAAACATGTAGACTCATTATATTATGAAGAAAAACCCCACATATTCCCATCAATATTGATTTTAACTAAAGTGTTAAGAAGAAAATAATTTGAACACGAATCTAGGACCTGAGATGTTTTTTTGTATCTCCTGAAAAGTTTCGTTTTCTAGACATTTGGGATTTCTCAGTATTCCGGTCCCATTATGTAGTGAAATTATGTTATTTTTATGATATTTTTATTGATTTCCATCATCATTCTATATTTGCTAATACAAAAAAGAATATAATCAATACCAAACTACAAAATACAAAAATATTTTCGATGAAGAATATAGTTTTATGACGAATTGTTTAGAAAGATTGTTTGGATATTTTCAGGTTCAAATACGAATATTTTGGGGATAATAGTGTCACTTAAATATCTACGAAATTTAAAACTGCTGAGCGTAAAATATTACACCTCATAATGTGTGAGTTTGCCGTATCGCTCTACTCTCAACAGAGTTGATATTTGCTATTTATGTTGTGATATTCTCTATTTGAACTCAATATGCGGTCATAACCCCTTCATTCTTTTGTTGTTTTGGATAAAATGGTTAACAGAGAATTTCGCCATTCTTTGTATAGCGGGCCGTCCTTCAGAGACTTCACTCTCTCAAGGTCACTGATTGGGACTGTATGTACAGTGGAAGCTCTTAAGTTCGACATCCTATAGTTCGACTGTTTACGTACGAGAAATAGGTTTGCCATTTGATTGGAAATTAGTTCTTTGCC
Organism: Periplaneta americana; assembly: GCF_040183065.1. Classification (NCBI taxonomy): domain Eukaryota; kingdom Metazoa; phylum Arthropoda; class Insecta; order Blattodea; family Blattidae; genus Periplaneta; species Periplaneta americana. Next base: position 37,499,907 of record NC_091132.1, on the reverse strand, counting down.
TTGTAGTGATAATTTTGTTAACGGAAAACAGAATATTTTATTGATTAGGACATATTTAATCGCTGATTTTAAATCAATGAACTCTTCTTTTTCTATATGAGAATTGTGGCGTTTGTGAGACGGAACTATCGAAACCCACTGTGGTACTAGAAGGGCATCTCGGGGCGGGCAGGAAAAGCAAGTACAGTACTGCGTTCGTTGTTGGATAACCAATAAGAGTTTGTATTCATTTCACCTGCCACATCCACTACCCTTATTGGACTAAACTTTCAATTCTGTTCAGTGAACTTAGGAGAGTCAACTGTATTTTGAAATTTCCACTGATCGCAGATATGATATGCCAGAAGAAGGATATGATGTGACTCAGCTTTCTCTTGAGGTGAATGAACTGCGAAAAAATCGTATAATTGAAATTTGTGAAGTTTTTGAGCATGTTACGAGATAGAAGACTGTGATCCTGCATGTACAAGCTGTGAACTTTTCTGAGGTCTCTGTGCAGTCTGTCTTATTCTGGTGCTTCTAGTGTTAACATTGAATTTTTATATTTTGTGTTTTAATAAGCTATGCCAAAACAAGTCAAATCATATTTATTATGATAGTGGAGTGGAAATGATTTCAACTTTACCACCGAGGAAAAAGCTATGTTACTTAAAACTGACTGTAAGCGTACATTTTTAACAATTAGGCAATATTTGCGAACCCTTTCACAGTTTGGGCAAAAAACCTAAAAAAAACATATTTCACCTAATCCAATAACCTAAAACGGACTTCTTAAAAACCTAAAAATCAGGTCCCCAGTTATGGCAATATGTAACACTACGAAAAGCGACAGTTTCTAGTCTATGATTTTTAATAATGATGGTGATGTTGAGGACGAAGAAGACAAAGAATAAGAAGAATATGGACAATTAATTGTTAACCTTCCTTGCATCTCCGTAGCATACACATTACAAAAAATCAATACACTGCATTTCACAGTCTATCTGCCCCGTAGTGGTATTTTCCTACATGATGAAACACCAGCATCGTTGTTAAAGGTCGCCCGCCTAAAGAGCTCGCTGATGGTGCAGGGTTCCCAGGTTACGGCAGTCTTAATGGCTTGAATGTCAGTGCAGTGATGGCCTTTCACAGCTCGTTTACGGCATGACCCAAATAGGAAGAGATCAGGCAAAAATCGTATATGCAATCACTGCAAGACTTTCTTCATACATTTAAACAACACACCTTCATATTCTGTTGTAGCTTGAAAGTAATCAAACATGCAGAGCTTACTGTCTTACCTCAGGACTGAATGTAATAGAGCTGTCACTCTAAACAGGCATGATTTGTAACGTTTGCTTACCATTTTCTACACCGAACTAGGCTTAATATGGTCTAATTAGTGAAAGACGATACTTGTAATTCTTTCGGCGACCGTGTCACAACATGTAGCCTACTGTCTTTGTTTTACATGGATTGGATAAAAAGTAATGGCAACAGTTCGATATTTCTGACATGGCTTTATTCACAAGGGTACAACATTTACGTATCTTAAATATAATCGCCCCCCTTATTTATCACCTTTTGCCAAATGTTTGGAAGGCGTCGTACACCATCAGAGCGTCCATCTTTGTTGATGTTCCGTATTGACCGCCCTATAGCACGGATAAGTTCATCTCTGGTATTGTACCGGGTCCCTCGCAGTGGTTCTTTCACTTTGGCGAAGAGATCGTAATCGCATGGACTCGTATCGGGTGAGTACGGAGGATGTTCCAGAATCTCCCATTGCCAGCGGGGCAAGAGGTCCTCGACAGCAGCAGCGGTGTGACTCCTTGCATTATCATGAAGAATGATGTGGTTCTGTACCCCGAAGTGTCGTCGTTTTCTCCTTAGGGCTGGACGAAGATAGTGCTGCAGGAACCTGCAGTAGTAGTCCGCGTTTACCGTCTGCCTTGGAGGTACAGCGTGGTGCATTATTACCCTATCAATGTCATACGCCACAATGAACATCACTTACACATCCCTGCCTTCCCGGAACGCTTTAACCCATCGTGCCACTGTGCGATATGGCAACGCTGCATTGGCATATGCTTCACGCAGTCCCTGAAAACATTCTTGTGCACTACGACCTCGTATCACTTCAATTTTGATCCAGGAACGTTGCTCTAGTTTTGTAAACGTGGTCTTAGGGCGCTCGCACTATCCCTATGAAAGTCAACGTTCTACACACTGCAGTAGATTGACAGAGTACTGTCGCCGCTGGCTGCACAAACTCGTCTAATAATCCTTGTTCATGTCCATACAGCTGGCAACTCTCGAACGCACCATCGTCACGTGACAGCAGTGTTGCCATTACTTTTTATCCAACCTATGTACTAGAGAGTCATTGCTCAACTTCGGTGAGGAACAGAAGAAACTTCTTATAGTCAAGGCCGGTGGTGAGAATTTTGATGTTACTGTCGACTCAGTAGGGTTGTAATTTTCTGCCAACTTTTGTGCTCCTGTTTATATCGGTTTTTTAAAGACACTATACTAACTACTAATGATATTAAAGAGTATGCTACTGGAGCGAATGACAGCTGTGAACAGTATGGGATGAAGATAAATGCAAATAAAACGAAGACCATGGTCATAGGAAGAAATATACAGAAGATAAACTTGCGAATTCTAAATGAGACAGTAGAGCAAGTGGACAGCTTCAAATACTTGGAGTGTACTATAAGCAGTAATATGAGCTCCTGCCAGGAAGTCAAAAGGAGGATAGCAATGGTCAAGGAAGCTTTTAATGGAAAAAGGAGCATCTTCTGCGGACCTCTATAAAAAGAACTAAGGAAGAGACTAGTGAAGTGCTTTGTAGAGTGTGGCATTGTATGGGGCAGAAACATGGACATTACGATAAAGTGAACAGAAGCGAATAGAAGCATTTGAAATGTGGATATGGAGAAGAATGGAACGTGTGAAGTGGACAGACAGAACAAGAAATGAAGCTGTGTTGGAAAGAGTGGGTGAAGAAAGAATGATCCTGAAACTGATCAGGAAAAGGAAAAGGAATTGGTTGGGTCACTGGCTGAGAAGAAACTACCTACTGAAGGATACACTGGAAGTAATGGTGAACGGGAGAAGAGTTCGGAGTAGAAGAAGATATCAGATGATAGAAGATATTAAGATATATGGATAATATATGAGGAAAGAAAGAAGAAGGCAGAAAATAGGAAAGAGTGGAGAAAGCTGGGTTTGCAGTGAAAGATCTGTCCTTGAACAGAACACTAAATGAAATGATACTAACTACGTAGTTATCTAGAAAGATGTGAATTTATTCGAAAATAATAATTATATGTACAAATGCATTACACCATCAGAATTTGCTCTTAAATCGTTTTAAAATTATTTTTCAAGAACGAAAAGTTACATTTGTTCGGATAAAATTTCTGCACATTTAAGGGACGAAACTAAAATTCTTGCAATAATTTATTATCATAATACACTGCTCTCTTAAACTGACTGAGCATATTGGAAATTAAATAAATGGATTTCCCACAACACGCTATTAAATATGTTTCATATAAAACAATTTTTATCTCGAAAAGGAAGAAAATTGTATAAAACGTTTTGTTTGAAATTTCTCAAAGAATAACTCCCTGAAATTAATGGCATTGCTTACGGTTAACTCTATATTTTATTGGCTTCACGTTATTTTCATGTATAAACCTTTAATATTTTAACGTTTGAAGAAATTAAAGAAAAAACGATTTATATGATAGCTGTAATAAATGTTTCTTAAATGTACCAAACCATCACTTGTGCATGTGATCTACATTAAGGGGATGCGCTACTGAATTTTCTAATTTCTGCATTTTAAGAGATAATGTATTGAAATTTTAACAGCCTATTATGATTATGATTATGAATTAATCTGGAAAATTTCAATGACCTAAGTCAAGAAATAACTTTTTTAAAAAATAAAATTTGAAAATAACACGTTTATTTTTGGAAACCGTTTTTTGGAATCTAAAACAAGAGTTTTCTATGTTTTATAGTGCATATTATAGCTGAAACACAGGTTGTGGTAATGGAGCATTAGAATTTAGCATATGAAGCAAGGGTAATGTTCAAAATTTCGTTTTTTGGAACTCAAAAATCAGAATTTGATTTATTTCACATATTATATTATATTTGCATGGCTTGTATGTAAAATATTTTTGGAGTAAAATAAAAAAACATGAAATTTCTTCAAAAACTGTCATTTTTCAGTAGCTCATTCCCGTAAGCAACAAAGAATAAATTGTAACATATCACAGATACCAAACACACTTTTAATATATAGGAAAACTGGCCAACGGCGGCTTTAACTCAATCCCTGACTTGCATAGGTCTGCACACTGCTGGTATGTCTCAATGCTCGGTGAGCCTGTTGAGGGAACGGATTAATAAGCAAATACCGCGTGCCGTCGATGATTACAGCCTGACTTGGAAATTCCTGCCGTTCCTCACATACGTTCCGTGATAAACCGTCTTCATATCGATTCGGGGACTGAACCCGAGCCTACAGGATAATTTCAATCGAGTAATGCGAAATTGTGCAGTTGAGCACAGCCATTATTAGTATGAATCTCAGCAAGAATGTGGACCTATTCAATAACTAGTTGTTCACAGTAGATGATTAATTGTAGTATTGGCATTGAATTTAATTATACTTCAACATAGGAGAAAAAACTATAAGAAAACTTTATTCCTATCGCTATCTATCCTTTAGTATTATTACCGTCTCCATTATCATTATTATTATTATTATTATTATTATTATTATTATTATTATTTAAATAGAACTATAAATGATTGGAATGACCTACCTGCAGCGGTCTTTGAGGGCTGTCCTTCCTTAAGGAGATTCAAGAATAATTTAAAGAGTTGTGTATAAAGTGAAAATTAAAATTAAGGAGACATTCAACATTTAATTTTTTAAGGTGGCATGTATTTATCTAGCCTGACGAGATTACTTCCTTGGTTTGAATTGTAAATTATTTAAAAATAGCGTGTAAGAGGGCCTTAGACTAGAAATGTTTAGTTTAAATGTAGTTCTGTTTATAAGTATGCATAAGAATGCAATTATTTGACTTATTTGAACTGTTGTATCGGTGAAGCGAGGTGAGTCAGTGAAGTTATGGTTTTACAGTGCAGTGAACAGTTCCGATCAGTGATAATTTATAGCGTCAATGAAATGTGTTCTATAGTGTCAGTGAAATGTGTTACAGAGTGTCAGTGAAATGTGTGCTAAAGTGTCAGTGAAATGCGTCATAGTGCCACTACAGGGAATGAGATGAGAGTAAAGTGAAAGACTATTGAAAATTATGTAGGACCTATACATAATTATGTAGGTTTGTTGTAAAATTAGGTGTTTTATTTTATGTTTTATTATTATTGTGTTAAATTGTATTGTGTATTCTTATTGTATTGTGTATAAAATTGTATATGTGTTGTAAATTTTATTATGTATTGTAAATTTTATTGTGTATTGCTTATCATTTTAACTGTGTATTGTTAATATTGTATATACCACTGCCACCGGGTGCTTGCCCACTTGCAGTGTAAATAAATACATACATACATCTAATTAGGTCTATAACTTATTCTTTTTCCACTCCTATGTGTTTATTAATTTTATACTATACGTTGGTTAGATCCAAGCTTGAATATGCATCTGTTGTATGAAACTCCATTACTTCCACTGACTCGGCTAAATTGGAGAATATTCAAAGAAAATTTATTTCCTTGTGTTCTTATAGATTTTTACCAAATTCCGATTATAACTATGAGATTAAATGCAATTATTTCAATTGCGGTAGTTTGTTCACCAGACGTCAGGATCTTGATTATTTATTTTTTTGTAAAGTCATTAAGGGTGATAATGATTGTGAATCTTTCATAAGCAATATCAGTCTTCGTATTCCTGCTAATGGTTTAAGATTTCATAAATTGTTTTATAATAAGAATCCTAAATCTCTCTCTCCGGTCTGCAGATGCATTAAATATGCTAATTTGCATGGATTCAACTTGGATCCATTTAATGTGTAGTATATCTTTGAGTTTTTAACTCACTGATCTAATTTTAATAATTATTTGTCCATTTTATTTCTTGCATTTGGTCAATTGATTAATGTAGACTATTCCATTATTTCAATTCTCATTGTACTAATTTTATAATTTTATAATTATTATTTGTTCAATGACTGATGTAGACCATTATATTGTTTGTATTTCATCTCATTGCCATTTTCTATCATTCATTCTCATCATCATTTGTTGTTTTGTTCTGTTTTGTATCGTGCAAAACTGTAATTGGCCTTGTGCTGTTGTTTTTGCACGTTAATATTCTAAATAAATAAATAAATAAATAAATAAATAAATTATTATTATTACGGAATATTACGGACAGGAAAACAACGATCATACGGGAATGGATATTTAAGAGTTATTAATTCATTATACAAAGTGAATCTGATACAACGTTAATACAAATTAGTTTTATTTCCTAGAGTACATCTAGAATTCATTTCAAAACTTCCCAGTCTAAATAACTAATTATTTAAATTGAATTCAATTTAAACAAAAAACACGTCAATTTAGATATTGAGGGAGAAGTCTGAAACCATGCTTAATTACATTTGGGATTTCACCCCCACTCTCCAGCCACTCCCACTTTGAAATTCCAAATGGCACCACTATATTTTTATACTTAAATCTGAAAGAGTATTCAATTGTTTATACACCTCATTCATTTGTTTTCGCATCTTTTGTTTTCTATCGGCTCCTGGAAACCTGGATTGTTGTTATTGTTGATTAGAGCTGAAGAGAATAAAGCTACGAAGACTATTGAATATTTCATGTAATAGTTGTGTTTGCGTATTAATTATTTTAAAATGGTGTATACCCTTCAAGGAAGAATACAAATCATCCTTATGACTAAATTACACAAAATAAACTGTGTTTTCATCCTGCAATCAATTGACAATAAGAAAAATATAGGTTGCCAGGCGACAATAGAAAACAAAAGATACGCATACAAATTAATGAAATGTATGAACAATTGAATACTCTTTCAGATTTACAGTCAGTACCACAAGATAGGGGTGTGATTTGAAATTTCAAAGTGGGAGTGGCTGAGTGTGAGGGTGTGAAACTTAATAATCAATTAAGACTGGTTTTAAACTTCCCCCTAAATATCAAAATTGCCGTGTTCTTTGTTTAATTAAATTCAATTTAAATTTTATAGTTATTTATTTACTGAGTAGATAGATGGATTTATTGAGTAATATTAAACATACAGATTTTTATATTACCATAGTTTTCTCTAAAATCCAATGCACGGGTCTTCTGACCGTACGTGCTTTGTACCTAAAACAAGTACTACTTTGTAGGTTTCACCCCCCCCCCACCTATGATTATATCCACTACTCTCTAAAAGAACACACATATTAAAATGAAAATGGCACACAAAATATATTATATAATATATCCTAACCTAAAACATACATAAAAGTGTATAGTTGTTATAGTTATTTAGACTAGGGAGTTTTGAAATGAACGCTCTATATGTATAAAATGCAATAATGAATGAATTAATTAATTAACTAATTAATTAATTAATTAAATTTCGGAATATGTATTATATGTCTTTCTCGTGTTAAATTTTACAGTACCTGGTTAACATGTTTCAGCCTCTTATGGGTCATCTTCAGAACTCATCAGGTACTGTAAAATCTAACACGAGAAAGATATATAATACATATTCCGAAGTGATATAATGTTAAATGTTGTGTCATCAATATGTATATTAAATAAATTAATAAATTAATAAATAAATGAGTAAACAAAAAAGCAAGCCAAGAAAGCAAACAAATAAATGAAAAAATAAATAATAAATAAATAAATATTACCTGAAACTCTCCAGCAATATCCTTAATATTTGCGCCGTCTTCTAGACGTTGAATAATATTTACTTTGTCAAAACTACTCAGACGTGAACGTTTTGTGACATGTTGTCTTACCGTTATGCGGGGGCTTCGATTTTCGTCACAACAACAGACCACGTTGTACTGTTTTCCACTTTCTTTAGACTCAAACGCATGCTACTAAATCAACAGAGTAGTGTAACATAATGTCATTCAAATTCAATGAAAATTATTCTGTACTTTTTTGGCAGTAACCTATTGATGGATACTTATATTTTTATTTAATTAATGAAAAAGAAACCAATTAAAATATATTATAAACAGCAACATTTTTATGAATCGTTATCTGAGGAAAGATTCATAATTCCTTTACCTGTCATTCTAAAAAAGTGAAACAAACGCACAATAAAAACTTCCTACAAAGAGGATCAGCACGGCAACCCACGATGTGCTTTCGTGCATGATTCTAATATGTGTTTACTTTAAATGTTATTTGAACGCCCTGTAATTACGCCAGAGCCTTGCCTTTCATCCACCATGTAGTTCGTATCTCCCTCAAACTTGAGCGGCCCCATCTCGCACACGCATACACACTGTACATCGACTAGTTTTATATGCCTATCTAAATTAATTGGCAATTACCATGTTCAAACAATTTCAGCCTTATATTATCTGAGAACCAACAAAAAGCCACCGTAAATAACAAGTGCAATACGCTTACGTGAGCTTAACTCTCCACACATGACACATACGAGGGAGAGAGCAGTATCCAACAGATAAAATGATATGACATGAAACATTCGCGTTTTATGAACATAGGGGTTCGAACCTTGCAACTGATGCTAGAGTATACAAAATATTTACATAAACAAGAGCGTTACTTGAATGAATGCAAGGCTTCTTGTTTCCAAGGTGGTAAGAAATTACCTGAATCTTGTGACTGAAAATGAGGAATTAAGGACCCACATCTACGTAAACATTAGCTAAGTTATGCAAATCTGGCTTTCAGGTAGTAGCTCCCTGTAAAGCAGGTTTGAATAATTTCAAGGAAAAATTGTTCCGGTGGCGGGTATCGATCCCGGGACCCTTCGCTAAGCGCACGAATGCTCTTCCTAATGAGCTACCCCAGGGACTATAAACGACACAGTCAGAATTGTTCCTTTATATCCACACAACTCGTCCACACCTGTGGAGTAACGGTTAGCGCGTCTGGCCGCGAAACCAGGTGGCCCGAGTTCGATTCCCGATCGGGGCAAGTTACCTGGTTGAGGTTTTTTCCGGGGTTTTCCCTCAATCCAATATGAGCAAATGCTGGGTAACTTTCGGTGCTGGACCCCGGATTCATTTCACCGGCATTATCACCTTCATCTCTTTCAGACGCTAAATGACCTAAGATGTTGATAAAGCGTCTTAAAATAACCCACAAAAAAAATCCACACAACTCAAATGTGCTAACAAGACGCCAGAACCCAACTTTGAGTGCACACAAATTCTATGTGACTTAAATTATGTATAATACATTCGTTACTGGAGGTACGTTAACAGGAAACCACAATTTAACTCACACAGCATTTGTGTGCACTCAAAGTTGGGTTCTGGCGTCTTGTCAGCCCATTTGAGTTATGTGGATATAAAGGAAAAATTGTGACGGGTCGTGTATAGTTCCTGGGGTTGCTCAGTCGGAAGAGCATTCGTGCGCTAAGCGAAGGGTCCCGGGATCGATACCCGGCCCCGGAAAAATTTTTCCTTAAATTATTAGCTAAGTTATTCCACTTTTGTAATAGTAATAGTAATAATAATAATAATAATAATAATAATAATAATAATAATAATAATTTTAGGTTATTTTACGACGCTTTATCAACATTCTAGGTTATTTAGCGTCTGAGTAAGCTAAAAGTGATAATGCCGGTGAAATGAGTCCGGAGTCTAACATCATGGTTTGTAGTTACGAATTGTGTTATATACAAGACTGTTCGGAACTGAGTTACAATTTTTGTGACCTAGTAGAAATACAAATTATTATTGACTGGTATAAAGACCTAAAAATGTCAATTTTTGTACTTACGTTAGTTTCACACTAAGCTCTTGAATAATAAAATAATTCTTATATAAAGCTGCAAGAACGGCTAACAATCACTTAACATGTATTGATGTTCAATTGTTTCATTGATTTGTGACTCAAAAGATGGCTTTGACTGTGGCAATGCCTACTCTATTTCAACTATCTATTAATTTAATTCGTTTAGAAGGCAGTGATTGTGATTGCCAACATTAGAACCAGATCGTCAAATCTCGACTTACCAAAGTCGAAGTCAAAGTCTCAGAAGTATTGTCTATGAATAGAACTTTCAACAAAGTTAAACTTTACTACGAAAGTCGATTTCGGGAAGTCTTCATCCAAAGTCTCAGGAATACGGCCCTTAACCCTTAACTTGGCAAAGCTCCATTTCTCACACTAGTTTATTAAACCTTGTCGGACCGTAAAGAAAACAACTATCGCAATGTCCATATTTATATATGTTGTAGAATATTATAGTATTGTGAAATTTTAATTTTCCTACAAATTTTTTTTCTATTTTTCTATTAAAATTATAGCATATGGCCTATTAACCTGTTGTATCCTATAGGATACATTGTCAATTTAAGGGTTAAGTCAGCGCTCAGCCAATCAGCGTAACTCAAGGAGTAGTTTGATTCAAGTGAGACGAAACTTATTTTGTCCAGATCTGTTGTAACTTCTCTCTCAGGGTTCTAATTTCATTTGCAATGCTGCAAGCAAACTTTTCTCGAGATTGGAATTGTTTCTGGATATTCAAAATGTTTGTTGAATTTTTCTATTGATGTTACGGCCTTTTCTAACAACAAGAACTTGACACATTTCAGTTATTCTCACTAGTTCAAGATAATCTGAGTTGGTGATGAAAGCAGCAGATAAAAATCGCTGAAACTCGGCCAAAGTAAGACTATAATGATGATAATGGTGGCCACAAATAACTTGTGTTGATTAGGAAGGGCGAACATCCTAAAACAATTGAAGTTACTCTAGCATGGTTTTGAGATGCCGTTGCCGTTAATCAGAACGAGAAGGGTAACGCAACACTGTCATCAGAAACGTTGGTAATGCAATCCAAACACGCTAGTCGTGACTAATACGCAGCTATCCCTTTATAATTGAAGCACGATAACAGCTCATCTCGGATAGGATCCACTGACCTCTCAACCCGAGGCAATAACCTCACTCGAAGAATGAATTTTGTAGGAGCACGAGACTTTATTTAACCTCTGGATTATTATTTGATTTCGCAAGTGGTTTACTATCTTCTACATTTTTTATATTATTATCTTGTAAATACTTTTCCTATCTTCTGTGCTCAGTAATGTGGCCAACCATGGTAAAATAAAATAAATTATGGTTTATTTAACGACGCTCGCAACTGCACAGGTTATATCAGCGTCGCCGGTGTGCCGGAATTTTGTGCCGCGGGAGTTCTTTTACATGCCAGTAATTCTACTGACATCAGCCTGTCGCATTTAAGCACACTTAAAATGCCATCGAACTGGGCGGGGATCGAATTGGCAACCTCGAGCACAGAAGACCAGCGCTATACCAACTACGCTACCGAGATCGGCTCCAACCTTGGTGTAGTCATCTAGTTTTTGATAGAGGCTACGATCACGGCTTTCAATACCCTCTGAAGTATGGGTTTTACTTCCTATCGAATGCGATCATATTTGTTTTCTTTCAATAAGTTACCAGATCGAAGATCGCTTAAGAAATAGTACATAAGTACAAAGTTCTCAGTACATGACGTCACGGGACGTAGAGAATCGATCCTCTGAAAGTGAGTCTAACTTATGCGACGAAGTTCGAGGACGTTGCATGCATGCAGTTTATCTCAGTCTGTTCTGAGCTACTGAAGAGATTAATCATTCGTGCGTAATAAAGTGCAAGTTATTTAACCTATATTCACCTAATTTAATTGCTTATCGGTCTATGCCTTTTTCAAAATGAAAAAAAAAATAGTTATTTATTGTTTTCTGCTCAAGAGCAGGTGAGGAGATGGCAAGTTAGTGGAGGGGAGAGTAGTATGTGATTCTTCACCTCGCCGGACTTACTGTGCAGCGGGACGTCCTACACCACACAGAGATCTGACCGCACTGAATACCGTTCCACAACTAACCCAATACCCCTCAAAGTAAACATATTCTGACATTGGACCGCTAAAAACTTAGTAGGGTCAGGTCTAAATACTAGCACTGTACTGTGAAAGATAAGACAAGAAATTACATTTTCATGTGAAATTGCTTGGTTTAATGCTCGATCCCAAATTAACTTGGGATCAACACACAGATTCACTATGTATAAGATTATCTAGATTTCTTCTTCTTCCTTCCTTCTATTGATTAGGGCATTCGGCCCCTAGAATATTTCTAATTCTAGATAAATTAGTATTATGAGCTTTGTTCATATCTCTGAGCTGTAGATGACTACACGACGGACCAATGTGCTATAAATTTTAACCTTCGTCATCTTAGGTAGCAAAATTGAGCTACACCTTTGAACGTTAGATCTTAGAACGGTAGTGTTCTGGGGAGTTCTTTTGTGGGATAAGTCCTTCTATCTGAACTCCACATCATATCATATCATATCATATCATATCATATCATATCATATCATATCATATCATATCATATCATATCTCATCTCATCTCATCTCATATCTTATCGTATCATATCTTATCATATCATATCATATCATATCATATCATATCATATCATATCATATCATATCATATCTTTTTTATTTTAGTAGGTTAGTTTACGACGCTTTATCAACATCTTAGGTTATTTAGCGTCTGAATGAAATGAAGGTGATAATGCCTGTGAAATGAGTCTGGGGTTCAGCACCGAAACTTACCCAGCATTTGCTCATATTGGGTTGAGGGAAAACCCCGGAAAAACCTCAACCAGCTAACTTGCTACGACCGGGAATCGAACCCGGGCCACCTGGTTTCGCGGCCAGACGCGCTAGCCGTTACTCCACAGGTGTGGACCATATCATATCATATCATATCATATCATATCATATCATATCATATCGTATCATAGCATATCATATCATATCATATTGTATCATAGCATATCGTATCATATCATATCATATATCATATCATATATCCTATCATATCATGTCATATCGTATATCATATCAAATATCATATCATAAAATATATCATATCATATCATATCATATCGTATATCATATGATATATCATATCAAATCATATCATATCACATATGATATATCATGTCATACCATATATCATATCATATCATATATCATATGATATATCATATCAAATCATATCATATCACATATGATATCATATCATGTCATACCATATATCATATCATATTATATAATATATCATATCATATCACATCATATCATATCATATCACATATCATATCAAATCATATCATATCATATATCATATCATGTCATATCATATATCATATCATATCACATCATATCATATCATATCATATCTTATCATATCATATCATATCATATATCATATCATATCATATCATATCTTATCATATCATATCATATCATATCATATCATATCATATCATATCATTTAAATGTACTATGTAAGCGAAGTAAAGTATCTGAAGCATTATGATGTTACTAAATTATATTTTTGAGCACTGAAGTGTAACAATGTTGACAAAGTATAGCAGTGACAGAAGTATCTAATAGACTTAACCGTTTTAGTGCGTGATATTTTAAAGTTATAAATATCTTATTATTTATCATTCCTAAAGTATTCGCATATTCAGATTATATTTCTTTCCCGACTTGTACGCTGAACTTACATCTCTCGGGCGAGAGTGTGTACAGTTTCATCACTTCTACTCCCACGTAACTAGGTAAGCAGAATAGAATCGACTGCTGAATTTTTCATACGGTGTATGCTGAAAATATTGATAAATGATTGATGGTCCACTCAAAACTTTCAACACGGATGTCTGCGTGCATAAACCATGAACAGCTTTCGGGCCTACTGATTATTCTAGTGGTTCAATTTCTGGGGCCACTTCAATGTTTACATCCAACCAGTAGCACTTCAGGTGCCTTTGTTCCGTAAGTGATAAACTTTTGGCAGTATAAACTTACCCTTTATAATAACCTCACATCAGGGTTCATAGTACAGATTTCTTTAATTATACCTTATAAGTCTTATAACCAACAGCCGCCACGATTTAATTCTATTGTGTATGGCTTATAAGCAGGAGACCCGGGTTCAAATCCCGAATTGATAACGTGTTGGGCAAGTCCTTGGAACAGGTAACACCAGGATTTTCTCCGGATACTCCAGTTATCCTATGATACCCCAAGAATTATCTTTCATCATCATCATCATCATTACCATCATTAAAACTCGGCCTACTTTCTATTGTTAACTGCGAAGCAAATAAGTTATATTTAAACTTGAAAGAAATATCAACAGAACACATTCGCAACCAGTTTCTGAGGCACTACTCGCTTCCCTATAGGTACAATCAGGCGAAAAACCTTAGGGAAATCAATCGTAGTTTTCTCTTATAATACATTATTTGGCAGAATTTTCTTGTGAAACTTTAAAGACAAACCTTGACACTTAAACAGGATCAAATAACTACGTTAAAAATATATTTTACGTATAGAAATTTTTAATATAATTTATTTATTTAACTAGCTAGCTAATGAGTAAAAATTAAAATTGTGAAACAAAAATGTTTCTAGCCACTACCATAAGAGCCAGGTTCGTGTACGGTGTGGTCTTAGACAATAATAAGTATAACATAAAATTTACGAGGACTGTTCACTAAATACAGTAAGTAACTTAATTCAAACCAATAAATAAAACAGAAGAGCAAAAAAAAGGAAAAGTAAAAGAGTGAAAAAAACACATTTAATAAAAATTAACAATCAGACAGAAGCCAGTTATATTCGATAAAAACATGAATATATTCGACAGAAACGAAAGGTAAAAAAATATACACATTTGTTAATATTACATATCATGAATAATTTTATACATTTATTTTTTAAAAGCTTCAATTTTAAAATATTTAAAATTTGGAAAATGGTTTGTAATTGCATTATAAAGTCTTGGGGCAACACTAGCACCATGTTTAAGAGCTGCACTTGTATGATATTTAAGCTCAATTAATGGGAAAGTAGACTTTTGTCTTAAGAGTACGATATTCATGTCGATTAGATTTATGTTTTATTTGATTTCTGTGGTAGTAAGTTAGTATTCTATATTTATAAATTTCTTCAATAGTTAATACTTTAAAATCTGTATAAATTAAATTTTTTGGTTAGACAAATTTTTATTAATCTTCTGTGTAATAAAATTAATGGATTAAGTACAGACATCTATGACGTAGTGCAGAGGGCAGCCACCAAAGGGAACCCAAGAGGTGGAACTTAAACTGAGAGGATTCGATCCGACAGCGAGGCGGGAATCCGGTGTGGCTTAGTGGATAAAGCATCAGCACGTAGAGCTGAAAACACGGGTTCAAATCCCGGTGCTGGAGAGAATTTTTTTTCCGTTCCACTACTCTTTCATCATTCATATTATATATCATGTCATATATCATATAACTTATTATATCATATTATTATTACTCTTATTATGATTATGATTATTATTATTATTATTATTATTATTATTATTATTATTATTATTAAGGAGATTTCATAAAAGGCATATGACTTGGTTAAGAGGGAAGTTTTATATGATATTCTTATTGAATTTGGTATTCCCAAGAAACTAGTTCGATTAATATTAAAATGTGTCTCAGTGAAACGTACAGCAGAGTTCGTGTAGGTCGGTTTCTGTCAGATGCGTTTCCAATTCACTGTGGGCTAAAGCAAGGAGATGCACTATCACCTTTACTTTTTAACTTTGCTTTAGAGTATGCCATTAGGAAAGTTCAGGATAACAGAGAGGGTTTGGAATTGAACGAGTTACATCAGCTGCTTGTCTATGCTGATGACGTGAATATGTTAGGAGAAAATCCACAAACGATTAGGGAAAACACGGGAATTTTACTGGAACCAAGTAAAGAGATAGGTTTGGAAGTAAATCCCGAAAAGACAAAGTATATGATTATGTCTCGTGACGAGAATATTGTACGAAATGGAAATATAAAAATTGGAAATTTATCTTTTGAAGGGGTGGAGAAGTTCAAATATCTTGGAGCAACAGTAACAAATATAAATGATACTCGGGAGGAAATTAAACACAGAATAAATATGGGAAATGCCTGTTATTATTCGGTTGAGAAGCTTTTATCATCCAGTCTGTTGTCAAAAAATCTAAAAATTAGAATTTATAAAACAGTTATATTACCGGTTGTTCTGTATGGTTGTGAAACTTGGACTCTCACTTTGAGAGAGGAACAGAGACTACGGGTGTTTGAGAATAAGATTCTTAGGAAAATATTTGGGGCTAAGAGGAATGAAGTTACAGGAGAATGGAGAAAGTTACACAACATAGAACTGCACGCATTGTATTCTTCACTTGACATAATTAGGAACATTAAATCCAGACCTTTGAGATGGGCTGGGCATGTAGCACGTATGGACGAATCCAGAAATGCATATAGAGTGTTAGATGGGAGGCCGGAGGGAAGAAGACCTTTAGGGAGGCCGAGACGTAGATGCGAAGATAATATTAAAATGGATTTGTGGGAGGTGGGATATGATGATAGAGAATGGATTAATCTTGCTCAGGATAGAGACCAATGGCGGGCTTATGTGAGAGCGGCAATGAACCTCCGGGTTCCTTAAAAGCCAGTAAGTAAGTAAGTAAGTATTACTAAGGAGTAATTAAATTATGGATGAAAGGCTGATGTGAAATTCAAGTTTTGTAGTGAAAATAAGATGCACGAGGGTAATAAATTGTACACGTTTCAAGTCTTGCTTCATTACGGGAAGTAACATTAGGTGAGGAAAACAAGTAACAACTTTGTTGGGGCCATTAACTCCCTGGGCCCAGTGACATAAGCAGAATCTTCTCCTCGTAAATAAGCCACAACTGTTTCCTCGCTTCAAATACATATTTCGTGGCTGTGTACAGCGTCCAGCAGACTACAGAAAACCATCAGATAAGGATTGTTACGCCGCTAAAGAGCGATTCCATATGTTACTTTTGTTATTA
Organism: Periplaneta americana; assembly: GCF_040183065.1. Classification (NCBI taxonomy): domain Eukaryota; kingdom Metazoa; phylum Arthropoda; class Insecta; order Blattodea; family Blattidae; genus Periplaneta; species Periplaneta americana. Next base: position 37,482,754 of record NC_091132.1, on the reverse strand, counting down.
CTCCTTGTTTCAGATCCAAGAACGCTTGCAAACAGCGATGTAAGGTATTTCTCTTTCTTTTCATTCAAGAGACTCAAGACCTACAGAGGTGGGAATGAGCCAAGTTGATAGTCTGGATTTGCGATGGTAATGAAACCAATTGTCTCTCTCTTACCCACAGAACAAGTCCGTGGTGCCACTTCGTTACTGTCTTTATCTTTTTGTTGCGGTGGCTAGTACCAGTAATTATCGCATAGGACGCTGCTGTATAAAAAGAGCACGTTTTATATTGCGAGTGTAAGGTGCAGTCGACAGAAGTGCTTCTTCCTACTGTATTTAAATTGCATATGGCGTAATTACATTCATTCAAGATTAGGGCTGTAATCGCTTCTCTCATAGCGTAATGTATTCGTACGAACACCAAGTTGCAAGAATTCTGATAACCAGAAGACTGGCTTATCTCGTATTTTGAAGCAACAAAAAAAGAACACATTCTTTTGTTTCAAAAGACAATCCACTTCATCTGATTTAATGCAGAGATTAACAGTTTCCTTATCGTAAGAAATAAGTTACTTTAATTGGCATTGAATACATTGAACAATGGTGGACAAAAAGAATGCCGCGTTGAAATTAAGTTCCAAAGCGCGGATCACATAAGCTACAGCAAATTGCATGTCAGACATAGGCTTCTACATGTAACTATTAGTTGAGTTTATAAAGGTTTATACTCGTAGATCTCTTTCACGTATGCTGTAAATCTGTCTGTTTTATGATTGTTGTAAATTTTCTTTGTCTATTACAGTTCTGGAGAAAATTAAATTTCTGTTGAGGTAGGGTGAAGGATACGGAACAGCTGGCAAACTCTACTAAGTGTTCTTAAAGAGTAGATAGATAGTATAATAAGTAAAAAGAAAAAAAAAAGAGAAAATCATGTAGTGGTCAGTGATATAATAAGAAAAAAAAATCATGTAGAGATCAGTGATACAATAAGAAAAAAAAAGAAAAAATCACGTAGTGGTCAGTGATATAATAAGAAAAAAAGAAAAAAGCATGTAGTGGTCAGTAATATAAGGAAAAATCATGTAATGGTCAGTGATAAAAGAAAAAAAGAAAAAATCATGTAGCGGTCAGTGATATAATAAGAAAAATAAAAAAATCATGTAGTAGTCAGTGATACAATAAGAAAAAAAGAAAAAATCATGTAGTAGTCAGTGATACAATAGGAAAAAAAGAAAAAAATCATGTAGTGGTCAGTGATATAAGAAAAAAAAGAAAAATCATGTAGTGGTGGTCAGTGATATAATAAGAAAAAAGAAAAAATCATGTAGTGGTCAGCGATATAATAAGAAAAAAGAAAAAATCATGTAGTGGTCAGCGATATAATAAGAAAAAAGAAAAAATCATGTAGTGGTCAGCGATATAATAAGAAAAAAGAAAAAATCATGTAGTGGTCAGCGATATAATAAGAAAAAAAAATCATATAGTGGTCAGTAATATAATAAGAAAAAAGAAAAAATCATGTAGTGGTCAGCGATATAATAAGAAAAAAGAAAAAATCATGTAGTGGTCAGCGATATAATAAGAAAAAAGAAAAAATCATGTTGTGGCCAGTGATATAATAAGAAAAAAATCATATAGTGGTCAGTGATATAATAAGAAAAAAGAAAGAAAATATGTAGTGGTCAGTGATATAATAAGAAAAAAATCATATAGTGGCCAGTGATATAATAAGAAAAAAAAATCATATAGTGGTCAGCGATATAATAAGAAAAAAGAAAAAAAATTATGTAGTGGTCAGTGATATAATAAGAAAAAAAATCATGTAGTGGCCAGTGATATAATAAGAAAAAAAAATCATATAGTGATCAGCGATATAATAAGAAAAAAGAAAAAAATTATGTAGTGGTCAGTGATATAATAAGAAAAAAAATCATATAGTGGCCAGTGATATAATAAGAAAAAAAATCATATAGTGGTCAGTGATATAATAAGAAAAAAGAAAAAAATTATGTAGTGGTCAGTGATAGCAGAAAGAAAGAGAAAAAATCATGTAGTGATATAATAAGAAAAAAAATCATGTAATGTGGTCAATATTAGAACTTAGGCTACGACAAAATACACTGTGTCCCAAAAGTCTTGGAAGAGAGTGATAGCGAAAAAAAGAGAAATATTCATGTAGTGGTCAGTGATATAATAAGAGAAAAAGAAAAACAATCATGTAGTGTGTTCAGTATTAGAACCTAAGCTGCGACAAAATACATACACTGTGTCCAAAAAGTCGTGGGAGAGGATTTTCAGAGGAATATATATTTTTTAATGAATAGAGGTAGAAATGTAATATTAGTTCCAGATGAAAATAAAATTCTGGAAGTTTTTCGTCTGTAAGTTTGAGGCACTCAAGGAAACAAAAGACGGTAACATTCGAACGAATGGTATAACTTTCACTGTTACAATTAATTTTACAAAATGAATGTCTAAAGAAAAGTGCAATGTTTTTTGTGGGTGGCAAAAATTTAAATCTGTGATTCGTGTCCGACGTGATTTTAGTCGCGTATTTAAAAAGAACCACCGCACGAGAATAAAATCGTTGGGATTTGTTGTCCCTAATTATTTACTGTTGTTCAATTCTATAACAATCTTACATTTGTCACTTTTACTTTTAAACATGTTTCTTTGTTCTAAAAATAATAAGTGGAGCTATTACCTTCACTGCAGGTAATAGCACCAGTATGCGTCATACTTTTATTTACTTGTATTGTTGTAAAACCTTGTCACAATTGGAGGGTTCAGAGCCATAGTGGGCCAAGCGCCATTTATTGAAAACGGAGAAAGCAATGGTTAAAGTTAAGTGAATTCCATAATTTAATGAAGATTGATATATTATCATTTAATTTTAATGTGCATACTTTATATTCCTTGCTATATGTTTAATTAAATTATGGTATTCACTTAATTTTACCCCATGTTTTCTACGTTCTTAATATATGGCGCTTGGCCCACTATGGCTCTGAATACCATAGTTTAATGAAGATTGACATATAATTTAGTTTTAATGTGCATACTTTATATTCCTTGCTATATGTTTAATTAAATTATGGTATTCACTTAATTTTACCCCATGTTTTCTACGTTCTTAATATATGGCGCTTGGCCCACTATGGCTCTGAATACCATAGTTTAATGAAGATTGACATTTAATTTAGTTTTAATGTGAATACTTTATATTACTTACTGTATGTTTCACTAAATTATGGTATTCACTTAATTTTCACCCTTATTTTCTCCGTTTTTAATACATGGCTCTTGGCCCACTGCAGCTCTGAATACCATAGCTAATCGAAGATTGACGTATCATTTAGTTTTAATGTGCATACTTCATATTACTTGCTATATGTTTCATTAAATTATGGTATTCACTTAATTTTAACCCTTGTTTTCTCCGTTTTTAACATATGACACTTGGCCCACTATGGCTCTGAACCCTTGAATTATAAATTTTGAAACGTAAATGCTATAAATGATTAATATCTAAAAGATAAATATTGTTGTCCGTATTTATGATCAGTTGTAAGCCATTTTTTAACTGATGCGTGTTTATACCTTCACTTATCCTATGCAACAACATGCTAGCTAAGGAAGTGTTCTCCCAAAGATCACATAGTGAGGGTCACGGGCCACAGAGTGTACATTTTCGCCGTTACATACTGCGTACTTGACTTTATTCGTTGTCAGAATCGGGAAGGATGTAGGAGGGGAAGTTTTTGAATGATCGATTTCCCGTAGTTCCCTCAGGTGTACTTAGCTGCCTCCTCTCTCTACATTCAATTCTCTTGGTCAATCTCCAAGCGAGCCGCCGGTACGCAGACTCGGCCGCCACTGAACCAAATCCCAAGGGATTACGTCCCTGCGTCGCGGCTCCCTCACTGTTTGTTCTTCGGTTTAATGTGGTGATATTTTGCTTCAAGACTAATTGCTTCACTCATCGAGGAGAATTGATTAGAACTTTAGTCCCATACAACTTCAAGTCGACATTTTCTTTATACAGTTGATAACAGCGAAAGGGCATTTGCACCCTGCCACATAATAAAAGTTTCGCTAAAATTAATCTCCGGATTCAAAGTTCAAGAAGGCGTGCCTTGATATTTAGTTAAAATAACTGACCTTTCTGAAAAATGCAGAAGCGGTGAGCATTCAAGTGGCAGCGAAGATTCGACATTTGTTATGCAGTAAGCCCCAATTATTTTTTGACAACTGCAGCAAATTCATAAGATAGGATCATTAAGATCTTCAGCATTATCATCATATCACTATACATTAATTTGTACCATTGTTTGATCTGCTCCAATCACAATAATACGTCTAATAGCCGTTTTAGAGGTTTTTCTTGTCGTGTTAGTCCAATCTAGGCTGTTATCCCATTAGGCATATTTTTAGGAGACATTGTCATGTCAACCGTTGGACATATGTTAAGCAAATATCTTTCTTCAATTCCTGAATTTCTTCTAAAACTGGAGTTATTTTAATTCACAAGTTTCATTTCTCTTATAATCTGATCACGTACGTATTTTCCAGTTTCTCTCATCTGACTTGAGATCCTATAATTCTTGTTTCATTTTCGGTTTTATTGTCCAGATTTCGCTTGCATAGACTACGTTAATATTTGAAGGTCATGGTGTTACATATTTTTACATCAGTACACATTGTAAATTATGTAGGTTTAAAGTATTAATAATGCCCGTTTTCTTTTTCATGGGATAGTAAGCATTCTAGATCAGCGGTCATCAGCATACCGCACTCTCGGGCTAGCATCTCTTACCCGTAGGTCTCATACAGCACCAGCGTGGACCCGTGGCTGCTGGCGGGTTTACTGTCTCCCTTCTGCAGGACGGAGCATATTTTGCTGCATTCCATGCACTCTACTCATTTCAATGAGTGCTTACGACCATTGTCCTAGATAATTAAATGCGATCATTAAGTTTTTCATAAAATATCAATTATTTTCATTCATAATTTTCTGTTCAATGGCAGGAATTTTACCGCAAACCCAGCATTCTCCAATCTTCCCTTTTTTCCGCCATCCTCTTCGTCTCCCAATGTATTTTAATTCTGTCTATCATCTGATCTTTTCTCCTGCCCGAACTTCACTGCCTTTCACCATTCATTTCAGTGCATCTTTCTGTAGATATTTTCTTCTTAGCCAGACACCCAGCCAATTCCTTTTTCTCTTCCTGATCACTTTCAGCATCATTCTTTCTTCACCCACTCTTTCTAGCACAGCTTCACTTCCTATTCTGTCTGTGTATTTCACAGCTCAGTTCTTTCCCACATCCATATTTCAAGTGCTTCGTCGTAATGCCCATGCTTCTACTACATACAATGCCACATTCCACACAACGCATTTCACTAGTCTCGTCCTTAGTTATTTTTTACAGAGATCCACAGAAGACACTCTTTTTTCTACTAAATGCTTTCTTTGCCATTAATATCCTCTTTTTGACTTCCTGGCAGCAGCTTATGTTTCTACTTACTGTATTTGGCTTAGTACACCCGAAGTATTTGAAACCGTTCACTTGTTCTACTACATCATTTCGAATTCGCACGTTTACCGTCGTTACTTTTCTCCCGGCAACCATGGTCTTTGTCTTGTTTGCATTTATCTTCATCCCATACTGCTTAAATCTGTCATTTAGTTCCAGTACATACCCCTTAATATAATCTCTTCTTCTAACGACATATCATCAGCAAATCTTATGCATTTCATTCTAATTCCTCCTATTATCACTCTTTCCATCTTCTGAAAACAGTTTTTCACTAAATCATCCAATTAGATGTTGAACAGGGTAGGTGATAAAGGTATCCTTGTCGTACTCCACTTCCTTCTAACATTTCTTCTCCTATGCTAACTCTGACTCGTTGTTTCATGTAAAGGTTACAGAATAGCTTCCTCTCTAATCAATCCACACCAATTTTCTTCAGGATTCCTATAAGTTTATTCCAATCTACCCTGTCGAATGCCTTTTACATGTCCACAAATGCTACATACACTTCCTTATATTTCTTTAGGTATATTTTGCCGATTGTTCGCAGAAGTCAAATTTTGCGCCTCTCGTACCTTTTCTCTTCCTGCAGCCAAATTGCTCTTCTTGCAACTTTCTTTTCAACTTGGAACGCAAACGTAGCTTCCGTATTCGCAGTTGTGATCAGGTGTGAACACTGAATGAATGAGCAATATAACCAAACTAAACTTCTGACTTTTTTTGTAGAAATACCAATCAGAATAGTTTCATTTACTGAATGTATGGATGTCGTTATCTTACAGCCAATATAATACTCAAAATCTGCATGCACAACCCTAGAGGAAAACAATGAGAACGATCATATGTTACCAGGGAGTCAACAGGGGGGAAACTTTTAGTTACAAGCCAACTGGGGTTCATCAATGCAATGCATTGAGAAAATATAGCATTCGAAGCAGTTCGTGGCCAGCCGACAAGCAGGAGTGCATCCGTGAAAATTGCCTGAATGCTGACCGAAGTTGTAGGCGACCGCAGAAATGATATATTTCCCTACATGAGCTTTATGAGAACTTACACCATTTCCAGAGAAAAAGGAAGACTGTTTCCTAAGATTACACTGTGAGAAGGTGATAGTTTCGGTGGTTCATCATCTATTTCATTTGGATCTAATTTAAAATACACTGCGCAATCGGAGCGTTTATCTTCATACATTTCACTCATTTCCTCATTCTTTCCTGCATTTTTCCTTTCCTGAATTTTCTTGATAAACATCACCAGTTTTTTTTATTTCACTTCTAGATATTTCATTCTCTTCATGTTAACTCCTAAAATACACGAACTAAAAATTTTTAATCGTCCCTTGTGGGGGTCGAACCCACGGCCTTTGGATTAGAAGTCCAACGCGCTTTCCACTGCGCCAAAGGGACAGGACGCAAAAGTTATACACATAACACGTATTAGTCATCCAGGCGTCATGTGAGTCACTTTATGACTTCCAAACCATTAACTGAAGTATGACATACGATCTGCAACTCACAGAATGATTTAGATGTTAGTTTAAGTATCATGTAAGAATTTCATAGGGTTTCATTTGTACTTAGCTACGTTAGTGTTGGGTTTTGCACTGTCGTAAATATAGTAACGTCCAATGTTCTTATCAACTTCGTTAACAAAAGCAGTGAAAGAGCAACCAAGAGCGGCAAGTCTGGAGAGTAGCTGTTGGTAAAGGATCAGAACGGCGTGATAAATATGCAGTTTTTGGCTGTAATGCAATGTTGGAGCGAATGTTAAATCACATTTTAGAGATCTCTGTTGCTACTACATCTGAACCGAATATTCACGCCGAGTATCGGCCATTCTGTCAGTACTGACCAAGATGTCGGACTTTAAATCGCCGGCTTTATTTTATTACAACATGTTGCAAATCAAGATTTCAGATATAACTCCCTGTAAAGTTGATTTGAATAATTTCGAGGGAAAAATTGTTCCAGAGCCGGGTATCGAACCCGGGACCTTTGGTTTTAAACCAAAGGCCCCGGTTTCTATACCCGGCTCCGCAACAATTTTTCCCTCGAAATTATTCAAATCAACTTCACAGGGAGTTATATCTGAAATCTTGATTTGCATAATACACGTCACTGTTCGTTAACAGAAAACCACAATTTAAGTCACACGGAGTTAGTGTGCACTCGAAGTTGGTTGCTTGGCGGTTGTCAGCCCACTTTGAGGTCTGTGGATATAGAGGGAAAAATTGGATCGGTGTCGGTTAGAGTTCCCGGGTAGCTCAGTGGTAGAGCGTTGGTACGTTAAACCAAAGGTACCGGGTTCGATACCCGGCTCCGGAACAATTTTTCCCTCGAAATTATTCATTACAACATGTTGTTTAAATCTAAAGAAGGCAAACTTGCAAATTCGGAATGAGGTACCATAACAATTGGAAGCATAATAAGTTATGCGTTTTCAGTTTTCTCACTTGTAACACTTTCTTCTTGCAGTTAGGATGTCATTTATAGTGATTTAGTTGAGAAGAAAACCAACGCTAGTAGTTTGAAAAAGAGGTTCACCGTTAGTCCAACAGCTAGAGTGTCGGCTATGCATGTTGGCAACCTTGGTTCTTGTCCCAGTGGGTCTATTTAAAATGTCTGGTGGACTAAAAACCAAGTTGGTGATAGATTTTCGTAAGGTAATCCATAACGCAAAATAGACGTTTCATTTATTTTAATATTCTATTGCTCCATTCAATGTGCATAGTTACATCACTTCCACTCTGTATATAGCCTACTCAAATTTCTTACACAGCTAATAATGTCTGTGCTTAAAGGGGTTAGGTACAGCTTAAAGGAGTAAAATTTTGGAAATATTTAACCTTTTTTTCCTCCATTACTGTATCTTGTACAATAATGAAAATTAGTATGTGTAAAACATTGTCCTTCTGATATACGATAAACATATTTTTATGCTCGACCATGCCGAAATGTAGTAATTATACACCTGGTAGCAGTCCTTTAATGCATGTCATTAAAGTACACCTACTCATTAAAGTACAGGTGTTTTCAGCCAATGACAACTCAGCTTACAGGTATTCTGCCAATAACAAGTCAGCTTTGTACCGTTATAAAACCGCAAGCATCGATTATTCTCGGATGTGCAATCGAAAGAGAATTAGCGAAAAGTCACGGAGGCTGGAAATCCAATACTGTCCCAGAAGGTTATGTTCTGTTACTATAATAATTAGCGTTAATTGTAAATAATATTCAAATAAATTCAATTTGTCATCTCGTTTTTCAATGTCGAATTCAATAATCAAGGTTATACCAAGTTTAACGGGATTACACCAAGGTCAATGGCATTATTGTTCCTCGGAAAAAATCAATACTTTCGCGTCTGCGCACATCTCACAATTCACGACCTAGAACAAGGTCACTTCCGATCTTGTCAGATACAAATAAAATGTATACATCTGAATAATTTCAAGTTAGAAAAATGGTCCAGCATAAAAAGTCGTATGAAACTCGCCTATAATGGTAATTAAGAAGCTCGTATGAAAATTATGAAACTCGCTTGCGCTCGTTTCATAAACATCCATACTCGCTTCTTAATTACTGTCATTATAGGCTCGTTGCATAATGTACTATTATGATTCAAAAAATGATTTTTTTTTTTTCAAAATTGAAAATTCACTACGCAGTGATGAAGCTTTTCCCTCATAACTCAAAAAGTATCCAACATTCTGTGATGAAATTTTTTGTGTTTATTTATGCATATCATATCTACAATATGATGCAAAATCACTTCTCTACCTTTGAAAGATTGTCTGATAAAAAATAAACTCATTTTAAAAATGGTCAAATATCAGTATTTTCGTCTAACACAAAATAAAAATATATATATTTATTAAAGAATGTAGTTGAAAGAGCATGATATTGTAAACATGAGTTTTAGCAATAAAATAAAAGAGAGAGAGAACATGAAAAATTAACAAGTTTATAAGTTATGAGGGAAACACTTCATCACTGCACAGTGAATTGCCACCGTTTTGAATTTTGAAAAAAATATATATAAATGAATCAGGACTTTGCAAAAGGGACCAAGTCCGAAAAAGTAAATTTTAAGAAAACAACACAAAACCTTTTTGTATGGATCTGGACGTATAACAGTCCAAACATGTCGATGCACAATTTAAATGTTTACATTCTATAGGACTTGGTTCCTTTTAATGCTAAAATTCAACAAGATTGTATGGAGAGCCAGAAACGGGTATAAACTCAATTTGCAAAAAATATGGACTTGGACCCTTTTGCAAAATCCTGATTCATTTTTTTATCGTAAAAATATTTTTTCATATAGCAGAAGGATATTGTTTTACACATACCAGTTTTCATTATTGTACAAGATACAGTAATGGAGGGAAAAAAGTGTTGAATATTTCCAAAAATTTTACTGCTGTAAGCTGTACCTAACCCCTTAAAATATTTCGCCTAGAATTAATAGTTACATTAAAGAGAAAGTGATCCACATAAAAGAGTTGATTTATGCAGCTATCATTAGTCTGAACCGCTATTCGAAAACTTCAGACGAACTGACAAAAGGATTGACGTTGTTGAGAGGTAATTTTCCACCAATTCAGCCTCCCAGCTGTCTGTCGGATGACTGACATGTCGGCTTAGCCCTGTCTTTCTACTGTCGCAGAGGATAATTCAATAACAGGACCCGGCTTCGCTTTAAAATGTGTTTGAGCATAAGAAACTATCGCTGAATCCCCTTCACTGTCCTGACATCCTCTACAAAATTGATTCAGTACCCTGTTAAGAGTTAGCACGAGAGAGGGTTCAACTTTTTTAAACTTGTCACCTGAAACATTTCCGAGAGATGTTGAAATGACGAGCATTTCAGATGGATTTTGTGTGTTTTACCCAGTCTATGGGAGTTTGTGAGGAAGCGAACACGACACACAAAGTGGCTAATCCGCTCTTCTCTCTCCCGTCCCCACACACGCTGATCCCCTTACAGTTTCTACTGTTTTTATCTATATTTCAAACTAACGCAGATTATAAGCTTCGTTCTGCTGAATGCTGAGCTTTGTCGGATCTTCTCTTTGTACTCTTAATTGTTAAATTAAAGAAACTGATACTACTTTTCATAGTCAGGTTCTGACATAGTGCCCCATTGCTAGTGCGCTGGGTTTGTTATGAATCAGGGGGGTCCCGAGTTCAAATCCCGATCTAATATTAATTTATATGTCATTAAATTTTGTTCGCCAAGTCCGTGATCCGTTTCGTGTTCGTGCGCACAAATTTTCTTTTACACATAGTTGAACTCTCCTCCCGAAACCAAAGCTAAGAGTGTGCGCTTGAACTGATGTTTCACTCTAACTCATGACAAAAAAATATCTCCCCACCGCCCTGACGGTTTTTTAGTTGGTTATTTAACGACGCTGTATCAACTACTAGGTTATTTAGCGTCGATGAGATTGGTGATAGCGAGATGATTAGACTTCGTGGAATTGCCACGGAAATCCTAAGGTTTACTGCGCACGCGGTATAGACTGTATAAGAAGGGGATGTGCAACGGATGGAGTATGCCTCTAATGTAAGCACTGAGCAGTATACTGCGGTTACAATATAACCTGTATCCTGCATTCAAGAAATATAATGAATGATCATTGAAATAGGAAATGTCTAAACATGTAAATACACAATTTTTATAGTGAGATATATTAACTCTTAAAATTTAATGTAAGATACATCATCCTTGAATATGTGCATTGAAGTGAAGAGTTGCGTACATTTTGAGCAACTGCAAAGTAATCTCCTTCGATGGTCACTTAAACAGTTTTTATATTGGGAAATGTACGTTCAACATCACACGATGTAATACGTGCATATTTGAAGAACGGAGAGTCACTACTTTTTAGCACACCAACTTCAGACGTCTTGTCGTGAGCTGATAGTACATCATTTATAATACGAAGTTGTTAATAGGCAGAATTTTTAGCAATAATGTTTCTCAACTTACATTTCACTTTTTCTGAAATTAGTGAATTGTTATTTTGGATAACGGGTTTTGATACTTTATCCACCATATTAAGGGCTTCTGAGAGGCTTAGTTTAGACGATTCTAACAGGATGATGCTTTTGGACACGATTTTAAAATTATAATCAATGAACAGAATATCTTCCAATAGATGTTCAGAATGCAATGATTTTACAGCTGCAACAGCGGAACTGTCTGTGCTATCCAATGCATCAATTACCTCCATTATTTTTCCATAATGTTCTTCATAATAATTAACAGCATCCAACCACGTTCCCCAACGGGTCAAGACTGGCTGCGGGGGTAAGGGTATTCCAAGGGCAATTATTTGGAACAGTAACACTCTCATTGTAGTATGTTTGATTGAATTCTTGTCTGCACTGAACAAATGTTAAGCTTTGACTATTCCAACCACAGTAAAGCAAAAACAGTGCTTACATAGGTATACATTAGCTGTAGCTGCTCTATCTATTTGGACCGGTCACAACTCTTAACATGAACTGCTATACTACGAGACCGGGCGGTCGCTCACCTCTTCTATACTACCGTACATCGGACACCTGATTGTATGCTGCGTGTGGCAATTCAACGAAGTCTAGAGATGATATTTGCCGAGATGAGGCCGAGAATTCGCCGTAGATTAACCTTACGGTTGGAGAAAGCCTCGGAAAAAACCGGACCAGATAATCAGCCCAAGCGAGGATCGAACCCGCGCCCGAACGCAACTACAGACCGGTAGGCAAGCGCCTTAACGGACTGAGCCACGCCGGTGGCCGCCCTAGCGTCATCGGAAAGCACAGTTAGTGTCAGAACTCTTCTAAATACGAGCTCCTATACCATAGAACTACTGAATACACTTTGAAGAAGGTGTTTTTTTTTCAACCATTAACAAAACGTCAAATTTCAAATCGTTGTTAGATCTTCTTATGTCTCCGACATATCCGTGTTTCAAGTCGAAACCCATAAAGCTTGACAGATGATGATGACGATGATGATGATGAAGATGATGATGATGACAGTGGATGCTAAAGAAAATTGGCGTGGATTGGAAAGAGAGGAGGCTGTTCAGTAACCTTTATATGAAACAACCAGTCAAATTCAGGATAGGAGAAGAAATGTCAGAAGGAAGTGGAATAGGGAGAGGAGTACAACAAGAATGACCTTTACCACCAATCCTGTTCATATTTACTTGGAGTATTTAGTGAAAAACTGTTTTCAGAACATGGGAGAAGTTATAGTAGGCGGAAGAAGAATAAAGTGTATTTGGCGTTGTTAGCAGAAGAGGAAATGATATTAAGGAATATGGTACTGGAGCTAAGTGACAGCTGTGAGCAGTATGGAATGAAGATGTCAACAAGACGAAGACCATGGTCATAGGAAGAAATGTAAAGAAGATAAACTTGCGAATTCTAAATGAGGCTGTATAGCAAGTGAACATCTTCAAATACTTGGGGTGTACTATAAGCAGAACATGAGCTTCTGCCAAGAAGTCAAAAGGAGAATAGCAATGGCAAAGGAAGCTTTTAATAGAAAAAGGAGCATCTTCTGCGGACCTCTGGAAAAAGAACTAAGGAAGACACTAGTGAAGTGCTTTGTGTGGAGTGTAGCATTGTATGAGGCAGAAACATAACCATTACGACGAAGTGAAGAGAAGCGAATATAACTATTTGAAATGTGGTTATGGAGAAGACTGGAATGTGTGAAGTGGACAGACAGAATAAGAAATCAAGCTCTGTTGGAAAGTGTGCGTGAGAAATGAATGATGCTGAAACTGATCAGAAAGAGGAAAGGAATTGGTTGGGTCATTGGTTGAGAAGAAACTGCCTACTGAAGGATGCACTGGAAGGAATGGTGAACGGGAGAAGAGTTCGGGGCAGAAGAAGATATGACTAATAAAGGAGATAAAGAGAAAGACAGAAAATAGGAAAGGCTGGAGAATGCTGGGTTTGCAGTGAAAGACCTGTCCTTGGGTAGAACACTACGAATGAATTAGTCAACTGTGAAGCGAATGTCAGGTAATCTATAGCGAATCCTCGGCCTCATCTCGTCAAATACCATCTCGCTATCAACGCTAGATAACCCAGTAGTTAAAAGAGCGGCGTTAAATAACTAACTAAAAATATATGAAAAAAAGATGGTGATGATAATAGTGATGGAGTTAAGAAAACGTAAGCACTTAAATTTTTATTAGCAAAGTTAGGTGCGTAGAGACTTCTCTAATTGACATTCCTCGTGAGAACTACAAAACACTCCATTTACTAAATTTAATTGTGGCTCAAGATGTTAGAGGCAGTGCGACACTTCTATCTCCGTATTCTCTGTTGTCAATTTTCCAATAGTGTCAGAAACTTGTAAACTGAGTTACAGGGTTGCGTCTGGAAGTTTTGATGCATGGTGACGTAGCGAGGAAGAATCGGATTTAAAATGATCGTAGAAGAAGTGTCAAGTTCGACAAGTATACAGATTACCTTCTAGCAGACACGACTCTTTGAACGAGGCTAACTTCTCGACAGTAATGCAGCTTATAATATGTTGCTTCCTCGCTTTGCATGCTGAGGACTGACAATTAAAGTATGTCTTATTGATGGAAGCTGTCAGTGCGCCCTGTGACTTTTAATGTATCCGTAAGTTTTCAGTTTTCTCACTTGTAACACTTTCTTCTTGCAGTTAGGATGTCACTTATAGTGATTTATTTGAGAGGAAAACCAGCGCAAGTAGTTTGACAAAAAGGGGCACCGTTAGTCCAACAGCTAGAGTGTCGCTTTTCATGTTGACAACCCGGGTTCTTGTCCCAGTGGGTCCATTTAAAATGTTTGGTGGAAAAATACCACGTTGATGATAGATTTTCGTGACATAATCCAGTTTCTCCTAACGACATTCCAACACTACCCCTAATGGCAAAGCCCAATTACATTAATACAAACAAGCAGATCATTCCAAAATCGATACAAAGAACACATTAAAGCAATAACCAGAGGACACAATGCATCTACATATGCCGAACACATAACTAATACTAACCACACATACAATAACATAAATACAGACATGGAAATCCTACACATACAACTCAAAAACCAAAACCTCAACACACTAGAACAATATGAAATATACAGACACACTAAGACACACCCTAATCAAATTCTCAACACACAGGTCAATTTCAGAACACACACACTATTTGACACAATTCTTCATCACACGAACGCACCCACACAATAGGCAGCGAAGTTGAGATAGCGCCGAGATCTAGTAGGCTCTGAGGATGGTGTCAAGTAACATCGAAACAGCTGTAGGGGAGAGTCGGGTAGTATCGGACATCGGGTAGTATCGGACATCGGGTAGTATCGGACAGTGCGTTTCTTTCATCTATCACCATATGGTAGTACCTGAATGACATGGTTACGTTTCTCTATGCGACATCACAGAAACGTAACGATGTTAATCAGGTACTATCATCGTGTGGTAGATGAAAGAAACTCACTGTCCGATATTACCCGATGTCCGATACTACCCGACTCTCCCCTAAGTCACACAAGCTTACATAATTATCACGCGTAAGATCGTCATTTAATCAATTATTTATATTCAAGTGTTAAAAGTAGTGTACGAAAGATTCAACATGGATTACATTAATATTATTCTCATTATATCGATATACTTCAGATTTATATTTTGATCACTATGACATAGTTATAATAACCTACAAAGCATTAAATTAATTTTCATCATTTAAGAAATTGGCTAACTCAATTTAATTATAATTCTATATATGTGCATATTGCATAAAGATTGAATTGTATCATATTAGCTCATAAATTATTATAAGGTGGGCCAATCAAACGGAAAGACTTCAAGGCGCAGAAAAAGAATGAGTAGAAATGACAAGTACATGAATAACCGTTAGGTATGGAAAAAGAAAAAAAAATATTTCTTAAAAATTACATCAGCCATGTTATCCATTGAAACGCACACGTTCTTCGAGTCTGGCCACGAACTGTTGCATAACCCCCCTCAGCATATTTACAGGTATCGCAGCGACCTCTTTTCGTAGGGGAGAGTCGGGTAGTATCGGATATCGGGTAATATCGGACAGTGAGTTTCTCTCATCTACCACACGATGATAGTACCTGATTGACATGGTTACGTTTCTGTGATGTCGCATAGAGAAACGTAAACATGTCATTCAGGTACTACCATATGGTGGTAGATGAAAGAAACGCACTGTCCGATACTACCCCATGTCCGGTACTACCCGACTCTCCCCTATAGGTTGTTTTAGGGCTGGAATTGTTCTGGGTGGATTGCCCCCAAACACCTTCGTTTTGAGGTATCCCCATAAGAAGAAATCACATACCGTTAAATCAGGTGACCTAGGCGGCCAAGCGATATCCCCGTTCACAGAAATGACGTGGCCCGGGAACAAAGCATTCACAACATCCATCGAATTTCTTGTGATGTGGCTTGTTGCTCCATTCTGTTGAAATAGTCTGTTTTCATTCATTGGAAAATGGGCGAGTTGTGTAAAAAGTTCTTTATCATTTCAACATATCGCACTGAATTAACAGCCACTGCATTTCCGGCCTCATTCTCAAAAAAGAATGGGCCGATTATTCCAGTTGATGAAACCGCGCACCATACCGTTAACTATTAGGCATGGTGAGGTTTCTCATGAAGTGAAATCTATTAATTATTGTAGTTTGCAGTAACGATGAGCACCATTTAACAAAACATGGTAGAGACAAACAACTTGGTTACTAGGGAACGCGGAGATAGTGACGTCACCGCCTAAGGAGTCATAAATTGTAAAGTAAGTAGGTAGAGAAGAGACGGTTATATTCATTCTCACCCTCTCCATATGAACAGTATACTCCCATATCAAATTTTTGCGTTTGACTGGCCCATCTTGTACTTTTTTCTTATAGACAGGCTTTATCTGAAATTAAGTAAACACACAATAGTCCTTAAAATTTAACTCAAGGTTACTGCTGTAGAATCTTTAGTGTATTGCAAATATTCATAATTTAAATATGTATGTCACTATTGTATTGGTTAAAGCTGGTTGAGTGGAAGAGAAGGCCTTATGGCCTTAACTCTACCAACGAAAATAAAACATTCTATTATGCCCCAACCTTCGTATTTAATAAAAAGCTATAGTCTAGTTACGTTGAGCAAATTCTAGAGCATGACATCATTTATTTGCGAACAATTGATGATATGAAAATTTGTAACGTTCAAGATAAACTTATCTCATTTATTTTCATTTTGAAAAGGTGGTATAGACCGATAAGCAATTAAATTAGGTGAATATAGGTTAAATGGGTGCGTCTTTCTGCTTATCAAGTAATGTATAGTCTAAGGGCCGTATTCATAGGCATTTTTAGCGCGGGTTTCCGGTGGATGATCAGCGTTTTTCGTATTCATAAATCAGTGTTAGCGATAGGATATGATTTGAATTCTGTACAAGTAACCAGCGGATAGCCGGGGCTAGCTTAGTACGCTCGTAGCGCGTGCTGCGAAATGTCTATGAATAGCACCTTTAATTATTAACTATGTCATATTTATTGATTGATGAACGTTTTCGGCAATTATTTTTCATCATCAGATCATCATAAGTATCATGTTATACATACTTTCATTCAGTATGTATAACATGGTACCTATGATGATCTGATGATGGAAAATAATTGCCGAAAACGTTAATTCAATCAATAAATGTGACACAGTTAATAATTAAGACTATACATTACTTTATAAGCAAGAGGACGAAGCCATTTAACCTATATTCACCTATCTCATTTAGCTACTTCATTATTGTAAGGAAAGTGAGAAATAGTAAGACAGCAAAACAAAGGTCACGTGGTCGTAATGAAGCGGTACGCTGCCCTTTCATGCAGCAAATTACTCACTTGACATTTTCTCCTCCGAAATGTTAGATCATCGGTTGCAAATCATTGTGACCTTAAAAGCAGCGGAATGCGACAATGTTTCGGATCAGAAGGCTCGTCTGCTATTGTGGTGGAACATGTGAACCGTGTTGGTGGTAGATTTCGCAGTGGCGGTCATAAATTCCAACGGCATGACTATTTTGTATCTCGCCGATATAAACTAACATCATTCATAGAATGATACTTTCCATAACTCTATTTTTGTAAAGAAGTACGTATAAAGAGATCGTAAGATTCATTCAATACCATGGAATACAACGATGAATAATGTCGATAGAAATTTATTACTAGCTGTCCATGTATTACTGAAGAACTGTTACTTACTTACTTGCTGACTGACTTTTAAGGAACCCGGAGGTTCATTGCCGCCCTCACATAAGCCCGCCATTGGTCCCTATCCTGAGCAAGATGAATCCAATCTCTACCATCATATCCCACCTCCCTCAAATCCATTTTAATATTATCTTCCCATCTACGTCTCGGCCTCCCCAAAGGTCTTTTTCCCTCCAGCCTCCAAACTAACACTCTATATGCATTTCTGGATTCGCCCATACATGTTACATGTCCTGCTCATCTCAAACGTCTGGATTTTATGTTCCTAATTATGTGAAGAATACAATGCGTGCAGCTCTGTGTTGTGTAACTTTCTTCATTCTCCTGTAACTTCATCCCTCTTAACCCCAAATATTTTCCTAAGAACCTTATTCTCAAACACTTGTAACCTATGTTCCTCTTTCAAAGTGAGACTCCAAGTTTCATAACCATGAAGAACAACCGGTAATAGCCTATAACTGTTTTATAAATTCTAACTTTCAGATTTTTTGACAGCAGACTAGATGACAAAAGCTTCTCAACCGAATAATAACAGGCATTTCCCATATTTATTCTGCGTTTAATTTCCTCCCGAGTGTCATTTATATTAGTTACTATTGCTCCAAGATATTTGAATTTTTCCACCTCTTCGAAGGATAAATCTCCAATTTTTGTAGTTCCATTTTGTACAAAATTCTGGTCACGAGACATAATCATATACTTAGTCTTTTCGGGATTTAACTGAAGAACTGTTAAGATATTTAAAATAAATAATAGACAAGATCATAAAAGGGGCTAAACACAACCACAAGAAACAAAGAAATACAACACAAGCACATGAATACAACAAACACATCACTAGGGCCCGGATTTTGATGAAGTCATCTTTTTTCTGAGTAGTCCGAGACGATGCATAGCGGCAATTAAGTGAATTCTCCAAAAAATATGTTAGGTATGTTGGGTTTTTATTCCTAATAAAAATGCATTTTATCATGTTTTTCAGATTAAAGTCACTTTTTAACATTTGTATGTAGTTACAGGTTGTTTTTGTCATTTTACAGATTTTTATAGGTCATTTATTTATATTATCTATGGTTACATTTTCACTTTTACGTAATTTTTATAGCTGTTGAAGTAGTCATCTGTATTCCTAAGTAATAATTCATGCCAGCATATTCCTTACGAATCGTTCTCAGACTAACCTGTATTCATCTGCACTGCTCATGTGTTTATATCAGCTGTATCATATTTTATCTGCAGCAATTTGAACGTTCTTTCATAATATTTTAATATAAGTAATCTAGTGATAATTATTATTTTTAGTAGGTTATTTTACGACGCTTTATCAACATCTTTGGTTATTTAGCGCCTGAATGAGATGAAGGTGATAATGCCGGTGAAATGAATCCGGGGTCCAGCACCGAAAGTTACCCAGCATTTGCTCATATTGGGTTGAGGGAAAACCCCGGAAAAAAGCCTCAACCAGGTAATAGTGATAATTATTATTTCAGTAATAATACCTACACTAATTCTGCTAAGAAAGCTTGTTTTACATTACAGTAACTTATAAAGTAATCATTAGACCAATATTAATTACACAAATTGATCACTTTCATTAGGTCTTTTTTTACTCTGTTTAGGTCAATTTAAGAGAATTTTTGAGGAACTTTTTATATGCGTTTTTTTTATTTTTAGGTCATAAACATCATACTAAGACACTAACATACGAAAATAAGAACACACATACAAGATTGCATCTTGTTTCAAAAATTAAAATGCAAGAATGCATAGAGAACAAAAAAAAAACTACGAAAACCTCTCAACATATAGACAAGGCACACAAACAAATTGGCCTGAAACCTATTACAAACTACATACAATAGTTGTAAAGACTTACATTGGCCAAATAGGAAGATCTTAAAGACGATACAAGAATATATAACAGCCATAACTAAATCAGACAACAATTTTAGTCAATCTATGCAAAGCTCCTCATAACCTCCACCCACAACTATAAAAATTTAGATAGTTTCATGCAAATCCTACATATTCAACCAAAAAAGTTAGAAACTAGACAATCTAAATTTATATAATAATATGAAACAAGTTTACTATGCACTATTTGAAAGTGTTATTAGATATGGATTACTTTTATATGGAAATAGTTCTGACCTTCCAAACATTCTGTTACTGCAGAAAAAGGCAGTTCGTGTTATAACAATGTCACAACCCAGACTATCATGTAGATCACTTTTCAAAAATGAAAAGATTATGACAGCCTACAATCTATATATTTTTTAACGTTTAATGTATGTAAACAAGACTATTACTAATTATACAAGTATAGTAGATCTGCATCGCTATGAAACAAGGAATAATGATCAATTAAATGTACCACATGTCAGGTTGCAAAAATCACAATCAAGCTATGTAATTACTGCAATAAAAGTATATAATAAGATACCTACAAATATAAAGGCACTTAATGAAACACAATTTAAATTTCAGATTAAGAGATGGCTACAAAATAATCCCTTTTATAATATGAATGATTTTTTTTTTAAATGATGTAGTATTTTAGTCAATTTTTATTATTTTTTACTCTTTTAATATTTTAAATATTGACACATTGTTTATTATATTATCACATTGACGATGCCTATTGTATTCTTGTACCTTCAGGCAAATAAATAATATGAATATATGAATATATGAAATTCATAGACGCACAAAAATACACCCACAACACATCCTAAAAACTCGAATGAACACACACTCTTGTTTACGCAACATGATCAACCAAGACAATGACAGGAAACCAGAAGAAAGCAAAGGACCTCAAAGATGATACACACCACATCCAAACTGGATGAACTAAGGTAAAATACAATCATAGTTTAATTTCAACACAGTGAAGATTTTTTTTCATTGTTCTATATACACTTTTAAGACTGGTATAATTCACTGATTAACTTTATATCTTCTTCACTGTGTTAATATGAGGAAATTACCTAGCCGACTAGTTTCGAAGCGATATTCTTCATTGCATTTCATAGTCAAAGCCTAAAAACTCGTATGATTGTTTAAGTTACAATGGGCCAGTCTGCCTATGGTTGGCACAACCCGTTTCCCTTAAAACAATTAAAACAAATTAAATTAACAATTAACCTTGCCATGTTTCCCGTGTCACGTCTGGACAAAGCGAGAAGATTCACACTGTCCACCGCGTCAAATTTAACCTAGCGACGTAATTTCAATGCCCTCATTAACCAAACCAATCACGAATCACTATAACTAGTTTCGGACTTTCCAGTTAAATGACTTTCTGTAACGGGTGATTCCAATATTCCAGCTATCGGAAGTGGAAATAGGAACTTGATGTCAATGACCAAATGTATCAAGCTATGTAAGCTTACTCGTATAATTACTATCGGTTTATCAATATGTAATTCATAAATAATATGAAGATGTCGATATTTATATATCTTTCGTATCGCTTCAAAGAGAATTTTATTCTGCTGTACCCCCAAACATATAAGTAGGCCTACTCCTTTGTCGATTAAAGGCTGGTTGACAATAAATCGGAAACGAGAATCGAAACGAAAACGAAAATGGTAAAATTGTTAAAATGTGTACATTTAAACGTGAGAACTCACAATTAACGAAAAGCTTGCCGGAGCCCGGGATCGGGAACGGAGAATTGGCCAAGTTTCAACTTTCGCGTTCACGTTTCCTATCACAGACCACTAGATTCATTCTATTGCCATCTAAAAGCTATTTTGTCGTCGTATATTTTGTAGCAAGAAGATCGTGACATAACCTATGCATTATTTTGTTCTGTGCTGTGCATCATGGAGAAACTTTTATTTGATGAGATTCTAATATTGAGTGTTGAGGAAAATCCTCACGTTTACGATAAGCGGCGCGCCTCGTTTAAAATGAGAAATGAAGGAGAATACGTGGCTTTCAATAGCTGCATCTTTGAACACCGATCGTAAGTGAATCATATTTTATTACTGTATTGGTTGTATTACACACTATACATTCATGCTTCAATTCAATAACTACTGTTGTGTTCATTTTTGTTCTATTACAAATGTTTCTTCTCTAATTATTTTACGTTATGGTAGACTTAAAATAGGTTGTGATAATAAAGATGCATGGGCATATTTATAGTACCGTACCTAATGAAATGTTTCAGTTGAAATTTCGAAGTTGGTTAACCTGTATTTATGTTGGCTGCCTTGTACTCATGAGAGAACGCCATTGATCAATTATACATAAATAACATCAGAATGCGTAATATCGACTTTACATATCGTTATTAACATTGTATATCGATATGCATAGTCGTCTACATTCTCGGTTTATTGTGAATCAAAAATGTTCACATTCACGTCCTCTGCTTCTCATTTCATTCTGGTTCTCCTTCCCGGTTTTTTGTGAACCAGCCTTAACACAACACTAAAATATTACAGGAACCAATCTTTGGTATGAAATACTAGTAGAGTCAGTACCGGAACTTCGAGTGGCAACGCCATGCTCTGGAAGCAACTTCTCTGCCTTGTCCGTGTGGTATGTGGCCTATTCTCCAGGAGTATAGACTCAGTGTGCCGACCGATCTTGCTCCAGCAGATTTCTACTTTTTTCCAAAGGTCAAATGCCTACTCAAGGGACGGCGGTTTGCGTCAGCCGAAGAGGTGAAAATTCATGCCACGCGCGCTCTGCAGAAAGTGACCAAAGATGGGCTGCAGGAAATTCGAGAAATGGTGTGGACGCTGGCAGAAGTGTGTCACTGCCCAGGGGGCGTACTTTGAAGGTGACTTTGTGTAAATGGTTACATGTCATCTGCAACAAAGTTTTATACACATGTTCGGTTATGTTTTGACACTACTAGCAGGTAGAAATCTGCTGGAGCAAGATCTGGAGAATATGATGGCTGTGGAAGGACAGGTATTTTGTGTTGTGCGAGGAATTCGCTCACCAAGAGCGACCGATGTGCAGGGGTATTGTCATGATGAACCCAATTCTGTCCTTGTCACAAATTGGGTCTTTTTCGTCGAACTGCATCACGAAGTCGTCGAAGAATTGCAACGTGCGTCTTCTTACTGACAATTCAACCGTAAAAAATAAACTCGAAATTTACGACACCAGGATCTCGAAGAGCACTTCAAGCATTACTTTCTACTTTGATCGGTCGGCACACTGAGTCTATACGCCTGAAGGATATGCCACATGCCACACGGTCAAGGCAGAGAAGTTGCCTATAGAGCATGGCGTTGCCACCCAAAGTTGCGGTACTTCCTGTCTCTACTAGTAAAACTACAAATATGCAAAGTATGAATACGAATCATTTCGTGGTTACTTTTTTAGAATAAGACAGGACTTGTTAATATTACGTACAATCATAAGATATGAGAGACAAGACAGCTACTTAAGTAGGAATAAAGGTGCATCTACACAGTTCAACTTTTCTTTCAACTTTACGCATTCAAGCAAAGAATGAAAAATTGTTATTTAATATACGAGTATATGTACGTACTGAAGACGACGTTCAAAACGGAGCACCATGTAGACACAAAATCTTCATGCATCGTAATTGAACGCGCGTTTTAAACTTTATTATTTCAATGTTCTTCCCAGATTGCATGCGTACGCGGATGAAAATTGAACCGTGTAGATGCAGCTTTAGATGTTCTAAAAAGCTACTAATCTAAAACTAATTTCATTCCAAATTCTATGGTTTCAGAATGCGATTCTCTTGTAAGAAAATCGAAAGTGAATTATTATTTATGTCTATATCTTACAACAAGATTAGGAGGCGTAATATACTCATACTATCGCTTCGAAAAGTTATGACAACACCTTCATTATTACAAACTAAATTACACGATGCCATGGAAATGCTTACGTCATATTCGATTACCAATGTGAACGATTCCATGCTCATTCATAAGAGAAGTACGAATATACAGGGTGATTCAAAATCCCTGCTACAAACTCTGAGGGGTGAAAGTTACACAGTTTAGACATCCATTTTCAATTGATGATTAGACTGAATTGAAAGGAAAATGTATTGGACATTAAAGCTAAACAAACAACAACAACCCTTCACGTCTCTTTCAAACATCTCAACAAAGAAACAGGGGTGTACACATTCGCATACATTAACGTACGCCCGCGCAAAAAACATTTTCAACGGTAACTTCGAAACGACGCGTCAAAAGACATAGGTTGTTTAACTAAAAGGGTTCCTTATTGTTAGATCTATCAAAGCTTAGAGTTTGTCGCAGAGATTTTGAACCACCCTGTATACACATAATCTTCACGGAAAAGTTTGTTGTGTCCTTGGGAGAGGTTTCAACATATTAAAAACATATATGTTATTGAATTTTGATTTGACATGGATGTGAAACAGATGTGTAATTATAGAAAGTTAATACAAGATTGGTATATATGTGTGTATGTATGTGTGTATGTATTTATGTATGTATGTATGTATGTATGTATGTATGTATGTATGTACGAGAATAGGTATTGTCCAATTAGGCGCAATTTTCTGAGGAGTGTAGCTCAGGTTATTGCAGAATTGTCGATTTTCCCAAGAGATTTTTTGTTACTTCATAACTTGCTGTCTTCTAACTGCATCGCTTCCATTAAGATCGTAATTTAATACAATTAAAGTTCGTGGCTGCGTAGAAATCCTTTTATCGTTTCAATAACCCTTCAGGCAATGCATCTAGTGAAGTAGAATCTTTATTCTTATTCTTAAAATTGAAGACAAGAGAAGAGATTTTATTCAAAGGATTCTAGACCTGTACGATCTTCTCAGCATAGTGAAATCATTGTGGTTGATACTACTACAAACTTAACGCTAAGGTAAGTTAAACAATTGCTACAAATCAAATCCTGCTCACTAATTTTGATAATTACAGACAACTATTTTAATAAATGGCCTCACATTCCGCATACTAGATGGCATAGGCCTACAGCACGCAATATCTGTACAACATAATCACCTTCAGGCAGGATTGTAGAAATTTGAGACGGACAATAGTTATCAACCATCTCAATCTGCTTTACCTAACTAACTTATAAAGTGAACTTAAAATCTCGAATTATAATCGTTTAATGTAAAATACACTGCTCAAAACAATTGAAGACCTCCCCGGAAAAAGGATGTAACATCAAATTATTGAAATATATAACTTTGGTGGAAAAAGTAATTTTGAAGCATTCACTTACAACAAATTATTGTATTTAAAACCTGAATAAACTTGTATCTTTGATTAGTCACATTGTTCTGCTAGTATATAAAGGCCTAGTGAAATATGCGCCTGAAATTATTTTCCTTTCTCCTGAAACATGAGTTACGCTATATTTTTGTTGGTTACATCGCTATTCCGGGGAGGTCTTCAATTAGAGGAACACTTTGAATTATTTAAATATCTTTTCATTGGATAAAGTTACTGACATGAAATTATTTAAGGTTATTTATGGCCACATTTATCTCCATGTCAATAAAAACAAATGAATAATGTCAACAAATAACTTTTTAAAACATTGCACTATATAAGAAATTATACTTATCAAACTTAAACACCTGTTATAAAGGTCTAGTATCGTGTATGGCCTCCACGACATTCGATGACAGCTTGGCATTTTCGTGGCATGCTCTCTATGAGGTTCTGTATTTCCTCTCGTGGGATATTATTATTATTATATTGGGTTATTTTACGACGCTGTATCAACATCTAGGTTATTTAGCGTCTGAATGAAATGAAGGTGATAATGCCGGTGAAATGAGTCCGGGGTCCAGCAACGAAAGTTACCCAGCATTTGCTCGTATTGGGTTGAGGGAAAACCCAGGAAAAAGCTCAACCAGGTAACTTGCGCCGACCGGGATTCGAACCCGGGCCACCTGGTTTTGCGGCCAGATGCGCTGACCGTTACTCCATAGGTGTGGACCTCGTGAGATATTCTCTATTTTTCTCCCATTTTCCTTTAGAGAATCTCCAAGTTCCTGCAGGGTTTGCGAAGTTTGTTGTCGGTTCCTGACTTTCCTGTCCAGAAGCCCACAAGTGTTCAATAGGGTTGACATCTGGGCTGATCGGTGGCCACTCCATTACCTCAATTTCGTTCTCCCTTAGGAAATCCCTGTACATTATTAGAATTGAGCGAAAATATGTTGTTTAAAAGCACGTCATGCACATAGCCTACGTAATCCAATGTTGAAAATGTACCTGCTTTCTTATTCGAATGCTTCACAAAATAATTTTCACAGTTAATGCCAGTATGTGTTGCGTAAATGGGAATTTACAGAGAAAATGTTATTGATGACAGTGCAAGTGAGAGCCGCCCGTAATCCATTTTCGCTTTAAGCATGATATATAAATATCATGGCTGTGTATTTTCTGCGATTGTTTGGTTTGTGAATTGTCCCGTTCTGAACAAACATAAGGGTAGGGGTTGTTTACTAATCTGTTTTCCATGAACTGAGCATCCTGCTAGCGTTCCCACTTTCAATCTTCCAGCAAGTGCTTTTGCTAATGTAGATAGAAAGGGCAAGTACAGTCGATTCAGCAAATATGAAGTGTTGCAGTGGGATTCTACGCAAAAATTAGGCATTATAATTCAATAATCTATATATATAATTTCAACTGGTAATGGAAATTACGGGAAAACGGCTGAACGGATTTTAATAAATGACCCCTCATTTTGAAGCTTGGAACCCAAGGTTTTTCGGAAAAATAGTAGTTTTCAGTGAAATGTCAATTTTTAAACATAATTTTCCTATTTTCCAAAATCCATCTGTCGTCAGTTTTGAGAACTAGCTAATAGCATTCACGGCCGACTTGATATACTCTTCGCTTTTTTGTAAAGGAGAAGCGAAGCGAGCATCAAGTCGGCCGTGTTGCATTTCAGAAACAAAACACATTCTACAGTAAACAATATTACACGAAGGCCATGATCTGCAAGAATGCTGACATATTTAGAGCTCAAATTAAATTGGTTATTAAAAACTTAACTTACTAAAAATTATTTACAGGTTCGATTCTGTGGTGTGTAATTTTCTGGGTACAGCTGTGTATTGGATATTAAAAACTATAAAACTTGAGGTGGTTTGATGACATTATTACCATTAGAAATGAAATATTATTGTAGTTAATGCCATGATGTGACTATTTTCCATTAATTATACATATTAATGCTATATTGATGATATGAAAGTGAAACGTTTTGGGGTTATATAAGTAGATGTAGAGAATAACTTAAGTTAGATCTTGATTTCCATATTTTACTTAGTGGCGGCTATATAGTATATGTTACTGAAAGTTATAAAACTTACGTAAGATAATAATATTATTAAAAATCAAATATTTTTATAATTATTAATCAAATGGGGTTGGGTCTTTTTCATATATTTAATGGTGGTGTGGTGTAGATATTTATATGCGTGGTTCTCTTCAGTATTGGCTCGAGAGAGAGTATCTTTCATTATTATGGAAGAAAATAACTTTCCGAATGTCTGGTATTCTTCGTTGAAAATAAATCTGAAAAATGTTTATTTGAACGTCTAATGAACTTAGTTTGCAGCATTTGCTGCACAAGCCACTAGTAGTTTATATCTTCAGTCAAAACACTTATCAGTATGTGAGGTCAGAAAATAATTCTGTTACATCACATTATAATTTAAAGGTCACAAATATTTTCGACTTATACAAAAAGTCATCTTCAGGTGAATCCTTAAGCAAACAATTTTGAAATTAGGTGAGGGACTAATCAGGTACATTTTGATCTAGTAGTTGAATGCACATGCAGGCATTTTACAAATATATAGTTGTCATGACTTTGAGGTTAAATGGTCCACATATAAAATAAAAAAAACTTATTTACATAGATAACTGAAATCTCACACTTTTGCGTGTATATGAAGCTATTGGCATCTATGGCCTGATGTTAAAAACTTGTGCAGTCAAGTAATGAGCTTACACTATATGTCAAGAGGTTAAAATTAAAATATAAAAGTTATAAAAATGATGAGTTCTGCAATATTAATTAATATGTTGTAGGGTGTAAGTCGAAAATATTTGTGACCTTTAAATTATAATATGATGTAACAGAATTATTTTCTGATTTCACATACTGATAAGTGTTTTGACTGAAATATATAATATATTATTGAATTGTAATTCATAACACTTTTCTGAAACAATATGACCTTTAAATTTAAAAATTAGGCAGTTTCATTATTTTCAATTCTTTAATGGGCGACAGTCGTCGGTAACTGCGTCAAAATATCCCTATTTTGGATTTTATTTTAAAAATTATAACCCTTTATGAACAGCAATACATGTGTTGAGTAATTCTATACTACACAAAATGTAAAGTATTCTTTTCAATCCTCTCATATTTTAACACAATAAAGCGCACAGAAAGAACGTTGGAGAAATGCAAGAGGAATTAAAAATATTTAATCAATATTAATTAGCAGACATCTCCCAGTCACTCAGTAGTGACACTATCAACACCGAAACTGAAATCAATTCTTTGCCATGTTTTCAATGTTGCCATTGTTAATATAGCACTTCCATTGTAGATGTTGAGTGTTAAACTTCAGTGGTCGGGTAATTTAGAGGCAAATTTATTTATTTATTTATTTACCTACCTACCTACATACTTACCTACCTACCTATCTACCTACCTACCTACAGTACCTACCTACCTACCTATCCATCCATCCATCGATCCATCCATCCATCCATCCACCCACCCACCCACCCACCCACCCACCCACCCACCCACCCACCCACCCACCCACCCACCCACCCACCCACCCACCCACCCACCCACCCATCCATCCATCCATCCATCCATCCATCCATCCATCCATCCATCCATCCATCCATCCATCCATCCATCCATCTATCTATCTATCTATCTATCTATCTATCTATCTATCTATCTATCTATCTATCTATCTATCTATCTATCTATCTATCTATCTATCTATCTATTTATTTATTTACACTTGAGCTACATTAGACATTGCAGCCCGAAAGAGCAGAAGTTCGTGCTCGGTCGTAGTTCAGATCACTTATACAAAATATATCACAAAATTAAGAGAGTGAATTGAGCACCATAACATTAATAAGCGGTAAAATGCATACAGCATGTAATAATAGGGTCTATATACAAATTTAACTCAATTAGCGTAAACAATTAAATAATTAATCTGATTTGTTTCTTAAATCTATGTGTGTTAAGTGTACTTAGCTCAGGGTAAGCTCTAATTAATGCATTTTATATTTTGGGTCCAAAATTTCTGCTGTGTTTTAATCCAACAGTTGTATGGCATTTGGGAGTATTTAGAAAGAAACTATATAGTTTTGTCTCGTATTGTATTCATGAGGATCAAATTTAAATTTATTGTGGTTTTTATGGAAGTAAATCAGCAATGTTTGTTTATAAATTTGTTCTAGATTTGATACACCAAATTCCTGAAAAATTAATTTTGTTGGGTAATCAAAAGGTTTATATAGACAAATTTTGATAATTAATTTTTGGAGCAAATTTAAAGGATGGAGAGTCGATTTTGCCATTCCTCACCAACCTAATATGCCGTACTGAATTATTGATTGAAACAGAGCTAAGTACACAGTACGCAGAACATAAACAGGTAAATAATAGCGTAGAATGGAAAATTTGTGGATTGTTTTACGCAATCTGTTACACAGGAAGGAGATATGCTTATCCCAATTTAAATGTTGGTCAATAATAATGCCTAAATATTTAACTTGTGAGGATATACTCAAAGCGTTACATGAGCAATTAAGTAGGTTACAACAATGTATTGTTATACTTCTATTATTATTTATTTTTAGTTGCTCAAGGCCATATGATGTTAATGAAAATGGTATTAATTTTGTTTTAGAAACGTTCAAAGATATGGTTCTCAGATTGTCCCACAGAAGAGATAGTAATTTGTCATTGTTAATACATTTCTCTCATTACAAATGATGGCTGTTAAACTTGGGAGATCAGGTACTTTAGAGGCATATACATGATCCTAAAGTTGTCCCACAGAAAGAAATTCATTGCTCCAGCCACCTGGTAGACTTACCAGACCTGCGGTCTAGTCCTCAAATTCCTCTGGAAAATGTATTTTTTCGCATGGAAAATATACTTACAACTAAATAATTTGAGACACGTGTAATGGCACTGTCTACTGCTTCAAGGAGGGTACTTGTCTATAAGGAAAGTAATAAAATTTATGATTTATTGTAGAGATGAACATGGGCTGGGATCGGGCCGAATTACCTCTTGATCGTCAGGTCAGTAGTAGGGGCAGTAACATACAATCTGACATTCCTTCACATCAACTTGAAATGAGCAACGAATACTATCCTTTAAAGAGGTTATTATTAAAGAACGAAATGCTGCATGACAAATATAAAAAGTATCTAAATAAAAATTCAATTTTAAGGTTTACATCGACTCTTAGAATAAAAATCCACAGTTTGTTCTTAATGTTTTTCAAACTTTAGCGACACGACTCTTGGAAATAAACTAAGAAATTTATATAATTCAAACTTGAAAATCGAATTTGGGTGTCCAAAGAAAATAAAAAAAAAAAAATTGGATCGACCTAACTCCATCAGAAATTGACTTAGGGTAAAACTTATTTTGTCAAAATGATCTCCTACACATGGAGAATGTCACAAACTGAAATAATTTTATTATTTATTGATCTTCAACCATTAAAAAATATAACTCATTATATCAGCACATTATATATATATATAGTACATTTTATAATCGATTGAAAATAATAATTTTACTTTACAACATAGCCACAAGTTTAAGCTTTGATTTAGTACCTCAAAGAGATCTTTTTCTCCACTTTAAGTCTACTTTTTTCCGTCGGAAGAATAATAAATGTCAGAAAATGTGAACTAAGAAAAAACACACACTGAAGATGGTGTAAGGTATAGAAAGTATAGTGCGCTTGTATTATAAATTCGCAAATAATTATGAAATTAATTATATAACGGTCGCAAGTTATATATATTTTTAAAAGTTGAAGAAATGAGCTTTCAGAAAAGCAAAAACAGTATTTACCAAAATTGTGAAAAAATCTGACATTTCTAGAGTCGATGTAGGCCTACACCTTAAGTTCTGCCATTTATTAATATTATTCATTTCCTGTTCCATCGCTGTAAAATATGAAGTTGTAGCTAGAAAATGATACTATTCTTGGATGTAAAATGGGGTCGACCTGGTTGGCGAGTTGGTATAGCGCTGGCCTTCTATGGCCTTCTATGCTCAAGGTTGCGGGTTCGATCCCGGGCCAGGTCAATGGCATTTAAATGTGCTTAAATTGGACAGGCTCATGTCAGTAGATTTACTAGCATGTAAAAGAACTCCTGCGGAACAAAATTCCGGTACATCCGGCGACGCTGATATAACCTCTGCAGTTGTGAGCGTCGTTAAATAAAACATAACATTTAACATTTAAAATGGGTCTTTACTGTAGGGTACGTTTTTAAAGGAACGACAGAGAGAAAGCTATAGTGATACTGATATGGAGGATAATAAGAATAAAAGATGAAGAGAAATATTCACAACCACGAGTAAAATTTACTTAAAACTGCAATGAATAATTGTTACTATCCAATTATTAATGCTATTTAGACATTCTATCGTATGAATGCCATTTCGTTTATTCATTAATTTTTTATAATGGTTTTCAACTCATTGTTCAAATAAGTTCCTTTCTATAAAAAAAAGATGGGAAAATTGTACAAGTTCTCCTGTAGGGTTCACTTTCGAACAACGTTAATGGACTTCACCCTTAAATTTCGCAAAGTATCCTATAGGATACAAAAGGTTAATAGGCTATATGCTATAATTTTAATAGAACAATAGAAAAAAATTGGTAGAAAATAGTAATATGCGTTACAAGAGTGGTATGATGATGTTTTCATGTTCGAGGAAAAGATTGAAAAAGCGAAACGTAGTTGAGCTTTTTTAATTTCCGAGAACATAAAAACAAACATACCGCTCGTGTATCGTACATTATTTTGTGCGAAGATCGTTTATTACATACCTGAAAGAGGAATTTTTAATTAGTTGCAATGAAATCTCCATCTTGGTTTCTGTTCAATGACGGCAACTTTTAAAAACAAAAATATCTATCTTCAACATTGTTGCTATAAAATATTTTCTGTGTTTACTATATTCCAGCAGGCCGTGATATACGTCTGTCTTTTTTTTCTCCCAGTCTATAAATGAGAACTTAAAACAAACGGTAAGGTTATGTAATGATTTATTTTTCATTTTAATATTTTAACAATATTATTTATATAACATATTGCAGTAATAACTTCGGCATCTGGAATCTTGTTGATTTTTTCACGGCTTCCTTAATGTTACTTGCATTACAAATGCAGTAACTTTAGTGGTGTTGTAGAGTTTACTTAATTTTTGCAAATATTTAAAAACAATAATTAACAGTGCAATTTAGGTGAAATTGCAGTGGTAAGTTTACAATTTATAATTATTACTAGCCTATGTTAAACGTCTCTAAAAATAATATGTTAAAAGCCTAAGGCAGTAAAATGAATATGGCGCTTAAGCGGTAAGAAGAGGGAAATTGTTATGTGTGTTACGTTGGGAATACTGAATGTGGTATTTCACACTTACCGCGTATTGGTTTTGTGCGGAAAGCAAGCAAATACGCACGATCTCGCACAAATTAAAATTTCACAATACTGCAATATTGCACTACATATAAAATATGAACACTGCGATAGTTGTTTTCTTTACAGTCCGACACGGTTTAATAAACTAGTGTGAGAAATGAAGTTTTGCCAATGGTTAAGAACAGTGAACATTTCATTGGCGTTACTGTAGTGATCGGTACTATCAGGAAGCGTCGACACATAAGACAAATTTCATACAAAAATATCAACCTATTTCATCTTCAAAATGAAGTTAAGGCAAACACTGATTACATAGAAAATAAACATTAATAAAGATGGACGTAAAATCTACAAATTAATCCATGTCATGGTAAAGCTATTTGGAAGTAATATTTTGATCGTAGCAAGGATTTGAAGCGCGTTAAATACGATTACTGTAACCTTACGTTCGTCGGAGACGGAAATAGGAATTGGATATCTGTTTCCGGAAGTGTAAGGCTTCGGAAGATTAAACAGAGCACAGATACTTTAAAGCAAACAACTGGTTTCTTGTTACACCCACACTTACAGCTCTCCGCTGCTGAATGTTTGTGTCAGTCATTTCCGTAACGTAAACATAAAGTGGAACTGGAGTGCGAAATGCCCGTTATTGGAGAAGCAAATAGCCCCATTGAAACTGGTTACTCAGTTTCGCTATCTAAGCTATGCATAGAGCAAAGAAAGTTGTGCACTGCACTAAACTTCCAAGGCAATTCATACAATCTGCAGTTTAATAGTGAGTTATTGACTACAAAATTTTGAAAATTGCCGGCTGAAGTGTATGCGACTGTAACGTTGAGTGTGAAACTACTGTGGGTTTGAAGCCCATCAAGAATATACAGGGTGTTCAAAAAGCATTCAATGTTTTGAGATGTGGTAGTGTTCATCAAAATAAGACAAAATAGTGTAATAGTAAACATAGGTCCTGAAATAGTATCGTCCGAGATATGAGTACTTCTTCATCAGGATTATAGAAGATGTTAATGTGATTTCCATATTCTGAGAGGAAGTAGTATTAAATATATATCGACTCAGCTGTTGAAGAATGGCAACGAGATTTTACACATGGATTTAACATAAATTTAATACTAAATGAGTTTAAATATTTTATTAATTGCGGACGATCAGCTACTCATATTCGAATAGGAAGACGAATTGCAAATTGCAGTTCGTCGTCTTCAAAAATACATGATGACATATAATCTTAAAATTTCCAACGTTAAATCTAAAACAATGGCATTTCAGGAGTAGATCTTTTAAGATTAAAATTACAATTAATGATGAATCAATAGAACAAGTATCATCCTTTAATTACTTAGGCTGCAATATCTCGTACATAAAGGAAGAGATATAGACCACAAACTAAACAAATTTCAGAGAATGTGTGGAACAGTTTTCCGCTCACTCAAAAATGAAACTTTAAACCAATTCTATAAAATTTTAGCCGTTCCACTTTTGACTTATTGGTGCGAGAACTGGACTATAAACAGAAATGCTAGAAGAAAACTAGAAAGCAGTGAAATGAAGAATGACATTTATGGATAAATAACATAACCCTCTAAAGTCCGAACAGGCATTGTGGCCTAAAGCCAGATGCTGAAGAAGAAGAAGAAGAAGAAGAAGAAGAAGAAGAAGAAGAAGAAGAAGAAGTGGTATGAATGAAAATAAAACAAAAAATCTAATGAATATTGGTCCTAAAATTAATATCTTCCGACATATATGAGTACTTGTTCATCAGAATCATAGGAGATGCTCAACGTGATTTCCAATCCTTGGAAAGAATCTGCCCCTTTATTTAAATATTTACTTAAATATTTTTTTTTACTTAAATACATTTTAATTATTTAAATTTTTTAAATTTTTTACTTATTTAAATATTCTTTTACTTTTTCACTTAAATACTTTTCTACTCTTTTACTTATTTAAATACTTTTCACTTTTTTACTTATTTAATTTTTTTTTTACTTATTTAAATCCTTTTTTTTTTACTTTTTACTTACTTAAATACTTTCTTTACTTATTTAAATACTTTACTTTTTTACTTATTTAAATACTTTACTTTTTTACTTATTTAAATACTTTACTTTTTTACTTATTTAAATACTTTTTACTTAATTAAAAACTTTTTAAAATACTTTTTTACTTATTTAAATACCTCTTTACTTTTTTAAATACCTCTTTACATTTTTGAATCTCTCTTCACTTTTTAAATACCTCTTTACTTTTTAAATTCCTCTTTACTTTTTTAAGTACCTCTTTAATTGTTTAAATGCCCCTTTACTTTTATAAATACCTCTTTACTTTTTAAATACCTCTTCAATTTCTTAAATAACTCTTTACTTATTTAAATACCTCTTTACTTATTTAAATAGCTCTGCACTTATTTAAGTACCTCTTTACTATTTTAAATACCTCTTTACTTTTTAAACACCACTTTACTTTTTCTAACAACTCCTTAATTTTTTTAATACTTCTCTACTTTTTAAATACCTCTTTACATTTTTAAATTCCTCTTTATTATTTTAAAATATATATCTACTTTTTTAAATACCTCTTTACATTTTTTAACAACTCCTTACTTTTTAGATACTTTTTTACTTTTTAAATACATCTTTACTTTTTTAAACACCGCTTTACCTTTTTTATATATCTCTTTATAACTTTTATTAAACGCCTCTTAACCTTTTTAAAATACCTATTTACGTTTTTAAAATACCTCTTTACCTTTTCTAAATACCTCTTTACCTAGTTACTTATTTATTTATTTATTTATTTATTTATTTATTTATTTATTTATTTATTTATTTATTTATTTATTTATTTATTTATTTAATTACTTATTTATTTATTCTAACGAAATTAAAACTACGAAGCCTTCTTTTCCACACTACCAGAAATGACATATACATGCAAATGATAGCAATAATAATAATAATAATAATAATAATAATAATAATAATAATAATAACGATAATAAAAATAAAAATAATAATAATAATAATAATAATAATAATAATAATAATAATAATAATAGCAGTGCTAGTATTAACAATAATATTTAAACATAAAATCATCTAGCAGGTTAATTAACTTATATACTATAATGAAATGAGCTGTTCAGAGCAGAAGTGATGTAAGTCAAAAATGGGTAATGAGTGTTAAAGTAAACATTCTGTAAAATACAGCGCAAAGTAGCAACTATTATTCAATGTATTTAAACTGTTAGTAGTCAGTGGATAGCAAGAAGGACATATTAATTGCTACTTTGTGCTGTATTTTACAGAATTTTTCTTTAAACTTCATTACCCAATATTGACTTACACCACTCCTGCTCTGAACGGCTAAAATATTGGCTAAACATGTTATTTCCTTATATAAAATTAAGTAATGTACGGAAGAAATATGTTACAATAAACTGTGCTGCTTAATTTTAAAGTAGGGACTACAACGCTACAACTTCTGATTTAAGATACAATTTACATTCTATTTTCAGTTTGTCCAAAACGGCACTGTATATAACCACACAGAAGAACCTATAAAAACCGGCTACTTTCATGTCAAAGTATGTGATTTTTAATTCTTAATTTAAAGAGATAAACTATTCGGCAATCCCTGACATGACGAGGTAATGAATTCCACAGGCAACGAACTGACACGGTGGAAGAAGATTGAATAGATAGAGGTACGGTGACGAGGAATAGATAATAAGGCCTGATATTGATTCCATCACGGAGAACAGAATGTAGTTTCTCTTTGACCATTAGCAAAAATCTCTGTTTTACTTATTGTAGTGTCCTCGTAATGAAATCGTTTTTCATAGCTGATTATTAAAATTGGAATTTGGAATTGGGTTTGGAATTAAACGGGTTGCATCAGCTTCTTGTCTATGCGGATGACGTGAATATGTTAGGAGAAAATCCACAAACGATTAGGGAAAACACGGAAATTTTACTTGAAGCAAGTAAAGCGATCGGTTTGGAAGTAAATCCCGAAAAGACAAAAGTATATGATTATGTCTCGTGACCAGAATATTATACGAAATGGAAATATAAAAATTGGAGATTTATCCTTCGAAGGGGTGGAAAAATTCAAATATCTTGGAGCAACAGTAACAAATATAAATGACACTCGGGAGAA
The DNA here is from genome assembly GCF_040183065.1 of Periplaneta americana. Classification (NCBI taxonomy): domain Eukaryota; kingdom Metazoa; phylum Arthropoda; class Insecta; order Blattodea; family Blattidae; genus Periplaneta; species Periplaneta americana. The sequence goes on along the minus strand of NC_091132.1, from coordinate 37,446,085 downwards.
AATTAAACGCAGAATAAATATGAGAAATGCGTGTTATTATTCGGTTGAGAAGTTCTTAATCATCCGGTCTGCTGTCAAAAAATCTGAAAGTTAGAATTTATAAAACAGTTATATTACCGGTTCTTCTGTATGGTTGTGAAATTTGGACTCTCACTCTGAGAGAGGAACATAGGTTAAGGGTGTTTGAGAATAAGGTACTTAGGAAAATATTTGGGGCTAAGCGGGATGAAGTTACAGGAGAATGGAGAAAGTTACACAACACAGAACTGCACGCATTGTATTCTTCACCTGACATAATTAGGAACTTAAAATCCATACGTTTGAGATGGGCAGGGCATGTAGCACGTATGGACGAATCCAGAAATGCATATAGAGTGTTAGTTGGGAGACCGGAGGGAAAAAGACCTTTAGGGAGGCCGAGACGTAGATGGGAGGATAATATTAAAATGGATTTGAGGGAGGTGGGATATGATGATAGAGACTGGATTAATCTTGCACAGGATAGGGACCGCTGGCGGGCTTATGTGAGGGCGGCAATGAACCTTCGGGTTCCTTAAAAGCCATTTGTAAGTAAGTAAATAAGTATTTATTTTATTTATTTATTTATTTATTTATTTATTTATTTATTTATTTATTTATTTATTTATTTATTTATTTATTTATTCTGGTGAAATTAAGATCACGAAGCCTTCTTTTTCACACTATCAGAAGTGACATATAAATACAAATAATAGTAATAATAATCATCATCATTATCATCATAATCACAATAATCGCAATAATCCTGCTTAAACATAAAATCATCATCTAGCAGGTTAATTAACTTATATATTATTATAATGAAATATTGACTAACCATGATAATTTCCTTATACAAAATTAAATAATGTACGGAAGAAATATGTTTTACAATAAATTGTGCTGCTTAATTTAAAAGTAGGTACTACAACGCTACAATTTCTGATTTAAGATACAATTTATTTTCTATTTTTAGTTTATCCTAGACCAAACGGCGTTGTACATAAACACAAAGAAGAACCTATAAAAACCGGCTAATTTCATGCAAAAGTATGTGATTTTTAATTCTTAACTTAAAGAGATAAACTATTCGTCAATCCCTGACATGACGAGGTAACGAATTCCATAGGCAACGAACTGACACGGTGGAAGAGGATGAATAGAAATAGTTACGGTGACGAGGAATAGATATTAAGGCCTGATATTAATTCCATCACGTAGAACAGAATGTGGATTCTCTTTGACCATTAGCAAAAGTCTCTGTTTTACTTACTGTAGTGTCATCGTAATGAAATCGTTTTTATCGCTGATTATTAAAATTATTGTGATGCAATATCTTTGCTTCCTGCTGTGGGTTAGGAAGATGCGACAACGCAGGAAATTCGCCTCTCAGAGAATGTTATTCACTCCGCTACTTCAATAGATCAGGTTTGTTCTTATAACGCAGGGGCTTTGAGCAATTTTCCTCAGCCGCCATTTGAGCGTATACAACGTTTAATTACAGCGACCTCTCTCCACGTACCTGACGCTCCCAGTAATCCTCTTACCCCTGTGTAGGTAGGCACGACTTGTGCTTGATGCGGTTCCTGCACAACACTTCGCGATAACTCATATCGAAGATAATCGAGCCGGAAAAGAAGCTTCACGCCCCGCCCCCGAGGCGTTCTTAAGATTGTTGTAATTATCTCGCATAACTGGAGCCTTTGCATGCTGCTGCCACGGTTTTATATTCCACAGATTTCGGATTATAATCACTTCTTAACCCTTTGAACTCTCTACGTTTGCACTACCGCTTTCAAAACCAAAGGCGTTTTATTAACACAGTTAAAATAATGTTAAAGCTTATGATTTGGTGTGCTCGTTCTGTGTTAAACATCACGCGAAATTTTTGCGTTTTTGTAATTTGTCATAGATGACGAAACACTCAGTAATTCGGAGGTAAGTAGCCTAATTCCTAGACACCTCCGGATCGGCAGGCATGCGCCTTAACCGACTCATCTACGCCATTAGGCCGTTGTTATGATGATGATGATGATGATGATGATGATGATGATGATGATGATGATGACGATAGAGTTCACGGTTGTAGGAATTCTCGTCATCGGATATATCGTCATTATACCTTCTTGTCACCGATTACATTTGTCACCGGCGTTCTGGCCACCGACATTTTAGTCACCGGTGTTCTCGTCACCGATTACATTTAATAATTTATTATTGTTTTGTTGAAAAAATTGAATGAGGTTTAAATGTCATAGTAAGGTTGTTTCTGTGGTTACGCATATATATAATGAGATTTAAATGTTATTGTAAAGTTGTTTCCGTGGTTACGCATATAAGTATAATGAGATTTAAATGTCATTGTAAAGTTGTTTCCGTGGTTACGTATATAAGTATAATGAGATTTAAATGTCATTTTAAGGTTGTTTCCGTGATTACGCATATAAGCTTAAGTATAATGAGATTTAAATGTTATTGTAAGGTTCTTTCCGTGGTTACCGTATATAAGTATAATGAGATTTAAATGTCATTGTAAGATTGTTTCCGTGGTTACGTATATAAGTAACTTATATTGAGATTTAAATGTCATTGTAAAGTTGTTTCCGTGGTTACGCATATAAGTATAATGAGATTTAAATGTCATTGTAAGGTTGTTTCCGTGGTTACGTATATAAATAATGAGATTTAAATGTAATTGTAAAGTTGTTTCCGTGGTTACACATATAAGTATAATGAGATTTAAATGTCATTGTAAGGTTGTTTCCGTGGTTACGTATATAAATAATGAGATTTAAATGTAATTGTAAAGTTGTTTCCGTGGTTACGCATATAAGTATAATGAGATTTAAGTGTCATTGTAAGGTTGTTTCCGTGGTTACGTATATAAGTATAATGAGATTTAAATGTCATTGTAAATTTGTTTCCGTGGTTACGCATATAAGTATAATGAGATTTAAATGTCATTGTAAAGTTGTTTCCGTGGTTACGTATATAAGTGACATATTGAGATTTAAATGTCATTGTAAGGTTGTTTCCGTGGTTACGTATATAAGTATAATGAGATTTAAATGTCATTGTAAATTTGTTTCCGCGGTTACGCATATAAGTATAATGAGATTTAAATGTAATTGTAAAGTTGTTTCCGTGGTTACATATATAAGTAACTTATATTGAGATTTAAATGTCATTGTAAGGTTGTTTCCGTGGTTACGTATATAAGTATATGTTGTTTCTGAGCTTACGCATAGGCTTATAAGTATTTAGCAAGAAATTTTAGATTTGAGGTGAAGTTCTTACTTATTTTAGTTATTATAAAATTTATTGTATTGATGGAGCATCACGAAGGAGAATTTCGATTCAGTCGAAGGGTTATAGCGAAGGTCACTCCCACCCCGTAAAAAGAAGTGGAGTATTTAGACAAAGGAATCAGTGGGATGCAGAACCACACCCTGATTATAAAGATGATGTCCTTACATAGCTCAGAGCCATCGGACACAATTTGGGTGGCGATTTTGAAAACTTATATCATATAACATTTTGTGCTGTGTGGCAATTTTGGAACATTAATCACATAACATATTATACAGTGTACCTATGGATATTTTGCTTGTCAAAATAAATTATTATTGTTAAGAAAATGTGCACTGGCGACCATAAAGTCGAAGCGACCAAAACACCGGATGACAAAATTACAGTGACTAGGTGGTACGATGACGAGACTTCGGTGACGAGAATTCCGCTTCCCGATTCGGAGTTGCGCTCAGACGCGGGTTCAATTCCCGCTTGGACTGATTACCTGGTTGGATTTTTTCCTAGGTTTTCCCCAACCATAAGACGAATGTTAGGTAATCTAGAGCGAATGCATGTAGAGTATTAATTGGGAGACCTGAGGGAAAAAGACCTTTGGGGAGGCCGAGACGTAGATGGGTGGATAATATTAAAATCGATTTGAGGGAGGTGGGATATGATGGTAAGGACTGGATTAATCTTGCTCAGGATAGGTACCGACGGCGAGCTTATGTGAGGGCGGTAATGAACCTCCTGGTTCACTAAATGTCATTTGTAAGTAAGGAAGTGTTTTCATATCTCAGTGAGATTTACTTAAAATTATTATAATTTACATTTTAAGCAGGTTTATACATAGCGGGAATCCAGTGACGTAAAATAGGCATGTTATCAGGCATCTTACAAGTACCTAATACATACAATGACGATGGACAAACATCGCTGCCATAGGTGGGATTCAAACACATGAGTCAGGGTCCTAGAATTCAAACAGAAGTGAAGCCTCAACTTGGCTTTTCGTACACCGAGGTCAACGTTTTAAACAATGTAGAATATATATAGGCTATTGCTCATAATGATTAAGAGATCAGAATACGAATTTAAATGTATACTTCTTCTCTTACAAGATTTATGAAAATTACATCTTTTCCCCCAATTCGCAGACACTCAATGGTGCACAGTCAGCTGGGAGAACTTTGCCTTTATTAGAGTCTATGTTAACATCATGGTCGGCAAGCAGTAGCAGCACACACTTTTGAGTGTGAATCTTAACACGTTTTGCAGGCCCTGAGGAGGATTTTAAATGAATAAGCTCTAATTAAACTTCTCGGAGACTGCATCCGGAATTGCGCTCACTGAATTAAGTTACACAAATTGCTCAGTTTTATAACCCAGTGATGCGATTAAGAGTGTAATGTATTTCCGGTTTAAAATTACGGCATTCTAACACATTATTACTCTTTAAGCAGATAATACCTTCGTATTTGAGATTATTTCTATTTAATATTGGTGTATAATATACCACAATTAAAGTAGGCAAGTTTATAACAAGAGAACGTCGATTCCTCACACCACAAGGAATATTGCGTTGCTGACCCTATTTTTTTTCTGTAAATTATGATTTTAAAAAGCGAATGCTGACGACCACTGATCTAGGCCTTACCGAATGAATAGCAGACACCCTCGGATATCTAGCTTCAGGCCCACTTTTCCCTGTTGCAAGATTCTGACGCACTTTTCTGTATGTCGCTAGGAAGCAGATCACATTCTTCTTTAATTCTGCGAATTCAGAAATTCTTGGGAAATAACTTCCCACGCTTAATTTTTTTTTAACTACTTTACATAATTTGCGGGTACTATCCTACAAAATTTGGTACCGGTATTGTAAATAAACGTTAATAAACAAATCTGGCTTTCAGGTAGTAGCTCCCTGTAAAGCAGGTTTGAATAATTTCAAGGAAAAATGATTCCTGAGCCGGGTATCGATCCCGGGATCCTTCGCTTAGCGCGCGAACGCTCTACCGACTGAGCTACTCCAGAAACCATACACGACACCGTCACGATTTTTCCTTTTTTTTTGTATAATACATTCGTTACTGGAGGTACGTTAACAGAAAGCCACAATTTAAAGTCACACAGTATTTGTGTGCACTCACAGTTGAGTTCTGGCGTCTTGTCAGCTCATGTGAGTTGTGTGGATTTAAAAGGAAAAATTGTGACGGTGTCTGTATGGTTCCTGGGATAGCTCAGTCGGTAGAGCGTTCGCGCGCTAAGCGAAGGGTCCCAGGATCGATACCCGGCTCCGGAACAATTTTCCTTGAAATTATTCAAACGTTAATAAAATTTGATTATTCTATCACTCGACGAGTGCTAAAATCAGTTGAAAAGAAAATTTCAGTCTCATCCACAAAGTTTCCGCAACTTGTCTCAAGTCGCTTTAACATACCGCCACGATTGTATCCCCAAGAGTTCCAGGCTTGTATTGCTCGTCTGGTGACTCGTAGTCACTCACCACATTACTCTGGAGCTACAGAAGTCACTCAAGTAGGAGTAGTATGGTCGCGCCTTTAGTTTTCCAAGTGTTGAGTAAACAAGGCCTTAATAGTAATATGCGTTACAAGAGCGGTATGTTGAAGTTTTCATGTTCGATTAAAAGTTTGAAAAAGCGAAACGTAGTTGAGCTTTTTTAATTTCCGAGAATTGAAAGAAAATATACCGCTCGTGTATCGTACATTATTTTGTGCGAAGATCGTTTGTTACATACCTGAAAAAGGAATTTCTAATTAGTTGCAATGAAATCTCCATCTTGGTTTCTGTTCAATGACGGCAAATTTCCAATATATATATCTTCAACATTGATGCTTTAAAATGTTTTCTGTGTTTAGGGTAAATTAGGGTCTGTTGGACAGTCGGGCATGTTGGACACTTTGTACTTTAACCTCTTACCTCGCCACTTGTGGGCACGTCATTCTGCTAGAAGTCAATGACGGAAGTAGCCACGAGTGGGTCTACTTCCGTCATTGACTTCTAGCTGAATGTGGTGCCCACAAGTGGCGAGGTAACACGTTAAAGTACAAAGTGTCCAACATGCCCGACTGTCCAACAGACCCTAATTTACCCTACTATACTCCAGCAGACCGTGATATACGTGTCTTTTTTTTCCCCCCAGTCTATAAAATAATTAGAACTTAAAACAAACGGTAAGGTTATGTAATGATTTATTTTTCATTTTAATATTTTAACAATATTATTTATATAACATATTGCAGTAATAACATCGGCATCTGGAATCTTGTTGATTTTTTCACGCCTTCCTTAATGTTACTTGCATCACGAATACAGTAACTTTAGTGGAGTTGTAGAGTTTACTTAATGTTTGCAAATATTTAAAAACAATAATTAACAGTGCAATTTAGGTGAAATTGCAGTGGTAAGTTTCCAAGTTATAATTATTACTATATTGAACGTCTCTAAAAATAATATGTTAAAAGCCTAAAGCAGTAAAATCAATATGTCACTTAAGCGGTAAGAAGAGGGAAATTGTTATGTGTGTTAGTTTGGGAATACTGAATGTGGAATTTTAGACTTTCCGCGGATTGGTTTTGTGCGGAAACCAAGCAAATACGCACGATCTCGCACAAAATAATTCTAACCTCCACTACAGCCACTCAGATACAATAGATGTCATTTTTAACTTTTATGAATTGAAAATCCCTATGATGATTTTCATATCGATATCAAATAAATGACAACAGATTCATAGGTGAGATTTATCGCTTAAGTTCTCTATTCATGTAAATTATATTCTGACAAAAGGAATTCAGTTCAAAATTTCGTCCTTTTAGAGAGAGATTTATAGTACTTCATTTTTCCACACTAAACAGGGCTCGCTAGAGCCAATTGAAAAATGAGCATCTTTATCCTCGGAACATTGTGACAGCACTCTGTGTGCAGCCATTAGGCATATACTCAATACAATGAACAGATGAGTGAATTGTGGATAATGACTGTATTGAAAAGAAAAATTGGAGTTATACACAGAGGTTAACTCCTACTTTCACACTTCCTTTTGTACTATCCAATACTGTATCCCGTCAGACTTTAAGGAGAAAGAATATAAATCTATTCAATGACAAAAGATCCTCTGCTTCAATTATATTGCAGCTTAGTCTTCGACATAAATATTTCTGCACAAAGAGTTTGAAACGAAATTATTTTGAGAAAATCGAATATGAAAGTAGAGCATACTTTTCTTGAGAAATAAAAGGTAACAAGGAAGTGTATAGTAGGGTGGAGTGAAAATATGAAGTTTATGGAATCAAAATGTAATACCAGGGAAAAGTTGTGGGGTGATATCACAAAGAACAATGCAAAATATATTTTCTCTACATTAATATTTAGAGGTTTCCCAAGAGTATTATATTTTGAAATTTTCACAAAATTTTGAGGTTCAGTTTTTTGCGAGAGAACATTCTCTAGTGATTTATTCTGGACAGGATACCAGGAACATGTTAAAAATGCATATTAAAAGACTCCGCATATTTTTGGTCCCCTGTTTTTTTTATTTTGAAGTGTCACAGAAACCTCAATTGATAAGAAAATTGGGAATAATCACAAAACTCTTAGGTATGATATAATTAATATAATAAAATTAATGAAATTCATTACTCTTATGTTGCAGAGTACTTCAATCAGAATATCTCTAATATTAATACAAGAAATTTGACCTCTTACCCTGTATTCGCAATGTCAGAGGGGATGAACCCATCACAATTACCTGTCTACCATGACTAATGAAATATTACCTATGGGTCAAAAATAAATTGAAATCTGACTTCAAATCAAAAGAATCTACTGTTGCAGAGTTTTCAGAAAGAGTTGCTATCAAAACTAAGAAAATCCAGGTAAAGGCATAAATTCCGAAAGTCAGTCATACAAGAATATTAAACTGACTCGTGCTTACCACGATCAATACACAAACTTAATGAAGCCTTGTAAGAAACGACATAGTGACAACTAAAATAACAACATTGCAAAATTCAAAGACGAAGCAAACATACTATTTGAAATACGCAGTTGCAAATGCGAAAAAAATGCTGTAGGCCTAATTGTGATAAAGACCGCCGTGTTCCAAAACAAGAAAGAATGTTTTGCTACAGCAAAGAACAGAAAGAAGGATGATAACTGGACCTGTTGATTTAGTTACCACTCAGAAAGAAGTGAAAAGGAAAACAAGAATAAATTCTAATTAAAAAAAAGAAATGGGGTGAAATGGAATTTGTCATATTTTATGTAAAATACAATATATATTGTCTCTTTGAATCCCCTCAAAAATACTGTATACTGCAACCCCAATTTAGAGTCTTCCAAATAAAGTTTAAATGTGTGATTTTACAGCAGTTCATTAGCTATGTAGTCAAAACCAAAATAATATAACAAATATACAAAGAGGCAAAAAAATTACAATTTCAAGAAACTTCAAAGCCCTTGGGGAACCTCAAAAATTAAATATAGAAGCTCCATATTTTTCACATTCCTAAGTTAAGTAAAAATACAGATTTCTGCAACTTTACATTTAGAAAACAGATAAAAAACAATTTCATGTATAGATTCACTCCACCCTATTGTATAGCAATGTAAATGTGTAGTAATCTTTTTAAAATGAAGATTAAATTTAAAATTTTCGCACTGAACTGTCTTCAGAATTTAAAAATGAAGCAATTCGTTTACGATAGCTAAAATAAGATATGAAAAATGAAGCACACAAAACGAAATTGATCGCTTATAAATTACTCTGATGAGCACTATAATTTAATTTAAAGTCTTTATATGCTCAATTACAGGTTAAACGAATACCACCAATAGTATTGGTGGAATAACAGAGAGAAACGGGAGCACCAACAGATATAATTGGACGGAGTTACGCAATAAGAGACCAAGCGCCAAAAACCTGTTTCGAGATATTGGCCATTGAAATAAATCTGTTTTTTTTATAAAACATTTTATGTGAGAAGTATTATAACATTTATACTATTAAAAATAGCACAAATAATACAAAAAAGGCTAACCGATTTTTGATAAGAGACTAGCAGTTCAATTAATATTTCAAAGCAAAATAAATAAATGAATTTTATGCAACAAACGAATTTTTGCTTATAAATAGCAGCAAAGTTCAGATATCGCATTCTTGATTTTTTCCCGAGTTAAATTAGCCTGCCATCAGCAGATTTGTGCAAATATCCTTTTTTTTTTTTTTTTTTTTTCAAATTGTCGGTTGGTCTATTATGTGTAACTCCGTCTAATTATTCTATTGTTACGAATTGGTAGAGCTGCAGCAGATATCTAAGATCAAAATGGACTGTTGGAATCTGTGCACATCGCTACTAGAAAATGTGCATGCTTGTGTGCAAGAGGAGAAAATTTTGAGCATTTGTTCCATTAAAGAGCGCTGATTATGAGATAGAGCGTATTATAAAAAATAGTCGTACGAATAATGTAAATTCATAAGAAATATTTAACCCGATTTATCTGTGAAATGATAGCAAATACATTATTATGACAATGGACTTTGTACTCTAAATAACATTTCTAATCAGCCATCGGCGTAGCTCAGTCGGTTAAAGTGTGTTCCCTACCGATTCGGAGTTAACTCAGGGCTGATTACCTGGTTGGGTTTTTACGAGATTATCCCCAATGGTAAGGCGAATGTCAGGTAAGCTATGGAGAATCCTCGGTCTCATCTCGCTATCATCAATACCATCGACGTTAATTAACCGAATAGTTGATAAAGCGTTATTAAATAACCAACTAAAGAAGCATCCCTAATCAGCTCCTTACCTATTGACCTTAGCCTTTCAATCACTCTGTATATTATTACCCCTTAGTATTTCTGCAAGATAAGATGATTGAGAGAGGTTTCTCTAGTTGACGAGATAACGGTGAATCTCCTTTTTAAATGCGAGTGTGAAAGAGAGAACCCTTTAACATATACTAAGTAGGTTAGAGCCAGCAGTGTGTGTATGTATGTGTTTGTTATTGAAAGCTTTCCATAAACGCAAGAATGACGCTAAAAGGTTTCTGCCTGTGTTGTTCCTCATGACCTCATGAAATGAAATGCATTTACAGTCAGACATTGTTCTTGCGTAAATTCTTGCTCACCGCAGTGAATTAGAGCAGTTTCACCTGTTTGCAGTAGAAATACAGAACCTTACGTCAATTTCGAAGCCAAATGGACCATTGCCACACAATTAAAAGGAAAGACAAACTGTAGCCGATGGATGAAAGCCAAATGTTTATGGAAACCCTAAAACCGCCTTAAGCAACCAATATTTTACCGCCTTCGAGCTACAGACAAAAGGCTAGACAGCGGTGCAAGTACAATAATTTCTCGGAAGCATGGAACTGGCCATTAATACGTCACGCGCTATTTCTTGGCCACTCCACTGTGTGAATCACACGCGGTTTGGCACCCTGCTATTGTCTTGCTCAAAAATAATACGCTAGGCTCTGACCCGAAGAGACTTGATACCGATACATCACCTCGCCTTGGGATGAAGACATTCCACCTCCTGGAGGAAATTCCGAAACACCAAAAGCTTCACTTTGCACAAGACTATAACATCAGTTCTGACAAGTGCAGTGTGTGAGACTGGAGTTGAAGACTACCAGAAGGATCATTATCTAGTTCATGGTTTTAGGAATCTGCGAATTGACATAATTGTAATTAATAGAAAAAAAATTGAAGTAGAAGTAATTATCCGACCATCACGTTCCAGAATAATGAAGATCAAGCCATAGAAGCTGCCATAGAAAAGAAGCAAATTTATTAACCCACTATACCATTGCCCATTTGCAGTGTACATCCATACATACATACATATAAACATACATGCATACATACATACATACATACATACATACATACATACATACATACATACATACATACATACATACATACATAGGTAGCAAGGCATGTAATGGAACATGCTGTTCAACTAATGTAAAAAAATTACATACATACATACATACATACATACATACATACATACATACATACATACATACATACATACATACATACATACATACATACATACATACATACATAGGTAGCAAGACATGTAGTATTACCTTTATTGTAATGGAACATGCTGTTCAACTAATGTAAAAAAAATTACATACATATAAACATACATACATACATAGGTAGCAAGGCATGTAGTATTACCTTTATTGTAATGGGACATGCTGTTCAACTAACGTAAAAAATTACATACATACATACATACATACATACATACATACATACATACATACATAAAGTCGACCTGGTTGGCGAGTTGGTATAGCGCTGGCCTTCTATGCCCAAGGTTGCGGGTTCGACCCCGGGCCAGGTCGATGGCATTTAAGTGTGCTTAAATGCGACAGGCTCATGTCAGTAGATTTACTGTCATGTAAAAGAACTCCAGCGGGACAAAATTCCGGCACATCCGGCGACGCTGATATAACCTCTGCAGTTGCGAGCGTCGTTAAATAAAACATAACATAAAAAACACACATACTCGTACATACATACATACATACATACATACATACATACATACATACATACATACATACATACATACATACATACATACATGTATAGGGTTGAAGTAATTGACCTAAAGTAACTGAAACTAATTTAAGTAAATGATAACCATCTTAAATAATCTAAACAAATTGAAATTGATCTAAAAAAACTATTCTAAACACATGAAAACTAACCAAACGGAACTAATCAAATTGTAATTAACCAAAAAAAACTTAGACCAACATAAGCAATTAACACTGATATAAATATATTAAACAACACTAAATTAACCTAAGAATGCAAATAGTGCATTTGTCCAGTTGTACCCAATATGGAAATTTTATATTATATCTAGATCTACAAAAATTAAAATCTTTAACAGTAATGTGAAATCAGTCTTATTATATGGCTGTGAGATATGGAAAAAAGTAAAATTATACAAAATAAACTGCAAACATTTGTTAATAGATGTTTACCAAGAATTTTAAAAAGTAGATGGCCAGATATAATCACAAACTCAGAACTATGGAAGATAGGAAATCAGAAAGAAATCACAATAGAAATCAAAAGACGAAAGTGGAATTGGATAGGGCACACATTCAGGAAAGAAGATGGAGCAGTAGAAAGAATAGCTTTGGATTGGAACCCCCAGGGTAGTAGAACAAGAGGAAGGCCAAAAAATACATGGAAGAGGAAATTGCTAGGGAGGGGAAAACATGGAGCGAAGTGAAGAAGTTGGCTACAAATAGGGTCCGATGGAGGCACTTTGTGAATGCCCTATGCTCCTCATGAGGAGATACATTAGTTTGATTGATTGAAATTAACCTAAGAAAGCGAAACTATCCTAAGCAAGTATGAAATAAATCTGAAAAAAAAAACTAAACAAGTTGAAATTAATCTAAAAGACTGAAACTAACGTAAGGAAACCAAAACTAACCTACGAAAATAAACTATACAGGAACAGTACAGTGACATAAAACATGTACTGCAGTTACGCTTCCTGGCTACTCCCGCCAAAGTCAAAGCCATGATTTATGAAATAATCCCATGCTATGTAGATGCTCCTTTAAGTTCCGGTGACCTGTTAAAATTGCTGTAATTAGTCACAGGTTTTATGCGATAAATGTTGGAAAAGTGTTGATATAGCAGCCTTTCGTTGCTGACAGATGACGGTATTTATCCATCGTGCGTTAATTTTTTGACATATGACGTCGTTCAATATTGTGGTGTGGTATGAAAATAGCACATTTGAGGCGTGATGCAAACTTTCAACACGAATTACTCACCGAAGCTAGTGTAGGTTAACCAACAGATTCCGTAGAAAACTAAGGCAAAAGTTTTCGGGATTTGATGCAGCTCAGTTAGTTATTGCTGCAGTATTGCCGATCATATGTTTTTGTGTTTTATCCATCCTATTTCCTTCACCAATAACTTCCACCTTTTAAAATTAAAATGGCGTAGTTATATTTTTGTACAGATAATTATAAGATAGTAATATAAACTAGGGCTGGGGACGGGAGCGGTTCGGTTCGGAGCAGTTACTGTGACGTCATTACTCGGTTGAACCGAGTACAGTACCGAGTATAAATTTGTGGCAGCAGATTTAAAATTTAGATAGATTGAGTCGATTTTAGAACGTACTTTGAAAGTGAAACCAAGTGTATTTTAAAATCGTTGTAAAAGCGCTTTCGCTTTGCCAATTGACGAGAAAAAAAGTGCTTCTCTTCATTCCAAAGTGGCAGTTGCAAATTTGATTTGCGTGATTACAATTATTTGCGGAGTTATTTTGTATGAAAGGCCTATTTAACTTTCAGTGTTGTTTCATATGACAGACGAAATAAAATTGATAAAATAATTTATAATACTAACAGCTAATAAATTAACATGTGAGGTAAACGTTAAACGCTGCAGCTAAGTAAAAAAGAAGATAGAATGAAACGGGCTCCATGAAGCGCTGCCTAAAACACTTAAAAATAACACACAGATTTATTTACTATTACGGAAAGTGGATAAAATAATCAATAAAATGTGGAATCTTAAACTGAAGAATATAATGTTTATTTATTTTATAACAGTACTAGCCTTCAATACAACCCTGTTCTCTTTGGTGAAGAGTAATATTATTGATAAATTAAAGTAATTAGGTAACATGATTTGTATTATTATTATTATTATTATTATTATTATTATTATTATTATTATTATTATTATTATTATTATTATTATTATTATACTCGCTGGGATCATAAAAAAATGAGGACCTAATGCAAGAACTTCAAATAGAACCCATTATGCAGTTCATCAGCAAATATCAACTTCAGTGGAAGGGTCATCTCGAACGAATGAATCGATGCAGAATTCCAAAAGCACTGCTTCATTACCATCCATATGGCAAAAGATCTCTAGGCCGTCCAAAGAAGAGATGGACTGAAAATTCTAGTTTGAGACCGTAACAGGCCACTTGGCCTAATACTTGTTAGGAAGATGATGATGATGATGATTATTATTATTATATACAGTAATATGTTCAGACTGTCAGTGTTCATTAGGCGCTCTTGACAGGTCATATAATAGGATGAACTCCTCTTCAATACTAGAGGCCTTTCAGCCCGCCTTGGGGATAAGGAAATAATTTGTCCTGCAGCAGAAAATATTTAAATACAACAGTAACAACGTTGTTGTCTGCTAGAATCAAGTAAAACACGCGAACTCTGTTTGAACGTTTGAACTGACCGGTAACGGCTACAGTTAACCGAGTAACTTCGGTGCTCCGCTGCCAAGCACATAAACCGATAGAACCGAGTAACTCAACAGTTCTACTCGCTCCGTCCCCAGCTCTAATATAAACTGAAACAAAGGTTAATATCAATAATAGAGTTTTAAGAAGTGATGACTAAATTAAGAATATGTACATATTTCTGTCAAGTGTGTTCACATGTATGATACAAGATGTATAAATAAGCAAATAACTTGCTGACAAGCATGTAGCAGGATTTAGACTGAACTACTGTACGCAATGAAAAATACCGATTCAGCTATTGCAGTGTACTGGTTGTATGTCAACAACTGCTAACCTGGATGCAGTATGGTATGATGACATGGAAGAATTAGTTAAGAGGCATAAGTGAACCTATCACTAAACATAAATACGAAAGTTATAGAATAAATTTAGATGATTAAAGTAAAAATAAAAAACTGATTTAAAAACTGTTTATGCTCGACCATGCCGAAATATAGTAATTATACACCTGGTAGCAGCCCTTTAATGGACCTCATTAAAGTACACCTATTCATTAAAGTTCAGGTGTCCCACCAATCAGAAAACACCATTGTAGCAATATGAAAGCGCAAGTATCGATTATTCTCGGATATGCAATCGAAAGACAACTAGCGAAACGTCAAGGAGGCTGGAAATCCAATACTGTCGCAGAAGGTTATGTTCTGTTATTATAATAATTGTAAATAATATTCGAATAAATTCAATTTGTCATCTCGTTTTTCAATGTCTAAATCAATTTCAAGGTTATATCAAGATTAATGTTTATTTTACTCTCTAGATTATATCAAGGTCAATGACACTTGTTTCTCGGAAAAAATCAATACTTTCGCGTCTGCGCACATCTCACAATTTACGAGATATTGCACAAGGTCAGTTCCGCTCCCCAGTCAGATAAGAATAACATGAATACTTATGAATAATTTCAAGTCAGAAATATGGTCGAGCATAAAAGTCGTATGAAACTTGTCTATAATGGTAATTAAGACGCTAGCATGAAAATTATGAAACTCGCTTGCTCTCGTTTCTTAAACATACTCGCGTCTTAATTACTACCATTATAGGCTCGTTGCATAATGTACTATTACAGTAGTAAATTGTGAAAAGGAGCAGATAAATAAGCTCTTAAAGTTTTAATAGTTATCACGATTGGTTTAAACATGCACTCAAAACCAGATGAAAGTGCAAGTTTGAACAAATAAATTACTGAGATTTGCGATAAATTAATTAGTTTAGGAAATGGTATATTTATTATGTATAACTACTTTTGTATAGAGTAAACATTGGTAATTTCGTGGCAGTGGTTATTTCGTGATACTTTTTCTTTGCTCTTTTGAGAACTAACCAATGGTGTTACGAGATCCAAATTTCCGCCAAGGGATTGCATATGTTTTCCAGTTTCCAGAAACATACAGCTAAGCTTTGTGTGACTATTGTAGTTGCTTCAGTGAGCTTTTATGTTTGGAGAGAGCAAGTTTGCGTCGACTTCTCAGGCATACAAATTTTGTGGATGTTTGTAATTACATTACAGGCTTATTACTAAAGGTATGCATATGATATTTGGTACAAAGATTTATTGTATCTTCATGAAATTTTAGGAAATGTTTTTGGAATTTTAGATACATCTGAAGTCGCCATATAGGCTTAGCTTCAATGATAGAAATCTTAGCTGTTTGAGGCGGAATTTTGTTGATTATTAAGTGTTACAATTTTTAAAATAGTATAAAATGTATTACAATACGAATTTTAGAAATCTGAAGACAAGATGTGATAACAAAAAAGAAAACGGAGACCCAATGGGTTCAGTGTAGCTTCTGTTTGATTTGTTATCATGCTAAGTGTCAATGATAAGTGCTAGATGACTTACTTGCAAGAATTGTGACAGAAGATGGAACATGGCTCCATCATTTTGGACCGGAGACAGAGGCAGACAATGGAGTGGCATCATGCAAATTCACCAAAGAAATAGAAATTCAAAAGTACACCTTCGGCAGGAAACGTTATGGCTACTGTGTTTTTCGATTCAGAAGGACTCTTGCTTGTGGACATCATGCCACACGGAACCACCATTAATTCTGACGGGTATGTTGCAACTCTCAAGAAACTTCAAGTTCGACTGAGTCGTGTTCGACGACATCGGGAGAAGCAGGATGTTCTGCTATTGCACGAAAACGCACAGCCATATGTCAGTCACAAGCCCACAGACCAGATCAGAAAATTCGGATAGACAACACTGAAACACCCGCCTTACAGTCCTGAACTGGCACCGTGCGATTACCATCTCTTTGGTAAACTGAAGGATCCCTTCGCGGAACGAGGTTAGAAGATGACTCCCTTGTGCATGCTCCTAAAGAGTGGCTCAGACGTGTTGTTCCAGACTTTTACCGTGCTAGTCTACAGGCCCTCGTTCCTAGGTTACGTAAGGCAGTTGAAAGGGATTGGGATTATGTGGAAAAGTGACATTTTGTTCCTTAAGGATGCATCTACATTCTATGAAAATAGCAAAGCTGTAGCATAAAAATATAATTTTTAAACAAACGTTATGCATTACTTTTGGAGTTACCCTAGTAATATAGGTTATAGTAAAGTCCGTAATAAAAGTGTTCACCCTTTCAGGGCAAAGAAGATCCCTTTTCAATTTCAATTTTTACTTAGATTTCATTCTTATTCTGTGTTGATATGTATTTCTATGTTTTCTTGCTATGAATATTAGACGGAATTACTATGTTTGAAGTATTGTAACAATAAATGATAATTTCATTTGACTTTAATGAATTTTTCCACAATTCTTCTACCTCTCACGAAATTATCAATGCAATATCACGAAATTGCCAAGGTTATCACGAAGTAACCAACCTTTCAGCTTAAGATGTAAAAGTGGTTTTTGGCACATATTCAAGAACGTATCCAATCTTTTATGTCTCCAGATTTGTACAGCAAGTTATCGTCTTTTAGATGAAAAAATCGGAATAAGGATATATTTACACATTTGCATTTTAAATTAGTTTTCATGAAATTATCACGAACTTACCAATTTTACCCTATAGATCATTTTTTAAACTATTCAGTTTGTACTTTTGTGAACTAATATCAATAAATCTACTAAAATATGTACATATTTCATTTTGTCACTATCCATTTAAGATATTATATCATCATTCAACCTAGTCGATCGTAATACCAATAAATATCATTGTTAAGAATTTTTGTCTGAGTTAATTTATTTCTGTTATGTGAATATGTGTTGCGAATTTCAAAATAAGACAGAACTTCCTGATTATTCAACTAAAAATGTGAGTTCATATGTTACAATAACTATTTTGAATGCATGGCATAGAAAGCTATTTGAGTTTAATATAAAGTAGATCTAATTGGAATTTATTTATGATGGTAGAGAAAAATAAGCTAACGCGGAAGGATTGCATTCCAGTGGTGTGAATGAAGAAGAGAATTTATCGGAAACTGTTAGGTAATATTTTGTATATTGAAAGTACACATAGCCTAGATGATAAAAATTATTGGGTTATGTCCGTAACACATTCTATAATGCCAAAATAGTTAAAAATATTCTTAGAAAATCTTGACAAAATGAGTGCATGGAAAATAACTAAATTAGATAGATTATATATCTTGATTACACAACTTTTAACACTATATCACTTTGAAAAACGTATTATATGTCTTTCACGTGTTAAATTTTATGTTATCTTGTTAACATGTTTCGGCCTGCTATTGGCCATCATCAGAATGGTTGTTGCTGGTCTTGGCGCATTTGTTTTGTTTCCTGTGGGGGTGTGTTTGTATAGTGTAATGTGGAGTCAAAGAGTGTGTTGAGAATTTCATTTGTATGTGTTTT
This sequence comes from Periplaneta americana, assembly GCF_040183065.1. Lineage (NCBI taxonomy): Eukaryota > Metazoa > Arthropoda > Insecta > Blattodea > Blattidae > Periplaneta > Periplaneta americana. Next base: position 37,427,575 of record NC_091132.1, on the reverse strand, counting down.
TGTGTGTTTGTATAATTCGTATTGTTCTTATACAAACTCTGGCATATACAAACTCAAATGTAACACTTGCAACAACTTTTACATAGGACAGAAAGGCAGATCATTTCAAACACGTTACAAAGAACACATCACAGCCATAACAAAATTACAAAACACGTCCACATATGCAGAACACATCACAAATGCTAACCACACATACAGAGACATCAACACAGACATGGAAATTTTACACATCCAACCAAAAAGCCAGAAACTAAACACACTAGAACAATACGAAATATACAAACACACAAAACACATCCCAATGAAATTCTCAACACACAACTCAATTTCAGAACACACACACACTCTTTGATTCCAAATTACACTACACAAACACACCCCCACAGGAAACAAAACAAAAGGCGCCAAGACCAGCAACAACCAGTTCTGAAGATGGCCAATAGCAGGCCGAAACATGTTAAAAATGTAACAAAATTTAACACGTGAAAGACATATAATATGTTTTCCAAAGTTAAATAGATTATCTTTATACTGGCTAAACCGTAAGTAATGTCATTAATTTGAGGCGGTTATTCTTTGAGATATTTCAAACAAAAACTTGTAATACAATTTCTCTCGTTTCTGCTTTCTTTTCGAAATAAAAATTGCTTTATATGAAATATTTCATACCGTTTAATTTCCAATATCTGGATCTGAGAAGCAAAAGAGCGGATGTCCACTATTTTTTTTAACCAAAAATGAGTTATTACTGTCACTGAACTGTTGAATATAGTATTCTTATGTGGCAGAAAGGCGGTTGTCCGGTTATTAATCATAGCGATTTTAGAGCTTTACGTCCTTCCCAGAGAAGCCACATCAACGATGTTATCGACTTATAGAATCCTGACATGATTTCGATAATCTTGCATCAACGTCTTGCGTGACGACCACAAAAGGCGAGTCTCGAATTGAAACCTGGCACAATACGAGAGTTTTATAACTTGCATACACGAAGGGAATTCTCCTGTTAGGTTTTGTATCTATATATACGAAAAAATCCAGGCAAAATTTTTGAATTATCACAACGAGCTGAAGGGCAGAGCACAAACACAGAATGCTACATAGGGCAGCTAACAATAATTACGCTGCTAGTGCTGTTGTAATTAAGATCAATCTGAGTGGGGAGGAGGGAAGGCTGTGTGTTCACATAGACAAGGGCTTGCTGCCGTGCATGAAACACAACCCGTATAATTGAGCTAATCCTCTTTCTGGTAATTAAAACGAAGCATGATGAATGCAGACAAGCTGGCCACAGATATTCATCGTTAGTTGGCTATACTTATAAAAAAGACTTGGGGCTTACAAAAGAACCTGTATAAACAGATACGGAAAAAACCCCAATCCTTATGTCTGCTTGGGGTCTACAAAATATATTTCTTTATCTTTGCAACAGAGGGGAGAAGAGCTTCCTTCGCCGAAAAAATGGATACCTAATTCTCTGAACTATGAGTATATAAGATCATGAATTGTTGAAAAAGCTAGGGCTGCTCCATAATTCAGTTCACATTAACAGTTATTTATCTATACAGGATGAACTGTAAGTAATGTCATTAATTTCCGTAGTTATTCTTTGAGATATTTCAAACAAAAAAATCTTAATACAGTTTTGCATTTACATTTCATAGCGTGTTTTGGGAAAACCAATGATTTAATTCCGAATATTCAAGAGAGCGTGTATTATTATGATTATTACACTTTTACTAACTATTAATAATAATAGTAATAATCACAATAATAATAGCTATAATATCACTGTTTCATATCATATATGTTTTTATGTAATTTTCCTTTTATTTGTATTTTCTGTATATTGTATATAATATGTCTATGTCTTATGTGTTGAACATGCACTTGTATGTCATGTCTATTTCATGTCATTTTTATGTCATATACGTCATTAAAATAATATGTATATTCCTAGGAAACGCTTACTTAGTATTATTATTATTAATATTATTATTATTATTATTACTATTTTGTTTTTTTTCTTTTGTAAGTAACAAGTCTGTGTGTGATTTGTCCTGGGAAAGTACTGTATGTAATATGTCTGCATTTCATATATTGTGTATCTATTTCTATATATTATATCTATTTTATCTTATATCTTTGTATTTGTATAATATAAATATGATTTTCATTGCCATACACATTTAATGTAATATGTGTATTTTATGTCATAACGATGTATATATTTTATGTAACTATTTGTACAGGGCTATAATATGTATGATTAGTTACAGCCCTAATATACCTTCGGGTAAAATAGGGTTCTATAAACTTGGAAATTCAATAATAATACACTTTTACTACATCATACTATTTTTGACTAATAAAACGATACGAAAGGACGTCTTTCAACCAATCATGGCTGATTATCGCACAATTTTATCGCTTCCCTAGCATTTGTTTAATTTTATCATTTCCCTAGCATTTGTTTGTTTTTATCACTACCCTACCATTTGTTCCTTTGTTTGCCAACATTTTAAATTGAAAATTCTTTACGGTAATATAAAACATGCTTTGCGATCGTAATTTATTTCCCGCATAGATAGTCCACTGAAAATGGCGGCCCGGTTCAAACATTTTGGTGACGATAACATTAGTGAAATAGAATTTTAGTAAGTCAATTAATATCTGTTTTATTGTACTGGAGAACTTTGTTTCTTCTAATCTTTATATACCTACTTTCTCCTGTTTTTATCACCTTCCAATCATTTGTTTCTTTGTTTGCCAACATTTCAAACTGCAAATTCTTTGCGGTACTATAAAACATGCTTTGCGATCGTCATTTGTTTACAGCATAGACAGTGAACTACTGTGTTTTAGTGTATATAGTTCAAATAATTTAAATTGTAAATATTAGTGTAATTGTTAAAGTGATCCATGATTTGTTTTGCGTCACTTGACGAAACAAGAGTCGCGTTAGCCGTCAGCAGAGCACTTCGCTTGAGAGACGCACACATGTCGTTCACTTTGAAACTAAAGTAATATTTGATTTAATTCCCAATATGCTTAGTCAATTTAAGAGATTAATGTGTTATGAATGTGATAATGATTGAAATAAATTTAGTTTTGTCCTTTAGAGCAGAAATTTGATCTGAAAAATTTGCAACATTTCGATCTGAGAAGAAATTTCAAAATCTTACATTTGTTCAGATCAAATTTCTGCACATTTAAAGGATAAGACTAAAATGCTTTCAACCATTTATCAACAGTAATCTCACTAGACGTTTTGATTTATCTAGAGATTTGGAATCTAATTGACTATTACACGATTAGAAGAAAGTATATAAAGATTGGAAGAAATAAAGTACTCTATTACAATAAAATATTAATTGACTTACTGAAATTCTATTTCACTAATGTTAGCTTCACCAAAACGTTTGAACGGAGCCGCCATTTTCAGTTGACTGTCTATGCTGTAAACAAATGACGATCGCAAAGCCAATCTTGTAGCACCCAGGAAAAAAATATGGTCCCTTGTTGTATGTATGGCTACATTTTTAAATGAAGCATGTTTACAATAAAATATAATTTTGTCAACTGACTTCTGGTCAACCCTGTATTATTGCTTATACCTCTGCCTTTATTAAGGAACAAATTGAATCCAACTTTGTAGGTTCAGCCAGAGTCCCTAAAGATTGACATTACTCCAGATGGACACGCTCTGCGTGAACACATGATGTGACTCATCTCTCTCTGTTATGAGGTGAATTATGTAGCACCCTGGGTGGACGAGACGGGATTTTAAATGCGCTCAAAAGGAGACAGTAGTAGACATCCCCGGGCGCGACAGGTGGGGATTTATTATCCTGTGAAGTAGTTATTTATACAGAATGCAGGAATATCGCCAGTGGTCATTTGTTGCTTCCTGGAAAAGCTTGGGTTCACAGATGACATGGCTAGCGTGACAACACATTAACTAAAATGCTACAATTTATATAAGAGAAATTTTGGACTCCTATCCTTTCTCCCTCTGTGAGTCACAATTATTCATCAAAATAAAACACACACCTTTCTATTTTAGTATTTGCATCGAGTCGATGTAAAGTTCCGGATTTTAAAAGTATTGTCTTCATAAAATAGTATGAATGATTCATAAGTATACACTCAGGAACCCCCATAAATTTGGAAATAATTTATCTTTCATGAAATAGTACAATTCAAGTACGAATCCTTCGAATTTACAAATAGTTTGTCCTTTATAAATTATTAACTACAAACGGTACGAATACTAAGAATTAGCAAGTACTTAAAATAATTTTAAAATAATTCTTTTCATGTAAGAATCCTTCGAATTTACAAATAGTTTGTCCTTCATAAATTATTAACTACAAACGGTACGAATACTAAGAATTAGCAAGTACTTAAAATAATTTTAAAATAATTCTTTTCATGTAAGAATCCTTCGAATTTACAAATAGTTTGTCCTTCATAAATTATTAACTACAAACGGTACGAATACTAAGAATTAGCAAGTACTTAAAATAATTTTAAAATAATTATTTTCATGTAAGAATCCTTCGAATTTACAAATAGTTTGTCCTTCATAAATTATTAACTACAAACGGTACGAATACTAAGAATTAGCAAGTATTTAAAATAATTCTTTTCATGTGAGAGTCCTTCGAATTTACAAATAGTTTGTCCTTCATAAATTATTAACTACAAACGGTACGAATACTAAGAATTAGCAAGTATTTAAAATAATTCTTTTCATGTGAGAATCCTTCGAATTTACAAATAGTTTGTCCTTCATAAATTATTAACTACAAACGGTGCGAATACTAAGAATTAGCAAGTATTTAAAATAATTATTTTCATGTAAGAATCCTTCGAATTTACAAATAGTTTGTTCTTCATAAATTATTAACTACAAACGTACAAATCCTCAGAATTAACACATATTTTCTTCTTTATAAAATAATGCTTTTCGCGTACGAATGCTTTGAATTTACAAATATTCTGCCCATAATTTTGTTAACTGCAAAAGTACAAGTCCTCTGAATTAGAAAATAATTTCTCCTTCATAAATAATACGTCACGCACGAATCCTTTGACTTTACGAAGACTTTCAACTTTATATTGTAATACAAATCAAGCACGAAGTTACAAATATTTCACGCATCATAGTTCATTCAAAATAAAATAACGATACTGAAAAATATATATTCCACTGCTGTAGTAACGATAAAATCAAAGTTCTCTAACTTCCAGACAGTAGAAACAGTGGAATTCCTTTCAGGCTTCCTAGTGACTAGTTTGTAAAACAATGTATAACATGCATTAACCGCAAGCTGGCAACCACCTACAGTTCATGGTTTAAATCAACACGTCATCTTGATTTAACTCTACATGAAATTAGGCTGCCAGCAGAAACAGAGCAAAAACGTTGCCAATGAGTTCACACGGAGGGAGTCTGTGACGTGAATATTTGCGATGCAGGCTGTAATTCTGCACATAATTATACGAGAGACGAAATATTTTAATGAAAATGGTATTGCTATAATATTTAAAGCAGTAAATATTATATTATGTAATATTCAAATTTTAGAGACTATTTACTATAATGGAGCAATGGTGGAAAGAATTGTTCCCTTCGGTGAGAGGTTGAAAACTAGGTATATTTAAGATGATACATTAATGATGTGGTGATGTTGATGATGATGATGATGATGATGATGATGATGATGATGATGATGATGATGATGATGATGATGATGAAGGCCATAACTCGGAAACCAAGTATTTCCGGACAAATGTTGTAATGAACTTTTTATATTGTTTACATATGGGGAATACATACCTGAAATTATGCGCTCTATTTTTGAAACACCCTGTATATTTATATTTTATTTTAGAAAGTGTTGAGTTGCCTGGCGAAATCTCTGCATTCACAGAAAATTTGGGATCATTTAACAGGTAGTAATAAACTTGAACAGGATTATAATTCCATTGACTTTACGAAGGCATGGCAGTAATAATTATTCCATCACAACTGAACTTACTAGTCTGGAAAATATTTTTTTCTAGAGATTACCGTGTATGAATTGCGATGAATTGTTTATGATTATAAATTCAATTAATCTGCTTTATATTAATTGTACAAATTTGTATAGCTTCATGAAAGTATGCTTGTAAATTGAATCAATCTGCTTACTTTGTATTGTATATGTTTGTATAGTTTCGGCCGATGAATTGTATATGCTTTAAATTGAATAGTAATCTGTATAGCTCTATTGATAAATTGTTTGTGTTTGTAATTTTAAGTACTAGTTTGCATGATATGTATTATCAATTTCTGTATATCACAACTGATTGAATTGTTTATGCCTTAAATTTAATTAACTTATTTGTTTTGTATTATACATATAGCTCAACTGATGAATGACCGTTTGCGTTTCTAAATTTAATAATCTGATTGGCTATGTATTGTATATTTTTAGTAGAGCCATCGGTGTAGCTCAGTCGACAGACTCGCTGGGCTGCTGATCCGGAGCTGCGTTTGGGCTTGGGTTGGATCCCCCTTTGGTCTCATCGAATGGTTTCTTTCGAGGTTTTCCCCAGCCGTGGGACTGAAGCCGGATGATCTATGGCGAGTCCTCGGCATCACTTCATTTCCCCCTTTGATTTGATTACCTGGTTGGGTTTTTCCGAGGTTTTCCCCAACCAAAAGACAAATGCCGGGTAATCTTTTGGCGAATCCTCGGACTTCACCTCATCATTGTAGAAAATTACTACATTGTAAAACTGTAAAAATTGTAAAATATTGTAAAAATTTGTAAAAATTGTAATTGTAATATTGTAAAATTTTGACTTGTTCCACATCTTAAAGCTTCATTGCTCATGTAAGATCTATGGAAGATAATAAATAAATAAATTGTTAAAATAAAATCCTTCTAGCTAGTAATAGGTCAGCTAGAGAGAAGGACAAATTTGCAACACCTTCCATTTTGATGTGATTGTCATATGAATTTGAACCTGAGCAAAATGCTCATATTATAGCGACCAGCGCCGGGTTAACGAAGTTAGAGGACTTTCAAACCATTCTCGACTTTTGAATAACCCTGTAGATCTATATTTAGAAACTGTTGAAAATATAAAACATAGGACTGCGGCTGTGAATTATTTATAACACTGACCTAAAGTGAATAAAGAATAAAACAAGTGAGAATGCTAGACTATATATTTTTCTCGCTCAAGATATCATCACCAGAGATAGAAAAATAACAATAATTCTCTCATGCACGACATTAAATTATTCTTTCGGCTACCTCACGAAAAAAACACGAACCCTTTGCTGTAAGAATCTGGTTATTGGACAGCCAACTTCAGCATAAATAACTCTCTCCAATGAAATTACTTGAATTAAAGCATGGTGAATACACATTATGCTTGCATTGAAGAAAGTGCTAAGTGCTATTCCAGATACAGTGCGAGTAATGCTAACCACGCAGCATAGTGGAGATGTATTATTTACTATAGGTCTTCAGGAAGAGCTCTGAAGAAATTACGCATTTACCTGCTTATTTCAGCCTACAGTGGTGTAATAAATATGGAAAGCTGACAATATCCGTCCAGCCACTTGTAATGTCAACCTCTGGCGCAGTACCAGAAACTCATGAGGCAGCTGGCTACCTGGCATTGCAACATATATTATCAGAAATTGCATAATCAGTCATGAAGATCCCTGCTATATTTTATGGAGTTCTTTATATACTTACTCAATACAAAACTCATTACAAAATCCGTACTGCTGTTAGCAGCTGCGATCTTCTGCCTCCGTTTAAGTTTTTAACAGTTTATTATGGAGGCTATTTCGAGATGATAATATTATGATATGGTGACATTGATGCTATGATGAAATTTAAATGACGAGTAAAACAAAAATACTTATAGAAAATCGTTTTCAAAACCGCTTTGTCCGCCAGAAATCTCGGATATGTTCATCGCCGAACCGTGTCTATCTTGGTAACAAGTCATCTGACCTATCGTTCGGTCTTTACAACTATAGTAACAATTTTGTTTATATTACATACGTTCACAAGAAATGTATATGTTTAATTATTCATTTACTACCCATTATTACCTCCTTCCTTAATTTTCGTGAATAAATGACATTAAAAAATGTTTATGCTTAATAACATACGTTAAGAAAAAAATTTAAAAAATTACATGTTTAATTATTAATTTACTATTATTACTTTCTTTCTTAATTTGCGTGAATAAATTACATTAAAAACTATTTATGTTTAATAATATTTTACATACAGAAAAAAATAAAAAAAATACATGTTTAATTATTCATTTACTCTTATTACCTCCTTTCTTAATTTGCTGAATAAATGACGTTACACAAATTTACGTTCAATAAAATTTTGTACCTTAATTATTTATGGCTTCTAGAAACACAGATGTTTGAAATGAGTAAGGCATGTATCACATATGGAAGAATCAAGAAATCCATATAGAGTGTTAGTTGGAAGACCTAGGGGAAAAGACTTTTAGGGAGGCTGAAACGTAGGTGGGAGGATGATCTTAAAATTGATTTGACGGAGGTGGGATATGATACTTGGGACTGGATTAATCTTGCTGAGGATAGGGACCGATGCATGGCGGGCTTATGTGGTTCTTTAAAAGCCATTTGTAAGTAAAAATCACCGATATTTCACTGTTACCGTAACCAGCGTGTGGGAGCTCACACGCCGATAGACAAAATCGCCACTTTACGGACAGGAGATAATTTGTTCAGTCAGTATTATACTCTATTATATTGTATCTCATTATATTGCATTGCAGTATTATTTATGATATACTTCTGAAGTTCATTATACAGGGCGTCTACATGAATCCTTTACAACTTAAGATGTAAATAACAAATTACTGAGGCATGATATCAGGATGCGGTTTTCAGCACGTTAATCAGAAACTGTCAAAGTTTTTATGGAAATTATGTTGGATTGTTGAAATACGTTTTTTTGGTTTCAGGTGTGAATTTTGGTGAAATCTAAAATCTAACAGTGACATCTCTTGCTCAAGAGATGTCACAATGTGTATCCTGGTTTATCAAGATACGATCAGATACATAAGTGCAACGTCACGTCCGGACCCAATATGAAAGAGAACGTCATCACAGCCAGCAATCAGGGAATGACACCGAAAATTTATAGAGACTGTGAGGGCAACAAAACGGCAGTGGGCGGCGAAACACGAGTGTGGAGGGCATTGAACGTGTGCAAAGAGCATGCGCAGTGTGTTGTAACTGGTACGTGGAAAATTCAGGAGGCCCAAATTTTGTTTATGGGCTGTACATACATTTTCTAACCCGAGAATCTTATTCGGAGTCACAATTTTGACAGTCACCATGTTAACATTAAGTTACATCAGAGGATGTATACAACACGTAATATGCGTATAAATTTATACATTGAGAGAGAACACAGAATTTCCAATTAAAGTTATGCATTCACATCATTATACCAGTGTATATCTAAAAATGTATAGAATTTCATTTAATTGGTTATACAATCATTCCTCTCTATTAAAATCTCAATTTTATTCAAACGTAATGACGAACTTAAAGGGCTTGTACAGAACCAAAGTGTAAGCAAACAATATACTGAATAAAACAGATTATTTTATTATCAAGAACAAATTTGTTTGTCACAGCCATTCGCGTCGTATAGTGTTCGTGTATCGAACTACGATGGTGTCCTTGTTTTATGGTAGTAATGTATCTGGAAGTAATACGTTTCCCGTCTTATTTAGTTTTGTAAAAATAAATCTGAAGCAACCAGTGTCTCGTTGAAAAAACTGCTGTCCAGAATTTATAGACTTGAGATAACATCTTTGCACTCTTGAATTCTCTCACGTTATTGGTACAGGTCAACGGAAAAATCACTAAATTCATTGCATCTTGTGCGCGGACACATCGATAAAGAGTGCGGAGTTCGGGAAGAAGCAGTCTTCAAGCAGGGTGGAGGAATAAGACAGGATCTCCCTCCCTGCATGAAAGTTAGAATTATATTGTTTAAAAATAATTTTGTTTTGTACTTACCGAAAGCTGGGAACTACATCTGCGCTGAAATCACAGATGATCCATCATTGTGTACGATCTCTGAAAGAAAAAAAAAATGAGATAAATAAACTTAGTAGATATGCAGCCCTGAAGTCAAACTAAGGAACACTTAGAAAGTGTTTCCTAACTACTAAGTTATATTGCCAAATATTATAGAGTGGAAGTCATAAAACTATGCAGACTGAAGGGGGAATAGAATACATTAAAATCAATTTTAAAACCCTATTATGCGTTTTGTAATTAAGTGCATGGTTAATTAGAAAATGAGGCTGAAAGCCTGAGTAGTTTGGCAACAGTGTATCGGCGGTTCACTTACGAATACACACACCAACTCAAATTTGAATAGCAGCATTCCGTCCCTTAGTTAGGGTAAACTATGGTCTGTTGGACAGTCGGGCATGTTGGATACTCTGTACTTTAACGTGTTACCACGCCACTTGTGGGCACCACATTCTGCTAGAAGTCAATGACGGAAGTAGCCCCATCCGACTGTCCAACAGACCCTAGTTTACCCTACTGCAGTAGACTGAGTCTCGCTGACTGTAGGAACCTCGGTCATTTCTATACCAACAGATCTTGTAAACCGAAAGTCTTTAACTCGTGAAACCAACTTGCGCCTGAAGGGAAGAAGAAAGTGAACTGGAAAGCTTTTCTCCCTCGTTACGCCTTCACATGCAGCTAGCTAGCAAATCAACCCCGACCCTACTTTGCGCTCGGGCGTGGGTTCGATCCCCGCTTAGGCTGATCACCCGGTTCAGTTTTTTCTCCATCCGTAAGGCGAATGTCAGGTAATGTCATGATGTTGATCAATGTGTGAATTAATTTCTGGTCAATTGGCCACAATTTCAGCAACTGTCTGGACGAAACTTCTCAGAATTTTTTAGAGGAAGATTCAATATTTTCTTGTTCACGTGACAAAATAATACACTTTTAACGGACATAATTCTGCAGTGTTTAGGAAAAGTGACATAAGTCAGTTTTCACAAACCTTGTTTGATAATTTATTGACAACTTACACTAGTTTATGTCGATTTGATTTTTTTCTGTATGAATTATTGTAATGGGAGGAATACTTATGTATTTTTTTTTCCAAGAGAGTATATGTTCCGTAGTTGTCAATAAATTATCAAAAAAGGTTTGTGGAAACTGACTTGTGTCACTTTTCCCAAGCACTGCAGAATTAAGAAAATTAAAATACTCAGCGACAAATTCGTACATTCGAAAGCAACACAAATTATTTTTTATAATAATGACGGGTACTTGACTGTCCGTCATTGACCAATATGAAGCCAGTTGTGTAGACCAATTTACCGACAGAGTCGTTGCCCAGGGTGCGTCATAGGAGACTGGTCTACAGTACAGACCGGTTATTTAGTCCTGACAGCTCACCGACGCGAAAGAGTGTAAGTAATATGAGTATTGGGGAGAGCTCCAGGGTAGAGATAAGGGCGAGCGGTCGGTAAAGAAATGCAGTACAGCTTAACTGTACTGGAAACACACCGCTTTACCGCACACGTTACATACGATCGCTCTGAAAGCAAGCGACTGATTAACCCGAACACCCCTTGGCGTAAAGCAATGGACTAGCCTGACCCAGGCGCACATTGTCGGCGACTGTCAGGACTAAATAATCGTACTGTACACCCGCGATGAGATGAGACGATGATGGAGATTTATTGGGATGCCACAGGGGGACCGGAGCTCCAGGAGAAAGCTCTGTTTTATCTGAATCACGGGCTTTCCCAACACAATTTATAAATCGGAGGTACACCGACGATCGAATCCGAGTCCACAGGATTTTAAGTTCAGTGCAACTATACCACCAGTATATACATTATTAAACCAAGAGACTCGGCAAACAAACTTATGACGTCAGGAAGGTAAAAGTAAGTGACGGAAACTCCCATTCAGAATTCAACAAGGGATATTATGTAAATTTGTGGTAGTATATTTGCACATCCCTTTAAATATAAAATTTTAAAAATAAAATCAGATACCTTACTGCTTGGTATTATAAGAATATTCATTTTTTATGCTGCGTACAAAACAATTGGTTGTGCATTTATATGGAATTGGGTCACGTCGTTCATTAGTTGATGCAGTATGTGCAAAGTGTAATCAAAACCTACCAACTGGATCGAACTGTATTGAGGGAATATTCAGACAAATCCACGAACAAAAAGCATCATTAGAGTATTTTTCAATTATTGGGAACCGACCTGAAAAGATCTATGTTAACGTCAATCACGCATCTCAATTACTGAAACAATTTTTCCATGGTTCATTCTGGATATTCTGTTAAAATGTGTTTCTATGCAATCAATGTAAAATTCTAACTTAATGCAGTCTATAGCCTTTACGTCACACACGCGCTTAAAAGAAACAAAAATGAAGGGATAAAGAAGAAAATAAACAAAAGAAAGATAGTAAATATTGATGAAATAATAAACTAAGAAAATATACTGTAAATTAAGGAATATAAACAAATAAATACAGACGACAAACTAACGAACAAATGCAGAAAAGAAATTCTATAAAAATATTTTTCACAACAGGGATTAACCGATTTGTCTGTGCCGTCCTCACACAGTTACGTCTTATTCCCATCTCTTCCTTGATCGTCCAATGCTTCTTTTTTCCTGTAGTTTATAATTATCTATAATATAATTAGGGGTGTGATTTTATGGTGATTATTTTACACTGATTTCGGTGATTGAAATGGTTTAATTTCGATTAATATTTCGTAAAAACGAGCAATTACATATTTATTTCGCATTTTAAAGACTCTTAAAAAATTACAAAATGGCATCTTTAAAATGATTATGGTACTGAAACAATACCTTGAAGGTTAACAGAAAATTGTTTGTATAATCAAATTCGTAATTCAATTTCATTCAACAATAAGAGGGGTGACGACACTGCCTTCTTGATCTCACAAAGACAGTTGTTGCGGAAAGAGAAATTATCGTTGTCCGTTTGCGTTTCTCCCTGGAACTTGTCTCTGAAACTATGCGTACATCGTTGTCAGATGCTACACGCATGTAATGATGAACTATCAGATATCGTCGTTGTTCCTGCAATAGCTCCTATGTGCAAAATATAAAATTTTTCAGTAGGAAGAAAAAACACATTTACAGTATTCATCCTATGGTAGCCGTACATAGGAGACTGTGAATTCTTACATTTTCGAAACAAAGAAATATAATTACATATAGGAGATTTTATTATTTGCTGTATCACTATTTAAGTTATTTAATAGAGCAAAAATCTGCAAATCGATAACTATGTCACATAGGAGTTATTGTAGGAACAACGACGATATGTTAAAATGTTTTTGTGCGAGATCGTGCGTATTTGCTTGCTTTCCGCACAAAACCAATACGCTGTAAGTGTGAAATACCACATTCAGTATTCCCAACGTAACACACATAACAATTTCCCTATTCTTACCGCTTAAGCGTCATATTCATTTTACTGCTTTAGGCTTTTAACATATTACTTTTAAAGACGTTCAATATAGTAATAATTATAAATTGGAAACTTACCACTGCAATTTCACCTAAATTGCACTGTTAATTATTGTTTTTAAATATTTGCAAAAATTAAGTAAACTCTACAACCACAGTCTCCAGTGCATCGACTTCCTGCCAGACGGAGGTTTTATCAAATGCTGCCATCTATAGTGCTAATGCTTCAACTTCGATGGAAACTGGAAAATCAATATTCATGCAAAAAAGTTTCACAATAGAAAAAACTGGTGGTGGTGCTCCAGTGACTCTGAATAACTGCACAAATGTGACAATTAATTTTAATGTGCAGAAATAAATAATTTTGTTATAATTTCAATGTGCAGAAATAAGTATTTTTCTTAAGGTATTAAAATGAAAAATATATCATTACATAACCTTACCGTTTGTTTTAAGTTCGCATTTATAGACTGGGGGAAAGAAAGACAGACGTATATCACGGCCTGCTGGAGTATAGTAAACACAGAAAACATTTTATAGGAACAATGTTGAAGATAGATATATTTGTTTTCCAAAGTTGCCGTCATTGAACAGAAACCAAGATGGAGATTTCATTGCAACTAATTAGAAATTCGTCTTTCAGGTATGTAATAAACGATCTTCGCACAAAATAATGTACGATACACGAGCGGTATGTTTGTTTTCATGTTCTCGGAAATTAAAAAAGCTCAACTACGTTTCGCTTTTTCAATCTTTTCCTCGAACATGAAAACGTCAACATACCGCTCTTGTAACGCATATTACTATTGTATATTTTACAAAGGAGAAAATGTTCATGTTTATTTGAAAAAGAAGTCCACATCTGTGGAGCAATGGTTAGCGCGTCTGACCTCGAAACCAGGCGATCCGGGTTCGAATCCCAGTCGGGGAGAGATTTTTTTTTCCGGGTTTTTTTCCCCTTAACGCTATGAGCAAATGCTGGGTAACTATCGGTGCTGGACCCTGGACTCATTTCACCGGTATTATATCACCTTCATTTCATTCAGACGCTATATCACCTTAGATGTTGAAACAGCGTCGTATAATAACCCACTAAAATTGAAAAAAGAGTATTTTTTTGTGAAAATTCTCCATTAAATCTGTTTTTTTTTTTGTTGTTGTTGTTGGAAATATCGTGATGATGAAGTAATCTCATTGATTTTTTTCAATTCCGCAAAAATTCGAGGATATATTTCACTTATTATTATTATTATTATTATTATTATTATTATTATTATTATTATTATTATTACTACTACTACTACTACAAAAGTGCAACTGAACAACTCATTTGTAACAGTCATCTCTTTTAATGTATTAGTTGGTATTTAATGTTAACAACCCGTATATGCACATAATTTCACGGTGACAGCCCCTGTTCCGTCCAACGGGTTATGTTTGATTGTGTGAGTGTGTATACATATGAACATGACTGTAAATGATTACATGGATATGGTTTCAAGTTGGTTGGTTTGGGTTGTTAAATATTTGAATACATGTCAACATACAAGTGTTGCAGCAGCGATATGATTATACGCTGAATAGTGTGTGTGATGATGTGTTTCAAAGTATGAACGTACCCGTGATAACGTGCGTGTATGTGTGTAGACTACTCAGATATGGTTACTTGATGGATACATTTGAGTGAATGCGTTTGAATACGCGGGCGCATACATGTTAACTTACATCTGCGAGCGCCGGCATTTGCTTAGCCTACACGATATTTAGGAAAGGGCTAATATTAAATAGAGAGAAATAAGCTAAATGATATATAAACGACATTTCATACAAGTTGAGAGGATGCGGAGGCATTTCTTTCCCCTTCTACTTGCCCTGAGTCCGTCAGTAACAGACCGGTAGCTGTTACCTCTTATACCTGCACCCCCCCCCAAGTTGTACACACAAGAAAATAAAATATTAAATAAAGTACATAAGTAGATATAAAATACAGTGACACAGATGTTTGACAATTAAACGTTTCAGTATATTTTAGTGTCGTTCTTACAATATTTTCAACTAATAATTAATTAAATTAAGGGATGTTAGTTTGTATTATGAAGTCAAGGGGAGGGGGCAGTGACACAGTGCAGATTGTCTCATTGTGTATGCTGTAGACTAGCAACTAGTGGTGTCAGTAGCTTTTTAATGTGCCAGTTGATATAAACAACGATAAAATGAAATACATACGCTTAGTATAGATTTTCGAAATATAGATTACCGGTAAACATTTTCAAAACTAAGAATTTTCACTATCTTCAAAGTCAATTAGTCGAACGTTAGTAAGATAGACAGTAGCATCTTCCCCTTCACGGATGGTAAAGAGTGTGAGTAGAGGGGAAAGCCTATCAACCAAACTGAAATAGGGATTAGATGTGAAACAGAATTGATTTTTTTTTTTTCAGATTTCTTTAATAGAATTTAAAAATATATAGGGTTGGTTGCAAGAAAATTATTTTGGTCGGAACATTTACTTTATAATAAAAATGAACACTGATTAACTTTACAACTAACATGAGGAGCATCGTTTCAAAACGTATTATGTGCCCCTTACAATTTTTTTACACGAACGACGAAAAACTGGATTACTCGTAAACCGGAGAAGTTTTCAAAACACTACACAAAACCATTTTTAAGTACTGGTTTAACAGTTTACAAATATGACGACTTGGAACCATCAGACTTCACAGCATGAAAGATAAATAAATAGAAAGTAACAAATTTAATTTCGTCCACTGGGGGACTTAATACGTTTTGAAACGATGCTCCTCACATACGCTCAAAATATACAGAAAAGCCACTGCCACGGTAACACACGTATACAACACCTCCAATTAACTCACACAACACAAACACGCAGCATTCCGATCCATGATATACAGACCCAATAACATTCCTATGAGCCAACAAGACTATAAGGAAGAAATACACACCATCAAATACATAGCACTGGAAAATAGATACAACCCCAACATAATAGACAACATGATAAAAAAAAGACCAAACGCAACACAAACACAAGAACAAAACAAATACATCACACTAACATACGAACACAAGAACACATACAAGACTGCATCATCTTTCGAGAAACTGAAATACAAATTATTTCGATTTTTATGTATGAATTAATAAAAATCATACATGAAAATCGAAATAATTTTGAAGTGTATTCCCATAGTTATAAAACAAAAGGTATGAATTCTTTAAGATTGTTTGAACCAAAATGCAACACTGTTACAGTATTTAATCATAGTAGTAATTTAGGCCCAAGAATATATAACAAATTTATATATAAATATCCTAACCTTGTCAATTCTCATAGTTCTAGTATTAAATTTAAAAAGTTATGTATGGATTTTATAAAAATTGAAAAATTGTAAATTTAAATTTATACTGTATGCTATAATTTCACAGTAGACATAAGACAAATTGAGGGGTTTGGGGGAAAAACCAGGCAGTTCCAATTCAATATTTTGCGAGATAATGGAGAAAAACGTACCACCAAGCAATAAGCATGTACAGAAGAGGTAGGTACAAAATGCATTGTAAACTTGAATGCAATTCTTGGAACTACTTGGTTCTTCGACCAAACGATAGAGCGAATTTTTTTGTTCTCTGTGCATAAATAACTCAAAAATGGAAAAAAATTGGAGCTGCCTGGTTTTTCCCCCAAACCCCTCAATTGTATTGCATAATTATTAATTTCAATTCAGAAATCCGCCCCTGAGCACGAGTTCTACTCTTTCAGGGGCGAGCTAAAGTTTTTCTGTATATTTTATATTTTATGTTAAATTATTAGCAAAGTAATAAATAAATAAATAAATAAATAAATAAATAAATAAATAAACATTGCATACAGAACACAGAACGCACTACAAAAACATCTTAACACAAGGACAAGACACACAAATTAATACAACTTAACAGGAGTATATAAACTATGATGTAATATTGGACAGATTGGAAGATCATTTAATTCATTTAATTTATTTAAGTAGCTAGCTAGTGAGTACAAATTAAAATTATGCCACAAAAATGTTTCTAGCCACTACCGTAAGAGCCAAGCTCGTGTACGATTTGGTCACAGTCTAGTATATACAGTCGCGAAGCTCAATACGTAGTAAATATGCAAACATTAGATAGTTGCTCACCACTAGGATCGCTAATATCGCCTCATTACAGGCAATGCAAAATAGTACCGTCACAGTCTATTGTTTCTAGCACCCTCAAAACTCAAGCTTCGTGACTGTATATAGTAGACTGTGGTTTGGTCTTAGTCAATAATAAGTATAACATAAAATTTACAAAGACTGAAGATGTCCACCAGAGCAATGGATGAAACGTTTGGTTGTAACACCGACAGACCACGACCCTCTAGCCCGGAAAATACGCATCCCATTAACGCCGGCCGTGAAAGCCTACATTCTAAGATTAATTCATACCGATAAATAACACACAAGAGCACAAAAAAAGAAGAAAGAGAAAAAGAGAGAAAAACCACATTCAATATAAATTGACAATCAGATAGAAGCCAGTGATATTCAATAAAAACATGAATATAGTCGACAGAAATAATTTGTTAATATTATATATCATGAATAATTTTATAAATTTCTTTTTTAAAAGCTTCAATTTTAAAATATTTCAAATTTGGAAAATGGTTTGTAATTTTACTATAAAGTCTTGCATTGTATGACATTTAGGCTCTATTAATGGGAAAGTAGACTTTTGTCTTCGAGTACGATATTCATATCAATTAGATTTATGTTTTATTTGATTTATGTGATACTAAGATAGTAGGCCTAAACTATATTTACAAATTTCTTCAATAGTTAATACTTTAAAATCTGTATAAATTAAGTTTTTGTTGGATAATCCATATTTTTGGTTAGACCAATTTTTATTAATCTTCTTTGTATTAAAATTAATGGATTAAGCACAGATGATGGTACTCCATCCCAATTTATTATACCATATTGTATTAATGATTGTACTAAAGCTAAAATATTATTCTCAATGCCTCCTTAGTGTTAAAATTTCGAAATATTATGGATTTATAAATTGTCTTTCTTATACTTGTACACATAAAATCAATTTGTTTATCCCAAACATATTACAAGGTACATATCACAGTCATAACCAAATTACACAACAATCCAATCTACACAGAACACATCACAAACTCCAGTCTCAACTACAATAACATAGACACCGACATGAAAATACTATACATCCAGCCAATAAACCAGAAACTTGACAGTCTAAAACAATATGAAATTTACAAACATCAAAAACACACCCACAGCACATCCTGAACACTCAATTCAATTTCAAAATACACATCCGTTTCGACACAATCATGAAAACACCTCACCACAACAGGAAATCAGAAAATAGCGCGGGACTTTCACTAGGCTTTGGACAATGAAGAATAACACTTCGAAACTAGTCAGCCAGGTAATTTTCTAAAACGTTAACATGATAAAAAAAGTTGTAAAGTTAACCAGCGATTATATAGACTAACAAGGTACATTCGAAAAGTTCCTGATTGATAATGGTATAAAATCAAATGCAATGGAAAGTTCAGCTGTAATCAATATTTGTGCGAGATCGTGCGTATTTGCTTGTTTTCCGCACAGAACCAATACGCGGTAAGTGTGAAATACCACATTCAGTATTCCCAACGTAACACACATAACAATTTCCCTCTTCTTACCGCTTAAGCGCCATATTCATTTTACTGCTTTAGGCTTTTAACATATTATTTTTAGAGACGTTTAACATAGTAATAATTACAAATTGGAAACTTACCACTGCAATCTCACCTAAATTGCACTGTTAATTATTGTTTTTAAATATTTGCAAAAGTTAAGTAAACTCTACAACACTACAAAAGTTACTGCATTTGTAATGCAAGTAACATTAAGGAAGCCGTGAAAAAATCAACAAGATTCCAGATGCCGATGTTATTACTGCAATATGTTATATAAATAATATTGTTAAAATATTAAAATGAAAAATAAATCATTACATAACCTTACCGTTTGTTTTAAGTTCGCATTTATAGACTGGGGGAAAAAAAAGACAGACGTATATCACGGCCTGCTGGAATATAGTAAACACAGAAAACATTTTATAGCAACAATGTTGAAGATAGATATATTTGTTTTCCAAAGTTGCCGTCATTAAACAGAAACCAAGATGGAGATTTCATTGCAACTAATTAGAAATTCCTCTTTCAGGTATGTAATAAACGATCTTCGCACAAAATAATGTACGATACACGAGCGGTATGTTTGTTTTCATGTTCTCGGAAATTAAAAAAGCTCAACTACGTTTCGCTTTTCCAATCTTTTCCTCGAACATGAAAACGTCAACATACCGCTCTTGTAACGCATATTACTATTATGTACCTACTGATGAAATGTTAAGCTAGACATTTTTTGTTGCAGAGCGTAGATCAGTTTTCAAACAAAAGAATGCAAGAATACCTCAAGCTTGTAGAAGTACGTAGTTTTTCAATTTTTTATAACATTAGCAATCTCATATTTATGCAAAATAAGTTTCTTGTCTATTTTTAAATTTATATGTTTCATTTAACGACGCTCGCAACTGCAGAGGTTATATCAGCGTCGCCGGTTGTGCCGGAATTTTGTCTCTCAGGAGTTCTTTTGCATGCCATTAAATCTACTGACATGAGCCTGTCGTATTTAAGCATACTTAAATACCATCGATCTGGCCTGGGATCGAACTCGCAACCTTGGGCACAGAAGGCCAGCGCTATATCAACTCGCCAACCAGGTCGACTTTTCTTGTCTATGATCAGCATCAAAACAAACAAGAGAAATCTTCTTCAACTTGAAAACAGCATATACACGAAACACGGAGTACAGATTTGAGAAGCTACTTTCTGTAAAAACGGATGTAATTATCGCATTACTTACTTTTTATAGTTTTGTGTTCAACGTTGTTTATGTTTCTAAATACAAAATAAACGTATGTTAATAAGGTGTGTTTTTCTTATTTCGTAAATCATCTCACGACCCCAGGGTTGCCAGATTGATTTTACCTAAAGTCGCCTGATCTTGTTGTTATTGTAGCCCAATGTCGCCAATTTTCTACTTTAAAAATAAGTAATCTCAATGTATGCGTTTTGTGATAGTTAATGTAATATCGTTTTCTTATGCCATATTTATGTAATAAATTATCTAAATATACTACTTATGGCATACGCTTTGCATTTCTTTTGTACCGATCTTCTCAAATTTTCCCCACTTCTCCAATTTTGCATAACACAAGTCACTGCTACAACCCATTACAAATTAAACAAATCTCACTCAACAACACCTTTGAATAAATGAAACACATCGTCGTTTTTACTGCAATAACTCCTATGTGACATATATATCTATTTTCAGAGCTTTGCTCTATTAAATAACGTAAATAGTAATACAGCAAATAATAAAATCTTATATATGTAATTATATTTCTTTCTTTAGAAAATGTAAGAATATACAATTTTCTATGTACTACTGCCATAGAATGAATAAATGTGTTTTTTCCTCCTACTGAAAATTTTTATATTTTGCACATAGGAGTTATTGCAGGAACAACGACGTTATGGGCAGTAAAGTTGGAGTAGGACCTTTGGTTAGATTGCTAATTTTTTACAAAATTATCTACAGTGTTTGGTCTATTAGATCCATTGTTGGTCCTCAGATTAAGGAAAAAAGCGCAGTAGGCGTATTTCCTGGGACGAGGAAGGTACGATACGTTTGTTTAAACGTGTCAAAGCTCGTTGACAAGATTTGGCGTGTCAACAATGGTAATATCTAGTACCGTATTTCATATCAGTCATTGGATTGGATTAGCGATATATCAGCAATGAACTACTCAATAGAATAAAGTAAATAAAATAAAATAAATAAACGAGTACATGAGGTTTTTCTGTGTCGCCCAAATTTCGCAAAATTCCAGGCAAAAGTCGCCCAAATGGCGATAGTCGCAATTCGTAAAAAAAATATATATCACAAAACCTCTATTTATGTAGCCCAAATGGCGAAATATCGCCCAATCTAGCAACTCTGCACGACCCTCACTTTGGGAACCCCTACTGTGATATTCTGCTTATTGACCTAAGCGTTACTTCGGCGCAGAGACTACAACGTGTTCATAATATGTGCATCCGTTTCGTCTGCAATATTCGCCGGGCTGATCACGTAACACCGTCCCTCGAAATGTTGTCCTGGCTCCGTCTAGAAGATCGTAGGAAAATCCACTGTCTTTCCCTTCTCTTTCACATATTGCATTTCTCCACTCCTGTCTATCTTGCGTCTCGTTTTCAAAATTTATCCACTCATCATAACCTAGACACACGATCACAACACTCCTCAATATTATCCATTCCCTCCCACCGAACATCCTCATATTCATCTTCTTTCACTGTGGCTGTTTGGAATTCCCTACCGAGTAATGTCAGGGACTGTCAGACATCAAATCAATTTAAGAATAGGCTAACGAGATATTTTTCTAACAATTATTGTCAACAATAATAGCTGTTTCAGGTTTCTCAATGTTTAATGGTTATATATCACAGGTAAATATCTAAATTATCTCATTATTATTATTATTACTATTATTATTATTACCATTACTATTATTATCATTATTATTATAACTATTTCTTACCAGTGTTTATTATTGTCACACTAACATTCGTTATCCAATTTTCATTATTTACTTTCATGTTGTTTTATGATCTAGATATTAATGTAATAACTATGTAAGCAAATGTATTTAATTAGAATTAGAGTCTGGCTGGGCGGAAGAGAAGGCCTTACTGGCCTTAGCTCTGCCAGATTAAATAAATAAATTATTATTATTATTATTATTATTATTATTATTATTATTATTATTACATTAAACAACTGTGCACACGTTGTTCAGTACAGGCACAAGCATTTCTATTCTCAGCAAAATAGGAATCTTGAAAGTGATATCAACATTTTCACGTGAAATATATATATCAGGAAATGGCTGGTTTTGGCCTATGTTCAAGACAGTATCTCCAGCACAAGTATTTAGGTGCTTTGCACATTCCCAACGTTTCGTAAATTGTATCCAAACAATGTAGTTTCTCTATTTTCATGTAGCGCACGAGTACGTTGCTAATTGGCCGTGTAGTTTCTATTTGCGATGACGTGTGACGGGGAAGCGCAGATCGCCTATCAATCCAACTGTTATTCTGTCGCCACCAATGTCCGGGGCTGCGACCGATATGACCACCCATAAAGGTGCGCTACTTTACGCCGAGTTATTACACTCGCGAATTTTTCTTGTTGCTCGCAGAGTTGAAAAGAGAGGAGGGGGGGAGGCGGCGTTGGCAGCTGCGGCGTCTGTAAGCACTGCAGGTTCTTTCAGCTGAAAATAAGCTTCTGATTTATATCCATAATAAAAACCCACGTGTTTCTGTAATTAAACCTCTGGGCTATTTATTGCGAAAATATTAATCAACCATACATCCCAGATTTTAAACTCAAATATATTGATGGAACAGGGTGTTTGTTGACTTAGCATGGGGACAATTCACATGAAATCAAGGAGGAGGCCAAATTTCTAGTTATTTTTTAACATTATTATCCGAGAGTCACTAGGATGAAAGGGACAGATTTTCGCGTAACACTGACTCAACTCCGTCTTTGTAGCTATGCTAGTATCTAGAAATCTAGACTAACTCATTTGAAGGTATAGATCAGCCGTGGCGAAAAGGCCATGGTGCGCCGAGCCACTGTGTAAGCTGCAACGTGCATAGCACCTATGGAGGGAGGCGGGCAACCGAAGGGGAAGTTAATGTTTAGGACGTGTAACGAAGAAAGAAATGAACAAGAAAACATAGGACACATTATCACAACCTAAAATTAACTGTCTTCAGAATGTCTCTGCGACAAAGTTTCAAAATCAGGAATTATGTCACTTACTGCCAATCGTAGTTGATCACGAAGGTATTTGTCTGTCAGTCGTGATCTAAATTTGATTTTTACTATTTTCATTGTTGGAAATAATTTTTCACAAACGTAAGTTACAGCGAACATGGCTTCAACAGAGCAAGCGAAAGAACGAAGCTTCAAATATTTATTTTTTTCCAAAGATTTGAAAAGTTCAATATCTGTCAAGTCCTTACATCTGGCTTTCATTTAACGTCACATTGTAAATCTATGAGTTTAAATTGAAAATCTAACCGCATTATTCGTACATCTGCTGTAAAAGAATCGACGTACAGAGATGATAATGATAATAATAATAATAATAATAATAATAATAATAATAATAATAATAATAATAATAACACTTAACTTTTTAATGTTTCATCAGTAACATGTAGTAACTTATAATGCCGTTTTATGTTATACAACCGTTTTCCTAGTAATATTTGTGAACAAATCACACATTTAATATTTTCATCATATTGTAAGCAAAAGAATTCATCCTCCCATCCTACTTGAAACTTTCGTTTTTTATAGAGGTACATGGTTTCGAGAGCGATATTGCGACGATACGCCACTCGCAAGTCCGAGACAAATACAAATAGAACGGAGTTTGACTCCAGTGAGTGAGAGGGTGGGGGTTGTAGGTAGGAAGCGAGAGAAAAGCACTGCGAGCCACAATGTGCTCGTGAGTCGCATTTTCGCAGCGGCTGTAGTACAGTATCTAGAAACCTAGACTAACTCATTTGAAGATATACATAGATTGACAAATCGAACTGAAACCCTGACCGAGTTACTACGTGAGCGCTGGCTGTCTTGGGGAGGAGCAAGTGAGAAAGCATGGGGGAAGGGAGAGAGCACTATGCACTATGTACTTGCAGATCCACTCACGGTTTGTCAAACCTGCTAACAAAAGCATTAAAAGGTTGACTAGTTGCCTGCAATGCTAGCATAATGGAACCTTCCTAGCCGACAGTCAAGGCAAAAATGAAGAATCCGTTATTGTGGTAATACTGGAGAGTGGTTCTTCTATTGGTCGCGATGCCCACACACACCCTATCAGATATTTACGTGGTGATTGGTGACTGAATGACGAGGAGCGAGGGAGAGAGAAGAAAGAAAGAGAGAGATTCCAGAAGTTGGCGTGTTTTACGGGGTTTCACTTGAAGTTGTCGAACTATATATACACATATTTTTACTTTGTAAAAGACCACCAAGTGTTGCTCGGGCAGTAAAGCGTTTGCTTACTGATCTCTGAATGAATTCGGGCGTGTTTTGAAATCCCGCTTGGGTTGTTTACCTCCTTTGTTTTTTCCGAGGTCTCTCAAACTGTAAGGCGAATGTCAGGTAACTCCATAGCGAATTCTCGGACTTATCTCACCAAATACTATGTCGCTATCATCAATTCCATCGTGCGTCGTTATACAATATCATAAAAAAACAAGGTAGAAAAAGCTCCCAAAACATTAAGGTTTCATTTTTCTTGACTGCTGCATTTAGCTTCGGAGACTTTCTTTCAGAGGAAAGCCACTGCTGATGGATTGATGAGAACCCTGTCTTTAGTTTGCTGAGGAATAAAGCAGTATTTGTCGTGCTCTTCCTTTTGTCTTCCTTACTCCTACACTCTCTTTTCCATTTTGTCTCGTACGGGATTATTTGCTACCATCGGAAAATTGGCCGCTACAGTGGTTTTGTTGTCTAGCCAGGACACACGGAGGAAACAGGAGTCGCCGTGTTTTCCCGAGCTGTGTGCTTTATATCGTGTTGCGGTGTGCTATGACGCGAGCACATTCGCCCTGTAATACTGTATACCTGCCTTAAATTACTCAAGTAATGTTCTCAAATACGTTATTAAGACACAACTTGTGTTGCAGATAAAGTAATGAAAATTCAATTAGACCGTCTATGGTTATCTGTATTACAATTATAATTCATTGATTTCCTACATTAACGTTTTCGGTACCTCAGTGTACCATCATCAGATGTATTTGTGATATTAAATTTAAACCTGGCCAATAGGTACATATATTGTGGTCTTGGATAGCGTGTGTGTGTGAATATACATACTATACCCATACATATTTACAGTGGTTATATAAAATCATAAAACACTTATACACTATCGATATGTTAAAACAACCAATTAAGATCAATTTTAAAAACATGTGGTCATTGTTCTATGACGTTATCTAAAATACTTAACACTGTGAATTTTATGAATGTTTATCGTGACTGTAATGTTGAGTATAAATTATACTCATTGAATGTTGAGTATAAATTATAAATATTTATACTCAACATTACAGTGCAATTAATCTACATCGAGTAGGTAACGACTAGTTGCCCCATCGAACAGTCACGATAAACATTCATAAAATTCTCAGTGTTAAGTATTTTAGATAACGTCATAGAACAAATGACGTTATCTAAAATACATGTTTTTAAAATTGATCTTAATTGGTTGTTTTAACATATCGATAGTATCTAAGTGTTTTATGATTTTATATAACCACTGTAAATATGTATGGGTATAGTATGTATATTCATACACACACACTATCCAAGACCACAATACATGTACCTATTGGCCAGGTTTAAATTTAGTATCATAAATACATCTGATGATGGTACACTGAGGTACCGAAAACGTTAATGTAAGAAATCAATAAATTATAATTGTAATACAGATAAGCACAGACGGTCTAATTGAATTTTCATTACTTTATTAGTCAGCTTATCGGAACAATCAATACAAGATGAAACTATTGTGTTGCAGAGTTTAGCCGGTAGCGCTACCCATTACGCATCTAGAAGATCTAGGTTCAATTCGCAGTAGAGATGAAGATACATCTCCCTCTCATATTAGTATATTATTCAACGAGTCTATAATATTAGTATTTAACAGGAGAGTGTGTTAATAATTCTCATACTAGCGTCTTAGTTACCATTATAGCCAAGATTCATACGACTGTTTCTTTCGACCATAATTAAATGTCTAAATTTTTATTTTTTACAAATATCGTACCTTGTTACTTTAATGATAATGAAATAGAATATTGTAAGAAGACTTTTGACAAAGTGTCTAGACCAAAATTATGGAACATATTAAATGAAAAAGGAATTCCACTACATTTGAAGCAGTAATTAAAGAAATATATGAAAAAAAAAACAAAAATAAAAGTAAATCAAAGCATCAAAGGGAAAAACCAAAAATCTCCCTAAACATAAATACTATTTATAGAATAAATCTATATTCAAAGATTCTAAATCAATATTATATAAATTATTTTTTTTATTTTTATTTTTGTGTTAAAATTAATTGATTGTTTTTGTATATGTTGTTGATTAAATTTTTTCAACTATAGATTATTTTCACTGTAAAGGTTATATTATTAATTTATAAAAGTAGATTTTTGTTGTACCTTGTGTATCAGGGTTTATTAAATTATATTATAAATTTTTTGTTTCTCGATGCTGAAGGATAATAAAAATAACAGGAGAAGTCAGACAAGGTTGTTCACTATCAATCTTTTAATATATATCTTGACGACATGATAAGATCATGGAAACAAATAACAACTGGGGGAATTAACTTAGGAAGTTTAATAATAAAAACATTAGCCTTTGCAGATGACAAGATCGTAACAGCAAAAACAGAAGACGAATTACAAAGAATGTTATATGAATTAAACGGAATATCAAAAAAACATAATATGGAAATATCATCAGAGAAATAAAAAAACATCCAATTCGGATAAAGATATTAGAAAATAAACCAATAGAATAAGTGACAAAATATAACTTTCTAGGTTGCGAAATATCATACACAACAGAAACAGATATAAATAATAAACTAAATAAGTTTAACTATATAACAGGAACTTGGGAAGACCTAAGAAAAGCTGGAAGCAGCAGCAATTTGGAGCCGAAACAGGACAATAGACAGACCTAAACCGTGAAGAAGAAGAAGAAGAAATGGTGAACATGCGTGTATTTTCAGTGAGTTCTCGATTATTGCAACAGATGTCACGAGTATGAGTGTCTCTTCGACGTGTTCCCGAATAGTGCAACAGATGGCAGGGGTATAAGTCGTATTTATTTATTTTTTGCAGGGCTTGGTATGACGATTTTAACCTCAAACCAACACACATTAAAACACAGGAAACGAATAATATTAAAATTAACATTAACAGAATTTGTTTTATTTTAAATACATCTTGATTGTGCGGCGTGTGAAACTTATCTGGGGAATGGTTTCCAGTGGAATGTTTAAAGTTGGGTTAATGTTTATTTGAGTTATTCGATCAATGTCACTTTCAAAACTCGCTCCTGCCATTTTGAATTGGTGCTCTCAAGGCTTACGGGATGTTGCGCGTACGATATAAATCATTATCGCATATGCTTAGTTAGAAATCGATAGTTGCATTAACATAATGAATATCAGTACGTTAATGTAAGTCATAGGTTAAAAGGATGTGTTACGATGAATTCAAACCGCACTGAACACCATCTATGACGCTAATGAACCAATACTCATATTTTGGAAAATATTAATTTTAGGACCCATATTAATTAGACTTTTCTTTTATGAAAATATTGAATGTTTTGAACAACCCGGTATTATTATTACTACTACTACTATTATTATTATTATTATTATTATTATTATTATTATTATTATTATTATTATTAAATTATTGTATTATCTGTTTCATCAAACATTCTTTCAACTTAAATCCAATGTCATAAGGAGCGGTCTTCACTTAGAAATCGATGCAAGTGCTGCTACACTGAAGCATCAATAAGTGTAGGTGGACATTCATACAAGTAAACAAGATTTTATGCTTGACATACGCCCACTTTTCTCATTCTATCAGATCTCTATTATTTGCTCATGAGAAGAGGATGATATTGGAAACTAACACACTACAACCTCCTACATGTAGCAACTGCAATGTGTTTTGAGAAGCTTTCCATAGAACAAACACTTAAAAAACTAGAGGACTGAAATAGCGTTATTTTCAGCTGAATCCTTCATAAATCACAACAGGAAGATATGAATGGAGATGTTTTCAATATTGACACGTGTTTGTAACACCTTAATTACGTAATTTTATAGAACAAAGCGAATGTTGTATGTCTAGAAACACAAAAATTGAGTAATTTTTTTGCAGTGACGAATCGTTTTGTAATCGTAAATAGGTTGTCGATTAATTAGTTTTCCTAATATAGAAACATTTTTTTTTAAATTCTTTACTACAGGGTCATCCATATTATGATGCTACCTCACACCACAAGCTCAGCAGTATTTTCTGTTATAGGCCTAGCTTCGCACAGTTATCGCGAAATTGGCCGCAGTTTCTACGGTAGTAAAACACTTTTAGTGGTGGAAAATGTTTATAAACGTCTTTAAAATGAATACAAGTTCATCTTCCCTGTATCACAAGAGAAGTTCAAAATATCTGCTTGAATACATATTTGACATCATTGAAGATTGTTCTGAAATAGGCTACTCAATGTCGCTTTGAGAAAAAAATATTATCTTATCGGATAATTTCTTCCATTATTTACATAACTTAAAATCTACAAAAGTGGCTGAAATATGCTATACGTCGTTTTCAAACAATTATAAAAAGAACACAATAACTCGCGTGACGTAGCTCAGGTGGTAGCGCGTTTGTATGCTGATCCGGAGTTGCTCTTGGGTGTGAGTTAAATTTCTGCTTGGGCTGATCAAGTTTTGTCTTTTAAATGTGCAGAAATGTGTAGTTAGATATGGTGAAGGAAACATGGCTAAACTAACATAATGATTCATTAGGATTTATTCGTACGCAAAAACACACACAGACACAGAAACACACACCAACACATACATATACAGTCGGTTATAATTATATATAATTAGTTGTGCTAAGGAAACATGGCTGAACTAGCATAAACAATCATTATTTTGTATTCGTACATAAAACCACGCGCACATACACAGGAACACACACAAACAAACACAATCACCTGCAGTCGAAACACACAAAATAATACACAAACGTACAGTTTGTACTCGTACATAAAAACACGCACAAATATTATCACATGTAGTCGGTTATAAATTGTGGATTTTTAGATGTGTACTAACATGGCTGAAATAACATATAACGATTTATTTGTTGTACTCGCACATAAAAACACACACACATATACGCATGCTGTTGTTTATAAATTGTAAATTGTTATATATGCTAAGCAAACATGGCTGAAATAACATAAAATGTCTCATTATTTTGTGCTCGTATGAGAAGGCAGCAAAAATGTTACATGAAGAGTTACATCTTTACTTTCGCTTGTGTTACACGGTAAGGGGAGGATACTTTACATGGAAGCTTGTACACAAAGAAAACTCATCGTAGGTGTTCACAGGCATGAGAGAGGGAGCTGTGATGAAATATTAAAGGTTCATAGTGAAATAAATCTTTTTTAATCACCTGGTAATAAATTCGTTGGTTCTTTCATTACAAGCAATTTGTCGGTACGGCGGAATAATTGTCCGAGGATGCTGATCCTCTATACCTGGATAAATTGCGACCTGAGCAACACCGCTACCTAGGGGACTGTGACAAACAGCCGCTGCTTGCATCTTTCACCGCGTAGCGTGCCAATTTGCACGAGACCTATGAATACCTTACGTGTCTTCTGCTTCTATGGGGACGACACTGAACAAGTGCTTTCGGTGCAACACACGTCAGCCCAAAAACATCTGCACATAATGCAAGTACACCCCATTTCAATAAAGGAGGCTCATCTCCTCACATATGTGCATATGCAAGTTTTATTCTGACGAGATAATAAGAGTGATAATCGAGCGATAGTGAAATGACACAAGAAACCGAAGTTCTCGTAGAAAATTTGCTCCAGAGGTTCGTTTTTTACTATAATAATATCACAATAGCTTTGCTTTCACGATCAAATCATATTTCCGAGATTAAGGAAAAACATGAATTAAAATGAGTAACATTATATTCCATCGGTACGGAAGTTCTGCCTCCTAATTTTTTCTTAGAGACTTTAATGCCTAATCTATAACTAGGCTTGTAATGTAGAGAATCGATAGGGTGCGTGACGGTGGTTTCAAGTATATTATCAGTACTCTAGCATGCATAAACATAATTTTTTCTTAGAGACTTTAATGCCTAATCTCATAACTAGGCTTGTAATATAGGGAATCGATAGGGTGCGTGACGGTAGTTTCAAGTTTATTATCAGTACTCTAGCATGCATAAACATAATTATTTCTTAGACTTTAATGCCTAATCTCATAACTAGGCTTGTAATGTAGGGAATCGATAGGGTGCGTGACGGTGGTTTCCAGTTTATTATCAGTACTCTAGCATGCATAAACATAATTTTTTCTTAGAAACTTTAATGCCTAATCTCATAACTAGGTTTGTAATATAGGGGATCGATAGGGTGCGTGACGGTGGTTTCAAGTTTATTATCAGTACTCTAACATGCATAAACATAATTTTTTCTTAGACTTTAATGCCTAATCTCATAACTAGGATTGTAATATAGGGAATCGATAGGGTGCGTGACGGTGGTTTCAAGTTTATTATCAGTACTCTAGCATGCATAAACATAATTATTTCTTAGAGACTTTAATGCCTAATCTATAACTAGGCTTGTAATGTAGAGAATCGATAGGGTAAGTGACGGTGGTTTCAAGTTTATTATCAGTACTCTAGCATGCATAAACATAATTTTTTCTTAGAGACTTTAATGCCTAATCTATAACTAGGATTGTAATATAGGGAATCGATAGGGTATGTGACGGTGGTTTCAAGTTTATTATCAATACTCTAGCATGCATAAACATAATTTTTTCTTAGGGACTTTAATGCCTAATCTATAACTAGGCTTGTAATATAGGGAATCGATAGGGTGCATGACGGTGTTTTCAAGTTTATTATCAGTACTCTAGCATGCATAAACAAAATTATTTCTTAGAGACTTTAATGCCTAATCTATAACTAGACTTGTAATATAGGGAATCGATAGGGTGCGTGACGGTGGTTTCAAGTTTATTATCAGTACTCTAGCATGCATAAACATAATTATTTCTTAGAGACTTTAATGCCTAATCTATAACTAGACTTGTAATATAGGGAATCTGCAGGGTGCGTGACGGTGTTTCAAGTTTATTATCAGTACTCTAGCATGCATAAACATAATTATTTCTTAGAGACTTTAATGCCTAATCTCATAACTAG
Source organism: Periplaneta americana (assembly GCF_040183065.1). NCBI lineage: Eukaryota > Metazoa > Arthropoda > Insecta > Blattodea > Blattidae > Periplaneta > Periplaneta americana. The sequence continues at coordinate 37,395,705 of NC_091132.1, read as the reverse complement.
GCTTGTAATATAGGGAATCGATAGGGTGCGTTGCGATGGTTTCAAGTTTATTATCAGTACTCTAGCATGCATAAACATAATTATTTCCTAGAGACTTTAATGCCTAATCTATAACTAGGCTTGTAGTGTAGGGAATCGATAGGGTGCGTTACGGTGGTTTCAAGTTTATTATCAGTACTCTAGCATGCATAAACATAATTATTTCCTAGAGACTTTAATGCCTAATCTATAACTAGGCTTGTTATGTAGGGAATCGATAGGGTGCTTGGCGGTGGTTTCAAGTTTATTATCAGTACTCTAGAATGCATAAACATAATTATTACTTAGAGACTTTAATGCCTAATCTCATAACTAGGCTTGTAATATAGGGAATCGATAGGGTGCGTTGCGGTGGTTTCAAGTTTATTATCAGTACTCTAGCATGCATAAACATAATTATTTCTTAGAGACTTTAATGCCTAATCTACAACTAGGCTTGTAATATAGGGAATCGATAGGGTGCGTGACGGTGGATTCAAGTTTATTATCAGTACTCTAGCATGCATAAACATAATTATTTCTTAGAGACTTTAATGCCTAATCTCATAACATGGCTTGTAATATAGGGAATCGATAGGGTGCGTTGCGGTGGTTTCAAGTTTATTATCAGTACTCTAGCATGCATAAACAGTTTACCTGCTGAATATTCCTTCGCCAGTCACAAACAATGTACCTGCTGAATAACAATGCTGAAGGTTAAAGGTTCTCAAGAGCATACTTTTGCTACGGAATTTGGTGAGTTTTGAAACATTATATGTAAATTATGTAATACAAATATATGAGGTGACAAGTAATAGTATATACAGAAACATTGTAGCACAAGAAAGGAAAGGAGGAAACTGAATACCACGAATAATTCTATGAAAATTCTTCTGCACATTACGAAAGGTACGCAAAAATATATATATATTTGTAATGCTATGTAGCTTATATTTACTTTTAGAGCTTTCCAGATTTGTTTATGTGCACCTTGTTATTCCCGTAATCGATTGCAGAACCAAATCAAGTCCTCGTACTAGCTCAAGTCTGCAGGCTATGTACCATACTGCAGTCAACATTTGTAATCGGTCCCCAACATTACAAATCTACTAATAACATTTTAGGATTTCGGACATCAGCATGAATACTTCGGTTCATCCCTGATCACATATATAACAGATTGACCATCCCCAAGTTAAAAACGGTAACATGTGGAAGAGAGTAACCACCAGGATCGCCACCGTCGACTGGGAACGACCGCCTTTCATGAATCATTTATTTATTTATTTATTTATTTATTTATTTATTTACTTACTTACTTATTTATTTATTTATTTATTTATTTATTTATTTATTTATTTATTTATTTATTTATTTATTTATTTATTTATTTATTTATTTATTTATTTATTTATTTATTTATTTATTTATTTATTTATTTATTTATTTATTTATTTATTTATTTATTTATTCACTAGTTTATATTAATGATTTAGCCTTGACCATAAACAATTCATCCCATGTAATTTTATTTGCAGATGATACAAGTGTAATTATTTCAAGCAAACAATACGATCATTTTATAAACACTTCTAATACAGTGCTGAATCTAATGAATGAATGGTTCCATGCAAATAAACTAGCACTTAATGTTGATAAAACCAGTGCAGTCAAATTTAGTACACACAATAGTGCTCAGGTTTCCTACAGTATTCGATTAAATGGAACTCATCTCAAAGAATCTATAAGCACAAAGTTTCTTGGTTTAGAATTGGATAATCACTTGAACTGGAAAACGCATATAGAATGTATTACTCGTAAATTGAGCTCTGCCTGTTATGCATTAAGATCCTTATCTACTATTGGTGATATAAACTTACTTAAAATGTCATACTTTGCATATTTTCACTCTGTAATGAAATATGGATTAATACTCTGGGGTAACTCGTCTGAAGCTAAACACGTTTTTGTTTTACAAAAGAAAGCTATAAGAATAATGGCCGGTGTGCATAAAAGGACCTCATGTAAAAATATTTTCCGAAACTTAGAAATCTTGACTTTACCTTGTGAATACATTCTTTCCCTAATGATGCTGTATATTAAGAACCAAGATAAATTCAGTACTAATGAAGACATTCATCATTTTAATACAAGACATAAATCAGATCTTCATCTACCCTCTGTTAGTCTAAGCTGTTTTAAAAAAGGAGTTCGCTATTCATGTATAACAGTCTTCAATGCACTGCCTAATTATCTTAAAGATTTGAAGAACAACGAGAAAAGGTTCAGAAAAGAATTAACCAAATTTCTACATACTCATACCTTCTACACAATTGATGAATTGTTTATGCTTGTGAATTGAATTATTCTACTTAAATGACATGTACAATTTTATATAGCTCAACTAAAATATGTTTTTATATTGACTTAATCTGTTTACTATGTATTGTATTTTTTGTTTAGCATAACTGATGAATTGTATGTACTGTAAATTGAATAGTATACTGTATAGGTCAACTGATGAATTGTTTAAGCTTATAAATTGAATTAATCTACTTCATATGAATTTTATAGCTTAACGAAAATAAGTTTGTAAATTGAACTAATTTGATTGTATATGTTTGTATAGTTTGGCTGATGAATTGTATATGTTCTTAAATGATTACTAGTCAGTGTAGCTCTACTGATGAATTGTATACAGACCTACTGTAAATTGAATGGTAATATGTATAGCTCAACTGATGAATTGTTTATGATTATAAATTGAATTAATTTACTTGATATTAATTGCACAAATTTGTATAGCTTAATGAAAGTATGCTACTTTGTATTGTATATATTTGTATAGATTTGGCCGATGAATTGTATATGCTTTAAATTGAATAGTAATCTATATAGCTCTACTGATAAATTGTTTGTGTTTGTAATTTGAAGTAGTTTGCATGATATGTATTATCAATTTCTGTATATCACAACTGGTTGAATTGTTTATGCCTTAAATTTAATTAAATTGTTTTGTATTATAATATAGCTCAACTTATGAATGATCGTTTGCGTTTGTAAATTTAATAATCTGATTGGCTATGTATTGTATACTTTTAGTAGAGCCATCGATGTTGGTCAGTCGACAGACTCGCTGGGCTGCTGATCCGGAGCTGCGTTCGGGCTTGGGTTGGACCCCCCTTTGGACTTTGGTTTCTTCGGAGGTTTTCCCCAGCCGTGGGACTGAAGCCGGATGGTCTATGGCGAGTCCTTGACATCAACCCCTTTGATTTGATTACCCCCTTTGATTTGATTACCTGGTTGGGTTTTTCCGAGGTTTCCCCCACCGAAAAGGCAAATGCCGGGTAATATTTTGGCGAATCCTCGGACCTCATCTCATCTCACTACATCTCGCCAAAATGTAAAAAAATGTAAAAAAATGTAAAAAATTGTACAAAATTGTAAAAATTGTAGAAAATTACTAAATTGTAAAAGTATAAAAATTTGTAAAAATTGTAATTGTAATATTGTAAAATGTTGACATGTTCCACATCTTAAAGCTTCATTGCTCATGTAAGATCTATGGAATAAAATAAATGAATGAATGAATGAATTTATTTATTTATTTATTTATTTATTTATTTATTTATTTATTTATTTATTTATTTATTTATTTATTTATTTATTTATTTATTTATTTATTTATTTATTTATTTATTTATTTATTTATTTATTTATTCTGGTGTAGTTAAGGCCATCAGGCCTTCTCTTCCACAACACAAGGAACACAAATACAATAACAATAATGTATTTCAATAAATAAAAATGCTAATAGATACTGTATATAAGTCAAAATATACCCGCCTAATACGCGGCACCAGTTAATACGCAATTTACACGCGATTCCTTGAACAGCGTCTTATCGGAGTTTTATTGTATTTAGATTTTAAAGGAATTGGTAATAAACAAGCATTGTGACTATGATTGCAATAAATATAGTGCATTTTATCTGTTGTAATAGTAATGATTACTTTCTCTTTATTTATTGAATATGTGTCATATAAATGTATAGAATCTTCCAATAAGAGTTCAATTCCACTATAGGGTAGTATCTATATGACGTATGACTAGAAAATTTGTTTGTAGGCTCAGAAGAATTGTGTCCCAGACTCTCCGAGATCAATTTAACAATATGATCAGTGTCAGTATAACTTTAGCACGACACGTTTTGTGTTTAATTGTTGATGTTTTGAAACAGCTGAATTGAACCCGGAAGTATCAACGCGCACATCTGCACTCACTGAGTCAGCAACAACGTTGGCGGTCAGCTCGAAAGCGGGTTGATGTTGGCTAGCACGTCATTTGTTTCCCGCAAGGTGCCAGATCGAACCTCAGGCTTGGCTCTGAGCTCTTTGGCTATGCTCCTTATGTATCATACGTTATTTTAAATGTAGGCTATGGTGCAAAGAGTGAGAAGTCGTTAAGGGGGATATCATGAATTTTTTATGTCAAAATTCTCAAAATTCGATTTTTTGGAAATATGTTTTTCGTAATCTACATAGCGTAATTTACATTGTGTATAAATTGTATATTTGTAGAAGATCTTGAAGTATATTAAAAATGTTTAAATGTTAAACTCTGCACCTGCTACCACGTACCTTTTTTGAAGTTTCAGTGCATTTCTCTCGAATATACATTTTTTGCAGTATCTAAAGCTTTTTCTCAAAAACTACCAATTCCAGTGCTATGATTTTTTAGGAGTTGTTCATTACATATTGCTGAACATTTGGAACCAAAATGATAATAATTCATTACTTACATTTTTATTTATATGGTATTATATGAAGAAGAAGAAATCGACCTGGTTGGCGAGTTGGTATAGCGCTGGCCTTCAATGCCCGAGGTTGCGGGTTCGATCCCGGGCCAGGTCGATGGCATTTAAGTGTGCTTAAATGCGACAGGCTCATGTCAGTAGATTTACTGGCATGTAAAAGAACTCCTGCGGGACAAAATTCCGGCACATCCGGCGACGCTGATATAACCTCTGCAGTTGCGAGCGTCGTTAAATAAAAAACATAACAATAACAATTATATGAAGAAAAAATATATTACTTTTTTGCAACACTAAGTTCAAAACTTTACAAATAAAAAAACTAATATGCATATGGTACGCATAGTATTATAGTTCAGTAATCTTAGAGCAGTATTAGCTTCATAGAGTAAAAATTTCAAATGAATTGCGTAATTAGGATTCATGTTATGGCTTTCATACAAAAAGGATATAACAGCTGTTAAATGTTTTATAACATATTTATGCACATGTCTTACTCTTAGGTATTCCATTATATTTTTTTCCATTGAATACAGTTATTTGTCTTTATGCACACAAAATTTAATGCCTTTAACTTAAAAAACTATAGTTGTAATGATTTTTTTAAGAAAAGTTGTATTTCCAATGACATCTCACCTTAAGAAAATAACGAGTTTTGGTGTGAAGTACACAAAACCGAGAATTATTAATATTTATTAGCCGTACCCGTGCGCTCCGCTGCACCTGTTAGGAATAAATATAAAGTAATTACATAATTAAAATAGGACGTTTGATCCAGGGAACATTCGTGTTTGTTAGAAGGATAAATCGTTTAATATGTTACTTAATTTAAATTGTATTTAAATAATTAAAATGCGATAATTTTGCTCCAGAGAGCAATCATTTGGTGCAATGACAATTCCTTTAAACATGTTTCTTATTTGTTATTACATGCAACTATAGTTTAATGAAGATTGACATATCATTTAGTTTTAATGTGTATACTTTATTTTACTTGCTATATGTTTCCATTCAATTATGGTAATAACTTAATTTTAACCCTTGTTTTCTACGTCTTCAGTAAATGGCGCTTGGCCCACTATGGTTCTGAACCCTTAAAATAACTTAAATAGTGATACAGCATAAACAGTGATATGTAATTATATTTCTTTCTTTCGAAAATGTAAGAATTCACGATCTCCTATGTACCATTGCCATGGAATGAATAAATGTGTTTTTTCTTCCTACTCAAAAATTTTATATTTTGCACATGGGAATTACTGCAGGAACAACAACGTTACAATCTGAGGCGGCGGTGAAAACGTATTGTATTGTTATTTTAAAAGTCTATCAGACCTACCAAATTTTGCATAGAATAAAACTTATCGGAAATCATTTTTAAAGAAACTTTTGTTATGTAACATTTTTCACAAAAGAGCAATGATAAGCGAGATATTTCGATTTAATTCAGGCCCCGTTAAATGAAGTATTTTGAATGCCATATAGCCTAAAATCTAAATTACAACGAACTTAATTTATATTTCAATTTTCATCGAAATCCGTTCAGCCATTATCGCGTGAAAAGGTAACAAACATCCAGACAGACAGACATACAAACAAAAATTTCAAAAAAGCGATTTTCGGTCTCAGGATGAATAATTATACATGTTAACACCAATTATTTTTGGAAAAGCGAAAATTACCAGAAAATTTTCGGTTTCATATTTATTATTATATTATATTATATTATATTATATTATATTATATTATATTATATTATATTATATTATATTATATTATATTATATTATATTATATTACATTATATTACATTATATAAAAAGTGCGTTGATAACGGATGTACTCCGATAAGAAAGTTTTTAATTTGTTGTGGGGGCTCTTGAATCTCAGAAGCAACAACTTTTACAACGGCGCAACATAATCTGCTTGGCTCATTACCCAATTTTTTTTGCATTGCATTTATTGCATATATAGTCTATTTTATGTATTTTAACACGATTCGATCGAGCATAGTTAAAATTTGAATTATAAAATAATGAATTGCTAAGCTAACGTACTATTACTGCATACTAAATCAATACACTCTCGTTGTTCGTTAATTCTCTAAGATTAAAATGAGTGTGTACACAAATATTATTTTAAGAAATACAGAAAACGAATGTACAAAATAGCCTATATTTTCTGTGCATAAGAAGCTATTTTAATCTTACCTGTCCTCGATTTACTAAGAAGTTACTGAAATAACATTATAGCAGTATGTCCATCTAGAGAAACTACACTTTCCAATGGTGAAATAATAATTAATTATACAAATCGGTTAATTTAGTTTCCGATATTACTTCATAGAAACACAGAAACATTGTCTGTAGGCTAAGTTTAATAGCTTTCGATTGTTGCTGTCCAAGGCCCCTTATAGACGAAGTCATTTGTTATTTTATTGCACCGTCTTAGATGGCGTTATTTTAATTTTAAAACTCATTTATCTCATTAAATATCAGTCCTGTCAAAATTTTGTAAAGAATAAAACTTATCGGAAATCATTTTAAAGAAACTTTTGTTATGTAACATTTTTCCCAAAGATCAATAATAAGCGAGATATTTCGATTTATTTAATTCAGGCCCCCTTATAACCCCCCTTTTAAATAAAGTATTTTGAATGTCATATAGCCTAAAATCTAAGTTACAACGAACTTAATTTATATTCCAATTTTCATATAAATCGATTCAGCCATTATCCCGTGAAAAGGTAACAAACATACAGACAGACACAAACAAAAATTTCAAAAATGCGATTTTCGGTTTCAGGGTGGTTAATTATATATGTTAGGACCAATTATTTTTGGAAAATCGAAAATTACCAGAAAAATTTCGGCTACAGATTTATTATTAGTATAGATTATATCAATTATATGAAAATTTAAGTGGTTGTCAAAGACAGATGTATCATCATCAGCCTCAAGGATTAATCTGTAGTTGACAGTTTCAATTTGAATTAGTTAAATTTGGCCATGTACAGTATCTCTTTTATGAACCTCTGCTACTGTACATGACAAAATGGTTAACCTTATAATCTTCTGATATATACATTAAGTTAAAAAGTATTTTTATAATGTCTTCATGTCATGTTTCATTGATTTCTTGAAGGGAGAAGGTGCACGTCTATGGTCAGAAAAATGAAAAGTTTCAATTTATTCTTTTCGTTAAGGATGGCCTATAGAGAAATATGACATATTCGGACAAAAATAGATTTTCATTTTTTCTGTAAAGGTACCTAATATTCTGCTCTTCGTGTTTACAATGTTTCAAGGGCGTAAGATTTTTGGAAATCCTCCTAAATACATCATAATTAAAGGTCCACGCTCTTGAAATGTAATTTAGAGTCATTATCTTATTTGTGCATAAACTCTAAAGCGTACACAAGTGACTGAAAATGGACAAACATTAGAGACAGTAAACGAACAATCATTAAGCATCAGGGTATAACTTTTTTAAACAGTACAATAGGCTCCCCAGGCGAGTATAAGGAGAGCTCACCACACTTGATGCAGGAGGTCCTTGCCCTAATGGGCTGTAATGAGCTTTCATTCATTCATTCATTCATTCATTCATTCATTCATTCATTCATTCATTCCTTTATTCATTCAATCCTTCATTCATTCATTCATTCATTCATTCATCCCTTCATTCATTTATTCATTCCTTCATTCATTCATTCATTCATTCCTTCATTCATTCCTTCATTCATTCATTCCTTCTTTCATTCATTCATTCCTTCATTCATTCACTCCTTCATTCATTCATTCCTTCAATCATTCATTCATTCCTTATTTATTCTTTCATTCATTCTTTCATTCATTCATTCCTTCATTCATTCCTTCATTCATTCCTTCATTCATTCATTCCTTCATTCATTCATTCATTTATTCCTTCATTCATTCATTCATTCCTTCATTCATTCATTCCTTCATTCATTCCTTCATTCATTTATTCATTCCTTCATTCATTCATTCATTTCTTCATTCCTTCACTCCTTCATTCCTTCATTCATTCCTTCATTAGTTCCTTCATTCCTTCATCCCTTTATTCCTTCACTCATTCATTCCTTCATCCCTTCATTCATTCATTCATTCATTCCTTCATTCATTCCTTCATTCATTCATTCCTTCATTCATTCATTCATTTATTCCTTCATTCATTCATTCATTCATTCCTTCATTCATTCATTCCTTCATTCATTCCTTCATTCATTTATTCATTCCTTCATTCATTCATTCCTTCCTTCATTCATTCCTTTCTTCATTCATTCCTTCATTCATTCCTTCATTCATTCATTCCTTCATTCATTCATTCCTTCATTCCTTCATTCATTCCTTCATTCATTCATTCATTCATTCCTTCATTCATTCATTCATTCATTCCTTCATTCATTCATTCCTTCATTCATTCCTTCATTCCTTCATTCATTCATTCCTTCATCCCTTTACTCCTTCATTCATTCATTCCTTTCTTCATTCATTCCTTCATTCATTCATTCCTTCATTCATTCATTCCTTCATTCATTCATTCCTTCTTTCATTCATTCCATTCTTCATTCATTCCTTCATTCATTCATTCATTCATTCATTCCTTCATTCCTTCATTCATTCATTCATTCCTTCATCCCTTTATTCCTTCATTCATTCATTCCTTCATTCATTCATTCATTCATTCCTTCATTCATTCATTCATTTATTCCTTCATTCATTCATTCCTTCATTCATTCATTCATTCATTCCTTCCTTCATTCATTCCTTTCTTCATTCATTCCTTCATTCATTCATTCATTCCTTCATTCATTCATTCCTTCATCCCTTTATTCCTCCATTCCTTCATTCATTCATTCCTTCATCCCTTTATTCCTTCATTCCTTCATTCATTCATTCCTTCATCCCTTTATTCCTTCATTCATTCATTCATTCCTTCATTCATTCCTTCATTCCTTCCTTCATTCCTTCATTCATTCATTCATTCATTCATTTATTCCTTCATTCATTCATTCCTTCATTCATTCATACCTTCATTCATTCGGTCATTCATTCATTCATACTTATTTATTTATTTATTTATTTATTTATTTATTTATTTATTTATTTATTTAGTTTTCGTTTATTAGTTTATTCGCTTATTAATTAATTAAGTTATTTATTTATTTGTTTATTTATTTATTTATTTATTTATTTAGTTAGTTAGTTATTTAGTTAGTTAGTTAGTTTATTTATTTATTTATTTATTATCTTTGAAATGCTTCCCTCTTTCATATGCTCTATTACAATTTAGAATAAACACATTTAAAAGTACGTTTTTTTTCTGTAAGTCCTACTTAAAATTAATCCTCAGTCAATTTAAAACTTAGTCTCACTCTGCTACATATTTATTGTAATTAAGTGTCATTACTTTCAAAGCAGATGATCGGGTAAATCAGTTGGTAGAGAAACTGACTAGAACTGGAATACCCCGGGTTTAAACCCGTGTCATGGCGAGAGCCTTTGGATCCAAAACTTCCGTAACGGTTTATTTATTTATGTAATGATACAAGATTTTTTTTCTTATGTCCAAGCAAAAATGATGCCATGAAATCCAGATAAATACGTCGCGTGGTCTCCTCATATGACGTTGCGTTAGTATCTGGTGCTACAGTTGCCTCTATAGTCTGGCTGTACAGCCTGCAAGATGGTATCGTTCGTGAACGGAAAAAGTGGCGCACTCATCTCCCGGGCCTTGGACGGGTAATACTAAGGTATGTGCGTGGTTATGGAACACGCTGATGTGACAATCAAAGGTCTTAGCTGTGTGTGCTACCATCTGTCCCTGGGCACCACTAGACATGATGAAGTACTTAGCTGCTGCACGGATTTCAGACGTCGCAAGACAATTCAATGCGTCACTCCTGGGTGCAGATTGTCCGCGGCCATACATCATGGCCTAGCGACAAATTCACTGCGACGTAATTGATGCCAGGGCTCGCAAACAGCAGAAAACCGCATCCGCAAAACTGTATCATGCCTGATTAATTCCTACAACGCAGTAAAGCGGTTTACGAGAATACGTTTAACGCGTCACATTTCATCTTTTCTTCGGTCGCTGCAATAATTCGGACAGAATGTAGCTACAAATAGTGCGCAACGCTGCTTAAACCAAATATTCGATAAGTTAAACAAGTTATAATTTTATTTAGTTGACTGCATGTATTAAACGGCCGAACTTGATGAATGTAACTTAAATCCTAGTCTAAAAAAATATTTTAATGGAAAGCTTAAATACAGACGTGGACAAATTATTAACAAAATTGACGATTTTTATGATATTTTGTTTACAAAATTTGACTTTTCAATTTAGACTACAGTTGACAATTTTGGATATTTCCATCACTACAGTAGAGAGAAATATGCAAAAATGTCAACTGTAGTTTAAATTGAGGAGTCAAGTTTTGTAAAAATATATAATAAAAATCTTCAATTTTGCTAATAATTTGTAAATTAGCAAAAATGTCAACTGCATTGAAGAGTCAAATTTTGTAAAAATATAAAACAAAAATCTTCAGTTTTGCTAATAATTTGGAAATATCCAAAATGTCAGCTGTAGTCCAAATTGAAGAATCGAATTTTGTAAAAATATACAATAAAAATCTTCAGTTTTGCTAATAATTTGTAAATATGCAAAAATATCAATTGTAGTCCAAATTGAGGAGTTAAATTTTGAAAAATATGCAACACTAATCTTCAATTTTGCTAATAATTTGGAAATACACAAAAATGTCAACTGTAGTCTAAATTGAAGAATGATATTTTGTGAAAATATATAATAAAAATGTTCAATTTTGCTAATAATTTGTCCACGTCTGTATAATTATTTATTTAATTAATATAATTATAATAATTTATTTCCTATTTTATTTTATTTTATATTCTCTTATAGGCCTATTAATATTATATCTGAACTGCGACCGAACACGAGCGCTGCTCATTCGGTCTCAAATTTTGTTAATACTACTGTGTCTCCTTTTTTATATTGATTGTATTATTTTATCCATGTATTGTGGGTCCCTATCACCACGGCATGGCGCGTCCTCAGGTTGCGGATAGAGGAGACGGCCTCCAGATATGGAGGGTAGCTGCGAATATATTGAATAAGCAGTCGTGGACAGCCGATAAGGGGTGGTCCTCCAGCTTGGGGGTTGGGCGAAGGGCTAACAACCCATCACCGTAAAAAACAGCTTGTTACGTATCCCTATAATAAGCCGAGACGTAGATGGGAGGATAATATTAAAATGGATTTGAGGGAGGTGGGGTATGATGATAGAGACTGGATTAATCTTGCACAGGATAGGGACCGCTGGCGGGCTTATGTGAGGGCGGCAACGAACCTTCGGGTTCCTTAAAAGCCATTTGTAAGTAAGTAAGTAATGTATTATTTTATTTCTATTTCTCTTGTTTGTTTGTAATTATATTCTTTATTCTGTATATTTGATTTTAAATAAATAAATTAAATTAAATTAGATTAAATTAAATTAAATTAATTGTGAGCTTTCTTTCTAAAACTATCTCCAAAATTTTAAGTTTTCAACTAAGAGTGGATTTATATAATGTTTGAGGTTAGGTATCCACTGGTGACATAATTTTATGTAAAATAATACTAAATCCCTGTGAATTCTCAATGAAAAAATTCAATTTTTTCCTTCACTACAGTAATTAAATGCAGAGCAAAATGAGCTACTTTCTTTCCATGAAACACTATATCCACAATACCGCAACAGAAATTCTCTAAGAGGAGCAAAATTACATGAAAAATAATGTAAGTGTAAATTCATATTTGATTTTTACTTGTAACGATGGCAGTAGAAATTCCCATTTCCTCTAAAAACAGGTTTTTGGAGATAGTAAGTTTTGGAAACAAAGCTCAGAATTAGACAGTAGTTGTCATTATGAATCGAAAGACAAATTTAAAATATCTTAAATTCTACAATAATTAAGGAAACCCGAACCTTAATAAATACCGTAGTAAAATTTTTCACTTTTGGCCTCTTATTGCATTATATTTTCTGAAATTTTCTCTTTCCAACGGCACATGAATCGTACACACTACTCAATTCTAAACAGCTAAAAAAATATTTTTGCAACAATCCGCCATATGCAGCTGGGAGTTCACAATTGAAAACAGTTAAAATGTTCTTTTCGTTTTTTTACAGTATTATATTCTCTGAAATTTCCTCTTTCCAACGGTACCTATTTAAACATATTTAGCAATACTCATATCTTAAGAGTTAATTTCTTGTAACAATCCGCCATATGCAGCTGGGGCGTACTATAACCTTTAGGATTTATTTTCCATAGAGTTTATATTTTCTGTTAAGTTTATATTTTCCATAGAGTCCGCCGAGATAGCTCTGTGGCAGCGAGTCTGCCTCCAGACTAGCCAGCCCGGGTTCGATTCCCGGCGGGGTCAGAAATTTTCATGTAAAATTTGTGTATCTCGGGACTAGGAGAGACGGCGGTGCACAACTTCTAATCACTAAATTGTGCACTAATATGCCTGGGTTAAATCCCAAATCTCTCCACAGTGCATATGAAGAGAAGGCATATGTCATTGTTGATAGTGATTCGTCCGTCGGATGGGAACGTTAAGCCTGGCGACTCCCTTGGTGCTATTCGACAGGAGTAGGCTACGTGCCGGCACCGGGTTTGCCCTTTTCCCTTTTCTCACCATCATCTTCACCCATTCCTTACACTAGACTTGCACGAACACTTACACATACACTATTTAATTTGTTGTAGCAAAAATATTACCGATACAACTCCTTCCAATCCCAAACCCTGTTTGCTTTTCTAATGATAAGGTTTTCATAATAATTTGTTTGTTATTATTTTGGAATACATTTTATAGGCTTTATTGAAGAAGGATAGTCCGCTCTTTCACATTTTGATGTGCTTCCTTTTTTTTAATTGGTCTTTTTATATAATTTTTGTGTTATGTATAATTACCATTATCATCATCATCTCCACAGGCATTTATCTGTTCCGATTTCACAGCAGATCCCTCCACCACTTTTTTATTCCTCTAACATCTCGTCATCATCATGATATACACAATGCCGAGCAGAAAAACGCAACACTTGAGTATGATATAAATTATAACATTACTGTGTGCTTCTATGGAAATGTTTGTGATAGACAAGTGTTTATTCATATTTTGGGAAGAAAAGTATACGAATTGGGTGCTTTATGACACCCTCTTTACTACTTCCTGTCCATCACACTATATTTACTGCTGTGCCATTAAAATTTATAACCCTAAACACAAGGAGTCAAAGCAAAGTTAAAACACTATGATTTTTTTTTTTTGCGTATAATGGAATTCTATGATATTGAATTCAGTTGTATTAATATGCTATCCCTTCTATTTAATTGTATCCACTCCTCTGGAATACTTCGAATCCCACCCAGGGTATGGAATCTCTGTTCATTGTCAATCTGGAATTGTGCGTTTTGTGTTGTCCTTGATTTTATTACTTCGGACATCACAATTCTAGACAAAACTGTCAAATAATAGAGCGTATTACAATGAATGTATGAATTCAATGCGCATTGCAATATAACAAAGAATAGACCGGGTGAGGAATGTGACTCCAAACGATCGCAATGCTTGCCATGCTGTTGTGTATGTTGTTTAAAATTAACTGCCTGCTACGAATTACATGATAGTAAATCATATTGTACACTCTAAAATAATTATGAAATATACAGACATAAAAATACCTTCCAAAATCACCAGTTCTAAAATAAATTTCCCTTAAACTCCGATAGAAATTCAACGCACAAAAAGCAACGTAAAACCTGCATTTGATAGTGTTTTAGCCAGACATCTGCTGCACTTAAATAATCGTGATCTTTAAAAAATTTTTAAATTATCGTTTATTTAGCGACGCTCGCAACTGCCGAGGTTATATCAGCGTCGCCGGTGTGCCGGCAGGAGTTCTTCTACATGCTAGAAAAAAACCTACTGACACGAGCCTGTAACATTTAAACACACTTAAATACCATCGACCTTGGCCGGGATCTAACCCGCAACCACGAGCATAGAAGACCAGCGTTATACCTACTACGCTACCCAGACCGATTCGTGATCTTTCACTAGACATTATCTGCAGTTTATTTTCTTTTCGTATGTTTGGGATCAAGTGTACAATCTTAAGTAAAAAGATATTAATGTTTAGGTGAGGGGTTTGGACTTTTTCCATTGCTGGTTGTCACAATAAAAAAATTAAGACACAACGCTTCGAAGGGTGGTTCTCCCTTCGTCTTCCCAACAATAGGTTTTTTTTTTTTCCTTTCTTTCCTTCCTTCCACCTGAAGACGAAGGGAGAACTACCCTTCGAAACGTTGTGTCTTAATTTTTTGATTGTGACAACCAGCAGTGGAAAAAGTCCAAACCCCTCACCTAAACACTAATGATCCACCATTGCTTTCCAACCCCTCATTTAGATCAAAAAGATATTAACTTTATGTTTCTTAGAAATGCAAATTTATTTGAGATTTGTTTCTTTTTTTCCTATTTACATAACCATAGGTAAAGCCACCGGCGTGGCTCAGTCGGTTAAGGCGCTTGCCTGCTGGTCTGTAGTTGCGCTCGGGCGCGGGTTCGATTCCCGCTTGGGCTGATTACTGATTACCTAGTTGGGTTTTTTCCGAGGTTTTCCCCAACCGTAAGGTGAATACCAGGTAATCTATGGCGAATCCTCGGCCTCATCTCGCCAAATACCATCTCGCTATCACCAATCTCATCGACGCTAAATAACCTCGTAGTTGATACAGCGTCGTTAAATAACCAAATAAAAAAAACCATAGGTAATACCATATAATAGAACTAGAACATTTTGATAGCTAAGATATTGTTCTGTTTTGTCTTGCTCATGTAAACATTTATAATGTTATTTATTTCAATGATGTATATTATTCAAAGTTACGAAATCTTTCCACGCAAGATGCAAGAACACTTCTCTATCTTTGATAGATTGTATGACAAAAAATAAATTCGTTTTAAAAAATGGTCAGATATCAGTATTTTCTTCTAACACAAAATAAAAAAATATATTATTTATTAAGGAATGTAGTTGTAAGAGCATGATATTGTAAGCACGAGTTTCAGCAATAATATAAAAGAGAGAGAACAAGAAAAAGTTAACAAGTTTATGAGCTATGAGGGAAAAGCTTCATCACTGCACAGTGAACTATCACCATTATGAATTTAAAAAATATATATAAGTAATTCGTTTTAAATCGTAAAAATATATTTTTTTTTCATATAGCAGAAGGACAGTGTTTTACAGATACAAATTTTCATTATTGTACAAGATACAGTAATGGAGCAAAAAAATGTTGAATATTTCCAAAAATTTTACTGCTGTAAGCTGTACCTAATCCTTTAATGGGAATGGGTAGTGGTGCCTCGGCGATTAAAAAATTACAGTACAAGAGTTTAGTCCAATATTTCTAGGCTTTTACTGCTCTTAGTGAAATAAAATATATTTCCATGCTTATAAAATCATTCTCAATTCAGTGATATAAAAAACAACTAATTAGTTTCATATCCAAGTGCAAGAGAAAGGCCCTAACTGATAACCTGTTTCCCACTTTGCTAAGTGTACCTCATTCTTCAGGTGCACATTACTTGCTACAATCTTCACACATATACCTTGTATTTTTTAAGTTATCTAATAATGTATAGCCTATTGTAAATTCTAAAGCAAAATTTAGTTAAATATTTCACGCCTAGTGAAACAGAAAAAACATTGAACTTTGTTTGACTTCTTTTTTGCAATATTTTTCATTGCATATATATTTTTTTCTCGTGTTATCTGTATGATATTCTTAAAGGAGTAGATCTACTATGTAGAACACAAGCTGCAGAAAACACTGTAAAAATGTCATGTAAATTGATTCAGTAGTTTCAGAGAAAAATGCACTTAAGTTTTAAAAATGTCAACTTATGGAAAATAGCCTTTAAAAAACAAAGAAGGATCTATGAATTACATGCACCGCCAAATTTAAAGGGGTCATTTAAAGGGTTTATCTGCAAAAATACAGCCCCCCATATTTATATTGTTTTAAGGAGCAAGTTTTGTACATTTTTTAAAACACAAAATGAAAAATCAGATTTTTGACCCCTAAATCACTACCTCGTTTCCTTAATTTTGAAGAAATAATATGAGAGACATTAAACATTTGTCATGACCAATGCCCCAACTTTCGTAATATCCAATTTACGAACTGCATGTCAAACACATTTCTCTACTGTACTTTATTAACATAAATTAATACAGAATGACACATTCAATGAAAACCCAATAGTAATTTTCTGAACCAATTCTTCATTGTAATCATGACAGGGTTGTTAACTTTTCTGTATCGCACACATTTTTCGAGATATCGATATGAAATTTGATGGATTTCACTCCTCACTATAAGAATTTATTTTCGGTAAAGTCAATTACTTGTGTTTTTCTTTGTTATTTTCCTGAGTTTATAATTTATGTTATGCTCGACCATTCCGAAATGTAGTAATTATACACCAGGTAGCAGTCCTTTAATGCATGTCATTAAAGTACACCTACTCATTAAAGTTCAGGTGTTCAGCCAATGACAAATCAGCTTTGTACCGTTATATCGATTATTCTCGGATATGCAATCGAAAGAGAATTAGCGAAAAGTCACGGAGGCTGGAAATCCAATACTGTCGCAGAAGGTTATGTTCTGTTACTATAATAATTAGCGTTAATTGTAAATAATATTCAAATAAATTCAATTTGTCATCTCGTTTTTCAATTCTAAATCAAATTCTAGGTTATATCAGACTAATGTTCATCTTATTCTCTATCAAGGTCAATGACATTCGGCCTCGGAAAAAATCAATACTTTCGCGTCTGCGCACATCTCACAATTAAGGTCAGTTCGCACATAACCATAACATGACCTAATTTTGAATAATTTCAAGTTAGAAATATGGTCGAGCATAAAAAGTCATATGAAACTTGCCTATAATGGTAATTAAGACGCTCGTACGAAAATTATGAAACTCGCTTGCGCTCGTTTCATAAACAAACATACTTGCGTCTTAATTACTACCATTATAGGCTCGTTGCATAATGTACTATTATGCTCGACCATGCCGAAATGTAGTAATTATACACCTGGTAGCAGCCCTTTAATGGACCTCATTAAAGTACACCTATTCATTAAAGTCCAGGTGTTCCACCAATCAGAAAACACCATTGTAGCAATATGAAAGCGCAAGTATCGATTATTCTCGGATATGCAATCGAAAGACAACTAGCGAAACGTCACAGAGGCTGGAAATCCAATAATGTCGCAGAAGGTTATGTTCTGTTACTATAATAATTAGCGTTAATTGTAAATAATATTCAAATAAATTCAATTTGTCATCTCGTTTTTCAATCTCTAAATCAATTTCCAGGTTATATTAAGATTAATGTTTATTTTACTCTGCAGATTATATCAAGGTCAATGACATTTGTTTCTCGGAAAAAAAATCAATACTTTCGCGGCTGTGCACATCTCACAACTTACGAGATATTGCACAAGATCAGTTCCGCTCCCCATTCAGATAAGAATAACATGAATACTTATGAATAATTTCAAGTTAGAAATATGGTCGAGCATAAAAAGTAGTATGAAACTTGCCTGTAATGGTAATTAAGACGCTCGTATGAAAATTATGAAACTCGCTTGCGCTCGTTTCATAAACATACTCGCGTCTTAATTACTACTGTTATAAGCTCGTTGCATAATGTACTAATTTTGGCTTAATTTTTATTATCACATACTTATAAAGTTTTCATTATTAATTTCTTCTTTATGTTTTTTAAATGTTCTCGTAAGTTATATCAATGACAATAAGAAAATGTGAATTTAGTAGATGCATTATGAAGATGTTAATTTGCGAACATCGGCTTGAAACGTTTCACAATCACTTCGTCTTGCTTGCACCGAGACATGCTTACTGCTACGCAAACCAAATTGCACAGGACAAGGCATTACGGGTTGACAACGCCCTTGATCTGTTTGAGATACGCCGTGACGGTAAACAAGAGGACGTGAACAGTACAAGCAGGGGCCCAAGTGCTGTGTGGTATTACGTAATGCGTGGCAAGAGGATGAACTATATTAATGTTGCCATTTATGGCTAAGTAAGGAGGAAGCTCATGTAATATTATAACAATACGATAATGAATAGAATCTTGTGAGGCATAATAGTCTGAAACGAATATCGATAATAGTACATTATGCAACGAGTCTATAATGGTAGTAATTAAGACGCGAGTATGTTTATGAAACGAGCGCAAGCGAGTTTCATAATTTTCATACGAGCGTCTTAATTACCATTATAGTCAAGTTTCATACGACTTTTTATACTGGACCATATTTCTAACTTGAAATTATTCATAAGTATTCATGTTATTCTTATCTGACTGGGGAGCGGAACTGACCTTGTGCAATATCTCGTAAATTGTGAGATGTGCGCAGACGCGAAAGTATTGATTTTTTCCGAGAAACAAATGTCATTGACCTTGATATAATCTAGAGAGTAAAATAAACCTTAATCTTGATATAACCTTGAAATTGATTTAGACATTGAAAAACGAGATGACAAATTGAATTTATATGAATATTATTTACAATTAACGCTAATTATTATAGTAACGGAACATAATCTTCTGCGACAATATTGGATTTCCAGCTAGTTGTCTTTCGACTGCATATCCGAGAATAATCGATACTTGCGCTTTCATATTGCTACAATGGTATTTTCTGATTGGTGGAACACCTGAACTTTAATGAATAGGTGTACTTTAATGAGGTCCATTAAAGGGCTGCTACCAGGTGTATAATTACTACATTTCGGCAGGTCGAGCATAAAGAAATATAACGTACCGTGTGCCACAATAGTATTTATGTAACTAGTGTATAATCTTGGCAATTATGGCACGAGTGAATGTTTAGCGCGTGAACATAAGCGAGAGAGCAAATTTTCACGAGTGTTTATAATGAAGATTAGTCTACACATGTGTTGCATACAACGTTTTATGCTATTCTAGCAATAAAATATGTAAAAACAACTACCTATTATAAATTAACAAAATGTAATGTTATGACGTAGTAGAGGCATGAGTACTGGATATGACGTAATATATTGCATGGTTGCTAAGTAACCGTTTCTAAAACAATGTCATTTTCTTGTTTTTAAGTTTTTTTCTTACAGATACGTTATATTGACTGCCTCCGTGGTCTGTTGGTCAGCTTGCTGGCTTGCAGATCCGGAGGTCACGGATTCGATTCCCGGACTCGGCTCCCGGTGAATTTTTCTTGAAGAAGAAAAGTTACCTGGGTGTCTAGAGCCTGAAAATTTGTATGAATGTGAGTGTGATTGTGAGTGTGCCGGATTAATATTAATTAACCAATCATCAAAATATAAAATACATCAGGACTGTCGCTGGACAGTAACCTGAACACACGTTTCAGCGTCACGTAACTCAATCTGTTAGCACAACCATAAAGCATCTAATAGATGCTATAGAGTTACCAACAACGAAAAAAAAATAAAGGTACGTTATACAAAATTGTGTTGACGTCATGGAATACTAGCTGCTAGGTAATCTCGAATGCTACTACCGCAACACGATACTTACTGTTCCTTACCGCTCATTTATGTGAGAATGATTGAGTCCGAATTTTCGCTTTTTTATACACTGGCGTTCAAAGATATCTGTCCTACGGTTTTATGATCGTGTAAACGAGCTTTCTAACCACGGGAAAAGTCAAAACCAAATATATACAAAATTTACAAAACTTTTAAATAGTTCCGCTTATTCTCAATAGGTAGCACTATTATTGGGACAGATAAAAAATGTTGGGGGAAAATGATGATGTAGATTAAGCATAATTTATTCTCACAATTGACAAAATCAGCGGTATCCCGCTAAACCCAGTATTGTTTTCCAATTAGCAGAGAGAGGTGAAATATTGAATTCTATAATGCAGGTATATTTATGTATGATTGCAACAATGACTACTATCTTCGCCATCTGTTCATAGAAGCAATAACTAAAGAAGCCACACTTACACCTACAAACGATTTATAGCCTATCTTTGAATACCAGTGAACGTCTCGTGGTTCAGCTATGTGGTGCCATCTTCCCATGCAGACAGAGAAGCTCAAGTTTTGGAGAAGTCCCGCTAGAGTGCCCTTTCACCATCGAGTAGCATACTACGTTACTAATACCATCTGTAAGCCAGTCACAATACTATATCCAACTGCACCATTTTAGTTCAAACTATTGAAATTTAATCATAGTAGTAATTTAGGCTCAAGAATATATAACAAATTTATATTTAAATATCCTAATCTTGTCAATTCCAATAGTTCTAATAGGGTAAAAGAGGGTCTGTCGGAACAGTCGGGCATTTGGACACTTTGGAAGTAGCCACTTGTGGGCACCACATTCTTCTAGAAGTCAATGAAGGAAGTAGCCACGAGTGGGGCTACTTCCGTCATTGACTTCCAACAGAATGTGGTGCCAACAAGTGGCGAGGTAACACGTTAAAGTACAAAGTGTCCAACATACCCGACTGTCCAACAGACCCTAATTTACCCTGTTAAATTTAAAAAGTTATGTATGGATTTTATAAAAATTGGAAAATTGTAAATTTAAATTTATATATTCCAATTGCATAGTAGATATAAGACAAATTGTATTGTATACTTATTAATTTCAATTCAGGAATCCGCCCCTGAGCACGAGTTCTACTCTTTCAGGAGCGAGCTAAAGTTTTTCTATATATATTATATTTTATGCTCGACCATGCCGAAATGTAGTAATTATACACATGGTAGCAGCCCTTTAATGCATGTCATTAAAGTACACCTACTCATTAAAATACAGGTGTTCAGCCAATGACAACTCAGCTTACAGGTGTTCAGCCAATGACAACTCAGCCTACAGGTGTTCAGCCAATGACAAGTCAGCTTTGTACCGTTATAAAACCGCAAGTATTGATTATTCTCGGATAGGCAATCGAAAGAGAATTAGTGAAAAGTCACGGAGGCTGGAAATCCAATACTGTCGCAGAAGGTTATATTCTGTTACTATAATAATTAGCGTTAATTGTAAATAATATTCAAATAAATTCAATTTGTCATCTCGTTTTTCAATGTCGAATTCAATAATCAAGGTTAGCTATATCAAGTTTAACGGGATTACATCAAGGTCAATTACATTATTGTTCCTCAGAAAAAATCAATACTTTCGCGTCTGCGTACATCCAACAATTCACGACCTAGAACAAGGTCATTTCCGATCTTGTCAAATACAAATAAAATGTATACATCTGAATAATTTCAAGTTAGAAATATGGTCGAGCATAAAAAGTCGTATGAAACTCGCCTATAATGGTAATTAAGAAGCTCGTATGAAAATTAGGAAACTCGCTTGCGCTCGTTTCATAAACATCCATACTCGCTTCTTAATTACTATCATTAGAGTAAGGGAGGGGATTGTCGGATAGGTCTGGTAATGTCGGATAATCTCGGATAACATATTTCTTTTCCATCGAATGGTGCAATCTGATGTGAAAATAATGCATTACGTTCTCTACAAGTAGACGAACATCTGCATGAATAGCCATTACTGTTGAGTGCTTCACTGTGTGTGAATAGCGTGTTTTCAACGTTTCTGCAAAAAAAAAAAAAAAAAAAAAAAAAAAAAAAAAAAAAAAAAAAAAAAAAACTTTTTGAGGGTAAGTAATGTGATTTATTCGTTACAAGTTATTCTTATATTTACACAACATGGTATGCACTGTTTGATATACCATAGATAAGGCTTCTTAATTCTCTAATTGCAGAAATGCTATCGACAACATGTTTCATGCAGCTGGCTTGTTTTACTGTTTGTGAAGAGTCGGCCAATGTCGGATACTAGCTGAGGGCAATGTCGGATACTAGCCGAGGGCATTGTCGGCTGTCTTTCAATGCTGCTCGCTACGTAAAAGCT
This sequence comes from Periplaneta americana, assembly GCF_040183065.1. NCBI lineage: Eukaryota > Metazoa > Arthropoda > Insecta > Blattodea > Blattidae > Periplaneta > Periplaneta americana. Next base: position 37,372,775 of record NC_091132.1, on the reverse strand, counting down.
GCCTTAAACCCATTTATATGTTTTCTATAACAAACCACTACATTTTTACTCATGGGTATTTTAATTAATGTAAGTAATTAATTTTCTAATTAATCGAATATTATGAAGTAACGAATTGTTTCTTCTTCTGATATTTTTAGATACCTAAAGTAAAAGAAAAAAGAGATTCAGTCTAAAGAAAATGAAAGTCTGAAGATATGGTAAATGCCATTGTCGCAGTACGGGAGAAAAGAATGGGCTATCTTCCTGCTTCCAAAAGATTCAATGTACCTCGATCAACATTATTTGATTATGTACGGTCCAACTCTGAGCCCACCAAAGCCGTTAAATCGAAACTTGGACGGAAACCAATACTCTCAGTTTCACTTGAAGAGAAGGTAGTTGACTATGTGTTAATGATGGAGAGAAAATATTTTGGATGAACCAGAAAAGATGTTAAAAGGCTTGCATATCAGTTGGCTAAACAGAACACTAGTTTAATAGTTTCTGATATGCAATATATTATTTTAAATGCATTATCATACCTCTTACATAATAATGTCTAATGTATCCGACATTAGCTTCCCATTCTGTCAGTGATGATATTATTTCTGTTTTGTCTTTGAAAGTTATACAGCAAATACATATTATGTAAATTACCTAATACTTACATACAATCTGCAGGAACCCCAATAGGTTATTATAATACTGAGTAATTCCAGTTCTAACTTTTTTTATTTACCTTTATTTTGAAACATCAAAATGGTATCCGACAATACCCTCCCTTACTCTATAGGCTCGTTGCATTATTTACTATTATGTTACAATTATTAGCAAAATAAATATATTAAATTAAAATTGAATTAATTGATAATTAATATCGAAGTGTTGAGTGAAGATGGAATGATCGAGAAAACGGGAGTGTACCTAGAAAATTCGGCTGCAACAAAATCTTTGTCCACAACAGATTCCGTCACGATCAGGCCGACCATCAGGTGGGTCAAGATGAAAGACCACCGAGCTGGCGCTGAGCCATAGTCGCGCTGGACTTGGTGAGAAAGAAAAATAATGCTTTGCTTGAAATTACCTTCCATTTAATACAGGTAATATTGATGAATGTGAATTATGGAGAAACGCGAGACATGATGTCAAGTGAAACATGATTACACCGAGAAACCCTCACCGAACTCCATATTTATCACAAACAAAATCCTAATTGGATTCGCCGATATTTGTACGAGGGCTTCCGGCACCAGAATCCTGCGCCACTTATCTGGTTAGACCAAAATGTGTCATATTTTATCATTATCATTACTTCATCACACTGTCGACTCGCTAATGCTTTGTATTTCAGTTCGAAGATTGTAATAAATAAATCGCCCAAATTGCAACATCTGTTTGCAATGCGATAATGCTGTATGGACTTCATAGACAGACATTCCAAGCTCTTTGAATTGAATGGGCTCGCCGTATTCTCGTCTGACGTTCCTAATTTAAATTACGCACCTGCTACAAGACTTCACCCACGTATTTACGATGTGTGTAAGCTGGTTCACTCACGACAACTGTCACTTGGAAGTCGGCTTTCATTACACGCAAATATGAAAGTAATGAAACGTCAAAGCCCGTGAAACTAACTGTCGCAAGCAAATATTCCGGTACCAATGGAGTAAGCACAAGCTGTAGTTTGTATTAAAGAGTAATCAAGTAAAACACAAGTTAAACAAGTTACTAAAAATTTCAAGACTTGGCAATAGCAAGAATTTCTTCACATTTTGATGGTGTTATGAGTGTCTTAGTTGGTGGCGGAAATCTCTTTGCAAGACTAAAACAAGACTATGTTCAAGTATATATAACGTTTAGGTTAAAATCATGTCCTGAGTATATGCATATCAATAAATGATGCCAGAGGATTCGTGGACATCCTACAATCGCGTGGAACGTTCGATTGATTGATGGTTGTATGATTGTATGGATTTGAATATTTGTAGGTTATGATGAACATGGAATAAATAATAATAATAATAATAATAATAATAATGATAATAATAATAATAATAATACTTTATTGCCAGAACAAAGATACATATTGATTTTTTTATATAAAAACCCTTTAGCACTCCCAGAAAGAGTAAGTTACATACTCATGCTCAGGGGGCATTCCACATAGGCCTAATATTAAGACATTTTATTAAAGAACAGAGTAAAAAGTAAAAAATAAAAATTAAAAGAAGATGAAGAAAAACAGATATCACAATAATTGAACTTTAAATTTTCTGTGTAAACAGAAATTTTGCAATTGATTTTTTGAAATATGAGTATTAGCAAATTGTATGTTTGGGAATTTAGCTATTATCCTGTTATAAAGCCTTCCCTACTCACTCCCCTTGACTTCTTTCTCAATTTCTACATTTGAATGGTTCAGAACCATAGTGGGCCAAGTGCCATTTACTAAAACCGTAGAAAACAAGGGTTAAAATGAAGTTATCACCATAATTCAATGGAAACATATAGCAAGTAGTATAAAGTATACACATTAAAACTAAATGATATGTCAATCTTTATTAAACTACGGTATTCACTTAACTTTAACCTTTGCTTTCTCCGTTTTTAATAAATGGCGCTTGGCCACTATGACTCTGAACCCTTCATTTCACTATTTATTCTTTTCTTTCTTCATTTCGCATTTCTTTCTCTATTTCTTCATTCTCGCTTTTCTGTTTTCTTTTTCCTGTCTCCTTTTTTGCTTAATTTATTGATTGCTCTATTTATTCTTTTCTTATTCAGTGTTTCTTCCCTTTCTCTATTTCTTGAATGCTCTGTTTCTTCTTTTTTCTCTTCTTTTGTTTTCCCTTGTTCTCGTCTTCCTATATTCTTTTATTTCCTTCCTTCTTTTTTTCATTTTCCCTTCTTTTTCCATTTCTTAATTTCTCTATCCTTGCGGTAGTTTGAAAGACAAAGTTTTTCGCAACTATCCGCATAATACAGGGCGATCAAAAAATCTCACGACATAGACGAACTCCATTATTAGTGCAGATAGCGAAACATGTAAAAATGGGAAAGTTATTGGAAATATGTAGTTTTCTTGAATTTTCAAATTAGAATACGCCGTTGAGACTGTACATAGACTTGCCCAGTCCCAATGCTAGCAAATTAATGGCTTTTCCGCTACTTCTACCGGATTTTAGATACGTATTATTTAACGGAAAGTTAACATGCAGAGTTTAGCTGTTATTTATTTTTTCATAGTGTAAAGAAATATTTCTTTATTTTAATAGCATAAGAATTCAGGGGAATTTCAGTCTTTCCTGGCGATTTTCGCTGAACTTGTATTGGCAACACTGCTAATTATCGCCATCACTTTGTAATATATCCAATACACTACGTATCTAAAGTCCGGTAGAACTAGTGGAAAACCAATAATTTGATAGCATTGAGACTGGCAGTTGTGTCGTACTAGTGTACAGCCTCAACGGTGAATTCTACATTGAAAATTCAACTACATATTTCCAACAACCTTAAAATCTGCTGACGGTGCGTCTTATAAGTTGCCCGAGTTACTGAATTTAATGTAAATATTGCAAATGTGGCGCATTTAAAACAACCTCCGTAAATTCACAGGGAGCTATTAAGTACAACTACACAATATTATTACATACAGCAGGAGCTGGCGCTATGACCCGGATGTTACAAACATGTTGCAAGGTAAACCGATTTGGTCGATAAACTGGGACGCTCATGAAGCCAGGAATTCCAACAAAATCCAAATTAAAGAATTTTAATGGAATGTAAACACAACAAATTGAGTTATATAAAACATTCCATTACAGATATCGTCACCTGTTCTCATTCCTCTCTTCATGGATTGTAAAACGCATAATATATCAATTAAGGGGTCAATGGACTTTCCTCAATAGTATGGCGAAAAAAATATTTAAATATCTGTAATACTTTTCGAGGTATCACCTAAAACGTAAAGTTCTGTCAATAGACTTGGTCATTTAAATATGGACAAAACTACAAGTGTATTTCATACAGGAGAATAAGCTCTGTTTTTAGCAATGTTTTATTACTTCAAGTTCTTTTCCCATTAATAGTTCTTTCTAAAAATAATTAAATTTTACAATTAATCGCAAAAAAAGTCTTCATTATATATTCAATAAAGAATTGCGGGATTTATTAACACACTGACTATGAATATAATAGAGAAGAAATCGTTAAAATATTCAAAATTGTACAAGATATGAGCGAAATCAATTTCCCCTGCATAAATTGCACCAACAATTTAAAAATGTAATAACCCTTTAACAATAAAAGTTTTTTTTCTTTTTTTGGATTTCGAAAGATTCTTTATTAATATAGAAATATTGTCTAATCAACAGCAATCTCACTAGACGTTTTGATTTATCTAGAGAAAATCAAAACTCGAGTGGGATTTAATTGACTATTACACGATTAGAAGAAAGTATATAAAGATTAGAAGTAACGAAGTACTCCAATACAATAAAATATTAATTGACTTACGAAAATACAACTGTTTTCAAATGTATTATTGTACCATCTCAACATTACAAATATTACGCTAGATGCATGCTAGATGGCAGTAGTGTCTTTATACAGACACTGTAATGATTACTATTTAATAAATCTTAATATTAAACAAGCTCTGATACGTGACTATCCATAATATCATATAGCAGTTCTTTTTATCCTCTCAGAGTATAAGCTATAACATAACCTAACTAATATACACAAGTGTTAGAAAAGTTTTAATTAACGACGATGACATAAAAAATAAACATGAATAATTTTAAAATGAATAATTATTGAATGTACAATTTTCAAATTTGAATGTGGTTGGTGGTTCAATTGATGTTATATTGGACGTGTGCGTAATAGAAGTGGAACTCGTTGATTTAGGCCTACATGGTGTATTCAACTTATTCAGAATTTCCGAATGAATAATTTTAAAAGGAATAATTATTGAATGTACAATTTTCAAATTTGAATGTGGTTGGTGGTTCAATTGATGTTATATTGGACGTGTGCATAATAGAAGTGGAACTCGTTGATTTAGGCCTACATGGTGTATTCAACTTATTCAGGATTTCCGAATGGTTCTCTTCATTTATTTGTAAATCGGATTGCAGAAGATGCATAGGTATGATCAGTGATTTTTATTAATTCTTGTTCTTGAATGCCAATGCGAGTCATATTTGAAACTGCTGTGCATCGACTGGAGTAGTTTGTAATTTTATATATATTTTTGACGTCCAGACCAGCGCAGTTTCAAATGTTGGCAAACAAAGAAACAAATGCTAGGGACGCGATAAAATTAAACAAATGCTAGGGACGCGATAAAATTGTGCGATAAGCAGCCATGATTGGTTGAAATACGTCCTTTCGTACCGTTTTATTGGTCAAAAGTAGTATGACGTAGTAAGAGTGTAATAATAACTATAAAAAGTTCAAAATTAATGTAGGATAAGTAAACATTTTTAATGTTACTAAATTTACTAACAAAAAGTTTACACACCCCCTTATTGGACGTAGTGCAGAAAGATCTCTGTCGATCCTGTTAGTAAATGAATAAAAAGAAGGAACTGTACAGAATGTAAGGGGACTGATGCACCGAAATTTAAGAGACGATTCTACAGGTTAAATATAACAAAACTTTTATTACACTTTTCCTCCAATGAAGAAGCGTTACGTAGGAAAAAAAAATAATCTTTGCCTAATGTTTGTAGCGCTCTATTGTGGCAATGGCCCGAGAGAAACGGCTGATTGTTGTACAAGCAGATAGGTAGAAATAACCTGAAAAGTTAATGTCTTGATTATTTTTTTGCAAATTAAACTGTTTAGCCATGAATTTAAATTGAATAATTTCCATTATCGCCCGACACCGACTGAGCACAGCAGAGCGGGAGGGTAAGGTAAGGAGTGCAGGCCGCGATGGCCAGAGCTATTGAAGTAGCCGTGATGTTGCCAAATACTTCGTAGAAACATATCGATTTCTTCTAAGACGGTGAGATGATATATTTATGCAGGTGTTGCTGCTGATTGTTATGCTGATACTGTTGGTGATTATTATGCAAACATTGCTAATGATGCAGCTGCTAATAAGGTTGCTGTTTGTAGTAGTGCAGTAATTGATGAAGATGAAAATCTTGATGATGATGATGATGATGATGATGATGATGATGATGATAGTGGTGGTGATGATAATGACAATGCACATACTGAGAGCAAATTTCTCAAGAAGATCATAATGATGCTATTGAGAATGATGCAGCTATATAAAGTGTCTGATGAAGGTGATGTAGCTTCTCATGGCACAATATGGAAGAGAGCAAAATGATGCACTTATAGACGATATGAAGTGTCTGAACTTTATAATGATGTACAATTATGGAAGATAATGAAGTGAAGTTAATGAAGCTTCTGATGATGATACAAATGTGGAAATTACGATGTGTGATGAAGATTATGAATACTTTTGAAGAAACAACTATGAGAGACAATGAAGCGTGTGATGAAGATGATGAAGCTTCTATGATGATACAACATGGAAGATTCTGAAGTGTGTGATGAAGATGATGAAGCTTCTGACGAAATAACTATCAAAGATAATGAAGTATGTAATAAAGATGGTGAAGTGAACTATGAAAGGTAATCGAGTGTCTGATGAAGATGATGAAACTACTGATAGTGATACAGTTAAGAACGTTAGTGAGATGTCTCGGGAAGATGATGAAGCTTCTGATAATTATATATTTATGGAAGAGAATGAAATGTATCATGAAAATGATGAAATTTCTAATGATGTACAATTATAGAAGAAACTTAAATGCTTTATGAAGTTTCATTTCATTTTATTCATTTAGTGTGCTCTACCCAAGAGCAGGTCTTTCACTGCAAACCCAGCTTTCTCTAATCTTTCCTATTTTCTGCCTTTCTTTTCGTTTCCTCATATGATCCATATTATATCTTAATGTCGTCTATGATCTGCCCCGAACTCTTCTTCCGTTCATCATTCCTTCCAGTGCATCCTTCAGTAGGCAGTTTCTTCTCAGTCAGTGACCCAAGCAATTCCTTCTTCCTGGTCAGTTTCAGCATCATTCTTTCTTCACCCACTCTTTCCAACACAGCTTCATTTCTTATTCTGTCTGTCCATTTTACACATTCCTTTCTTCTCCATATCCACATTTCAAATGCTTCTATTCGCTTCTCTTCACTTCGTCGTACTGTTTATGAAGTTTATTAAGCTTCTAATGTGATATAAATTTGGACGATACTGAAATGTCCCATGAAGATAGTGAAGCTCCTAATGATGATACAATTATGGAAAAAATTAAGTAACTGATTCAGATTACGAAGCTTTTGATGATGAAACAAGTACTATGGAAGATAGTGAAATATCTGAGAAAGAGAATAAAGCTTCTGATAAAGATGGTGATGACGTTGCTACATCTGACAACATATAATTATTTTGTTAAGGATTATAATATTTTCGAGTAAATCGACAATCAATAGAATTTCACCGAATATATTTTAATATTCTCTCTGTCAAAAATACTCTTTCTCCGAAAATGCAGCGCGCAGTCAGTGTATCATAACAAAAGTGAAGGCCGCTATAAACAGATAACTTTATTAAAACTGTATTATCGTACTCGCTGCGTGTTATTTTGGAAGATACTTATTTGACCGCCGATGAGTTATAATGAAGTTACAACTCTAGGTTATTGCCTTTGTTGTATGTCAAGCCTCAATGTTAAAAATAATTGGATGGACCATAACAATTCGGTGTCATCAATATTCCAGCCGGCTTCTTTATCCGATATTTAATTTCAGAATTATTTTTAGTGCGTTATAGCGTTGTCGCCATTTTTGAATCGTATTTTCCATACATGTCTTTGTGGAAGCCTCCAAACACTAGATGATCCAATTTGATAGTATAATAATACGAGGCAGATCAAAGGGAGAGCCCGCAAGGCTTGCTGTAAAGTGACCTTAAACACACAACGTACGAGTACATGGCTCCTTACTGCACACTTTGCTCTCTTTGGAAGCATCCAATTAATTGAGTCCTTCAGCTATGGCAACACCACGCGTAGCGGCCAGGGGGTTGCGCGGGGTGGGGGTAGCCGGTTGTTCTCTAGCGCTGGTTCTAATTACCGGCCTCCGCTCTCTTCATCAGATTGCAAACAATGGTGTGCGAAAAGAAAACATACCTGTTAAGGGTGATTTGCACGTAACATGGTAACGCACATTCCATTATGACTGATTACGCTCTAATGTGTATCGGATAACGATTTACAAGTATTTTGATTGCAGAAGTATCCACCCCGCAACAAATCACGTTTCCTAGCATAAAAAAGAAAGAAGTTCAACTTAATAAATGGTGTCCGAAGATGAGCTATTCCCACCTATACTGAGGATCACGTAAGAGTAATTCCTAAAGGACTAATTTAGCCGTCTCTTCAGTGTTACCAACTAATACTAGATATCACCAAAAGAGGATAAAATCACACAATGCCATGTATAATAGTAATAATAATAATAATAATAATAATAATAATAATAATAATAATATAGTATTAACAATAATAATGTCTTGTTTATTTACCACACCTCATCTTAATGTTGGGGAGGTGTTTTCTAAAAGGTTCAATACTTTGTGAAAGAGTATATTTTCTTCTGGACTTCTCGCACATTATGCTAGTAGTTAGTAGATTAGTGTATGATCTAATATTGAAATCTTTTTTGTCTGACAACATGAAATTCATTGCTTTGATTAAAGAGTTTACGAATCACGAGACCTAACCTAAAAATGTATTTTGTTTGATCACGTGAAATGATTAGTATGAATTCCGAAAACGATGCCACTTTGAAATGTATGCTTTAGAATATTTATTACATTATTGTAATAAAAGTCTAAACTCGAAAGAAATTAATTAAAAATGTGAAATGGTATTTCTATCGATTACTCAAGGGCATGTATCACACGAAATATGTTATATTTATTTACACTTAGCCTACCTGACTCTAATCTTGAAATTGTAACCACAACACAAAGCAACACATAGGCCTACAATAGCTATTGTGTATTAATATTAATTCTGATATTAATTAATTATTGGTATGTTCAAATTTCACTAGCTTCCAGTAATGGGCTCAGAAATCTAGAACAATTTGAATTTCCACAATTTAAACTAGTGACAACTTGTGTCACTGCTGCCAACATAACAGTTATAAAATCACTACCAGTTGTAGTATTTCTCAGTACCGAAATTCGAAACGAAGTTGGCAAAAGAAAATTCAACCTGCAAGCTAGAAAATCACCATAATGCACTAGTTTATGTAGTAATGGGGGAAACATGGTTAGGTTTCATCCTTCGGGTATTAAGTACGCTGACCCGGACTATACATCTAGTCCAGGGATAGGCACTATGTTTCTATGCGGTACTGTATACACCACCCCTTCTTTTCTCCCTCCACAAATATTCTACCTGTCTGCGTGTACGTACAGCAAGCAAACGTTGAACCCGGTACCAAAGTGTTATAATCAGGGATGTGTAAAGTTGTGGAATATAGCGAATAAATTATAAGATTCGTTTTAATTTCCAAGAAACATGGGAACAAGACTATTTTGTTACTGTGAATAAAGGTAAAATTCAATGCCTCAACTGTTCACTTGAGATTTATATAAAACATAATATCAGACGGCACTTCGATCTTGAATATAAGAAGGATTTTGGCCAACATGAACTTATAAGTTAGAGTTTGAAATAGGGTTGTAAGAAATAGTTTATATTAATAAAATAGTTGTTACATAAAGCAATATGTTGTTTTAATGTCACTTGTTGTACGGGATGAAATAGTGTGAAAGTTTTCAAGAATCTACAAGAATAATTTGTTAATGAAAAGACAACCCACAGTCACTACTACACATTTCAAACACATAGGCGAGCCATAGAGAACAATGCACTTTTTCAAATCCTAGGTAAAACCGGAAAGGAATTGTATGAATTATTACTAAAGAAAGAATTTACCCACAGAGACTACGAGGTTAGATATGCATAGAGTGTTGGTTGTACACACGAAAAACATAGGCTATCTCCATTTAATTGCTGCGATACAAAACACATTTAAGTTGTAACCTGGCCATACCTTCGGCTTCACGTCATTCATGACGTAACTATAGTCTAAGCACAACTAACTTACTATCCGCATGTTGTGGTATATTTTTTTTAGTTGGTTATTTAACGACGCTGTATCAACTACGAGGTTATTTAGCGTCGATGAGATTGGTGATAGCGAGATGGATTTGGCGAGATGAAGCCGAGGATTCGCCATAGCCTACCTGGCATTCACCTTACGGTTGGGGAAAACCTCGGAAAAAATGCCAACCAGGTAATCAGCCCAAGCGGGGATCGAATCCGCGCCCGAACTTAGAGTTTGAAATAGGATTGTAAGAAATGATTTATATTAATAAAATAGTTGTTGCATGCGATAAAACAATGTGTTATTTTAATGTCATTTGTTGTGCAGGTTGAAATAGTATGAAAGTTTTCAAGAATCTACAAAAATAATTTGTTACTCAAAAGCCAACCCACAATCACTACTAGTTGAAAATGCAGTCTGTTCTATTTACCACATTTCAAACACACAGGCGAACCATAGAGAACAATGCACTTTTTGAAGTCCTAGGTAAAACCGGAAAGGAATTGTATGAATTATTACTCCAGATAGGAATTTACCCACAGAGACTACAAGGTTAGATATGCATAGAGTGTTGGTTGTAAGCACGAAAAACATATCTCCATTTAATTGCTGCGATACAAAACACATTTAAGTTGTAACCTGGCCATACCTTCGGCTTCACGTCATTCATGACGTAACTATAGTCTAAGCACAACTAACTTACTATCCTTATGTTGTGGTATATTTTTTTAGTTGGTTATTTAACGACGCTGTATCAACTACGAGGTTATTTAGCGTCGATGAGATTGATGATAGCGAGATGGTATTTGACGAGATGAAGCCGAGGATTCGCCATAGATTACCTGGCATTCACCTTACGGTTGGGGAAAACCTCGGAAAAAATCCCAACCAGGTAATTAGCCCAAGCGGGGATCGAATCTGCGCCTGAACGCAACTTCAGACCGGCAGGCAAGCGCCTTAACCACGCCGGTGGCTGTTGTGGTATAAATTACTACCTTTAATTATTACGTAATGACAAGAACATGGGAAATACAAATAGAACGAGAATATAAAGATAACAAGTGAATTCAAAGAGAATAAAGTGGCGAGAAGGAGAACGAGGAGCTTACAAGAAGAACAACTGGAATATAACAATAAGCAAGGAGAATATATGGAGAACAAGAGGAAAACAAAGAGAACAAGGTAAATACAAATAGAACAACGAGAATACAAAGATAACAAGGGAATTCAATGGGAATAAGGGGATGATAATGAGAACAAGGCGAAGACAAGGAAAACCAAGGGGAATACAAGAGGTACAATGGGAATGAAAGAAGAACAAGGCAACGAGGAGAACAAGTAAACGATAAGGAGAACAAAGGGAATAAAAGGAGAATATATAGATAACAAGAGAAAGACAAAAAGAACAAGATAAATACAAGGCTAACAAGGAGAAAGCAAGGAGAACGGGGGAAATACAAATAGAACAATGAGAATACAAAGATAACAAATAAATTCAAGGAGAATAAGGCGGCGAGAAGGAGAACAGGACGCTTGCAAGAAGAACAAGGGGATTACAAGAAAAATAAGGTAAGTAAGGTGGATGCTCCTGTTATGGCCATGTTCCTGATATGGCCACCCCCCTATTGTGAGTTAGTTAACCAAAAAATCCGCTAAATTGTATTAGCATCCAGTGAAAGGACATTCTGATATGTCACTTGACCGTTTTCCATCCAGTCAGGTTGAGCAATATGGCGTCAGTTGCCTGTTTTGCGGTTTTCATGTGACCTCTTCCTATTTTTCTCTGGTAAGTCTCCTTTGTTTTATGCATGTTTTTCAAATACTTGTTTCATGAAAACCATCGTACTCCATTCAGTTTTTAATGTTCTGTTGATTTGTGTTGTAGTTGATGGCGTATCTTTTACGAGTTGTTCATAATCAAACGATTTTCGTGAAAGCTTACCTGCTCCCGATATGGCCATATCAAATGCACCATGGCCATATCAAGTTCATTTCACTTTTATTTTTTCACCTGACAAATTTACATGCCTATAGCTGGGATTACGCAAAAATTTTATATTTTAAGAAAAACAACTTAATTTTTATGGAAAAACCTGTTTTCGCTACACTTTTGAATTATAAAAAAGATTATTAAATGCCATTTTTATTCATTTTACACCAAAATTATTTAATTTTAACACAACTGCGCTATCAAACTGAAAACAATCACGATTTGTAGAACATGGAACAAGGGTGGCCATATCATGTGCACATGTTTCTGATATGGCCACTAGGTAGATTTTTGGAATTTGGGACTTTTTGGACAATTAAAGCTATTTTTATGGGGAAAAGAAATTGTTTTAAGGAAGTCCATTAGACTGAGAACGAGTAAGAAAAAAGTGGTTTACATTTTTTTCAAAATGGCGGCTAGAAAAATTCTCAAACCTTAGCATGGCCATATCAGGGACACCTACCTTACAAGAATAACAAGGCAAAAAAGGAGGACAAGGAGAATACAAGGATAACAATGAGAATACAAGTAGACCAAAGGGAAGACAAGGCTAATAAAGGGAAGGCAAAAAGAACAAGACGAATAGGAGTAGAAGAGAAAGACAAGGGGAACAAGAGGAAGACAACGAGAACAGAAACGAGACAAGGAGAAAATGGGAATACAGTGAAAACAAGAAGAATACGAGGAAAACAAGGGAACTACAAGAGAACAAGGAAGTTCGAAGATAACAATGGGAGAGAGTTGTATATTAATGTGACTTTCAATTCTCAAATTACCCCCATGCCTAGTTCTTTGCCAAAAGGGGAATACAACGAGAACGAGGGAAAGACAAGGAAAAAAAGGGGAATACAATGAGAACAAGGTGAGGGGCTAAATTTGTACGTAATGGTAAATTCTAAAGTTAACCGCCCCATACCAAGTGAAGTGAAAGACGTAGTTCTACGTCATAAAAGGTGTTATTTGTCATTTACATTCCATTTTCCATCCTGATGAGATGACCAGGACTGGACGCAATAGCCCTATGTTTTAGGCTACGTGGCAGATTTAAGTTCTTTAAATATCCACAAACATGATGTGATTTATATAGATAAAGAGGTAAGATTGTAAGTTACTTAATGACATACAACATTCCTCCCTGATATAACTTCACTATCTTAACCGCAGAAATGAAATGTTTATGTCAATGTTGATATTTAATTTGAAGTTGCAGTAAAAGGCATGTCGTCATAAATTCTTGATTTATTACCTTGTTTACATGAGATTGTTAGATGGCCTGTGTTATTTTCATCGTACATATGCAGTGATTACTGCAGAATGAACTATGTAACACAGCAAAAGGCTAAGATTGTTAAGTTGCGAGATGTGTGGATTTGTGAGAAGTCTGTGGAGTTAGGAGGCAGAGTGTTAGAGTGCGTATAAAACAGGTACATTACTGAGTGTAATAAATAATATTAACGAACTACGTAACTATGAATTATGTGTTAAAGATGAAAAGTTGTAGTTCTCTGTGCCAGTTTTCAAGTTACGCTCTGATGACAAGCAGGGTGTAAATTGTGGCTACTCTTTTCTTTGCTGAAGGTTTCATGACAAATTGTTCGCAGGGTACAATGAAGTTCTATTCAATGTTCTCTGTGAATCGTCCATGAACTGATCTTGAAGTCAAGACGTGATGAAAAGTTGTGTCATATGTTCACATAACATGTGTCGTTTACAAAGACTGATGATCCTATCTTCATTCCCGCAATTAATGCTAACTAGAGGTCAGCTGTACATGCTGTAAAGAAGTGTCGTTAAAAAAAGCCTGTATTATGTTCAGTGCAAGGTAATTCTTCTAGGATTTGTGTAATTGTGTTATCCTTGTACCTCTTCGCATTTACGGTACTTTAAAATGTATAATCCCTATAATTGAGACAGGGAAATCAAAAACTCCCTAACTCCAATAAACCAAATTTTACAGGAGAGAGAAAAAACGTATTATTTCTCTTACTAACTTTAAATATCATACACTTATCTATTAATATTGTGTAAAGTTACATTCTTTATGAATTAAATACTTCAAAACCTAAATTTTTACATTATCTTACCGTTACAATTTGAAATAAACACTACTGGAGTTGGTGGTTTTCTGACTTCCACAGTGTATGAATTAAGAAAAGGGAATAAATATAAGCCATGTGAAAAAAATAATATAAGTATCTCATAATTTCCTTATGAAACATTGGAATATACGAGAAAATGGAAGTTTATTATTAAGATCATTGCTACATTTTTATAAATTTCAAATATATGAGACAGAAAATCACAAATTACCATAAAGCACATCAAAATACACAAATAAAACCACAAACAATATTAAAATGTTAACACAGTCTCATTCATGTTACAGATTCTGTTTTTTTCTCTCACTCTCATGTTCTTCCTGTGCATCTAGATTCTAGATTATTACTGTCCGCAAACAGAGTTTGGTAATTAATCCTACTTTCCTCAGAAATAAACTGCATTAAATTTTGCAAGTCCTTTTGCTTTCTTCTTTCAATGGCAATGCTGAATTGTACTTTAGTTGACTGGGGAATTATGCATATGTATTGGGTTTCTGAAAGTTAATCGACTCGATATTATGCCTTTAATAGTCTTACTTACCATAGATTTTTGTGACATTCTGAATACCGTATCATATCACTTTACTCAGCTGGTTGAGCGATAGTGTTGCCACCTACCGGGAAATTAAGCTTGGAATACAAAAACTTTCTTATTCCATGGAGTAAGTGGAATTCTGACTTCCACGAGTTTTAAAATAGCCCCCAGAATGTACGAGTAGATTTTAGTGTATTCTTGCCTTCCACGCAGGCGGGACAAACTAAAAAGCATCATCCAGCCCATAACTCAATTTTGCAAAAAATTGGAGTTATTGGGTCTTTGATCTTCCTGTCTCGATTCTGTAAGCATTCACTGCGTACCATACACCAATATTTTGATCATGCAATATTTTTGTTCTATGTCGCTACGTGTCCACGTAAATAAAACCATGCTTCATCCGTTAAAAAAAATTAAATGGACAGTCTAATCATTAGGGAACGAATTTCTAGGTGCTAAAAAGTGAGAATTAGGACTTTATAAAATTCAATTTAGGACTTTTAGGAGTTTATATAAAATTAACAATTAATCATTTTAGTAAATATTCCATTTTAGTTGGAAATTATAAACAAGTATCTGGTGCTTACAATGAGTGTTACTAAACTAAAGATTCAGATTTTATCGATGGAAGAGATTGATTGCTGATTGGTCATTTCTCATAACGGTGGTACATTGACGCGAAAACTAATTTGTAAGCTCTCGCCTAACATGAACAACCTACTTTTCCAAACGTACTTCGGTTCCACGAAATTAGGTAACAACTATTTCTCACCCCTTTTAAGACCAACTTGCCACACAGAAATTTTTTTATTTTAATTTTTATTGGTTATTTTATGACGTTTTTTCAACTGCTCTGGTTATAAAGCGTCTGAATGAGATGAAGCTGATACGGTAATGCCAGCGAAATGAGTCCAGGTTCCAAAGCCGAAACCTTTGATAATTTACTATTATATTATTAAAATTTCATCCCTCCAACTAGTAAAACAGCGTTGGAAATAATTTAAGAAAGTAAACGTGATTTTTGACATACGACAGTATTTTACTGGGAGTGCAAAATATAGCCTACTATATGAAAATATCCAGAGGCTGACGTGCAGACAGGTTTCAAAGACATTCGGTGTCAAAAGACTACTCAGAAGGAATGTAGACTAAAAATACAGCGGAGGCAACTATGTGATGTTTTACCGGACGTTTCTGAAATATTTTTAACAACACGCATCGCGATAGAAAGCGTTCGCGGTCGATCGCGGCGTCCAGATTGAATGAATCGTGAAGTACGGTCATCGGAGCGTGCACAAGCCGGCAGACCTGCTGAGAGTTTTGAAGTGGAATTCAGCCACCGTGGAAATGGAATACACAAATGCTTCCCGTATTAATCAATTTGCACTTCATCACCCCTTCATTTATCAACGCCACGAATCGCGCGCAACAAATGTATGTGAGAGATCCGAAACAGAAACGAGGGCGTGTTACGAGCGAAGAAATCTCTACGAAAATCCTTGAACCAAATTTGTTAACAGCAGCACTGTGATTGACACGTACTTACGCACCTCATCTATGTGTAAACGAAAATGGATTACTTTGACCTTGTTTTAACAGTCTGCTTAGCCGCCTCCGTACCTTAGTTGGCAGAGCACTGGCTCATGGTACCTGCGGTCCCTGGTTCAAGACTCGGAAATGGAGAGTTTTTCACTGATTTCTCCAATTTCCTTTCATCATCCCACACACTTTCTACTCAAGTTTCTATTTCTGGAAAGATTATAGTCAGAGAAACTATTGAAGCTTTAACGTAGATTTTTCCCAGCCGTGGGACTGAAGCCGGATGGTCTATGGCGAGTCCTCGGCATCACTTCATTTCATCCCTTTGAATTGATTACCTGGTTGGATTTTTCCGAGGTTTTCCCCAACCAAAAGGCAAATGCCGGGTAATCTTTTGGCTAATCCTCGAACCTCACCTCATCTCACTACATCTCGCCAAAATATTGTAAAAATTGTAGAAAATTACTAAATTGTAAAACTGTAAAAATTGTAAAATATTGTAAAAATTTATAAAAATTGTAATTGCAATATTGTAAAATTTTGACTTGTTCCACATTTTAAAGCTTCATTGCTCATGTAAGATACATGGAATATAATAAATGAATGAATGAATGAATGAATGAATGAATGAATGAATGAATGAATGAATGAATGAATGAATGAATGAATGAATGAATGAATGAATGAATGAATGAATGAATGAATGAATGAATGAATGAATGAATGAAAGAAAAAATGTAACAGGTAAATGCTATGAAGATGTTTCTAGAAAACAACTTTTGGAAAACAGAGAAAAGGAAAGAGGAAAATGCGTAAAATAGGAAAAGTAGAGATCCCTTCATATGCATTTATGACTTTTTTTTAAGTTAAAAATGTATAAAAGATTTATATAAAATTTATTAAATATGTCCGAAATTAAAGTAGGACAGATTAAGCCCCATTCTAGAAGAAATAATTAAGGAAACTCAGACCTTGAAAAATAGTGAAAATGTTTGTTTTTGTACTTTTTAGTAGGTCTACATTATATTCTCTGAAACAAATATTACTCCACAAATTTTAACAAACTGGAAGCGAATATGATATCAAAATCTCAGTAAACAAAGAAAAACATCAGCAGGATCAAAATAACCTAGAAGAGTAAAATTAGAACTAGATGGAGAAATAATAATAGAGCACGTATTGAAATTCTCGTAAATACTGTGGAAATTCTTCTGTTTTTCACAAAATCTGAATTGATTTTTTTCATTTTGTTTTTAACGACGCTGTATCAACTACGAGGTTATTTAGCGTCGATAGGATTGGTAATAGCGAGATAATATTTGGCGAGATGAGGCCGAGGATTCGCCATAGATTACCTGACATTTGCCTTATGATTGGGGAAAACCTCGGAAAAAACCCAATCAGGTAATTAGCCCAAGCGGGCATAGAACCCGCGCCCGAACGCAACTCCGGAGCGGCAGGCAAGTGCCTTAGCCGACTGAGCTACGCCGGTGGCTCTCTGAATTGTTTGTTACATTTTTTTAAAATAACGTTGCAGTGAAAACACCTTTTTTTATTACAGAGAGAGTATCTGTTTATTTGTATATACATAGTCTACAGCAGAATTTCGTCGAAAGTAATCGTGTATGCACAACACTCCGCCTAGTTTAGACTAGGCTACCTGATATTCGCCTTTCGATTGGGGAAAACCTCGGAAAAATACAACCAGTTAATCAGCCAAAGCGGGAATTGAACCCACGCCCGAGCGCAGCTAAATAGTTAATATCAATCCGAATTACAATTCCAGTTGGTACTTCATATCACGCAACACAAAATATGACAGAGGTTGCTACTCAGCATATTAGAATAAACGCTGAAATAAATGAAGCTACGACTTCCGCTATTATAAATAAATGCCGCAGGAACTTGCGGTGTTCTCACGTGCGCGAGAAGGAACGTGGGACTCAGGTGTCAGCATCTCCAGGTCGGCACTTGGACGTCAGCCAGTGGAATGTCACCAAAACAGAGGATTCAAATGCGACAGCTCGCATTCCACCAGCACACAAACGCAACCATATTGAAAACTAACCAAATGCCACTCTTTTTAAAAACACGAACGCATCAGCGGGCTCGAAAATTGCCACATGCCGCGAGTTCTTACATCTTGGTCTTCAAAATTAAACTAGACATGACGAGCTCGAGCAAGTACGAGAGTTGGAGTAGCAGAGCAGTTGTACAACTTGACTGACCAATGTTGCTCTGTATTTAAAAGTTGCATCCTTTCCTTTATTTGGGGTGATAAAATACTGGTTAAAAATTATATTCGGAATATGTATGATAAGAACTTTCTTGTGTTAAATTTTAACGTACCTTGTTAACATGTTTCGACCTATTTTCGGTCATCTTCGGAACTGGTCGTTGTTGGTCTTGGCGCCTTTTGTTTCCTGTGTGGGTGCGTTCGTAGTGTAGAGTCAAAGAGTGTATGTGTTTTGAAATTGAATTGTGTGTTGAGAATATCGTTGGGGTGTATTTTCGTGTGTCTGTATATTTCATATTGTTCTAGTGTGTTGAGTTTCTGGCTTTTTGGTTGGATGAGCAGTATTTCCATGTCTGTGTTGATGTCTCTGTAGGTGTGGTGGGCATTTGTGATGTGTTCTGTATATATGGAGGTGTTTTGTAATTTTGTTATGGCTGTGATGTGTTCTTTGTAACGTGTTTGAAATGATCTGCCTGTCTGTCCTATGCAGAAGTTGTTGCAGGTGTTACATTTGAGTTTGTATACGCCTGTGTGGCTGTATTTGTTTCTTTGTGTTGTTTGTGTGTTGAGATGTTTTTGTAGAGTGTTATTTGTTCTGCATGCGATGTTGTAGTTTAATTTTTTGAATGAGGTTGCAACACACTAGAACAATATGAAATATACAGACACACGAAAACACACCCCAACGATATTCTCAACACACAACTCAATTTCAAAACACATACACTCTTTGACTCTACACTACGAACGCACCCACACAGGAAACAAGAGGCGCCAAGACCAACAACGACCAGTTCCGAAGATGACCGGAAATAGGTCGAAACATGTTAAAGAAGGTACGTTAAAATTTAACACAAGAAAGTTCTTATTATACATATTCCGAAGTGATACAGTGTTAAAAGTTGTGTAATCAAGATGTATAAAAATTATATTTGGGGATCAGTCGATTCTACGGTCGATTTGCTACAAAGGGCAACAAAGAGAGGGTTGGGAAAAGGGGTGGGTTTATAAACTGCAGAGGGGGCTGCATCATATAGGAATGGGATGGGTGTGGGAGATAGGAGAGAATAACAGGAGGAATGTATGGCGTAATGTGAAGATGCGATTAATTTATATCGAGAGGCAAGAGAGTGAGCTCCAATGTTCGGAAAAATCTTCAGTACATTTACAATCAGATCTCATGTTTAATTGGAGGAGGTGTGACTACATAAATTCTTGTAACAAGGACAGCAGAGCAGGTTTAGCATGGCTAAGATTGGGGGCATGCAAGGCTAATAAAATTATCAACGAAGAAGGAGAGCGCCTTTGTCCAATTTGCAAGAGAAAAGGACTCCTATAAACATATTTCATTACAGTGTGTCGAATTGGAACATGTACGGAGAAAATATCTACCACTCTCGATGCTAAGTCAGAATAGGAGTTTGCTTGCATGCCTTGACCTCATGGAGAATAAAGAATACGAACAAAAGATTGGCTTGTTCCTCCTGAAGGCGAGAAAGATTAGAACTTCAGCTGTTGAAGTTTGTGACACGAACTGAGGAAAGGACAATATTATCTGCCCAACTATACAATTTATGTCTGTTTTAGGTTAGGATATATTATATAATATGTTTGTTGTGCCATTTTCATTTTAATATGTGTGTTATTTTAGAAAGTAGTGGATATAATCATAGGTGGGGTGTGAAACCTACAAAGTAGGACTTGTTTTAGGTACAAATCACGTACGGTCAGAAGACCCGTGCATTGGATTTTAGAGAAAATTATGATAATATAAAAATCTGTATGTATAATATTAACTTACTTAATAAATCTATCTACCTACCTACCTACCTACCTATCTGTCTGTCTGTCTGTCTGTCTGTCTGTCTACCTACCTACCTACCTACCTACCTACCTATCTACCTATCTATCTATCTATCTATCTATCTATCTATCTATCTATCTATCTATCTATCTATCTATCTATCTATCTATCTATCTATCTATCTATCTATCTATCTATCTATCTATCTATCTATCTATCTATCTATCTATCTATCTATCTATCTATCTATCTATCTATCTATCTATCTATCTATCTATCTATCTATCTATCTATCTATCTATCTATCTATCTATCTATCTATCTATCTATCTATCTATCTATCTATCTATCTATCTATCTATCTATCTATCTATCTATCTATCTATCTATCTATCTATCTATCTATCTATCTATCTATCTATCTATCTATCTATCTATCTATCTATCTATCTATCTATCTATCTATCTATCTATCTATCTATCTATCTATCTATCTATCTATCTATCTATCTATCTATCTATCTATCTATCTATCTATCTATCTATCTATCTATCTATCTATCTATCTATCTATCTATCTATCTATCTATCTATCTATCTATCTATCTATCTATCTATCTATCTATCTATCTATCTATCTATCTATCTATCTATCTATCTATCTATCTATCTATCTATCTATCTATCTATCCTTTATTTTCAGTGGTGTTAATGTATCTTTAAAAAAAATATGCATACGTTGATTTGGAACATATTCTAAATGCGTTTGATAGATGGGTAAATTTAAGTATAATTTATATACCAGTCGAGTTTAAAATTCATCATACTTATCCATTCATATTTTAAGGAAGACAAGACTAGAACTTGGGAGGCGAATATGTCAAGGAAAACGAGCCAATGGAATACTAAATTTGTAGTTTGAAGTAGTAACATTTTGGCTAATATAAATAAAATAATTTATAAAACAATAGCGAAAAGTATAATGCTCAATGGAGCACAAACTTGGACTGTAAATAGGATACTGTAAGGAAACTTATGAGCCATTGAAATGGACTTCTGGAGGAGATCAGCTAGGAGGTCAAGAAGAGAAAAAATAAGCAATGCAACAATAATTCAAATAACGAATGTAGAGAAAGATATATATATATATATATATATATATATACAGTATATAATAATAATAATAATAATAATAATAATAATAATAATAATAAAAGTTATAAGTGAAAAAAATATTACAATGGTTTAGCCATGTTAAAAGAATGAAATATGGAAGAATACCAAAGGAAATCATGTGATGGGAATCAGAAGGAAGAAACAGGAAAGGAAAACTTAATGAAAATTGAATGGACGGAATAAAAAGAAGTATAATTTCAAGGGAAAAATTGTTCCTGGGCTGGGTATCGATCCCGAGACCCTTCGCTTAGCGCATGAATGCTCCACCAACTGAGCTACCCAGGAAGTACACCCGACACCGTCCTAATTTTTTCCCTTCATATCCACACTGACAAGGCGCCAGAAACCCAACTTTGAGTGCACACAAATTCTGTGTGACTTGAATTTTGATTTCCTGTTAAAGTACCTACCGTGACTTATATATATATATATATATATATATATATATATATATATATATATATATATATATTACGCAAATCTGGCTTTCAGGTAAAGCTCCCTGTGAAGCAGGCAAATAATTTCAAGGGAAAATTTGTTCCGGAATCGGGTATCGATGCCGGGACCCTTCGTTTAGCTCACGAATGCTCTACCAACTGAGCTAACGATATACTTACTTACTTACTTACTTACTTACTTACTTACTTAGTTACTACTTACTTACTTACTTGCTTACTTACTTACTTACGGCTTTTAAGGAACCCGGAGGTTCATTGCCGCCCTCACATAAGCCCGCCATTGGTCCCTATCCTGAGCAAGATTAATCCAGTCTCTATCATCATATCCCACCTCACTCAAATCAATTTTAATATTATCCTCCCATCTACGTCTCGGCCTCCCCAGAGGTGTTATTCCCTCCGGCCTCCCATCTAACACACTACAGTAGAACCTCTATTACCCGTGTTAATGAAGGGGATGGACTGTACGGTCAATCGAAAAAAATCGGATAATCCGTACCATGAAAGATTTTGTTTTTTCCTCCATGGTCTTGTATTTAACTCGCTATGTAGTGGATCAGAAGTTCACTAATTTAAATCTGGTTATAAACGATGGGTTTTTAAAGGACAAGGAAGCCCTTTGTAATGACTGTCTAAGGAAAGACAAGAATAAAGGAGGTCTCATCTTGTAGATTTACATACTTTTTTACTCTTTATCCTTTTTTTTATTATTAAATCGCGCAGTTGTAACTCCAATCTCGTATTCTGATGCGAGATGAACCACAGTTTTTCTTTCTCGAACCGTTCAATTATTTCCATTTTTTTTCGACACTTAGCAGAACACGTTTTCTGTTAACACCCGAGGAAGACATTTTATATACAAGTTATATTATAGAACGGCAATTCGAACAGTAGACAATGCTATGTAACGATAAAGGCTTGTAATAAAACATAATAGGCCTATGTAGAACCTACTAACATAGTCTAGTATATACAGTCACGAAGCTCGAGTTGTGAGGGTACTAGGAACAATAGACTGTGTCGGTACTATTTCTGTAATGAGGCGGTAGTAGCGATAGTAGCGACCCTAGTGGTTAGCAACTATCTATGGATGCCTATTCCCTACGTATTGAGCTTCGTGACTGTATATAGGTACTAGACTGTGCTACTAATATGATATACAAAACAGTACTTTATATAAGTTATTTAGTTCTGAAGAAAAAAAAAGCGCGAGATATAGACAGTCGGATAATCCGCCAATCGGTTAATAGGGTGACGGATAATCGGGGTTCTACTTTATATGCGTTTCTGGATTCGTCCATTCGTGCTACATGCCCTGCCCATTTCAAACGTCTGGATTTAATAATCCTAATTATGTCAGGTGAAGAATAAAATGCAGTTCTGCGTTGTGTAACTTTCTCCATTCTCCTGTAACTTCATCCCTCTTAGTCCCAAATAGTTTCCTAAGCACCTTATTCTCAAACATCCTTAACCTCTGCTCGTCTCTCAAAGTGAGAGTTCAAGTTTCACAATCATACAGAAGAACTGATACCAACGATATATGGGCCTAAATTTAATGCGGCAGGGAATGTGATAGTACATATCTCGATAGAAAATGTCTGACCCCAGTTTTACATTTGAAATTCAATAAAATTAGTTACACATACAAGGACTTCAACCTAAATAGAAATCAGATTACAGTGGACATTCAAATAACAATTCTCTCATTAATACAGACAATTTCTGTATGTGACTTGCCTTAAACATATAAGTCTTCTCACCGGCAATCAAAGAATAATGTGCTTTGAATGTGATCTGTTGAAAAATGAATGTCTTTTGGGTGACATTCTGAGCTAATGTACAGGATGATGCAGACGAATTATTTGTGTTTACTCGACATGTGCTGAACGAGTCGATCTCCTCTTTTAAACCGCTAGAGGACAGGAAAAATTTATATACTCTCTGTTTTAGCAGCGAGTCCATGACGCCACTATTACATGGTTCATTTGTGGATCCCGGCACACAACTATGTGGACTCTGCAAAACATATAAATTGAGTGTCGTCATTAGTTGGGCTGGGGAGCACCGGTCTTTAATTAATGTGTTACACAATATCTTCAATTACAAGTGTACTGAGTACGCACGCGGGGACATTTGTACATTGTTCGGAAACTTGGAGCCAAATCGTCCTCTGCAGTAGGGATGAACAAACTGATTACGCGACGCTCACTTTTTATTTTAGCCCACTTCAGCTTACAACACAAACCGAAGGATTTGCTGCGTAGTTTTTTATTTTCCTACTCACTTTTGAGATGATATTCAAACAAATGAACAAATGATGAGTTAAGAAGATTGTGATGGAAATTCGGAAGGCCTCTCTTCAAATTCTACACTATCATCTACAGGGACATCACTTTATTTTTACTTCAATTTTTATTGTACCTGAGTTTTTGAATGTACTTCACTCCCACCATTTCTACTAAGGAACTTCCAACTCCACACAGAACCAAGACCGCAGATAGTAAGCATTACTGAGTTACTGAGTATAGTACGTTCCAGAAATATGTTCGCGTTTTCCAGTGACGAAAGAGCTTTCAATATTGAATCATATTTTCGCACAGGTACTGTCCGTTTGCCTATGTCGCATCCCGATTTCCCCCACCTGCTTCTGCTCGCCCCTCTATAAAAGCTGGGTTGTCTTAGCTCTTTTCTGAAAACATTAATTTCTCTCAGGAATTGGGCGTTTACGTAATATTATACAACTGTTTAATTTAACTGAAATAAAAGGGCCTCGTTAAGTAATTAACTGTCACGTGATTTCCTCCCTTTATACAATCCTGCGGCATAACCACTTGGACGGACAGTAGATAGCATGTCTGAGTAATTTTATATTTTCGGATCGGGCAGAAGTGAAGATTGAATTCACAGTACGTAGAGTAGGTACAGAATTATTTCAACATGAGTTACTAGTACGAACGACGAAACTGGCAATTGGAATTAGATGCAATAGTCTATAGTGCGATAATATGCACAAAAGAACTGAAGCCTGTATCGAAATGAACGGCCACCATTTTCAAAATTGTGTTTAAATATTCATATTATGATTATTTTTCAATTTAACTTCTTTCTCTATATTGTACGCTAATGTGCTGTAGACAGTATAATATACACTGCATAATGAATACGTTCGCATGGATAACTCACTTCGTGAGTAAAAACACTTATTCTTAATACAGTACTGTACTTTGATTAAAGAAAAACCCAATGAAAATTATCAAACTCAAAATCGCCATATGTCCTAGTTTACGTAAATGGATGAATTACTTTTCTTCCATCCTATACCTAGTAGAGTGATTTGTGTTTTACGCCAGTATCATCGAACTCCAGTCTTGGAGGGGGGAACAAGCGGTATTTCCGGTTCTCTAAAGGTATAGACAGGTTAATATTAAAAATGTTAGTAAAAATAAAATGATGTCCCTGTATATCATACAAGGGCACAATTTTCGGTTACGTGAGGCACTCGATTTGAAATAGTTTGTTTACTAGGAGAGAAGACTGCAGAGTAGGATGGGAAATATAAACTGCTGTGACCTGCGTCACCTTATCGTAATCGCTAAGGCGGTCAGTGGCGATAAGCTCTGTGAAGGTCAGTGAGGCACAAATTCTCAAGTGAGGCACGATGCCCATCTCTGATCTATATGTTAATACATAAATTTTTGTTTTGATGTACAAATCGAATCATTATTTTACTCGTTTCATTTCCCTTTATCTTTTTATGTTTGTTAATTCCGGATCCTAGTGGTCAACCTCACTTGAGGACGGATGATTTAATTTAAAAAGTGGTGAAAAAAACATTTGAAATTAGCTCCAGGATTTTTAATAAAAAATTTTAGTAAATTTAATATTGGAAGTAACTATTAAGAAAAAAATTATTGTGGGAATACGTAAAAGTTCTCTGAAATTATGTGTTGTAGGATCCATGTTTATTAGACATTATTTTCTTGTTTTGATGCATACTAGCAACTCTTAAAATATTGGATACTTTTTTGACACTCTGTATAAAACACTGTACAATACATTTCTACAAATAATTTATTAAAGTTATTCAAGCGGTGTCATTTCCAGCATCCGAACTGTATTAAACTTATCGCACCTCCAATTCAACCAACGGCTGCACCGATACACAAGACGCTATTCGCATGTACAGTTGCACTCTTTTCTTTACAATTATGCTGCTAGCATCTGTTCATGAGTTCTGTTGCGAGGAGCTGCTACAATTTATCACCTGTTGGCGCGTGTTCGTGATTGCACTTAGTAGTCTAGTACTATTTCAGATGAACTGCACCATTCTCTTAAACTATAATCAAATAAAACATGCTCGTATTAAAAGATATTCTCTAACTTGAAAATTTATCGTAATAAGTACTACGTAAACAGCTTTCTCTGTCTTTACAATACAGAGTGGATGGCAGAGGTCTGCAGCGGACGTTTTCGCTCGAGCGCCAAGTAGTTCATAGCATAATCCGATAGGTAGCGCACATGCATGATGGGTAAAATTGTCGCGAGCGATAAATCCTCGAACGGTGTAAGCCGAGCGTTAGACATTCGTTCTTGTTACAGTGATGAACTGTGTAGTAACATCATAGATGTTTATCATTTCAAAACTTTGCAGTGTTTAACTAACCTCTCCATAGTACAACTACAAAACTTGCTTTCAAATGTAGGCCTAATATAAGTATTTAGTATTTATTTATTTAACCTGGTAGAGATAAGGCCGTCAGGCCTTCTCTGCCCCTCTACCAGGAGATTCCAACTACAATATCAACAATAAAATTACAATTAGTATTAAATTTACAATTACAATTACAAATAATATTACAGTTAGTATTAAATTTACAATTACAATAAAATCAAAGTACGAAAAGATTACCTGAATAATTAAAGCTAGATAATTTATCATAGAGAAACAAAGAATATTTTATATTTACTGAATTACAAATTAAATCTAGAATAACAAAATTGTATAGTGATGAAATTACTGAATATTGAAATATTTTGTCATAGATTAAAGAAACTATTTACAAGTAATCAATTACTGACCAAGTGCCTAGTAAGTTTTCGTTTGAATTAAATTTTATTTCGACAGTCCCTGATGCTAGCAGGTAGCGAATTCCAGAGTCTTGGGAGGGCTATTGTGAAAGAAGATGAGTATGAGGAGGTGCGATGGGATGGTATTGTTAGTATTGTTTCATATAAATGTTGTAGGTAAATATTTCGCCCCCTCCCCACACAGGATTTATTTTGTTTTTGCCACATCTGATAGATTTTATTGGATGTAAATGTAATTATTATAAACGGAGAACACAATCACGATAATGCAAGAACCGTATCATGTTTTCTAGTAATAATAATAATAATAATAATAATAATAATAATAATAATCTCTAATAAATAGTGTATCAATCTTTGCGTCTGTAACAGTTGTGCAGCATGATTATTAGCAGGGAACGGATTTATATGGACTAAAAATATATGAAATATGTAAATATATATGTAGTTATTTTTACCAAAATATGGAATTAAATATGGATTTTTACCAAAATATGGAATTAAATATGGACTTAAAATTATAAAAAAATGACTATGTACGTTAAATATTGGTACATTTTAATCAAATTAAACAAAAAATATAATGGACGTACCTTATCTTCCAATGTAGTTTCAACAAAACACAATTTTTATTGTCTGTTACCATAACAATAGGTTACAAACATTTCTTTCAAGTGCTGAAAAGTGAATCTTCTTCTATTGTCTCTGAGGATAGATTTATACTGACTAAAAGAGCGTTCGACGTCACAAGAAGTAACTGGTACATAATTCAATTTCACAATGTCTGCTGGGGATAAGTCCAAGTTAATCTTCACTGTTGATTCACCACTCATCACAGCAACAACCTTTTGTAGTTCTTCATATCCAGGGTTTTTTGAAAGTACAGTGTCCACCTTAGCTCTTACTGCATCTGCAACTTTACCTCTACCACGATTCAGTTGTTCCACAGTACTATTTATAATTTCAAAACTTTCAGATAGTGAAAGGTGCCTATTTTGGAGACTTTTGAGCGTTTTTATAATGCATGAAAATGTATGCTGAATGTGAGCTAAGTCATTCTTCACACTTATGTCACAGGTAACTGTTTTCGCAGTATCAATTGAGATTGCATCTTCAGAGTCCAATGCAAGGAGAACATTGTTAATAGAGTCTATATGTTCGGCATAATATTCAACTGCTTCTAGCCATGTACCCCATCTAGTTAAAATTGGCTTTGGTGGCAATGGAATTTCAGGGTACATTTCTTTCAACACGTTAACTCTACTGGGAGCTTTGAGAAATACTTTTTTCACTGATGAAATCAACAAATCTACTTTAGGGAAATTGTCTCTGACCACTTCTGCCACACGATGAAATGCATGCGCCACACAAGTAAAATGAGTCAATTTAGGATATACAACAGATAATGCTTGTCCAGCTTTGACCATATAAGGGGCAGCATCGCTAATAAAGAATAACACATTATCGTACATAATACCCTTTGGCCACAGGATACCCATAGCTTCGTTGAACAGTTTAACTATAGTTTTGTTATTGCACTTTTCTAGAACATCACAATGTAAAAGAATTCGTTCAGAATATTGTTCACTTAACAAACCGATAACTACATTACCAACAAGTCTACCTTCTTTGTCGGGAGTCTCATCAATGGAAACCCAAATTGAACTATCTTTAATTTCATCTCTTATCTTCTGTATTGTCTCATCGTAGATGGATGGAGCATACGTCTTCCTAAGTGTTCACTCATCCGGGATTGTATGTTGAGTATATTTTTCAAGGAATTCCCTGAAGACCTTATTCTTTAGTTTGTAGAGAGGAATATCAGCAGAGATGAGAGAACGGCACAGGTCGATGTTAAACTCAGATCTTACATTCGATGTTGTTGGTTGTGTTAAAAACAATTGTCTCTGCTTGGAATTTAGTTGTTTGTTGGCCTGAAGTTTACTAGTTGTAATGTGTTGTTGCACCAGGAACTTTTGTGTAGATGATACTGCACACTGACACAAATTACAAAATAATATTTTATTGTCAGTTGATAAACCATCTTCTTTAAATTCTGAAATGTAACTTGTTAGTTTTGATTTTAAATTGACTGAATGACGTACTTTTGGCATATTTACCGTCTTTATAGTATGATTTACAAAACTGAACCTATGTGTACTCTGACTGGCATTTAACTGTTGAGCTGCACAACTGAAGTCTGTTAAAAATTTTAAATTAAATTAATACAGTTTTGTAACTTACTTTCCCATTGTTGATAGGACTGCTAATTTTCAAATAACTCTGATGTTAAAGGGATTACTGAACATGTGTTTAAATCTCTATTGTTGAAATGTATTTTTAAAAGTTAATGGAATTTTGTTTTGTTTTATTGTTAAACCTAATATAATATGGACTGTTTTATATGAAATATGGAAAATATATGGAAATTAACGAAAATATGTACTAAACTCTAAAATATGGAAAAATATGGAAAATAAAAGTAGGATTTTTCAACCCTACACATTGTGAAACATAAAGATAATGCAAAATATAAATTATATTAGCTTTATAAGTAAATATGTATTTACATATAAATCCTTTCCCTGATTATTAGTTTTGTTATATTTTCTGTGACGGTATCTCTTTACTAATATTGTTATTAATCTACTGCTAACTTATATCAATAATATTTTTTAAAACGTTTCTACATTGTTGCAGTATATAGGCGGGTCACTATGTATGGACTTATCATATCATATATGTGGTAAATCAAATATTGAATAATTATTAGCAATAATAACTGTATATCGAAGTTTTTCATACTATTTTATTTATAACTTCATGTTACTGTTTTGGTACGTTCCACTAAACGTTTGTCATAAACGTAGAAAATAAAGCCTTTTACCGTGTGAACAAAACATATGTGTATCTTATCTATCGCCTTCCATACAAGATAAGACATGTCGGTGAGATGACTTTGTACTGCGCTTCTATTTATTACGAGCGTATCACGACCGATCTTACCTCACTCGAGGGTACGACATTCGACCGAGTTCAAGCGAGCGATTTAACTCCAATGCAGCACTCTGGTGGATGGTAACCTCTGCACCAAAATGAAACTGGTAATAGATCATGAGGAGAGATTTGAAAAATCTAAATCAATTCTTTCTCTAACGTTAATAATTTTAGAGGAAACTGTTATGTTTATATGAAACATTTTGCAACATCACGGCTGCTGCAACAACTGTGAGCAAGTGCGGCCTGCACTCCTTACCTTCCCCTCCCCCCTGCTTTATTCAGTCGGTAACACGCGAAGTGTGCTGCGTTGCAAGATTTATTTCAACGATTTTCGCTATTATTCCATTTAAAATCATGGCTAGAAGACAGTAGTAGCAAATATAGCGTTTAGTAAACATAAGCAGGACGTGTTGTGTGTGTAACTACCGTCTATTAGTAAAGTCCTGAAGCCTATTTTTAAATACAATTTTGGTTATTGGTAAAGCCTTTAGTAAGTCTGCAGGTAAAGCATTCCAGTCCCTGATAGTACGATTGAGAAAAGAAAATTTTCTAGGTCCGTCCTCTCCTTTCCCACAATTTATATAAGCGATCGTTACTTGAAGAGTAATTTGGCGGCTGCAACCTATTTTTATTTCTCTCCAGGCAAGCTCACCTCTGTATGTTTTGAACATTGCGCATAATCGAATTCGCGTTCTCCTGTCCGTGAGTGTGTCCCATTTTAGTCGTAGCAGTAAGTCGTGAACTATTGTTGTGATTTTGTCTCTATTGTCAATAAATGGCTTGTATTAATTTTCAACCATTGTAATCGTATTACTGTTATTCATTAAATGATTATGTTTCTGACTATCTCAGAAGCGGATGCACATTATTTTTTGTAGACAGATAAGATTTATGATTCCCTTTAAAATGATGTGTCTAAAGATAGGGGGGTACAATTTAAAATTAAAGCGTGGGGGCGAGTGTTGGCGAAGGAGTGCAACAGAAAATTCAATTAGCAATGGTTTTGAATTTCCACCTATCAATCTAAATCGATTTTTTTTTTTGTGTGTTCCCTGCCCACCAAACATTATTGAAGGTGAAAGTTTTGAAGTGAACGTAATGTATGTTTTTACAGGGACATCATTTTATTTTTACTAACATTTTTAATATTAACCTGGCTATACCTTTAGAGAACCGGAAACACAGTTTGCTACCCCCTTCCACGATTGTAGTTCGATGATACTGGCGTAAAACAGAAACAAATTACTCTACTAGGTACAAGATGGAAGAAAAGTAGTTCATCCATTTACGTAAACTAGGAAATATCGCGATTTTGAGTTAGATAATTTTCATTAGGTTTTTATTTAATCAAAATACAATACTGTACTAAGAATAAGTGTTTTTACTCACGAACTGAGTTATCCATGCGAATGTATTCATTATGCAGTGTATATTATACTGTCTACAGCACATTAGCATACAATATAGAGAAAGAAGTTAAATTGAAAAATAATCATAATATGAATATTTAAACAAATTTTTGAAAATGGTGGCCGTTCATTTTGATACAGGCTTCAGTTCCTTTGTGCATATTATCGCACTATAGACTATTGCATCTAATTCCAATTGCCAGTTTCGTCCTTCGTACTAGTAACTCATGCGGAAATAATTCTGTACCTACTCTATAAAAGAGTACCTTACGTACTGCAAATTCAATCTTCACTTCTGCCCGACCCGCACAGATAAAATTACTCAGACATGCTATCTACTGTCCGTCCAAGTGGTTATGACGCAGGATCGTAGCAAAGGGTGAAATCAAGTGACAGTTAATTACATAACGAGGCCCTTTTATTTAACTTATTTTAAACAGTTGTATAATATTAGGTAAACGTCCAATTCCTAACAGAAATTAATGTTTTCAGGAAAGAGCTAAGACACCCCAGTCACTAGCCTTTACAGAGGGACGAGCAGAAGCGGGTGGAGGAAACCGGGATGCGACGTAGGCAAACGGACGACAGTATCTGTGCAAAAATATGATTCAATATTGAAGGCTCTTTCGTCACTGGAAAACGCGAACATATTTCTGGAACGTACTATACTCACTAACTCAGTGCTGTTTACCATATGCGCCCTTGGTTCTGTGTGGAGGACAGTTGGAACATCATTAGTAGAAGGGGTGAGAGTGAAGTATATTCAAAAACTCAGGTACAATAAAAATTGAAGTAAAAATAAAATGATCTCCCTGTAGAAATATGTTTCTAAATGTAGATAAGTGATTTCATAAACATTTTCTTTAACCTTCTATTAAGATACCAGAAAAATTTACACATCACACAAATCACAATTAACGAGTTCAGTGGAAGTACAAAAAAATGCATTTATACTCATGCTACTAGAATACAAATGTGGTAGTTTGTCAAGATTTATTATCTTTCGACATTATATTTTAGCTTGTCTAAACATCAAAGGATCGCTCTGTTGCTACAACAAAAACGGTGCTTCATACCAAGTATGTCCAAACGAGGCGTTACTGGTGAATCATATGTTGCGTTCTTACGTTTGAAGTGAGCGTCCACGAATTCTTAACAACTCTCTACATGATAGAGATGGTGAGGAAGAAGGCGACTGCACATTTCACAGGCAGCTCAGGTGTAATAAAGAAAAACATGCACTGTCGCTGCCCTCCGGCCAAGATTCTGGGAAACAAGATATAATTATCACAGCATATATCAATCCAAACTAGACCAGATGATGCAGTAGTGGAGGTATGCAAGCCTGCACTGTTTCATGTGCTATTCTTGTCTACAATTGCTTTTGTTCTCTATTTAAAATATTGTTTTATTTAATTACTATTTTGAGAGAAAAAATTAATAATATATTGAATTAAGAAATATCATTATTATTCAAAAAATTGATCATCCTGAATTCTTTTATCTTCCAGACACAAAAATTATCAAAACAAACGGCTTTCAAGGAACCCGGAGGTTCATTGCCGCCCTCACATAAGCCCGCCATCGATCCCTATCCTATGCAAGATTAATCCAGTCTCTATCATCATATCCCACCTCCCTCAAATCCATTTTAATATTATCCTCCCATCTATGTCTCTGCCTACCCAAAGGTCTTTTTTCCTCCCAACTAGCACTCTATATGCATTTCTAGATTCGCCATACGTGCTCTACAATTGCTTTTGTTTTTACTTAAAGAATTATTTCATTCAGTTACTATTATTTTGAGAGAAAAAATTAATAATATATAGAATTAATAATTATCATTATTATTCAAAAAATTGATCATCCTGAATGCTTTTATCTTTCAGACACAAAAATGATCAAAGTTATTACTTACTTACTTACTTACTTACTTACTTACTTACTTACAAACGGCTTTTAAGGAACACGCAGGTTCATTGCCGCCCTCACATAAGCCCGCTATCGATCCCTATCCTGTGCAAAATTAATTCAGTCTCTATCATCATATCCCACCTCCCTCAAATCCATTTTAATATTATCCTCCCATCTACGTCTCGGCTTCCCCAAAGGTCTCTGTTCCTCCGGCATCTTAACTAGCACTCTATATGCCCATACGTGCTACATGCCCTGCCCATCTCAAACAACTGGATTTCATATTCCTAATTATGTCAGCTGAAGAATACAACGCGTGCAGTTCTGTGTTGTGTAACTTCCTTCATTCATCTGTAACTTCATCCCTCTTAGCCCCAAATATTTTCCTTAGAGCCTTATTCTCAAACACCCTTAATCTCTGTTCCTCTCTCGAAGTGTGAGTCCAAGTTTCACAGCCATACAAAACAATCGGTAATATAACTGTTTTATAAATAAATTCTAACTTTCAGATTTTTTGACAGCAGACTAGATGACAAAAGCTTCTCAACCGAATAATAACAAGCATTTCCCATCAGTTGCGACAGATTCGTGAAAATCGTGAGTTAACTTATGTTCTGCCATCAGTGTCTAAACGTTGTGAATTGTGTATCGAAAAACATGGCCTCCATTTTGAACAAAATCTGTAAAGGAATATGTGTGTATCCAATGTCCACCCCTTTCGTGATTCGGGTTCCGCATGCTGCGAATAGATGTGACCCATTTTCTAGTTGTACACCACTTCGGCGGGTCACACTGTACATGATGTGTATCTGTGAAGAGTTATGTCGTGTACTATGGTGAGTGTATGTGTAAGTGTTCGTGTAAGTGTATTGTCTGGAATGAATGATGAAGATGAGGAAGAGAGAAGGGGAAACCCGGTGCCGGCACGTAGCCTACTCCTGTCGAATAGCATCAAGGGAGCCGCCAAGCTTAACGTCCCCATCCGACGGATAATCACTATCAACAGTGGCATATGCACTGCGGAGAGACTTAGGATTTAACCCAGGCATATTGGTGCACAATCTAGTGATTAGAAGTTGTGTACCGGCCGCCATCTCTCTTTACATTAAAATTTCTAACCCCACCGGGAATCGAACCCAGACCGGCTAGTCTGGAGGTAGACACGCTACTACAGAGCTAACTCGGCGGACTGTAAAGGAATATGTAGTCAAATGTAAATTTAATGTAATTAAATGTAAGGAAATGTTTGGGGAAAGCGACTTTTAATCCACCCTGTATATAGATATATCAGCAATCAATAAGTCATACAGTTAAATTCCACTGTTGTAACATTGTTTTCAAGTCTCTATGAGGTCTCAAGAAATGTTACTTAAGTGGTTAAAATCTCAAACAATATATCCTGCATAACAAGTGTCAACAGACTAATTCCGAACTCAAAATCTGATCCCTCAACTTATCCCGAAATTGAGTAAGGTGATCCAAAATAATCTCTCTATGCTTAGTAGCGGAGCAGTAACAACCTTCGATCCGGCGTTGGTCCAAAGAAGGGATGACAACAGGGCGTGTGTAACGTAACCTAGGCGACAGCAGTAACAAGTGTTCAGTATCAAAAGGCCGCTACAAAGCGTGATGCCAGGTCTCAAATCGCAACAGTTGGTCTGTAATCAGTTCAGTGGGTAAAATAAAATGATACTATGCGGACTTGTGACATACGAGCCAGGCTGGCGGGGGTGGAATGCCGCGTTATCTTGTTTACTGCACGGGTCGCTAATCAGAAAGTACCTGTCGCCACCTGGTAATTAACGAACTGCACAGGAACTTGGGGATCAATGTGCCATACTGGCTCTCATATTCGCCCTAACTGCTTTGCAACATCAAAAAGTATCACACTAACTCACATATTCACATTTATTTGTTTATTCTATTTGCTTTTGTTCTATTTGCTCCCATAGAGCAAATATCACACTAGAACGTGTATTCGTTATTTTTATTTCATTTCAGATAGCAATAGACTATAACATCGGGTCGTATATTCAATCTATCAGTTTTACAACATCAAAAATATCACATTGGCTCTCATATTCACTACAAAACTTCCAGTAAACAACTACCACATAAATTTGCATATACATTCTATCACATTTACACTTTTACGCGTAGAAAGCATACTCATTTCATCTGCTTTAAGACAAAAATATCCAACTGGATTGCATATTCATTCTGTTTTACACTGACAAAATTTCCATTGTATCGGATTTCAACTACAAAATATCACACTGGCTCGCGTGCTCACTGTATCTGATTTCAGTAATAAATATCAGACTGGCTCGAATGTTCATTGTATCTGATTTGAACAACAAATATCACATGGCTCGCATGTTCATTCTATCTGATTTCAGGCAACAAGTATCAACTGGCTAACATGTTCATTTATCTAATTTCAGGCAATAAATATCACACTGGCTCGAATGTTTATTGTATCTGATTTGAACAACAAATATCACATGGCTCGCATGTTCATTGTATCTGATTTGAACAACAAATATCACATGGCTCGCATGTTCATTCTATTTGATTTCAGGCAACAAGTATCAACTGGCTAACATGTTCATTTATCTAATTTCAGGCAATAAATATCACACTGGCTCGCGTGCTCATTGTATCTGATTTCAATAATAAATATCACACTGGCTCGAATGTTTATTGTATCTGATTTGAACAACAAATATCACATGGCTCGCATGTTCATTCTATCTGATTTCAGGCAACAAGTATCAATTGCTAGCATGTTCATTGTATCTGATTTCAGGCAATAAATATCACACTGGCGTATATTCATTCTATCTGATTTCAACAATAAATATCACACTGGCTCGCGTGATCATTGTATCTGATTTCAATAATAAATATCAGACTGGTTCGAATGTTTATTGTATCTGATTTGAACAACAAATATCACATGGCTCGCATGTTCATTCTATCTGATTTCAGGCAACAAGTATCAATTGCTAGCATGTTCATTGTATCTGATTTCAGGCAATAAATATCACACTGGCGTATATTCATTCTATCTGATTTCAACAATAAATATCACACTGGCTCGCGTGATCATTGTATCTGATTTCAATAATAAATATCACACTGGCTCGCGTGCTCATTGTATCTGATTTCAATAATAAATATCACACTGGCTCGAATGTTTATTGTATCTGATTTGAACAACAAATATCACATGGCTCGCATGTTCATTCTATCTGATTTCAGGCAACAAGTATCAATTGCTAGCATGTTCATTGTATCTGATTTCAGGCAATAAATATCACACTGGCGTATATTCATTCTATCTGATTTCAACAATAAATATCACACTGGCTCGCGTGATCATTGTATCTGATTTCAATAATAAATATCAGACTGGTTCGAATGTTTATTGTATCTGATTTGAACAACAAATATCACATGGCTCGCATGTTCATTCTATTTGATTTCAGGCAACAAGTATCAACTGGCTAACATGTTAATTTATCTAATTTCAGGCAATAAATATCACACTGGCTCGCGTGCTCATTGTATCTGATTTCAATAATAAATATCACACTGGCTCGAATGTTTATTGTATCTGATTTGAACAACAAATATCACATGGCTCGCATGTTCATTCTATCTGATTTCAGGCAACAAGTATCAATTGCTAGCATGTTCATTGTATCTGATTTCAGGCAATAAATATCACACTGGCGTATATTCATTCTATCTGATTTCAACAATAAATATCACACTGGCTCGCGTGATCATTGTATCTGATTTCAATAATAAATATCAGACTGGTTCGAATGTTTATTGTATCTGATTTGAACAACAAATATCACATGGCTCGCATGTTCATTCTATCTGATTTCAGGCAACAAGTATCAATTGCTAGCATGTTCATTGTATCTGATTTCAGGCAATAAATATCACACTGGCGTATATTCATTCTATCTGATTTCAACAATAAATATCACACTGGCTCGCGTGATCATTGTATCTGATTTCAATAATAAATATCACACTGGCTCGCGTGCTCATTGTATCTGATTTCAATAATAAATATCACACTGGCTCGAATGTTTATTGTATCTGATTTGAACAACAAATATCACATGGCTCGCATGTTCATTCTATCTGATTTCAGGCAACAAGTATCAATTGCTAGCATGTTCATTGTATCTGATTTCAGGCAATAAATATCACACTGGCGTATATTCATTCTATCTGATTTCAACAATAAATATCACACTGGCTCGCGTGATCATTGTATCTGATTTCAATAATAAATATCAGACTGGTTCGAATGTTTATTGTATCTGATTTGAACAACAAATATCACATGGCTCGCATGTTCATTCTATCTGATTTCAGGCAACAAGTATCAATTGCTAGCATGTTCATTGTATCTGATTTCAGGCAATAAATATCACACTGGCGTATATTCATTCTATCTGATTTCAACAATAAATATCACACTGGCTCGCGTGATCATTGTATCTGATTTCAATAATAAATATCAGACTGGTTCGAATGTTTATTGTATCTGATTCGAACAACAAATATCACATGGCTCGCATGTTCATTCTATCTGATTTCAGGCAACAAGTATCAATTGGCTAGCATGTTCATTTATCATATTTCAGGCAACAAATATCACACTAACTAGTATATTTATTGTATCTGATTTCAGGCAACAAATATCACACTGGTGTACATTCATTCTATCTGATTTCAACAATAAATATCACACTGGCTCGCATGTTCACTGTAGGTAATAATAATAATAATAATAATAATAATAATAATAATAATAATAATAATAATAATAATAATAATAATAATAATAATAATAGCCATTTAACAATATAACAAACTAGTGCTTATTCTTATCGAGGAAGTAGACGTGACAACATGACGCTTAGAGTGAAACCTACAGAGTAACAATCGATCGGAAAAATTATGTTTTAAAAGCACACCGCACGTTATTGTATGATGCCGGCATGTTAAGTATGAGGCTGCGGCGATAATACCTTTATATGTTCCACTGAGTCGAAGACCGACTAAAAATCACACTTTAGTCATCACCAATTTTCTACCCAGCATAATAATTCCTTTACATTTTATAGGGATTAAAAGACTTTCGATAGGACTAACGGGAAGGCATAAGTGACGTAAAACGGCAATTTTATTTCCTATGCCACCTTTTTAACTGGTTACGAATATCTCTGCTAGGATTCTTTCCTTAAGAGCACTTCCAAGGGCGCATCGACACCTTGGAAGGGCTGATGGAATGGATCCTGTACTGCTTCGTCACCTTGGCGGTGTGTAGGGGAGAGTAGGATACCCCTATTGGGTGAGCGGATGAGGGTTTACATGCGGCCGGTGGGCTGGTACACCCTCATCCTCATTCATCCCATACACTTCGGGGTGAACAGTAGGCCTCAGTATGGCCGACGTGCCAAGGATCGTCCTAACCCGCCCGTAGCCATCGTGACCTAACCTAACTATAGTCGCGACGCTGTTATTCCCGGCGTGACTCCTCCTCTTTGCTTACGTCATAGAAAGTGAAGGCTCTATAAAGTCTATGTAGGTAATATCGTTCGCCATTTTTGTTCTTTCGTTGCCGAGCTACCGGACGAGGAATCTATTTGACGCACCGTTAAACATTATCATGTCGTAGCTCCTATGATAATAAATCAAACGCATTGTAATTAAGCAAATAATTGAGCTGTAAATAAGGTCCTCGTGTGCTTTCTGCGAACGCCAACGAACGATCCAAAATGGCGGGCGATTATATTAAGTATTTATCGAGCCTTAGGAAATGCATAACGTTTTCATCAGCGAATCACAAGACGCACATGTTTAAATGTAGCCGACCTGCAACGTGATTGGCTGCCGGAAATTAGAGCGACGGGACTATAGGTATGAAATCTTCTAGCGAAAACCTCGCACACATTACCAAAGTTTATATTACATACATGTAAAATCTTAAAGATGAGCAAAAAACTTTCGCAGCAAGCAGCGGTAATTTCTCGCGTATAATTCGAATTCTTCTTGACATGCGCACTTCGTGTGAGGTCGACGACCTTCCTACCATGCGAGAGGATCACACAGGACGTCTCATACAGTGACAAGCAACTGAAATTACATTGTACCTCGATGCGGGTAACGAAAATAACTTCATACTTATTTGCGTGCACAGTTACATCGCTGGCCGTGACTTCATTAATTTGCTGCAAGTTTCTGAACTTAATCCAAACTGCAGTCCGCATGCGACATCAGTACCCGGCCGGATAGCCTGCTCCAAATGGTATGCATCGCATTAGGTGCGGACAAAAGGTTATGGAGGGAGGGTTATTTCAACTGCAGATTGTATGCATATTTTAGTTAGAATGGAGGCCATTTTGTGTAGTTTGCATTCCTTTCCAACCAACCATATACACAGCTATGTAATTTATTATCTGTATAATTTATGTGTGGGGGAGTAGGAGCTTAACTGTGCTTCTATTGCCTCCGCGCCTCCCCCCCCCCCATACACCGCGTCTGAACAAAGTGCATCGTAAATCAGACAGGTGGGCGAGACGATACACTTGACTGATTTCTTACTTGTGTTTGACTGTCAAGCTTGACTGACTTCCACCACCGGCTGCAATTAATCTTAATTAATTCACGGAGCTGGAATAAATCAACTACAAACAAAGCGTGAAATGTCTTGCAAATGTGATTTCAAACCGTAAGTAATGACAATGGGTTAAAGGGAAGGAATATAAGAAGACTGCCTAAGAAGGCAACAGACTAAGTTGTGTCATGCACTTTTAATACCTCAGTTCAAGATCAGTCGGCTAAGGCGCTTGCTTATCGATCCGGAGTTGCGCTTGGGTGCGGGTTCGACTCGCGCTTGGGCCGATTACCTGGTTAGGTTTTCCGAGGTTTTCCCCAACCATAAGGCGACTGTCAGGTAATCTATAACGAATCCTCGGCCTCATCTTGCCAAATATTATCTCGCTATCACCAATCTCATCGACACTACGTAAACAGTGTACCTTCTGAATACTCCGTTTGCTAGTCACTCACTACTGTAGCTTGCGTAAACAGTGTACCTGCTGAATAATAATGCCGAAGGTTACAGATTTTCAGGCGCACATTTTTGCAGCGGAATTTAGTGAGTGTTTTGAAGTGAATCTGAATGCATTCTATGATAATAATTCTTCTTCACATAATGAAAGCTACGTAAAAATATCTCTTTGTAATGCTATGTTGCTTATATATACTTTTAGAGCTGTCCAAATTTGTTTATGTTCACCTTGTTATTTCCATAATCATTGCAGAACCAAGTCAATGTCCTCGTATTAGCTCAGGTCCCCGGCCTATGTACCATGCTGCAGTCAACATTTGTAATCGGTCCTAACAGTACAAGCATTATTATTATTATTATTATTATTATTATTATTATTATTATTATTATTTTTCTAATGGTGGGCACTTTTCTGTTCGTTATTCAACCATATGAAGTAAGTTTTATGGACCAAATTATCGACAGAGTCGTTGCCCAGGGTGCGACATAGGAGACTGGTCTAAGCTAAATCTGCGATGAGATGAGATGAGATGAGATGAGATGAGATGAGATGAGATGAGATGAGATGAGATGAGATGAGATGAGATGAGATGAGATGAGATGAGATGAGATGAGATGAGATGAGATGAGGTGAGGTGAGGTGAGGTGAGGTGAGGTGAGGTGAGGTGAGGTGAGGTGAGGTGAGGTGAGGTGAGGTGAGGTGAGGTGAGGTGAGGTGAGATGAGATGAGATGAGATGAGATGAGATGAGATGAGATGAGATGAGATGAGATGAGATGTTTGTTGGGATGCCACAGGGGTACCGGAGTTCTCGGAGAAAACCTCTGTGTCACCTGGACTACGGTCTTGCACTACGTAAGTCATAAATCGACAGTACGCCGAGGATCGAACCCGGGCCCACAGGATTACGAGTCTAGCTCTCTAGCCACTCTCTAGCGACTTTATATCATCATTATCATCATCATCAGTACTATTAGTTACTAATCTATACCAATGATTGAACTATTTGGTCCATCTATATCCAGACTCCACTCTTGCGGCAATTACAGAGCTACAATACCCATTCATTAGTAACAGATCTTCCTGTTTGTGTGGCCAGAATTGCTCAAAGCTACCTGTTTAATTATAACAATAACAAAACATGATCAGGACCACATACCCAGGCTAGATGAGAAGAGATAAGTTAATATTCTCTAATTCCCTGCGGGAATCGAACTTAGGTCTGGTGCATTATTAGTTATAAATTATTTCGCTTTATCCGCAGGGGAATTAATAACTGCAGCTTGCTGTGTTGTTATGGAGATGAGTATCGGTATTGCATCTAACGTAGCCTCCCATTCTAATTTCAACATTTTACAAAATAAAAAGAATTGTCCCGCTACTTGGATGCGCGGCCTTACTGCAGTCACACACAGATATGCGTCAAGACATGCAGCAGACAAGGCAAGGTTTTCTGATACGTGCCACAAGATCAGGAACATTACACAAACTACAGTATTTGTATTTCTAACAAAACCCGTACACATGCGTCGCAGAGGAAGATAGCTGACTGAGGCATGATTCAAGGGACACTGCATGTTCCTTTCCCCAGTGAGATGCTTCGGACCTCAGTTAGGCCTATTATTTAGAGCAGATTAAATAAAAACAACAAGTATGAGCGGAGGAAAATAAATATAAACAGGCTATGAAGAAAAATAGAACGTGTGAAGTGGATAGACAGAATAAGAAATGAAGCTGTCGGAAAACGTAGGGGAGAGTCGGGTAGTATCGGACATCGGATAATATCGGACAGTGCGTTTCTTTCATCTACCACCATATGGTAGTACCTGAATGACATGGTTACGTTTCTCTATGCGACATCACAGAAACGTAACCATGCCAATCAGATACTATCATCGTGTGGTAGATGAAAGAAACTCACTGTCCCATATTACCCGATGTCCCATACTACCCGACTCTCCCCTATAATGTGTCTTTCACGTGTTAAATTTTATTGCCTGTTAACATGTTTCGGCCTGCTATTGGTCATCTTCAGAACTGGCTGTTGCTGGTCTTGGCGCTCTTTGGTTTTGTTTCCTGTGTGGGTGCGTTCGTAGTGTAGAGTCAAAGAGTGTATGTGTTTTGAAATTGAGTTGTGTGTTGAGAATATCGTTGGGGTGTATTTTTGTGTGTCTTTATATTTCTAGTGTGTTGAGTTTCTGGCTTTTTGGTTGGATGTGTAGAATTTCCATGTCTGTGTTGATGTTTCTGTAGGTGTGGTTGGCATTTGTGATGTGTTCTGCATATGTGGAGGTGTTTTGTAATTTTGTTATGGCTGTGATGTGTTCTTTGTAACGTGTTTGAAATGATCTGCCTGTCTGTCCTATGTAGAAGTTGTTGCAGGTGTTACATTTGAGTTTGTATACGCCTGTGTGATTGCATTCGTTTGTTTGTGTTGTTTGTGTGTTGAGATGTTTTCTTACAGTATTATTTGTTCTGTATGCCATGCTGTAATTTAATTTCTCGAATGAGGTTGCAATCTTGTGTGTGTTTTTGTTTTCGTATGTTAGTGTGATGTAGTATTTTTTGTGTTCATGTGTTTGTGTTGTATTCTTATGTTTTTTTTGTGTTTATGTTTTGTCTTTCGTGTTATGTTATCTATTATGTTGGGGTTGTATCCGTTTTCTTGTGCTATATATTTGATTGTATTTATCTCTTCTTTGTAATCATGTTGGTTCATTGGTATGTTGAGTAGACTGTGTACCATCGTTCGGAATGCAGCTAGTTTGTGCTGTGTTGGGTGATTGGGTGTGTTGTGTATTGTTGTCGTTGTTGTTGTGGGTTTTCTGTAGACTTTGAATGTGTGTTTGTTGTCAACTTTTGTTTTTGTGATGTCTAGAAAATTTATGGATTTGTTGTTTTCAATTTCTAATGTGTAGTGTAGCTTTTTGGGTGTATTTTATGTGTTGATGCAGATTTTGGATCTGTCTTAACACGTGAAAGACACATTATACGTTTTCCGAAGTGATATGGTGTTAAAAGTTGTGTAATCAAGGTGTAAAATAAGCTGTGTTGGAAAGAGTGGGTGAAGAAAGAATGATGCTGAAACTTATGAGGAAGAGGAAAAGGAATTGGTTGGGTCACTGACTGAGAAGAAACTGCATATTGAGTGATGCACTGGAAGGAATGATGAACGGGAGAAGAGTTCGAGGCAGAAAACGATATCAGCTATCAGACGATATTAAGATATGTGGATCATATGAGGAGACAAAGAGGAAGGCAGAAAATAGGAAAGATTAGAGAAAGCTGGGTTTGCAGTGAAAGACGTGTCTTTGGGCAGAACACTGAATAAATGAATAAAAAAATTAACCAAGTTCGACTGTACAGTACAGTAATACAAGCGTATAGATAATTATACAGTATGGACACTTCGCGTCGGTACCTTTGATGTAGCAGGACTGATTTCAATGACCTTCAAACCAGTTTGAGCGTGAGATTCTGCTTTCTCCCAGGAGTTGGCACTGACATCACACCAGCTAGCAGTCGACACAGCGGAAATATAGCACATACAATACATCTAGGTACATTATGTACTCAAATAAAATAAATTGGACCGATGAAATAATAAATCCGTCATTAACTGTAATGTCTAGACTCTAGAGTTCCTTTATAATGAGATTTGAGACGTTGACCCCAACAACAATTAAAATATGTAATGATTTGATGGCGCTGAAAATGGAAAAACAAAACTCCTACGAGATGTAAAACCATACCTATATTATATT
The DNA here is from genome assembly GCF_040183065.1 of Periplaneta americana. NCBI lineage: Eukaryota > Metazoa > Arthropoda > Insecta > Blattodea > Blattidae > Periplaneta > Periplaneta americana. Next base: position 37,328,456 of record NC_091132.1, on the reverse strand, counting down.
GTATGCAAATATTGAACGAACTGTTGGCGAGTTGGTATAGCGCTAGCCTTCTATGCCCAAGGTTGCGGGTTCGATCCCGGGCCAGGTCGGTGACATTTAAGTGTGCTTAAATGCGACAGGGTCATGTCAGTAGATTTACTGGCATGTAAAAGAACTCCTGCGGGACAAAATCCCGGCACATCCGGCGACGCTGATATAACCTCTGCAGTTGCGAGCGTCGTTAAATAAAACATAAATTTAATTTTGAACGAATTTGATACATAATTTTATAATGTAATATATTATTTTATAATATAATTTATTGTATATAGAATATAAAACAAATATTATTACAACTACTGGGTATTCATTTCAAAGTGTGTCCTGACGTCACTGTTGTTGAGTCAGCGATTTGAAGCGAGTTTCAGTTTTTATGTCAGAGAAGTTGCCTATTATTCAAGGCGTTCAATCTGAACTTTGAGAACGTGTACGGTATAACTTGAACGTCGTAGCAACAGATGGTGGTCTGTACGGTCTGTGTGCTACCATAACCTCTTTCGAGCTGTGTTTTGCGCGGGCAAGTCGTACGCAGGGTATTTGTTATCGGTTGAGTACCGCAACATTCCACCCATAAATCAAATGTTCCGTGTCCATGTTGACCGTCGAAGTTAATGTCAACAAATACGGAAGTAATCGTCTTAACCCTCTCCCCATATCCCGACTGTAAGAAAAAAACTCACCTCAGTACGTGTTTCCAAACAGTTCACATTCCTGCCACTACCGGCGTTACCGTACGTATCGGTACGTACTCTTCAGAATGAACGCCGTGCTTGCCAGGCAACTTCTCTGGCACGCCTCTACGGAAGTGTAGGAAGATTGAATTCTCTAGGCTCATCGGCTAGCCACATGACGGCATACAGCGAGCCATGACACACTTTGAACTGAACACCCAGTAGTTTGTCACTGAGAAAAAAGGAAAAGCTGTTAACTTGAATTTATTTGAAGCAAAGCGTTACTGGATTATGCAATAAGGTAGGCGATGTTTGGATCCTGTGTCTCAACTCTATTCTCAATTATTATCTTAGCGTGTGCTCGATTACACTAACCTCTAGCACTTCAAAGTGGAAATAAACGCCGGCGCACAGAGAAACAAAACACAGGAAAATTCTCTCAGTGTCCATCTTTGTAATCCCTATTCACTGGTATTACTATCGGCTCACTTCTCTTCGTAAGAGCGGCGTAGATTTCTATACCCCTTGTTGTTTCTTTACTTGCAACCACAAGTCTGGATGCAAGAAAAGCTGCGCCGCTCAATTTGCAGTACGGCAATTCAAATTTCATGTTTCAGAAGGGAAATAAGTGCGAGCTTTTCCATTCTTCCCCCCGTTACACCTGCGTCTTTTTCATAACATCCCCGCAGTTTGTTAGCAGCCACATAAAAAGAGCCACTCTTCGTATATTGAACGGGGCGCCTAGACACCGCATGGTATATTCATTCTTCACTTGGACCGGCCGGGGTCCTGCAGACTAGCCGCCGCGCCGTGTGAATCCCTGTTTCACTCATTTCCCTCGTACTTTGGCTCCTGACAGAGAGCGCAAGCACTTTAATGCATATGTAAGTAAGCGAGTGGGGTCGGTGAATTTTTAGCTTGGCGGGAGTCGGCCAGCTCCCTCCCGGGAAATACACAACCTCGGACTCGGTAATATCTGGGAGAAATGGAATGAAAAAAATAAAAGGTTGTAAGTGTAGGGATGGGGGGGGGCGCAAAGTAAGAGGGCAGAGCGAGCTCTTGTCAGTTGTGACAAGTCTCGGAGCAGCCACTCATTTATCCTACTACAGCACACGGATTTCGCACCTAAAGCAGGATTTGTCAGGATAAAGTGCGACTCACCTGTTACGTTGTTACTGCTGCTCTTAGAGCTTGTCGCATCGTCCGAGGAATTTAGATAATAACAGGGGACATCATCATTTGTAATCCAGAGGCCGACGGCTATTTTTACAAGGGCTGCGTCCAAATCTTGCTGCCTTCACTTGAAAGCGTCCATTCATATTTTTGCAATGTCGCTATTGTTCCTATCTATTTACAATATCGATTCCAGTTTAATGTTATTTAACACTTTCAGAGTTTTCAACGAAATGTGAGAATAAATGTGTCATAAATAGAGCCCGGATGTTAGGCAAAATGCCTTTTTAAAACTGAGTGTGTGTATTAGTATTTACTATGAATTTATTTATTTAACCTGGTAGAGATAAGGCCGTCAGGCCTTCTCTACCCCTCTACCAGGAGATTCCAACCATAATATGAAGAATAAAACTACAATTAGTATTAGATTTACAATTACAAATAACATTACAATATTAAATTTACAATTACAATTACAATAAAAATCAAAATACGAAAAGATTATCTGACTAATGAAAGCTAGATAATTTATCATAGAAAAACAAAGAATATTTAATATTTACTGAATTACAAATTAAACCTAGAATAACAAAATTGTATAGTGATGAAATTATCGGATATTGAAATATTTTGTGATAGATTGAGGAAACTACCTTACAAGAAATCAATTACTGACCAAGTACCTAGTTAGTTTGCGTTTGAACTCAATTTTATTTCGACAGTCCCTGATGCTAGCAGGTAGCGAATTCCAGAGTCTTGGCAGGGCTATTGTGAAAGAGGATGAGTATGAGGATGTGCGATGAGACGGTATTGTTAGTATTGTTTCATGACGAGAGCGTGTGTTCAGATTATGGTGGGAAGAAAGGTAAGTGAAGCGAGACGACAGGTACGAAGGAATAAAAGAGTTCAGGACCTATTAGAGATAAACAAGTTTCCACACATTTAGGGATGACAGGCCCAATTTTTATTTTGCCTTTTTTGCCTATTTTAGCTCCCATTGCCTATTTTAAGTTTAAATGCATTTTTTTAGCCTTTTTGCGTCGTTGCTGTACATTTTCTATATTTTTTATGTATTTAAAATAAACCGCGTATAAATTATACCAAAAAACAAAAGAGCACATGTATAAATTTGAGATAAGGAACCGTGGTCCGGAAATGACTGAGTCGAAAGTTACAAGCAAAAATAGTTGTGTGGAAATGAAATAATTTTATTCCTCTGTACACCTTATTTAAGTGTACATCTTACACATAGGCTACCGTATTTATCTGACGTTGTTTACGTTGTCTACTTACAGTATTCCATTCAGTGCGCTGTCTGAGGGGTGGGGACAGGAAACTACACTAAAGCAATGGAGATAGTGTAATGTGTAACGGACATGGTCGGTCCTGATATGCACGTCTGTAGACAGCAGTGTATGTGTACAAGTTGCAGTGTCTAGTCGATCAATCCTAGTGAAATGGAGGAGTACACGAGAGCGGAATATGCATACCTGATTTTCGAATACGGATGAGCCAATGGGAACAGTAGACAAGGTCATAGATTGTATCGGACCAAGTACCTACGTAGGAGACATCCGGTCCATATCATCTTTCCACGACTGTTCCAAAGGTTAACGGAAGGAGGGCACGTGGTGCCAAATTACAATTCCACTTTCGACTCAGTCATTTCCGGACCAGGGTTCCTTATCTCAAATTGATATATCATCCCTGAAAGTTTGTAACACCAACCCGGAAACACCCTGTATAACCCAATGTCTTTCAATTTTTATAATGTAACTGTTCCACTTAATAGTTGTATGTATGTATGTATGTATGTATGTATGTATGTATGTATGTATGTATGTATGTATGTATGTATTTATTCACACTGCAAATGGGTATATACCCGGTGGCAGTGGTAACTAATTATACTCAATAATGACAATTAATAATAAACACAACTAATAAAAACATTAATAATAAATAATAATGTTAACAAATAATAATAATAATAATAGCCTAATAATAATAATAATAATAATAATAATAATAATAATAATAATAATAATAATGAGCATCCTAGATTAAATGAAACACGATCACTTAAAATATTTATGATGATCTGATGATGTTTTTTTTTTAAACTGAAAACGTTTATCATGAAATGAAATAAAAAAATATTGTACTATTACACCAAAATCAGATTAGCTTATGACGGTCTTTTGTGTAAAACATTTGATAAATCAACACAGCTTATCGGCTCCAACATGGGTATTAAATTCGATAAATGAGGCTGATATCTGAATCCCACTTGGATAAATTACTTGTTTGGGTATTTTCATAGGTTTATTCCAACTTTAAGGCGAATGTCAGGTAAACTCTTGATACATTTTAGGACCCCCGACAATTCTTTCGACAAGCACAACAAACGTTCGGTTCGCTGTGCATTGGGAACATACCGAAAAAAAAGAGGAAACCCAAGCAACTCCAATGGGAAGGACATACTTCAACACCATTCCGACAGGGACGCCAAACAGAGCCAACTGTGTTGTTAGTCACAATGACGCAATGAGTCACAGCGCAGCCAGGTATTATATTTTTAAATCCTGTTTGTGGAAGCAAAGCCTCTGTTCAAAACTAACGGGATAATAAAGATTGGAATTAACAAACAAACACGCTAACAATAGCGTTCGACGAGATTAATCTAGTAACAATTAGCAACAGGGAACAATAAATGAATGTAGGCCTGCGCAATTATAGCCGGCCCTTTCTAAGTAGTGTCTCAAGGGACGCCACCCCCCTTCATGCACGTCACTGCTCCTGTTCATGCATCACAAACACAATTGGTGGAAACACAATCCCCTTGAAATGAGCATCAGGCTGTATCTAAATGCGCGCGGTGTTTATGGACTTTTCCATTGTGTGCAACGCTACATACTCCCACCTCATGTTTAAAACACAAGTGAAGCCGTGGTCGTGATTTTTATCAGTGCAGGATGGTGCTGACAGCGCGAAATCTTGAGAGCACAGTTTCTGCTACTCTCTTAATTTATGTTATTACTCCATACATACCTTGCTCTGTGTGTAATAGTGCCGAATGAGATAGAATTTGGAATTTATTATAACGGCAGACACCTATTTGCGTTGGTAACTCAGTTGGCACAGAGCTGGATTACGAGCAACTTCAGGGAGCCATCTTTAGAACAAGAAGTTACTAGATTTGTAATCAGAAATTTGTATAAAATAATTATTTTATGAAAAAAATAATTCTGACAGCTTTTTAAGTGCCACGCCCCCTTACAGCATTAATTTAAAAAAATTAAACAGATTTGTAATCAGAATTGAACTAAATCCATTTGGGGTATGAAAGTATACATTCTGAAGAAGCGACATAGTCAATTTTTTTGGGGGGAAAATTGTCATGATTAGACAAGACATCCTTCTACTCTTCGTCTTTCACGGTCTCTGCAGATCATCTCTGGAACTCTTTACCACAGAATGTCAGAGACTGTCGGACATTACCTAGTTTCAAAAATAAACTAAAATTGCACTTTTTCAATTCTGATTCCTTTCAATTATAACCCCTTTTCTCTGCGATAGTTTTGTAAAAAATATATATATATATATAAATTTCTTTTCCTTTCTTTCCTCCCCTTTTTCTTTTGCTCCCTTGATCACCAGATGAATTTATTATCATACCCTTTTTATTGTGGATTTTATTTAATTTACTTTTTTTTCTTCTTTATTATTATTATTTTATTACATTCCATTTGTTGTATTCTTCCTTAAATTTTCCCTATTAACTATTTGTAGGGGAGACTGTTGTACCTTTAGCATAGTGTACCTTTGAACATTTTTTGTTTTTTTTTTTATTTTTTGCTACTACCTAGAAGACTCAAACTGAAGTAGATTGTAGAGAAAGCCGCTAAGTAGCTCTAGTCGTAGTTTCGGTTTGATTTATTGCAAAGTGTGAGTTCTGTGAACAAAAGAATTTTTTTTTAGTACCAAAAGTAAACATTTCGTTCATTGATATATGTTTTATAACACAAAACCAGATTGTATTTATTACTATCCATCAAGTACGGTGTGTTCCCTATCATCTGGTGAGTAATGACATATTTTAATTTCCATGATTTATTCGAATCTCTAGTTTTGGGAGCCATATTTGTTTAAACGTGCACCCTCTTATACCTTTGAACACAAAACATCTTGTACCATGGAACATGTTTCAAGGTACACAATACTAGGTTTTGTCTTTCTTTTATTTCAAGATCATATCACGAAGTATGTCTGGATTTAAGAGCCCCTAATTGATCCGGATGCCTTGAAGAAAGCTGTTGAAGCAGTTATTGCTTCTCCAGGAAATAAAATCTCAATCAGAGAAGCCTGCTCTGGTTTATGATTGCAAATACATTTTAAATATGATTGTCAGTTTTTACAGCTATATTCCCACCTATATCCCATGTGTTCGAACTTACAAGAGGGTATGTTCCAAGGTACATGAACCTGTTGTACCTTTGAACACATTACATATCCCTGCATTTTATTTTTTCCATCCTTAATAGATGTGTAGAACAGGAAAATACACACAGGAAGCTGTAAAGGAGCCTTCAATAATTATTTCAAGAATTTTTTCATTTAAAAAATTTCATTTCCCAAAATCAAAAAAAAAAATAAAATGTGAAAAGTGTTTAAAGGTACAACAGTCTCCCCTACTAATTGAGTTGCTTTTATCATAATTCAATCTTTAGATCTGTATTTAACTTTCTTTTTTTCTCTTATGGTATTATTTTTTCATGTTGTTTAGTGTCGATTTTCTTACGCTATTATTTTTTTGTAATATGTTAGTATTCTGTTCTTTAACTTTTTGTTAAATCTTTACTGCTTGTATATTTTGTGACCTGGTAGAGTGTAATAGAAGGCCCTATGGCCTTAACTGTGCCAGTATAAATTAATTAATTATTATTGTGATTTTTAGTTGAGTTTTCCTTCAAACTTTAGAATGTGTTAACGAGCAATCGTGTTGGTTCATTTTTAACATTTGTTGATGAAACCGGCCACTGATTATAAGAATTTCTAGTTTTACAACTTAGCTATGACTTTCAAACTTATACACATAGAAGAATACTAAAGAGTAATAGCAACCTTTCACCCTTTTTTCATTAGATATCTCGGAAAATGTATATTTATTTATTTTTATTTATTTATTTATTTATTTATTTATTTATTTATTTATTTATTTATTTACTTAACCTGGTAGAGTTAAGGCCATCAGGCCTTCTCTTCCCCTCTATCAGGGGGGAATCTGCTGTGTATCTCCTGTGAAAAAGTCATGATATTGAATATTTTAAGGTTAACTTTCAATTATAATTTGTATGTATGAATCACACAGAACTTTTGGACAAATAATCTGTAACTTGAGTCTCATGGGGTGGCTACAATAAAGATGTTGTGTGACACGTGTTGGTAGGGCCTACACATCTTCTGCTCCGATACATTTCAAAATTTGCATCGATCTGTGAGAAATCCAAGGACAATGCGCACCGTTATTCACGCATTCACAATTGAATCAATTGGATATGCGAGGGAGTGCCTTCATTAGCTTTCCCAATGTTGACAGACCATGCTCCCCATAGAGCTGTGTCCAGTATTACAGATTGTTACAATGCCACAGAGACTCTAATTACCAGCTCTATACCTAACTCCCTTTATCTTTAATCCTGCCAAAGTTACAGTATAATGTTTGAAGTATTTGTATTCAACTGACAATACACCGTTGTGAGGAGCTGCAATATCCAACTTAAATATAATGTCGAATAATATGTAAATTAACTTTCAAACTTAATTAATTATTCTCAGGGTCCAGATTTTGATGACCTAAAATATCTAAAAAAAAACTCTATAAATGACTACGGAAAAAGTATTATGTGCCTTTCTGGTGTTAAATTATACAATACCTCATTAACATGTTCCAGCCTGTTATCGGCCATCTGCAGAACTGGTTGTTGCTGGTCTTGGCGCCTTTTGTTTGTGTTTACTGTGGGGGTGTGTTTGTGTAGTGTAATGTAGAGTCAAAGAGTGTGTGTGTTCTGAAATTGAGTTGTGTGTTAAGAATTTCTTTTAGATGTGTTTTTGTGTGTCTATATATTTCGTATTGTTCTAGTGTGTTTAGTTTCTGGCTTTTTGGTTGAATATGTAGAATTTCCACGTCTGTATTGATGTCTCTATAGGTGTGGTTAGTATTTGTGATGTGTTCTGCATATGTGAAAGCGTTTTTGTAGTTTTGTTATGGCCGTGATGTGTTCTTTGTAACGTGTTTGAAATGATCTGTCTGTCTGTCCTAAGTAGAAGTTGTTACAGGTGTTACATTTGAGTTTGTATACGCCTGTGTTGTTTTATTAGTTTGTTTGTGTTGAGATGTTTTTGTAGAGTATTATTTGTTCTATATGTGATGTAATTTAATTTCTTGAATGAGATTGCAATGTTGTGTGTATTTCTGTTTTCGTATGTTAATGTGATGTAATATTTTTTGTGTTCTTGTATTTGTGTTGTATTCTTATGCTTTTTGTGATTATGTTTTGTTTTCCTCATTTGTTCTGTATGCGGTGTTGTAATTTAATTTCTTGAATGAGGTTGCAATCTTGTGTGTGTTTTTGTTTTCGTATATTAGTGTGATGTAATATTTTTTGTGTTCTTGTGTTTGTGTTGTATTCTTATGTTTTGTCTTTCTTATTATGTTGTCTATTATGTTGAGGTTGCATTCGTTTTCTTGTGCTATGTATTTGATTGTATTTAGCTCTTCTTTGTAGTCATGTTGGTTCATTGGTATGTTGAGTAGTCTGTGTACCATTGTTCGGAATGCAGTTTGTTTGTGTTGTGTAAAATGTAAAATTTAACACGAGAAAGACACATAATACGTTTGTGCGAGATCGTGCGTATTTGCTTGGTTTCCGCACAAAACCAATCCGCAGTAAGTCTAAAATTCCACATTCAGTATTCCCAACCTAACACACATAACAATTTCCCTCTTCTTACCGCTTAAGTGACATATTGATTTTACTGCTTTATGCTTTTAACATATTATTTTTAGAGACGTTCAATATAGTAATAATTATAAATTGAAAACTTACCACTGCAATTTCACCTAAATTGCAATGTTAATTATTGTTTTTAAATATTTGCAAAATTAAGTAAACTCTACAACTCCACTAAAGTTACTGCATTCGTGATGCAAGTAACATTAAGGAAGCCGTGAAAAAATCAACAAGATTCCAGATGCCGATGTTATTACTGCAATATGTTATATAAATAATATTGTTAAAACATTAAAATGAAAAATAAATCATTACATAACCTTACCGTTTGTTTTAAGTTCGCATTTATAGACTGGGTGAAAAAAAGACAGACGTATATCACGGCCTGCTGGCGTATAGTAAACACACAAAACATTTTAAAGCAACAATGTTGAAGATAGATATTTTTGTTTTGCAAATTTGCCGTCATTGAATAGAAACCAAGATGGAGATTTCATTGCAACTAATTATAAATTCCTCTTTTAGGTATGTAATAAACGATCTTCGCACAAAATAATGTACGATACACTAGCGGTATGTTTTCTTTCAATTCTCGGAAATTAAAAAAGCTCAACTATGTTTCGCTTTTTCAAACATTTCCTCGAACATGAAAACTTCAACATACCGCTATTGTAACGCATATTACTATTTCCGAAGTGATATAATGTTAAAAGTTGTATAATCACGATGCACAGTATATAAAATGACCTAAAGTCAATAAAATGGTCTAAAAATGACAAAAACGTTTGTTTTCATTTTAGGGCAGGCAGTACAGCACAGTTCTTACTTCTGCAACGTTAGAACTGAAATTAAAAACTAATATCAATGTAAACTGGCGAATTTATATGTTCTAGGAAAGAGCGCGTATAAAAATATTACTTCATTCAGAATTATTGCAGTAGATAACCACCAGCATGCGCAGGTCTTCGAAAGTCATGGAATGCCTGTTGTCGGAAAGCAAATTTTTGTACTGTGAGAAACTCCTTTCCACATCAGCTACTACAACTGGAGCATACTTGAAATGAGCTAAATCACTGGCAGTGAGATCTTCAGTGTAGGAAGTATCAAATGCTTCACAAAAATCTCTGTAAAAATCTGACGATTTATTCTCCTTCGTGGATACACCTTGTTGCAGTAAAAGTTGCGTGGATTTCTTCTTACTTGCGAGTTGCAGTAATTACAAGTTGTTTGTAGTTTCGTTGCAAAGGCAGTTAACTAACACGTTGCGCTCTGGCGACTCATGCAGTGGTCGTGATATCTACTCCATGATTTGAATTTCAGAGTGACGCATGGTACAATAATTATAGTAATTTTAGACAGACTGCACCTAAACGCACATAACAAAATTATATTATTTCCTAGCTTTATAAATTAGTTTAGTATATGAAACACAAACTGAATACCTTTTCAAGATACAACAAATATAGCTGCAACACTTATTTATTATTACACTATTTTTTAATATTTCTTATTGTATTTCTCATTTGAAACATAAAACGTGAGAATTTACAAGTCTTTATACATTAAAGAGTATTATTCCTCTGTTCTCAGAAACGTAATAGTCTGTATTCGCAAACAATCACAAATTCAAGGAACTAATTTTTACATGTCACGGCAGATGAAATAAACTTAGTTCTAAGCTCTTTCTGTACATTGAGAGGGTTTACACTCCTTTCTTGCATTAAACTCTGACTCAAGCACATACAGTATAATTCGAAGCAAAGAGTACATTTGGAAATTCTGACTTAGGCAACATTATGAACAGTTCGATTCCTGATTTCTCTGAAATCTGAGTGGCGTGCTGTTCTGTATATTTATCAATTCAAGCTATAAACTTTCAGGAACTTCTATCGACTGTGAGTCAAAAGGATTTTACAAAAATCTCGATTCCTTGTCAATTGTCACTTTCTCCGAACTTACCAGTGAATTCTGCTATAGTCTTGAAGTAAAGTCTTATATTTGATAAGAAGATTTTATCACTTTTCAAGATTGTTTATAGCTAGTCAAAGAAAGTGAAATTGTCTAAGTTCTACAAGATACTGTCACATTTCAAATGTATCCATAAATGTTCTTAGCTAGTCGATCATATGTCGTGCAATTCTGTAACTCGCACGCACAACGTGCTAATGTTATTTGATATCAGTCTCACTTTGTTGATATCCCATTTTTACCTTTAGCAGTTCTAAAGCAGATGCAGACAGTATTTCTTTACTAAAACCTTCACTGTGTTTATTTGTAACATAAAATGTCATGCGTAAGAAAGTGTAATAGAACATAATACAAGCTTTATCTCCTTCTTAATTTAAAAAAAATATTTCTCTTTCGACTCATCACTGAAGGGAAATGATCTGGGGATTATATTGTTTTTCACTTAAAATAAGCCGCCACTTATTACAGACGCGAGCAAACTTGCATCTTGCAAGAACCACATACAGACACTATAGCTAGTATAGAGTCCGTTCTTCCTGCATGTTGTATTGTATTGTATTTATTAACATTCCATGGTATTCATACATTGCTTTACAGTTAGAATACGGAACAAGTCAAAAAACTTAATACTATTATAAAATCTTAATTTATAGTCACAGTCAGATGAAATATATACAGACGAGATTTACAATATAGTCTACTAGTACAACACAAAGTTTTAGTATCAATTTCATGAAGTGTTATTGAATGTCATGAATTCAACTACAGAATAGAAGGCGTGAGAAATTAGGTACTTCTTTAATTTGGCTCTAAATAGTTTTATGTTTTGAGTTTCATTTTTTATATCGATAGGGAGGCTATTAAAAATTTTTACTGCCGTATAACGCACTCCTTTTTGATAGCACGATAGACTTGCCGATGAAGTATGAAAGTCATTTTTGACGTGTATTTATGCTATGAACTGTAGAATTAGTTACAAAGTTTTCACGATTACATACGACGAAGATTATTAATGAAAAGATAACTGACAAGCCATGAGCATTATTTGTAGTTTTTTTAAAATAATCCTACACGATTCCCTAGATTTGACACCTACTATTATTCTAATTACTCTTTTTTAAATAGAAATATATTGTTACTATCTGTGGAATTTCCCCAGAATATTATTCCAAAACTCATTACCGAGTGGAAGTATGCAAAGTATGTTGTTTTTATGGTATTGATATTTACTATCTTTTGCATAGATCTAATAGCAAAGCATGCTGAATTTTGTTTGGGGGTAATTTCTTTAATATGATTTTTCCAATTTAACACATCGATTTTTAAGCCAAGAAATTTGGTTGTTGTTGTTGTTGTTGTTGTTTCTAATGGGGATCTATTGTTAATTATTGCGCTAGTAATTTGCGAGGTTGAATTTGGACAGGATTTAAATTGAATTATGTTACGATGAAAGAGTAATGGAACGGAGAAAAATTCTCTCCGGCGCCGGGATTTGAATAATATATATGAATTATGTTAGTTTTGTTACAATTTAATACCAATTTATTGACTGAGAACCAGTCACATATTTTGAAGGCACTGAGGTTGTGTTGACACTTTGAGAGCACGAGTTGCCCACCCATGCCCATGTGACTTTTAAGGTGGTACGAAACAATTCGTATTCGAGATTTCCTAGACAATAAAGTGGTTCTGTTAATTAATTTCACTGCGAAGTTGTAAGTGCAAATATGTATCGCGCGGCACACTTTAACAGCGCCAATAATTCTTTGAAATGAAGAGCAATTTTCTGGACTACGCGCGCCCCCCTTTCTTCACGAGTCCGCGGAACTATTAACACTGCTCGTGTAATAGGTCAGCAGCGTGTCTCCACATAATTCTCCCCTCACACTCTGCTAATTTTTTCACGTAATAGCCTATTACATTTTCTGGGCACCGTCACTGGCTGGCCTTTGTTACCGAGCGGCATCTAAATTAAGTAGACCTCGCGGTGTTTTTTATAGGTTGCAACGCGGGGAGCTAACTGAACAATTTTCCACACCACTTAATACTTGCACCTCCCTTCTCCCCATTGTCTAAAAGTCTACAACAATTGTCTTTTTTTTTTCCTCCTGGATCTAACGCAGTTACTCGGAGAAATCGAGCAGGAGAGAACAAGTGTTCCATATAGATAAGAAAAGGGGAGGAGATGGAACCCACTACAGGTAGCTGTTCCATTCCGCGCAAGATGTCGCTGATGTGTCGCTTATTTTACAGTTCAGGAAGTTTCCGCAAGTCGAAGAATCTGCTGTCTTGGAATGAGGCCGCAATGTCCCTTCCTCTTCTCGGCATGCTAATAGCAAGGTTGAAACTTTCGTTAATTCTTCTTACATCCCAAGTCACGATTCACAATAAAGAAGCATTCTTCCCTCGCTAGTTTGTTATTCAAGAAACTTAGAATTTAGAGTTGTTTGGTACGGGCTGAAATCTTCATGCTTTCATACAGCTGAACCTCACGGCAGGTCTTTGACTATTTACACAGCATTACAGGAAATAATCTGTAACGTTTTCTAATAACTTTTCGCCTTTAAGGGGAGTTGGTCATTATCGCATGCAAAATAATGGTAAAAATAGCCTATCTTCAAGCAGTCATAAATATAATATTATTTATCAGAGTCTTTCATTTTTGTTAGCTATGTGTGTATACATATTAAGCTTTAAAATGAAAAAGAATGGTTACTCTAGAGTAAATCTTTACCTTTAAATTAATTTTTTTAATTAAGCACAATTTTTTTTATAAATTCACTATATGTCTGTGATTAAGTACACTCTATTCACTTATTATAGCACATATTGAATTGAAAATTTGACCACTTACTGCTAATAGATACTAAAACATACCCTACTAAAATTATTCATGTATCTGTAATATTATGGGCATAGGGCCTATAGAAATCATCACCGTCAATAAATTTAAAAAAAAATGACGAAGATTAGTATTAGCCATATGCCCATAATATTATAGATATTTTAATAATTTCAGTAGGGTATGTTTTAGTATCTATTAGCAGTAAGTGGCCAAAATTTTAATTCAATGTGTGCTGTGAGAAGTGAATAGAGTGTACCTAATCACAGGTATGTAGTGAATTTATATAAAAAATATATTTAAATTTAAAAATTAATTTAAGGGTAAGATTTACACTAGATTAGCCATTCTTCTTTCATTTTAAAGCTTAATGTATATACATATATCACTAAAAAAATGAAATAGCTGTGATAAGTACTATTATATTTATGACTGCTTGAAGATAGGCTATTTTTACCATTACTTTTCTTGCGATAACGTCCAATTCCCATTAATAAAAGCTAGAAAAATTCCGTGATACATGCTCCTTCGTGACATAATTTACTGTGAAATAAAATTAAATCTATGACAGGATATATTAACATGTTAGGCTACAACTCAAACGATATATGGGGCACGGGACGCATACCGGAAGATTGGAAAGTGTCAAAAATTATTAATATCCACAAGAAAAATGAGAGAAATAAATGAAAAAATTATAGAAGTATAGCATTAATGAGCTCTGCTCACAAAATTTATACAACAAAACTTAAAAATAAATTGCAACCTTTAGTCGAATTAATATAGGCCAGTCTCTATCTGATGTTTTTCCAATTCACTGCGGGCTAAAGCAAGGAGATGCACTATCACCTTAACTTTTTAACTTCACTCTAGAATATGCATTAGAAAAGTTCAGAATAACAGGCAGGGTTTAGAATTGAAAGGGTCACATCAGCTCCTGGTCTATAAGGATGACGTGAATATGTTAGGAGAAAATCCACAAAAGATTAGGGAAAACATGGAAATTTTACTTGAAGCAAGTAAAGCGATTAGTTTGGAAGTAAATCCCGAAAAGACAAAGTATATGATTATGTCTCATGACCAGAATACTGTATCGTACCAAATGGAAACATAAAAATTGGAGATTTATCCTTCGAAGAGGTGGAAAAATTCAAATATTTTGGAGCAACAGTAACAAATATAAATGACACTCGGGAGGAAATTAAACGCAGTATAAATATGAGAAATGTCTGTTATTCGGTTGAGAAACTTTTATCATCCAGTCTGCTGTCAAAAAATCTGAAAATTAGAATTTATAAAACAGTTATATTACCGGTTGCTCTATATGGTTGTGAAACTTAGGCACTCACTTTGAGAGAGGAACAGAGGTTAAGGGTGTTTGAGAATAAGGTTCTTAGAAAAGTATTTGGGGCTAAGAGGGATGAAGTTACAGGAGAATGGAGAAAGTTACACAACACAGAACTGCACGAATTTTATTCTTCACCTGACATAATTAGAAACATTAAATCCAAACGTTTAAGATGGGCAGGGCATGTAGCTCGGATGGGCGAATCCAGAAATGCATATAGAGTGTTAATTGGGAGACCGGAGGGAAAAAGGCCTTTGGGGAGGCCGAGACGTAGATGGGAGGATAATATTAAAATGGATTCGGGGAGGTTAAATTTAAGCTGAAAATTGAAGAATTATTAAGGGAACTTAACATAGGGCTAAATTAATTGCTATATATTACTCTTAGTATATATTTGTGAATATTGGTTATAAACTGTTTCAATTGTGATTACTTTTCATCATATAGACTCTTGCTTTTTTAATCTCTGCTATTTTATTTCTTATAATACTGTTTATTTTTTCTTCTTCTTCTTTCTGCTTGTATTTTGAAATCCCGAACACGAGCGTTTGCTCATACTGGGGTAAATACTTTTATTTATATTTCTGTTCTGTTTAAATATTTGACATATTCGTTTTTGTTTGGTGTATATACTAGTGGGTCACTTCATGCAAAAAAAGTATGTTTTTGAACCATGATGTCTCAAAAGTTAAAACTATTGTAGTAGGTTATTTTGTGTGTTCTAAATATGAATTTTATGAATGAATGTTTATATCTTTCATAGTTTGGCAGCAATCAGAATTTAAAATATTGGTTTAACAAAGAATACGGTTTCATTCATTGAAGTTTTCTTACTATGTAAAGGAAAATGGAAAAATTATTTCAATACAATTCGAAAAAGTAGAACCTTGTTCATAAATGCCCTTAAATGAAAAAAAAAAAAATATATAATTTTTTTAAATAGTTACCCATTGTAAAATAATTTTATAAATATAGTCACAAAATGCAATTCATTTTCACAGACGAAAAAAGGGTATATTGATTCCACTGTGAACATTTCAGAATATTGACTTAAATAATTATCATGTCAGTTTTTAATAAAAATAACTCACCGGAACAAAGGAGCTCAGCAGGTAGGCTCTCCCGTCGTACAGAATGTTGCGCGATCAAGGTCAGGGAGACGGAAGTTTGAGATTACTCATCGTTATGAAGTCTCGAGAACGCTGCGACCGCCACACACAGCAAACGATTTTTAACCGTCGTCGGAACAAAAATTAATAATTTTATTGATTTAATTATTCACAGGTTCATTTATATAAAGTCATAAAACTTGGGAGATGGATCAGGAATAAGATTTTCTTTAATACGAATGAAATTCGCATGAATTTAATTTGTTGCATTCGAATATAGAACTATTTCTTTTTTTTTCAATGAGGTGTTTTTATCAGCATGCCTTAATATTATTCGTATTAGTCTTTAAGGTATTAAAATATGTTTATTCAGGTTCACAATGGCGTCTGTTTAATTTCGATGACACTTCATATAGGGTTTCTAGAATATTTTAAATGATGGATAACATGTAACTGCCACCCATTTTTCAATCATCCGTATGACTAAAATATTAATGATATAGCGGTTATAGTTGGCAGTTTAATTTATTTTCATAATTACATTATTATATTATAAACCCAAAACAATTCATGACATCGGTGGCATATTCTTAAAATTTTATATGGAATGACCCTAGTTTTTATTTATGTTTGTTTCGATTATATTTAATAGGTATTTTTGTAGTTCCTAATTGTAATAATAAATGTGTATTGAAATACCTACTGCGAGAAGTGTAAAAGGTTCTATGTCTAATTTTGGTTCCACTTATTTTTACTAACAGTCAGGAAGACATAATTATAGAACACAAATTTGAACTCCTATAGGCCTATATCGATTCGCAATTTTCGCCAATCTGCTGTGCAACAGAAGATGCACGTAAATTTAATTGCATGCCGCGCGATCGAAACTTTAATCTAAAGTTACGCCTACACACAAGGGTAAGTCTCATGTGATGCAGAGCGCATTTAGGCACATAATTAGTTTCTGACTATGTCTTTAACGTCATACTGTGGTGAGGGTTTTCACAAATTCCATCCATTATACAGAGTGTATCAGACAGATACCGACAAAATGTATTACTGAAAGAGAAGGCCAGTACAATTATTTTGAAATCAGGAATCCATGTACACCGATGCCTATTTTCGACGCTGTAGGGCGTCAAAGAGGTTTGCTGCGCCTACAGATAGGCACAGAAATTGCTGTTCAGATATGCTATTAGCGTATATTTGCCTTTGATTTCATGAACTAATGGTTTTGAAATGTCCACTGCAAATTGCTGTCGAGAGTTTACAATGTGAGCACAATGTGGGTTGTCCCCAACGCAAATGTGGCTATTTTCGGCCTTAAACATGTCATGCGTATTCAAAAAGATCCTTCCATTCCCCTCGACGGCGTTGCTATGCGATCATTGAAGTCGGCAGCTCACATTTGAACAGATTCCAATAATAATCATCATGGCTATCACTCAATATCACGACCCTCACATGGAATGGAGGATAATAAATATATTAATAATTAAATTAAATAATTAAATAAAGCGTTTAATGGACTTCGGCGTACCCTGAACACAGAGTTTAAGGATTATTTCCACGTTTTCTTTCGATATCCTGGTATTCTTGTTGTTTTCCCTATCTCCATGATGTCTGCCTTCTGAAACTGTTTAAACCTTGTGTAGACGCTCTCGTGCGGTATATGTTTGTGGTACTCTCGTCTGAATCACAGCTGAACCAGAATAATGGACTTATCTTCCGTCAGCCATAAGACACACGCTGCTTTCTGCTGCACGATAGTCACAACATAAAACACACTGCTACTACCGCTTTGTAATTGACTGAATGCTTGTATGTCAAGGATAACAACACGGAGCTTACTGTAGTTCCAGAATTTGCCGTTCAGTCAGTATGCATTGTGATGTCATGCAGTTAACAGATAACAAAATAATAAAATCTATCTCAGTTGATGAATTAAGACGTGAAAAGTCTTGCAGGGCATTAACGGTAACGTGTATTTCACAATAATCTCACAAAAATGTGTTACTCATTCTCGAAGACTCTGTGCAACAATAACCAAAAATACAGAACCATTATCCAGTGCCGAATTTAGGCCTAGGCAACCTAGAATTTGCAGTTTGAAATGTTTGCAAAAAAAGAAACAAATGCTAGGGTAATGATAAAAATAAACAAATGCTAGGGAAACGATAAAATTAAACAAATGCTAGGGAAGCGACAAAATTAAACAAGTCCTAGGGAAGCGATAAAATTGAGCGATAAGCAGCCATGATTGGTTGAAATACGTCCTTTCATACCGTTGTATTGGTCAAAAGTAGTATGACGTAGTAAAAGTGTAAATCTTGTGGTAGGTACTGTCAAAAGTGTTACTGCATGCTCAGCCATATCTTTCGTACGCGTTCGTAACCCTCTGCCCTTAACCTAACCTAATTACCTTGGCATTATTAAATAAACCAATTCCGTAATCATTTTATGTTAGGTTTGTATTGTTTCTGTGTAAAGTTGGTTGGTATATTTGTGAGAGATGCTTTCTATAATAGGAAATTTCAAGCCCTTCTTTTTATTCACCTAGTTGTTTTACTTGTAGATACTAGAGTTGAACAACGATCGAGAAAGCAAGACTAACAGCGCCCGCAAAGCCGAAAATCCGCACGACAATAATGACTACGTAAAGAATGCTTGTGAGCGTTTCAAGACTTCGGGAACTGTCGAGTCTCGAACGTCAAGCAGCCTTGAATCGTCACAGTTGTTTATACTCACAGACCAGACTGAACTTTTATCTGTTTTGGCAACTATTATACAAGGTGTTTCAAAAATACGGGGCATAATTTTAGGTATGTATTTCCCACATGTAGACAATCAAAATAGTTCATTACAACATGTGTCCGGAAATGCTTTATTTCCGAGTTATGGCCTTCACAACATTGAAATTCACCGGAACGTTTTTCTTTCCGCAGGTCGTTGCCGTCAAAGGAGACATTAAGAGGGCACTCTGACAGTTCATTCCGAGGCGAAGGTTACATTCAGTGTTGTGTAGGCGTTAGACTGTGCGACATGTATTCAAATCAAGAGCTGGCAGAGATACACTTCATGTACGGTAAGGCGGACGGCAATGCTGCGCTGGCTCGTCGTTTGTACCAGGAGAGGCATGATGGCGCTCCTGCACACTTCAGTCGTACGGCTCGCCGGTACTTGGATCGAAGGTTTCCTGATCGATGGATACGTAGAGGTGGTCCAATTGCTTGGCCTCCACGCTCGCCTGATCTGAACCCTCTCGATTTCTACTTGTGGGGCCATTTAAAATCATTGGTTTATTCTTCTCCGGTGCCTGATTTGGAATCCCTTCGGAATCGAATTGTGGCATGTTCTGAGGACATACGCAATACTCCTGGAGTTTGGGATCGTGTTCGCAGGTCAATGAGACATCGATGTGAGGTCTGTATTCAAGCAGGAGTTGGACATTTTGAACATCTTCTGTAATGACAACGACCTGCGGAAAGAAAAACTTTCCGGTGAATTTCAATGTTGTGAAGGCCATAACTCGGAAATGAAGCATTTCCGGACACATGTTGTAATGAACTATTTTGATTGTCTAGATGTGGGAAATACATACCTGAAATTATGCCCCGTATTTTTTAAACACCCTGTATATGTATAAACAATCAATTAGCGTATTTAAAACATCATCTCTACCTTTCGGTGCATAATAATTCTTTTCCCAATATTTATATAATTACTAGGCACTTATTAAAAGACTAGGATTTTTCTTTTCGTATGTTTGAGATCAAGTGTACAGTCTCAAGTAAAAACAAATATATAAACGCTTTATTTAGCGTTTTGTTTTATGTTTCTTAGAAATGCGAATTTATTTCAGAGTTTTTTTTTTTTTTTTTTCATTTATATAACCATAGGTAATATCTCATAATAGAACCATAACATTTTTATAACTACGATACTGTTTTGTTTTGTCTTTTTGTCTCAATTAAACATTTCTAGTGTTATTTATTTTAATTATGTTTGTTATTCAAAGTTACGAAATCTTTCCACGTCGACCAAATGCTATTTCGAGAATGACGAACAATACTCAAAACGCACGAGAGTTACGAGACGAGATTCGAAAGACAAATGCAACGAACACAGCGAGCGAGAGCGGTAGTTAGTTTTATTCATTTCTAGTAGGTACTTAAAAATTTGTCATTGTCGATACCACGTTCGTTAACTTTAAAGCCGGCGAAGAACAATGTAATAAAACAAGACTGTAGACCTACTTCAGAGGTTAATGCGTTCATCAATATTTAAGTGAAAAACATGTTTTGAAACTTCATAAATAATTTAAGTTATATAACTGCTTGTTAAAGTTTGAAGTATTTAAGAAATCTGTAATCTCTAAGTCATTACGTGGTAATTAGGCAAATATATTAACGGGTTTGAAATGAGATTTCCGTAAGGGAAGTTTTCGGCGATTGGTCATCTAGGCGTAATTAATGAAGCTCGGAAGCCGATATCTCCACGTCACCGCCCGGCGCGGGGCGGCGCCCGCCGCATCTGATAATTACATTCAGCGGTACATTCGTGTTTCCGTAAACTTGCGACTTCCATTATTTGGTCGCACTGTGCAAACACTCGCTGCTGAGGCTCATATGCTGCACCGTGTCCGATCCAGCATTATCTACTAATGAAAGTGCATAAACGTGTTCTAGATTGTTTAAATACGATGCTAATTTATACGTCTAGAGTAAACAAAGCACCGCGTTGATAATACAAGCTGTTATGGTCGTGCTGCGTATGTCAGCAAGATTTCGATTGGGCATAAACATTTATAGCCGCAGAATGGATGTAAACATGCACATAATTAAATGGAATAATAAAATTTTGGACAATGCGAAAATTATAGAGCTGTAAAATGAAATTACTGTTAAACAACAGAGTGTGTCATTTAATTAAATTCCATGCAGGAAGAGAAAGCGACTAATATTTTGTATTTATTATTTTTCTTGCGCCTGAATACATCTCCATCATAGAGAACATTTGAAAGTTAAATGAACGGAGTTACGCAATAAGAGACCAAGCGACAAAAACCTGTTTCGAGATATTTCCCATTCAAATAAATCTCTTTTTTTTTTATCAAACATTTTATACAAGTATTATGACATTCATACTATTTAAAAAAATAGCACAAATAATATCAAAAAAGGCTAACCGATTTTTAATAAGAGACCAGCAGTTTCATTAATATTTCAAAGCAAAATAAATCAATGAATGTTATGCAATAAACGAACTTTTCCTTATAAATAGCAGCAAACATCAGATATCGCATTCTTGATTTTTCCGAGTTAAATTAGACTGCCATAAACAGATTTGTGCAAATATCTTCCTTTCTTTTTTTTTTTTCAAATTGTCGGTTGGTCTATTATTGCATAACTACAGTGAACTATTTCAAGCTGAAATATGCATTAATTCACGTTGAGGTATTCGGCTTGCTCATAGGTGCTCGAGGGACTATACCAGCTTTTTTCGAAGAATTTCGACGGAAATTTGTTCTGCCAACATCTTTGAGGGATGACATTGTGATAATTGTGTTAAAAAAATCCTGCCAAATCCTAATTAATCACATGGTGCCACATTAATAGCAATTGTAATGTTTCACGCCCTTTTCTTTGTTTACCCCCTTTTTTTTTAATTTAATACCTATGTTTACTATGTATAATAATTTTTTTGAGGATATACTGAGTCCGTAAGGACTACCCTCAATGGGGGGCAGTTTAGTATTATTATTATTATTATTATTATTATTATTATTATTATTATTATTTACATTTAATGAATCTCAGATATTCATCACATTTTTCACATTAATACAACAAATGTCTCGATTAGTATCGTTTTCTTCGACTGTCCATGTTTTAGACTCCCTCTTCAGGATAATACAGGGCGGGCCATAAGTCAACGTACCGATAGATATTTCTTACTTATCTCATTTAATGGGTCTGTGTGAGCTACATCATTGTCTATGCAGAGTTGAATACGTCTCCAGGTCCTTTGTGACATTTTACGTAACTGTTGTGATATTACATCTGCAAAGGCAACTGTCACAGCGTCTTTCAATTCGTCGTTTGTTTGATACCGCTAGCAGCCACTTTATCTTTTATGTACCCCCACAGGCTGTTGCCCGGTGTTGTCAAGTCGGGACATCGTGGAGGCCATGGTAATGCTACTGCTAATCTTGCAGATCCACAGGCAATCCATCTTCCTGAGAAGTTATCGTTAAGGAAATTACTAACTTTTATCGCGAAATGGGCTGGTGCACCATCCTGTTGCAGCCACACTTGATCCATAACATCTCTAGTAGTTAGCTGGGGTGCTAAGCACTCTCGAAGTATCTGAGGAGACACGTTTCTCCGTTAACAGATCATTAACATAAAAAACTGGCTACTATTCCTACCCAATGCGGAAAACTAAGGAACTTCCATGAGGATACAACTTTCATTACAAGAGTTAAACCCCCATCACCCCAGGTACGTATGTACAACAAGCATTCCCGGTCGGGGCAAGTTACCTGGTTGAGGTTTTTTCCGGGGTTTTCCCTCAACCCAATATGAGCAAATGCTGGGTAACTTTCGGTGCTGGACCCCGGACTCATTTCACCGGCATTATCACCTTTATCTCATTCAGACGCTAAATAACCAAAGATGTTGATAAAGCGTGGTAAAATAACCTACTAAAATAAAAAACAACAAGCAGGAAGCATATGATATTCTTACATTTTTATAAAGTTCGATCACCACATACTGGATCTGCTTCCCTGAAACAAGTGACCCTGTTGGAGTTAATATTCCTGATTAGTGGACGACATTCAGATAAGCTTTAAAATACACAGCTCTGGTTTTAAATGGATGAAAGGAACCTGCTGAATGGGGGCTACTCTTGTTAATTGCAAGCTAAATAGGTGAGCGGAGTCTGTCTTTGTCGTACAACGCACCATTGTTTCCCATAGATAGTTTTCGTCTCGACATCGACTGTTTGTTTCTGTGTCTCTTTGGGACTCGCTCCCCTCTCCCAAGCCCTCTCTTTCCTTCAGACCCACACACCAATGCTGTCGTTTATGGTGAGAAGTACAGTAGCATTATTTTATGGATGTCGCAGAGTTTTCGATGCGCTGTAAATTTTGTTACTTCCATTCTCGCAGTCTCACCTCTTAGGGATTGCGGCTGACATTTTACTGATAGCTGCGTGTGGGATTTGTCGAGTGAAAAATTTTCATCCCGGTCAGCGTAAAGTAGTCCGCGACCTCGAAATGAGCCAGTAAATTGAACCGATGCCGTTTGAGTTCATCTAGTTTTTCTTACATTCTTTCTTCATCCACTCTTTCCAACATAGCTTCGTTTCTTATTCTGTCTTTCTCCATATCCACATTTCAAATACTTCTAGTCGCTTCTCTTTACTTCGTCGTTTCTGCCTCATACAATGCTACACTGCACACAAAGTACTTCACTAGTCTCTTCCTTAGTTCTTTCTCCAGAGGTCCGCAGAAAGGGGGAAAAGTCATTTTTTGTGCAGATGGAATTTTGTTCCCCAGATGAACACACAAGTTAAATTATACAAGTAATAATAATAATAATAATAATAATAATAATAATAATAATAATAATAATAATAATAATAATAATAATGATAGTAATAACAATAATAATAATCCGTGGCGCTACAGCCTACGAATGGCCAAGACCGACCAGCCGGCTGCTGGCCTCACGGCCACATGCCGAAGCAGAGGTGGACGATCATCCAACCAAAATGGAGATATCGTGTGGTTAGCACGATTAGCTCCCCGGCCGTTATAGCTGGTTTGCGTAACCGTATTTCGCTACCTATCATAGCTTCCCAAGTGCATCACGATGCTGGATGGGCACCGGTCCCATACACTGGCCGAAATTTCATGAGAAAATTTCTTCCCCCATTAGGACTCGAACCAGCGCGCATTCCGTAACGCGAGTCCTAGGCAGGAAGCCTTAGACCACGACGCCACGGCGCGGGACAAATTATACAAGTGAGTGTGCAAAAATGGAAAGAATAGTATCATTTGACGTGTTTTATTTGTGTAGAAAATTATTTGCAATAAGGTTTAGAAGTTTAATTTTCATTTATCTCAAAACTTATTTTTATGTCTTATCTTCTTTTTGGTATACCAGAAAAAATTTGTAGACTAATTAAACTTATGTATGAAAACTATATTTGTAATGTCATACACAAACGTATGCTGTCAGAAAATATAACTACATGCGGAGTGAAACAGAGTTGCATTCTTTCTCCGATCATATTTCTGATTATTATGAATGATATTATGGAAAGGTCTGTTGGCAATGCTAGAAGAGGTATAAGATGGGGATTAAACGATACCTTGGAAGATCTGGATTTTGCTGATGATATCTGTTTGCTCTCCCATAGTTTTGGCGACATGCAGAATGAAGTCAGTACTTTATTAGAAGTAATAAAAGGGACTCATATGAAAATAAACGTAAAGAAAACTAAAGAAATGAGATTAAATAGTAAAAAGACAGATAAAGTTATAATAAATAATAATAACATTGATACTGTTCAAGAATTTAAATATTTGGGTAGTATAATTGGCAAGGATGGTGGAGCCTTTGAGGATGTAAAAAACCGAATAAAAAGTGAAAATAGTGCATTTGTCCAGTTGTACCCAATATGGAAATCTTATATTGTATCTAGATCTACAAAAATTAAAATCTTTAACAGTAACGTGAAATCAGTCTTATTGTATGGCTGTGAGACATGGAAAACGAGTAAAATTATACAAAATAAACTGCAAACATTTGTTAATAGATGTTTACGAAGAATCTTAAAAATTAGATGGCCAGATATAATCACAAACTCAGAACTATGGAAGATAGCAAATCAGAAAGAAATCACAATAGAAATCAAAAGACGAAAGTGGAATTGGATAGGGCACACAATCAGGAAAGAAGATGGAGCAGTAGAAAGAATGGCTTTGGATTGGAACCCCCAGGGTAGTAGAACAAGAGGAAGGCCTAAATATACATGGAAGAGAACAGTTTTGGAGGAAATTGCTAGGGAGGGGAAAACATGGAGCGAAGTGAAGAAGTCGGTCCGATGGAGGCATTTTGTGAATGCCCTATGCTCCTCATGAGGAGATACAGGAGTTTGATTGATTATCTTCTTTTACCCAAACACCACAGAATACATCACCACATTAAGACGCTTAGAAAATCATACAGTAATTGTAGATATGTAACTCGTAAATAGACATTTGATGATGATGATGATGATGATGATGATGATGATGATGATGATGATGATGATGATGATGATGATGATGATGATGATGATGATGATGACGACCACGATGACGATGATGAGGACTTGTGTAGGACGGTGGGTGAGACAATTTTAGTATGTAGCAGAAGAGAGGATGCAATTTTATTTTCCTCACTAAAGTCCCTTGTCTTGTCATTATAATGTGTGTTGTCTGAAAATTGCTCTTGTTCGACGGTAACAATATGTTGACGTAATAAGTCAATCCATGTAAATGCAGTGTTATGTCAGGCTCTCGATTAAATTAGGAACGGAACCGTGAAAAACTCAAAATATTTAAGGGAGATGATGAATTACCTGCTAAGAGTTACAATAGACGTAAGCTGAGAGAGCTGTCAGGCACACAATAGATGAGAGAGCAGACTGTAAGATTCATAATGGGTTGAGAATAATGACACAAATTGCTACAAAACACTGTGAATTCACTTACAGTAAAAAGACAAACTACGAATACTATTATCATTAGGTCTACGTAAGAAGGAAAGACAGAGCTCGTAGTAGGTTGTTTTATGACGCTGTATCAACATCTTAGGTTATTTAGCGTTTGAATGAGTTGAAGGTGATAATGCCGGTGAAATGGGACCGGGTCCAGTGCCGATAGTTATCCAGCATTTGCTCATATATATTGGGTTGAGGAAAACCCCTGGAAAAAACCTCAACCAGGTAACTCGCCCTACGGGGATTCAAACCCAGGCCACCTGGTTTCGCGGCCAGACGCACTAACCGTTACTCCACAGGTGTGGACCGGTAATACAGAGATCTCTGCCCTAACTTACAAATCCATATATATATATATATATATATATATATATATATATATATATAATTTGAACTGGTAATGGAAATTATGGGAAAACGGCTGAACGGATTTTAATGAATGACCCGTCATTTTGAAGCTTGGCATCCAAGGATTTTCAGAAAAATAGTAACTTTCAGTGAAGCGTTAGTTTTCCTACATAATTTTCCTATTTTCCAAAATCTATCTTTCGTCAGTTTTGAGAACTAATGGTAGGGCCTGTTTCAGAATAAAAGAAAACATACAATACAATAAACAATATTACACGAAGGCCATGATCTGCAGGATTGCTGACATAGAGTTCAGACGGCTCAGATTCTCTGACATCATAATGTAAATATTTCGATCTTCATTTGTGTATAAAAATAATTTACAGGTCTAAGTCTCTGGTCTGTAGTTTTCCGAGTATAGCTGTGTATTGGATATTAAATATTATTATAGTTAATGCAACTATGTGAGTAGACCTATTTGTCACTAATTACAACATTAATGCTATATTGATAATGTGAAGGTCGACCTGGTTGGCGAGTTGGTATAGCGCTGGCCTTATATGCCCGAGGTTGCGGGTTCGATCCCGGGCCAGGTCGATGGCATTTAAGTGTGCTTAAATGCGACAGGCTCATGTCAGTAGATTTACTGGCATGTAAAAGAACTCCTGCGGGACAAAATTCCGGCACATCCGGCGACGTTGATATAACCTCTGCAGTTGCGAGCGTCGTTAAATAAAGCATAACATTGATAAAGTGAAAGTGAAACCTTTTGGGATTTTATATTAAGTAGACGCAGAGAAAGAATATTTTAAATTAGATCTACATTTCTATAATTTACTGAGTAATAGCTATATATAATGTTACTGAAAACTATAAAACTTACGTTAGGTAACAATATTGTTATTAAAAATTAAATATTTTTATAGTTATTAATCAAGTGATGTGGATCTTTTTCATGTATTTAATGCCGGTGTGGTGTAGACATTTATATGTGTGATTCTCTAATTTCCCTAGTTAGTAATGAATCATGCTTCCTACTTTAGCTGCGTTTTTAAACTAAATCAAAATTAATTTCATATTTCTATGGTTTAATCGAACCTCAACTTTTCTTAACTCTCACCTACAATCCGCAATAATCTGAAATAGTTAATGCGTTACTCCCACATGAAAAACTCGCTGATCATCCTAACATTGTTACTTGCGTTTTAGCATTGAAACTCAAGAACTGAAGTTGGATAGGTTCAAGGAAAAGTATTTGGCATAAAAACATTCAGAGGGAGTATGTTTCACTATTATGGAAGCAAATAACTTTCAAAATGTCTGGTATTCTTCATTGAAAATAAATCTGAACAATTTTTATTTGAATTTCTAATGGACTTAATTTGCACCATTTGCTGCACAAGCCACTAGTCATCTTTATATTTTTATTGTACTTCTTCTAATGTAAGACATCATCTTCTTTGGTCTTGTGGTTTTACCACAGTGGCAGTTGAAGTCCAGATATTCTGAATTTATCTTCACTAAAAGTTATAGGTCCTGTGTCATAGATTTACGCCAGAACACTGTCCGCGAAAGACAGCTCTAGGCATTACAAACTGAACATTTTCCTGACACAGATTATTTTCGTGCTAGTGCTGTTTACATTTCATCACTTTCTCATTTATGTTCAAATTATAAAATTCATTCAATATGAAATATGAAACAATAACATTCATAAATGAGGATTTTCTTTATTACACTTCAAATGTAACAGTGGTATGGTATACAGGCAAAGTATCTGATAAATTTTAATAATTTGTACGCAGAATGTTGCTACATAACTTTATACACGCATATTATATTCACAATACAATACATTTGGTTGAGCAATTCAATTAATTTAAACACAAGCAGCATTGTTTACATTTTGCTATAGACCTGTACTGTATTTTGTCACCGATACACAGCCTGCTTTCAACCGAGCACAAACACGCTCTGGGTGGAAGCCACACAAGTATCCTTGTGGTATCAGTCAGCTGTTTCCGTAACCATGCCGACGAGAAGAGAGCACATGTACGCAGGTAATGAAATGGATTTCAAAGCTACTGAAATCCTGTGAAATTCTAACGTTGAGGTAGAAATGAGTTATTGTTGTGGTATATTCAGATTACTGCCACATTACTGTTAGTTACTAACGAAAAGAATCCCTTACACACATAATCTGTAGATTATACTCGCTAATCAAGTAATTTTCATTTTCTGTATTATGCTCACAGAATTCCAAACGAAGAGCTTAGGAAGACGACAGAAGTCAAAGACATGGATAGCTAAGTACATTAAATGCAAAAAGGCGAGACGTATGAGGATGGACTACAACAGACGAACATACAGAACAGCAGCTTGAGACACGACTTGAAGGTCAACTTTGATAGTTCAAATACAAAGGATCAGACCTCGCCCGTGGCGGAGTGGTGAAGTGTTTAAATTTAAGTTCAAGTATGAACCATTAGATTTTTAATGTGGATGCAACATTTTGTCCAGAATCATTAATAAATTATTGAACATGTAATTAAACTATAATGTCTTTAAAAAGTTGACAATAGCCCATAGGATGTTTTAAAATAAGAACGAATGTTTAATAAAATATTGCATTATCTCAGTGGTTCCTAAGTGGAGAATACAAGGGGAATAAGGGAACACGAGGAGAATTAGGGGAATACAAGGAGTATAAGGGGAATACAAAGAGAATAAGGGGAATAAAAAGAAGATAAGGGGAATACAAGGATAACAAAGGCAATATAAGGAGAATAAGGGAAATACAAGGAGAATAGGGGGAATGCAAGGAAACTAAGGGGAATACAAAGATTATAGGGGAATACAAGAATAATAAAGGGAATATAAGGAGAATATGAGGAATACAAGGAGAATAAGAGGGATACAAGGATAACAAGTGGAATACAATGAGAATAAGAGGAATACAAGGAGAATAAGGGGAATACAAGGATAACAAGTGGAATACAAAGAGGAAAAAAGGAATACAAGGAGAATAAGGGGAATACAAAGAGAATAAGGGGAATACAAAGAAGATAAGGGGAATACAAGAATAATAAAGGCAATATAAGGAGAATAAGGGAAATACAAGGAGAATAAGGGGAGTGCAAGGAAAGTAAGGGGAATACAAAGAGTATAAGGGGAATAATAAAGGCAATATAAGGAGAATAAGAGGAATACAAGGAGAATAAGAGGAATACAAGGATAACAAGTGGAATACAAGGAGAATAAAAGGAATGCAAGGAGAATAAGAGGGATACAAGGATAACAAGTGGAATACAAGGAGAATAAGAGGAATACAAGGAGAATAAGGGGAATACAAGGAGAATAAGAGGGATACAAGGATAACAAGTGGAACACAAGGAGAATAAGAGGAATACAAGGAGAATAAGAGTAATACAAGGAGAATAAGAGGGATAACAGGATAACAATTGGAATACAAGGAGAATAAGAGGAATACAATGACAATAGGGGGAATACAAGGAGAATAAGAGGAATGCAAGGAGAATAAGGGGAATACAAGGATAATAAGAGGAATACAAGGAGAATAAGAGGAATACAAGGAGAATAAGAGGAATACAAGGAGAATAAGGGGAATACAAGGAGAATAAGAGGGTTACAAGAATAACAAGTAGAATACAAGGAGAATAAGAGGAATACAAGGAGAGTTAGAGGGATACAAGGATAACAAGTGGAATACAAGTAGAATAAGAGGAATACAAGGAGAATAAGGGGAATACAAGGAGAATAAGATGGATACAAGGATAACAAGTGGAACACAAGGAGAATAAGAGGAATATAAGGAGAATAAGAGGGATACAAGAATAACAAGTGGAATGAGAATAAGAGGAATACAAGGAGAATAAGGGGAATACAAGGAGAATAAGAGGGATGCAAGGATGACAAGTGGAATACAATGATAATAAGAGGAATACAAGGAGAATAAGAGGGATACAAGGATAACAAGTGGAATACAAGGAGAATAAGAGGAATACAAGGAGAATAAGGGGAATACAAGGAGAATAAGAAGAATAAAGAATAATGAGAATACAAGCAGAATAAGAGGTAGGCCTATACAAAGAGAATAAGGGGAGTGTAAGGAGAATAAAAGGAGAACAAGGGGAATGCAAATTGAATAAAAAGAAGGCTTGCATTTTTATGTAACTGTCAAGTTCCCCCTCATACCTAGTGAACAGAAAGAGTTCTAAAAAAAAAATCCTAGTATAAATACACCTATAAAGTACTTTCAATTTACATAATTTAAGTTTTGGTTTTCCTGTCAAACAGTAATAAGCAAAAGCGTTATTTTAATGAATGGCCATATTGTTGAAAATGAACATTAAACTGAGTTTCTGGTAGCCAGGCTTCATTACTTGGATTCTTCTCTGGGCTGTTTGTTTATTCCATGGGAAATGAACATATGGCTGCACCGAGTAGCGGTGTGTTCAGTAATAAGGGAAGTAAATGAATAAAAAAGAATGTAACGAAAACAGTATTTCAATTAAAATTCTTCCGAAAAGAATTGCAGCAATTTTCAGTTCCCATTACAGTCCAGTTGTGGTATTCTCATTTTCTACTTGTTGACGTACAAGACTGTGTGGCGGGTGTCATGGATCGCATGATTGTGACAGAAAGCAGGATCCACACAGCAGAGTGTTGTGCAAGATGATTCTCTCAAGACTAATTCCCAGGTTATTAAAGACGCCGGCATTCGAATTTAATGCGCCTTCATGTCAGCAAAACGCTAATGGAGCAGATACTTGCTGACGAGTAAACAGTAACGGTATGTATACTAATAATAAATCTGTAGCCGACATTTTTCTGGTAATTTTCGATTTTCCAAAAATAATTGGTCCTAACATATATAATTAAACACCCTGAAACCGAAAATCGCTTTTTTGAAATTTTTGTTTGTATGTCTGTCTGTCTGTATTGTTTGTTACCTTTTCAAGCGATAATGGCTGAACGGATTTCGATGAAAATTGGAATATAAATTAAGTTCGTTGTAACTTAGATTTTAGGCTATATGGCATTCAAAATACATTATTTAAAAGGGGGGGGGGTTATAAGGGGGCCTGAATTAAATAAATCGAAATATCTCGCGTATTATTGATTTTTGTGAAAAATGTTACATAACAAACGTTTCTTTAAAAATAATTTGCGATAAGTTTTATTCCTTCAAAAATTTTGATAGGACTGATATTTAATGAGATAAATGAGTTTTAAAATTAAAATAACTGCCATCTAAGGCCGTATAATGAAATAAAAAACAAATGACTTCGTCTATAAGGGGCCTTGGACAGCAACAGTCGAAAGCTATGAAAGATAGCCTACAGAGAATGTTTCTGTGTTTCTATGAAGTAATATCGGAAGCTAAATTAACCGATTTGTATAGTTAATTATTATTTCTCCATTGTGTGTAGTTTCTCTAGATGGACATAATGCTATAATATTATTACAGTAACTTCTGATATAATATAATATAATATAATATAATATAATATTATATTATATTATATTATATTATATTATATTATATTATATTATATTATATTATATTATATTATATTATATTATATTATATTATATTATATTATATTATATTATATTATATTATATTATATTATATTATATTACATTACATTATATTATATTATATATTTTAAGTTATTTGAAGGGTTCAGAACCATAGCGCCATTTACTGAATACGTAGTAAACAAGGGTTAAAATTAAGTTATTACCATAATTCAATGGAAACCTATAACAAGTAAAATAAAGTATACACATTAAATCTAAATGATGTCAATGTTCATTAAACTATGGTTGCATGTAATAAAAATTAGAAATTTGTTAAAGGAATTGTCATTGCACCAATGAGTGGTCCCTGGACCAAAATGATCGCATTTTAATTATTTGGATGCAATTCAAATTAAGTAGCATATTAAACGATTTATCCTTCTATGAAACACGAATTTTCCCTGGATCAAATGTCCTTTTTTAATTATGTAATTACTTTATATTTATTTCTAACGGGTGCAGCGGAGCGCACGGGTACGGCTAGTTAATAATAAAAACTCTTATGCAGATGTTTAACTTACACAGCCAATAGCTCGTTTATAAGTCGTGTGTAAATTCCTGACTAATAAATCACTACATAGTCTACGTCGTGTATAACAGTACAACTGTTACACAGGTACGTCATAATTTTGTCGTTATTTTATTACAAATGTTAACTAAACAATTAATGAGATTCTCTATTGCATCCGATAGTGTGCGCTAGTGTGCCGCTCTAAATATCCATAGTACAACTGGACTTATCGATTACCACGCTATACTTTGATCAAAGAGTACAGCTACAAAAATATTATTCTAATTATTCTGTGCTTTTTGTTTTGTTCTTCTGTGGTTACATGACAATCATCCTAAAATGATAATCGATAGATCAGCTGTTAAAAGGCGGCCATTTTTTTTAATCTACATAGCTACAGCACTTAAACAGGAGGTTTCGTGTGGATAACTACTGCCAAGTAATTTTCATATACAGTTTTACATTGATTATGCATGGTTTATTAATAACGTTTTCTGTCCCAGCTCTGCATAAGTCTCATATAAAAATTATAAACGGTTTGTTAATAAGATTCTGAGGATCGCAGTCATAGATATTCTTAGAGCGGGCTTCCGGTGGATGATCAGCGAACTAACGTTTTTCGTATTCATAAACCAGTGTTAGCAATATTTATTTATTTATTTATTTATTTATTTATTTATTTATTTATTTATTTATTTATTATTTTGCTAATAATTGTAACATAAAATATAATACATACAGAAAAACTTTAGCTCGCCCCTGAAAGAGTAGAACTCGTGCTCAGGGGCGGATTCCTGAATTGAAATTAATAATTATACAATACAATTTGTCTTATGTCTACTGTGCAATTATAGTATATAAATTTAAATTTACAATTTTTCAATTTTTATAAAATCCATACATAACTTTGTAAATTTAATACTAGAAATATTAGAATTGACAAGATTAGGATATTTAAATATAAATTTGTTATATATTCTTGGGCCTAAATTACTACTATGATTAAATACTGTAACAGTGTTGCATTTTGGTTCAAACAATCTTAAAGAATTCATACCTTTTGTTTCATATCTATGAGAATACAATTCAAAATTATTTCGATTTTTATGTATGAATTTTATTAATACAATATAATAAATTTGTCTTACGTTAAGTACATTAAAGTCTAGAAACAAATTTTGAGATGGAAAATCAATAGGTTTATGAAGACATATTTTAATTATTTTCTTCTGTAATAAATAAAATGGATTAAAATTGGATTTAAATGAGCTACCTCTTCCTATAATTCTATACATAATTACCGATGGAAATAAAGTTAAATACATTGTACGTAATAAAGTTATTGACAAGTAATTCCTCAATAAGACAAAATAATATACTATTTTACGTAATTTATTACAAAGGTGATTAATGTGTTGATTCCATTTGAAATGATTATCGAAAATTATGCCTAAATACTTAACTTCAGAGGAATTTTTAATAATCGGACATTTACACTGTATAAGACAACAATCAGAATTATGTAATTTAAAACTTAATATAGATATGATATGATATAATATGATATGATATGATATGATATGATATGATATGATATGATATATATGATTTGATATATATGATATGATATGATATGATATGATATGATATGATATGATATGATATGATATGATATGATATGATATGATATGATATGATATGATATGATATGATATGATATGATATGATATGATATGATATGATTTGATATATATGATATGATATGATATGATATGATATGATATGATATGATATGGTATGATATGATATGATATGATATGATATGATATGATATGATATGATATGATATGATATGATATGATATGATATGATATGTGATGTGATGTGGTGTGATGTGATGTGATGTGATATGATATGATATGATATGATATGATATGATATGATATGATATGATATGATATGATATGATATGATATGATATGATATATGATATGATATGATATGATATGATATGATATGATATGATATGATATGATATGATATGATATGATATGATATGATATGATATGTGGTGTGGTGTGGTGTGATGTGATGTGGTGTGGTGTGATATGATATGATATGATATGATATGATATGATATGATATGATATGATATGATATGATATGATATGATATGATATGATATATGATACGATACGATACGATACGATACGATATGATATGATATGATATGATATGATATGATATGATATGATATGATATGATATGATATGATATGATATGATATATGATACGATACGATATGTGATATATGATATGAATCCTGTACAAGTAATCAGTCGATAGCTGGGGCTAGTTTAGCACGCTCATAGCGCGGGCTAGCGAACTGTCTATGCAAGCACCCCAAGTGATTAAGAAAATGTGATCCTTTATGTACAAGTGAGGTTTATTTCGGCTGCTTCTGTGGCTCAAGCGCCAGGGAGTTAGTCTTCTATTCAAGCGGCCATGGTTCAATCCCCGGTCTGGTCATGATCATAGGTAGGAAGTTCGTACCAAAATAGTATATTTCAGTTGAGTATAGCGAGGAGTATAGATGTCATCCGCGCCTCGCCCTGCTCCCGAACGCTACAGACGTTACACAGAATGTTCACATAAACAATGCATAGTGGCATTCTGTGGAGCTGTGTACAGTTGTGAATAGTTTGAAGAATATTGTTAATTTATTATATCGTCGGCCTGGTTGGCGCAGTTGGCATAGCGCTGGCCTTCTATGCCCGTGGTTGCGGGTCCGATCCGGGGCAAGGTCGATGGCATTTAAGTGTGCTTAAATGCGACAGGCTCATGTCAGTAGATTTAAAGAACTCCTGCGGGACAAAATTCCGGCACACCGGCGACGCTGATATAACCTCGGCTGTTGCGAGCGTCGTTAAATAAAACATAACATAATGTTAATTTATTTTAGTATTTTACAAAACTTCCACACTCATTTTTAAATATAGGCTATTTAGTATTTAGTATTTATTTATTTATTTAACCTGGTAGAGATAAGGCCATCAGGCCTTCTCTGGCCCTCTACCAGGGGATTACAACTATAATATGAACAATAAAATTAGAATTAATATTAAATTTACAATTACAATAAAAATTTAAGTACGACAAGATTACCTGATTAATGAAAGCTAGACAATTTATCATAGAAGTTAAGAACAAAGAATATTTTTGTATTTACTGAATGACAAATTAAACCTAGAATAACAAAATTCTATAGTGATGATATTACCATATATTGAGATATTTTGTGATAGATTAAGACAACTATTTACAAGAAACCATGTCTGAACGAGTCTCAATTACTGACCAAGTGCCTAGTAAGTTTGCGTTTGAATTCAATTTTATTTCGACAGGCTAGTTATTTTTATAAAGCAATTTTTTTGTGAAAACACAGGTTTCCTCAACCAAAAGGTATCTTCTTTCTGCAGTTCTCTCGATCTATCCAGTATTCATCTATCAGTTTTCTTTTCTGCATAATCTTCTTCATTTCCTCTGCCCATGTGGATTGTGGTTTACCTTTATTCTTTCTTCTTTCTGTTTTTAAATTAGGGCTTCTCTATTTAATATACAGTGTAATATTAAAACACAAATTTATCACTCGAAAACTAATTAAGATACTTCCTGGTATTCTATTCAGATTAAATCACTGGAGAATGTTCTCTCGCTAAAAAAATTTGAATCTCAATAGTTTTTGTGAAAATTTCAAAATACTCGTATGATACTCCTGGAGCACCTCTAAATATTAATCTAGAGAAAATATATTTTGCATTGTTCTTTATGATATCACCCCACAAAATTTCCCTGGTATTACAGTTTGATTCCATAAACTTCATATTTTCACTCCACCCTAATGTATAACCAGGCTTCGAGACTTTGGACCCGATACAATAAGTTTACTGTGCATGTACTATAGGTTGTTGACTCGCTGCAGGTAGTGAAGGGTAGAGATGTGTTGAGGTAACTTACTTACTTACTTACTTACAAATGGCTTTTAAGGAACCCGAAGGTTCATTGCCGCCCTCACATAAGCCCGCCAGCGGTCCCTATCCTGTGCAAGATTAATCCAGTCTCTATCATCATACCCCACCTCCCTCAAATCCATTTTAATATTATCCTCCCATCTACGTCTCGGCCTCCCTAAAGGTCTTTTTCCCTCCGGTCTCCCAACTAACACTCTATATGCATTTCTGGATTCGCCCATACGTGCTACATGCCCTGCCCATCTCAAACGTCTGGATTTAATGTTCCTAATTATGTCAGGTGAAGAATACAATGCGTGCAGTTCTGTGTTGTGTAACTTTCTCCATTCTCCTGTAACTTCATCCCGCTTAGCCCCAAATATTTTCCTAAGCACCTTATTCTCAAACACTCTGAACCTATGTTCCTCTCTCAGAGTGAGAGTCCAAGTTTCACAACCATACAGAAGAACCGGTAATATAACTGTTTTATAAATTCTAACTTTCAGATTTTTGGACAGCAGACTGGATGATAAGAGCTTCTCAACCGAATAATAACACGCATTTCCCATATTTATTCTGGGTTTAATTTCCTCCCGAGTGTCATTTATATTTGTTACTGTTGCTCCAAGATATTTGAATTTTTCCACCTCTTCGAAGGATAAATCTCCAATTTTTATATTTCCATTTCGTACAATATTCTGGTCACGAGACATAATCATATACTTTGTCTTTTCGGGATTTACTTCCAAACCGATCGCTCTACTTCCTTCAAGTAAAATTTCCGTGTTTTCCCTAATCGTTTGTGTATTTTCTCCTAACATATTCACGTCATCCGCATACACAAGAAGCTGATGTAACCCGTTCAATTCCAAACCCTGCCTGTTATCCTGAACTTTCCTAATGGCATATTCTAGCGCGAAGTTAAAAAGTAAAGGTGATAGTGCATCCCCCTGCTTTAGCCCGCAGTGAATTGGAAAAGCATCAGATAGAAACTGACCTACACGGACTCTGCTGTATGTTTCACTGAGACACATTTTAATTAATCGAACTGGTTTCTTGGGAATACCAAATTCAATAAGAATATCATATAATACTTCCCTCTTAACCGAGTCATAAGCCTTTTTGAAATCTATGAATAACTGATGTACTGAACCCTTATACTCCCATTTTTTCTCCATTATCTGTCGAATACAAAAAATCTGATCAATAGTCGATCTATTACGCCGAAAACCGCACTGATGATCCCCAATAATTTCATCTACGTACGGAGTTAATCTTCTCAAAAGAATATTGGACAAAATTTTATACGACGTCAACAAAAGTGATATTCCTCGAAAGTTACCACAGTTGGTTTTGTCCCCCTTTTTAAAAATAGGTACAATTATAGACTCCTTCCATTGTTCTGGTACAATTTCTTTGTCCCAAATAGCAAGTACAAGTTTATAAATTTCGCTATATAATGCACTTCCACCATCTTGTATTAATTCTGCTGGAATTTAATCGATACCTGGAGACTTGTACTTTTTCAGATTTTCTATCGAAATTTCGACTTCTGAAAGCGTGGGTTCGGGCATAAATGGCTCTGCAGTTTGTATTTCAATTTCGTCCCGATCATTTCTATTTGGCCTATGTACATTTAGTAATTGCGCAAAATAGTTTTTCCATCTGTTTAGGATTGATGGAGAGTCTGCAAGCAAGTCGCCATAACAACGTTGCTATTTACAATAGAGTATGGTAGTATGGGGAAACACACGCATATGTGCATTCTGAAAGTAAATATATATTACACAATGGCAATGTTAAAAAAATGTGAAAAGCATTTATTCTCCTGTCTTTTATAAGCATTTGTGTTTAATATACACAGTGTTAATGGTGGAAATAAACATGTAGCAATTTTATTTCTTCCTGTATCATATTAGTCGTCTTTAGGAAGTGCAGTTACAGTACCGAATTGTAATGTACTACAAGATGCATTTTCAGTATCTCAAACGTAAATCTTTTTCGGTTATCTGCCAGAGTTTATACTGTGAAAAGCTACGTTCTACGTCACATGACGTAATAGAAGCAAAACGAAAAAACCTAACATCATTGCAGTCTCTAAGAGACAGTCCCTTATTCTCGGGTGACTATATGTCCACTAATTTGTTGTTTATGTTACACAGTGTTCCATATCCGTTATTTTGACATAAAATTGATATCCACTTCTGTTTTAAACGTTCAGTAACCGCTGTACCTGGTGTCTCATTAATTCTCTGTGTCATTTTCTAAATTAATTTGAGGGCTTCCGGCATCTCTTGCCCTGGCTTTTCTAACCGTGTAATAGTTTCAGACACAGTTTGAAAATGGGTTTGTATGACAATCAAATTATTCGTCAGAACCTTCAAATCCAGAGCGTTTTTCTTTGCGTATTTGTTGGCATTCATTCTACAGTACCCACACCCACTGTACGCTTTACCACTATACTCAGTACGCCGTTATGCGGATTTCCCACTGAACTGCTCTATTTGGTCCGAAGTCTCGAAGCCTATGTACAACCATGATTGACGGAAGAAAATAAAGCAGATAAACATGCGAATACTAAATGAGGCAGTACAGCAAGTGGACAGCTACAAATACTTGGGGTATACTGTAAGCATTGACATGAGCTGCTACCAGGAAGTCGTAGTTCCAACTTACAACTGAGTTCGAAGTACGGTATAAAGAAGAATGAGAATAGTATATCCGGAACTGTCATTGGCTTTCATCTGTGTTGCCATATGTAGGGATTTATCCCTCGGAGTAGAGACATTTCACACGAAAAGGAATGAAGAGATTAAAAAAAAATTAGGAAAATGTAGAGGTTTTCTGCTTGTTTTTTTTTTTCTGTCTGCTTGTTACATACGGACTATTATTTGCTCGTATTAAAACGGAGCAAGGAATACTGAGAAACTACAAGCCCCGTGATAGAAAAAGCTGACTACTCGTAATGTTCTATTGTTCTGTGGGGACAATCGCCTTCATTTTACGGTCAAGAGTGATGAAATAAACATTCGTAGATTCACCCGCCCTTTTAGTAATCTCCCTGTCTCTCTCCTTCCCTTTCTTTAGGGCACGCACAAAGAAAGAAAACATCACTCAGGGTTAATGAGATAACCAGATAAGCAATAGCGGATTCACCAACCATGCAGCTCTCACGTGAACATATTTTACTCTCTTCTCTCATTCATACACACAAGTTAATCTTCATTCCATACAAGTAGGTTTTGTCAAGTTTTTTCTCAGCCGAGGAAAAATTGGCAGATTTTAAGTTGTCAATTCTTGAATTATGGAAACAAATATTGAGGAATGCCAAAATATAAATTCTCAATTAATAAATGAATGATTGAAAGGATGAATGAATGGATAAATAGATCAATAAATAAATGAATAAATAAATAAATAAATAAACAAATAACTAAATAAATAAATAAGTAAATAAATAAATAAGTAAATAAATAAATAAATAAATAAGTAAATACATAAATAAGTAAATAAATAAATAAGTTCTTGACACACACTGTATCATCACTTGTACGTATAAAACTATACATGCGCAACATGAGAAAGATGTGCTATGAATATCCTGTAAAACAAGAAACGCTATGATTATAATGCGCAACAATTTTTTTTGTCATTTTCTGTTGCATGGCATTTTTAAACTCTTTTACGTATTTTTCATCGCTGATTTTAAATCTAAAATCGGTTTTCGTGTACTGCTATAGTTATCACGCAATTTGAAACTTCGGAATTTTGGTATTTACAATGGGGATGGGTG
Organism: Periplaneta americana; assembly: GCF_040183065.1. Taxonomy (NCBI): domain Eukaryota; kingdom Metazoa; phylum Arthropoda; class Insecta; order Blattodea; family Blattidae; genus Periplaneta; species Periplaneta americana. Next base: position 37,288,247 of record NC_091132.1, on the reverse strand, counting down.
AACGGTAGGGTTGCCAACCTTCCGTATTTCCCGGGATATCCCGTATTTTCCTCCAATTTTTAACATTCTCCCAGCTCCTGTATTTTTCTTCTCTTCGAGTATTTTTCTTTCTTATTTTTGCATAAGGTAAAAATCATTATTCTCGTTTGATTTTGTCGTGAATGATGATTGTTTGTTTATTGATTAATTTTGTTGTTCATGAGATGCTTTAAAATGTGCAGTCTTTGTAGAAGAATGGAAACGGATTTTAATGCTCACCTGTTTAAAATCAAATAATATCAGTATTTTAAATTTAGAAAAAATGGCTAGTTTGTTCTAAGCACACCATGTAGTAATGCTCATATAAAGAGATTGTTTTATCTCATGAACAATAATTGGACAGATGTTCAAAACAGGAGCACGACACAACTATTAAAATCAGAACTGCACACTGCAGTCGACTTCAAGTGCGCGAAACAAAATCTGTCTCAAAATACACTTAATATGGGCCTAGCTGCCTAAGAGTAAAATTAAGTCGTTTTTTAGTAACTGAACGGAGTAATCTGCCAATTTTCTATATTAAATTTTGTCGATTCTTTAGACTCCCGTATTTCCTCCAAAAAAAAGTTGGCATAATGGACAACGACGCTTTAATCTAAACTAAACGAACATTAATTATGTTTCATAAACATAATTTTCTTTATCTTTACACTTTTTATGTAAAAAATGTAACAAAACGTATATTTTTATGTTTTTAAAATGAGATCGTGGCTTCTTCAAAGAGAAATATAAATTTATAAATAAGCATGATGCTTTGTGTTATGTATGTGGCTGCATCACACTTCCTCGTCAAAGACGCAATATAACAACACTTGCAAGGCGTGCCTATAAAACCTATTTTTAAGTTCCATTTGGCGACAAAGACAAGAAACGGGCTCAGCTGTTGTATTCTATGAACATCAAATTCGTGTCTTTGTACGTGACGAAACATTTTCCGGGATGATGAATAAGAAGAAGAATGCAATATGGCTGTCTTTTGTGGTAGTTATACAAAATTCTTGGTATCAAACATTATGGCGGACAACTGTGTGGTTGTGGTGTATGTTGTTGGTTTTCCTCGATCTTGGATGCATATTATGAGTGTAAAGATCCATTTCCTGAAAGTCACCTTGACCAATACCCCGAGAATCAAGGGACTGTAAACCGGAAACGGAAACGACAACGAGAACGAGAATTGAAATATTGCTAAATATATTTATTTTAACAATATTTCCGTTCTCGTTGTCGTTTCCGTTTCCGGTTTATTGTGAACCAGCCTTTAATGGTGAACGAGACAGTGCTTTAATCAGGACCTGAAGACGATGGAAGAGCGTTTCAAGGGGGATAGAACAAGAATATGATGGCAGATTACTCCTGAGACATCAAACGAGATTGCTCTGAGCAGGTCCACAAACGCAAGAGATACAAGCGCAAATTCTTGCCTAAATGAAATCTTATTTGAACTTCTCATATCATCCATGTAAATTTTCTTGCATTATCTGCCTTCTATATATAGACATGAATGCAATTTTAAGGAAAAATCTTTAAATGTAATGTATACTCATATTTTACTGTATTAAGCATATGTTTCATACACCAAATAAGTTATTTTACTTGCTATATTTTCAAAGTGTAATGCATAATGTTTTTTTTTTTTTTTTTTATAAATAAGCTACATGAAAAATATTTTCGCCAAGATGGTGACTTAGTTGGCATACAACTTTAAATTACTGAATTGCATTTTGAAGAACTAACATTAGGGTAAAAAATTAACATGTTGAATTGCAACAAAAAAGTGTAGCTTATAGAGAAAAATTAACTTCAGATTTGAAATCAGCAAACTCAAATTAGGTTAGGACAAGTGTTGGTATCACTGCAACAAAAAGTAGATGTATAAGTGGAATAGCTATAAAACAATAATGCTGTCAGATCGCGGAACCTTACATATTAAAAAAACGTCATATGTATGCATGCGACTATATAATAACATTGCTGAGAAATGCCGTAAAATGAAAATGAATGCGTAACACTTAATTCATTGACATTACAGATTTATCTTCTGTAATATTATTTATTCTAAACTGAAATACTTATTTTAATTAAATGTTTACACATTACGTTATTTTGTTCGATTCTATAATTATATTCTACTTATTAAGCATTTTTTCCCCGAGTGTTTTTGTTAAGCTTCATCATTTTACTGATGTAACTATAAATATTCCTGAAAATTTACCCTTATTAAACAATTATTCGGTCTATTGATTTTGCAAAGTTTGATAATTATCCTGACATAATTGCCACTCACCCCTTATTCTGATAGGTATATAAACTACTAGTAATTGCTGCTCAACTAGCCTCCATCTACACAATACACATTTTTTTCATTACACAATTACACGAAAAATGTACATGCGCAAATTGAAATGGATAAGAATTTAAAAAACAAATTTTATTTCGAATTTAACTACACCCAGGGATGTATTTCAGGCCGGCGGGCACTGGCGACACCAGGGTACTATTTTTCGAGGCAGGGCGGAGTCAGGGCACTTTTCTGATTTTCAGGTACAGGCAATATAATTTCTGGATGTTTATTATTAACATTACTAGATACTAAGGATCATTTTTAAATTATATATTATTAAGACTATTAACTGGAACTCAAATTGCATTACTACCGTCAAATTTTACATTTATAAAAAGTCACATTTTATTCATATTTAAACAATTTATAAGTGAGACATAATGCGCAGACATAACAATCTCTATATCTAGATTCGAACCCATGTATTTTCATCTAACGTTCCATAAGTTTTCCTGCGGAAATAATGATGATTTTTTTTACTTGGTTATTTAACGACGCTGTATCAACTACGAGGTTATTTAGCGTCGATGGGATTGGTGATAGCGAGATGATATTTGGCGAGATGAGGCCGGGGATTCGCCATAGATTACTTGACATTGGCCTTATAGTTGGGAAAAACCTCGGAAAAAATCCAACCAGGTAATCAGCCCAAGCAGGAATCGTACCCGCGCCCAAACGCAACTCCGGATCGGCACGCAAGCGCCTTAGCCGACTGAGCTACGCCGGTGGCAATAATGATGATGATCATCATCATGATGACGACGGCTGCGATGACGATGACGACTAAGATGACTACTATCTGTAGGTCTACTACCGAAATTCCAGAGCCAGGACACTTTTTGTAAAATACACCATTGACTACAACAAAGAGTTTTCTCAGACATACAATGCAGAAGCACGCAATTATTCGAACATTGGTCACCAGTGGCTGTGAATGAGTTGTAAAAATGAAATTGGAGTTCAGAAATGTAATGAGGACGGAGAATCACGTATATACAAATTGTACCACAAGTAATGTCATTAATTTCAGGGAGTTATTCCTTGAGATATTTCAAACAAACAGTTTAATAAAATTTTGCTCGTTTTTGTTTCATTTTCGAGATAAAAATTGTTTTATATTAAACATTTTATAACGTGTTTTGGGAAAGCCATTGATTTAATCCCCAATATGCTCGGTCACTTTAAGAGAGTAGTGTATTATGATAATAAATTATTGAAAGAATTTTAGTTTTGTCCTTTAAATGTGCAGAAATCTGTTCTGAACAAATACAGGGACATTATTTTATTTTTACTAACATTTCTAATATTAACCTGGCTATATCTTTGGATTAACGGTTGAGACCCGGAAACACCGTTTGCTATCCCCTTCCATGACTGGAGTTCGATGATACTGGCGTAAAATACAAACAAATCACTCTACAAGCAATAGGAGGGAAGAAAAGTAGTTCATCCATTTACGTAAAGTAGGAAATATCGCGATTTTGAGTTTGATAATTTTCATTAGATTTTTGTTTAATCAAAATACAGTACTTTATTAACAATAAGTGTTTTTAACTATCCATTCGGACATATCCATTATGCAGTGTATATTATACAGCACATTAGCGTACAATATAGAGAATAAAGTTAAATTGAAAAATAATCATAATATGGATATTTAAACACATTTTTGAAAACGGTGGCCGTTCATTTCGATACAGGCTTCAGTTTTTTTGTACAGTTTATCGCACTATAGACTACTGTACCTAATTCCAATTACCAGTTTCGTTCTTCGTACTAGTAACTCATGTTGAAATAATTCTGTACCTACTCTAAAAAAGAATACCTTACATACTGTAAATTCAATCTTCACTTCTTCCCGATAAAATTACTCAGACATGCTACCTAATGTCCGTCCAAATGGTTTTGTGGCAGGGTCGTAGAAAGGGGGGGATCACGTGACAGTTAATTACTTAACGAAGCCCTTTTATTTAAGTTATTTTAAACAGTTGTATAATTTACGTAGACGTCCAATTCCTAACAGAAATTAATGTTTTCAGAAAAGTGCTAAGACAGCCCAGCCACTAGCCTTTACAGAGGTGCGAGCAGAAGCGGATGGGGGTAACCGGATGCGACGTAGGCAAACGGACGACAGCACCTGTGCGAAAATATGATTCAATATTGAAAGCTATTTCGTCACTGGAAAACACCAAAATATTTCTGGAATGTACTATACTCACTAACTCAGTACTGTTTACTATCACCGTAAGGCGACTTCGACTACATACGCGGCCTTGGTTCTGTGTGGAGGACGAATGAAAGTTTACTAGTAGAGGGGGTGGGAGTGAAGTACATTCAAAAACTCAGATACGATAAAAATTGAAGTAAAAATAAATGATGTCCCGAACAAAATGTTACATTTGTTACGATCACATTTCTTCACATTCAAAGAACAAAACTAAAATTATTTCAATCATTTATTATCATAATACACTGCTCTCTTAAAATGACTGAGCATATTGTGAGTTAAATCAATGAATTTCCCAAAACATGCTATGATATACATCAAATATTCATTATATGAGGTCTCGCCATCCTCATTGAATATTAACACGACTACTATGAAGTAGCCCTCAGCGCGCAGAGCTGAGAGGTCCCGGGTTCGATCCCCGGTGGCGGAACGAATTTTTCTCGATTTAATGGTGATAGTGCGATGATATGTTTCATATAAAACCATTTTTATCTCAAAAAGGAAGCAAAAAGATCAAAATTGTAATCTATTAAACATTTTGTTTGAAATATCTCAAAGAATAACCCCCTGAAACTAATAATACTACTTACATTTGACTCTGCATATATCTCCAGGAGCTGTCTCCTTTTTCCAACGAAACGATTGGGAGCTCTACTCTAATTCTACTGTAACTTACTACCAAATACTCGGAATCAAACGTTCTAGCACTAAAAGATCGGGCTTATTTTTTAACGTATGAAACAAGCAAAACATTAATTTCACCAAAAAAAAATGTAGTCACCCCCTATTTGCGGGGAGCCCTTCAATTGGATTAAGGTTTCTATAATTTAAGTAATTCATAATTTAATTTACTTTAAGTAATTCATAATTTAATTTACTTTAACTAATCCTGAAATTACATTGAGTTAAATACGATTTTGAAAATATATACTCAGTAATTAAGTACTAATCTCATTCAAAATAAATTATTTATCAGTATATTTCTTTCCAATAGCTGTACCTCATCAGAAGACAAACAAGCGCATCAATGATACGGGACTATCAAAACTAAAACAATAAATAAAATGCCGAGCCTGCACTAATTTCCAAACATGAAAATCGTCATATTGTTAATATAATAGCTGGTATCATTGCGTGTTTGCGAATGGTTGGATATTAATCCAAATTAATGGCGATTGGTTTCGTGTTTGAAATTCTGTGTTAATTTTAAGCAATATATTCATATCAATGGCCACTTGCATGATATTAAATACATTTCGGCATTAATGCTTCGCATACAAAACAAACAAGATGGGCGTAGGAATGGCAGATATAAAGATAAATGACATTTAAACAAAACGTAAATAGGTAACTAAAGTAATTAACACAAGTCACATTTTTCGTCATGAATGTTACAGATTCAATATCAATATCACATATAAATTAGCAAATTTATTCGGCGTAAATGAAGTCATAATTTAAAGTAAGTACATTTTTTATTATTACAAATGCGTAAGCTTCGTAATAACGTCTTTTATTAATGGAGGAAAATTCGGTCCGGCGCCCAGGACTCTCAGCTTGGCGAAATGGGTGCTCTTACCATCTGAGCTATATTTATTTATTTAATGCTAGTAAATTACAAATGGATACTACTTAATATAATATAATATAAACTGGTCCACTCCTGAATGAGTAAAACTCGTATCAATATTTATTTATTTATTTATTTATTTATTTATTTATTTATTTAATGCTAGTAAATTACAAATGAATATTTAATATAATATAATATAAACTGGTCCACTCCTGAATGAGTAAGACTCGTATCAATATTTATTTATTTATTTATTTATTTATTTATTTATTTATTTATTTATTTACTCATTTATTTATTTATTTATTTATTTAATGCTAGTAAATTACAAATTAATACAAGTTAATATATTATAATATAAATTAGCCCACTCCTGGATGAATAAGACTCGTATCAATATTTACTTGCGTATAATATTTATTTACTTATTTAATGCTAGTAAATTACAAAAGAATACTATTTAATATAATATAATATAAACTGGTCCACTCCTGAATGAGTAAGACTCGTATCAATATTTACTTGCGTATAATATTTATTTATTTATTTATTTATTTATTTATTTATTTATTTATTTATTTATTTATTTATTTATTTATTTATTTATTTATTTATTCATTTATTTATTTATTTATTTAATGCTAGTAAATTACAAATGAATACAAGTTAATATATTATAATATAAATTAGCCCACTCCTGAATGAATAAGACTCGTATCAATATTTACTTGCGTATAATATTTATTTATTTATTTATTTATTTATTTATTTATTTATTTATTTATTTATTTATTTATTTATTTATTTGTTTATTATTTATTTATTTAATGCTAATAAATTACAAATGAATCCAAGTTAATATGTTATAATATAAATTAGCCCAATCCTGAATGAATAATACTCGTATCAATATTTACTTGCGTATAATATTTATTTATTTATTTATTTATTTATTTATTTATTTATTTAATGCTAATAAATTACAAATGAATACAAGTGAATATATTATAATATAAATTAGCCCACTCCTGAATGACTAAGACTCGTAACAATATTTACTTGCGTATAATATTTATTTACTTATTTATTTATTTATTTAATACTAATAAATTACAAATGAATACAAGTTAATATATTATAATATAAATTAGCCCAATCCTGAATGAATAAGACTCGTATCAATATTTATTTGGGTATCAAATTTATTTATTTATTTATTTATTTATTTATTTATTTATTTATTTATTTATTTATTTATTTGTTTATTTGTTTATTTATTTATTTATTTAGTTATTTATTCTGATAGTGATAACGCCAACTGGCCTTATCTTCCCCACCACCAGTAATGTAATTAAAATTACAAAAAAATTGTACATTATTATTATTATTATTATTATTATTATTATTATTATTACTATTACTATTATCATTATTGCTACTGTCGTTCTTCTCTTTATAAATATACAGATTTTCGATCAACACACGTAGACTTCCAACCATCCTCCAGTTCAGACATTACTGTAAATATTTCGGACTAATGTGCCATATTAAAGAAATCTGGTGAACAAGAAAGCAGTATTCTGACAAGACGTATGATATTCCAGACGTAGAATTCTGAATTAGTAGAACATTAGACTTGATCTGCGATGCGATTTATAGTACTGAATGTTTATGGCTTGCCTCCATTGGATTCATTATGAGCGCTGCTACATTAGAGCATAAAAGAGTAATAAATGGAACTGCATCTCATATTAATTCGTTCATTATGTCAGAAAAGTTAAAGTTCCTGGAAATTGTTACCACATTGTCTGTATTCCTTTGCCTAACTTACTTCATGTGTAACGTTCAGCGTAAAAGCACAGCAGAAGTTAACGAGGAATAACAATGAACTGTGTGTGTACGTGAAATCAAATGATACGTAAAAAATTTTAATTAGCGGCATTTAAAATTCTAAACTGCCTTGGGCCAAGTTCTCTGTGTTTGATCACGTAACCGACTCTTGACAATTTTCCAGTGAATTCACTCTTCGTATATTTTAGTTTGAACGTGATATCATTCGCTCGAACTGCATTTGTAGGAGATGTTCAACAGTTAGCTGAACTGGAAGATCCACTGAACGGAATGCTTCTTTTTTTAACTTTTTTGAGTACACTTTACTAGTGTTCTAAAAATTCTGAGTGAATTAGCTTTTGTCCTGTTTAAATCTATATTTGTATGTGTATGTATGTACTTATTTACACTCCAAATGGGTATATACCCGGTGGCAGTGGTAACTAATTACACTCAATAATGACAATTAATAATAAATACAACTAATAAAATAATAATTAATAATAGTAATAATAATAATACTAATACTACTTACTTAATTACTGGCTTTTAAGGAACCGGAGGTTCATTGCTGCCCTCACATAAGCCCGCCATTAGTCCCTATCCTGAGCAAAATTATTCCATTCTCTATCATCATATCCCACCTCCCTCAAATCCATTTTAATATTATCTTCCCATCTACGTCTCGGCCTCCCTAAAGGTCTTTTTCCCTCCGGCCTCCCAACTAACACTCTATATGCATTTCTGGATTCATTCATTCATTCATTCATTCATTCATTCATTCATTCATTCATTCATTCATTCATTCATTCATTCATTCATTCATTCATTCATTCATTTATTTTATTCCATAGATCTTACATGAGCAATGAAGCTTTAAGATGTGGAACAAGTAAACATTTTACAATATTACAATTACAATTTTTACAAATTTTTATAATTTTACAATTTAGTAATTTTCTACAATTTTTACAATTTTGTGCAATTTTTTACATTTTTTTTACGTGCTACATGTCCTGCCCATCTCAAACGTCTGAATTTAATGTTCCTAATTATGCCAGGTGAAGAATACAATGCGTGCAGTTCTGTGTTGTGTAACTTTCTCCATTCTCCTGTAACTTCATCCCTCTTAGCCCCAAATATTTTCCTAAGAATCTTATTCTCAAACACCCGTAGTCTCTCAAAGTGAGAGTCCAAGTTTCACAGCCATACAGAACAGCCGGTAATGTAACTGTTTTACAAATTCTAACTTTCACATTTTTCGACAGCAATAATAATAATACTACTACTACTACTAATAATAATAATAATAATAATAATAATAATAACAATAATAATAATAATAATAATAATAATAATAATAATAATAAGGAGCATCCTAAATTAAAATGAAGCATGGTCACTTAAAATAATATTTAAAGTAAATCTAATTTCTATCTTAACCCTAAGCTCGAACTAAAACCCACGAGTCTGACAGGTTCATATCTGCACAAGTACCTTTCAACACTACACTTATTTCACTGTCAACTCACTCACTGCACTGATTCTACCTGATTTCACTAACACTTCTAACCATTTCACTGTTCAAATACTTTGCACAGCCACTTCACTGACACCAACACGCTTCACTGACACTACACACTTCACTGGCACAACACACTTCCTCACTGATAGAACACTTCAAATAACAAGATATCAATTACACCCTTTAAGTAGTGTGTATAATATACTACCGTCTATTAGTAAAGTCCTTAAGCCTATTTTTAAATACATTTTTGGTTATTGGTAAAGCCTTTAGTAAGTCTGCAGGTAAAGCATTCCAGTCCCTGATAGTACGATTGAGAAAAGAAAACTTTCCAGTGTTCGTCCTGTCTTCTTTCCCTCAATTTATATGAGTGGTCGTTCTTGAAGAGTAATTGGCGGCTGCAACCTATTTTTTATTTCGCTCCAGGCAGGCTCACCTCTGTATGTATTGAACATTGCGCATAATCGAATTCGCTTTCTCCGGTCCGTGAGTGTGTCCCATTTTAATTGTGAATTATTACGACAACACTTGAGAGCCCGTTTTTGAATCTTTTCTAGTGTCTCAATATGTTCTAATTGTCTTAATATGTTTGGAGTCTTTTATTGGATATATTTATGATATGGCGATCGAAAGTGGCTAAGGACCGTGAAGAAATAACAAAAACTGTTTTCACGGTTATTGAATAAAATCCTTACACGAAATGATAGCATAGTGCCACGCCCTATTTTGTGAAAAGTAACTTATGTTCGTACTATTTATATCGACTTGACAATTTCATTTAATGAAATTCCCACTATAAGCTTCTATGGCCTCATGCCTAGGATTCACGTTACGGAATACGCACTGGTTCGAGTTCTCATGGGGAAAAAATTTCGTAATGAAAGTTCGGCCAGTGTATGGGACTGGTGCCCACCCAGCATCTTGATGAATTTGGGGAGTTACGATAGGTAGCGAAATCCAGTTACGAAAACCAGCTATAATGGCTGGAGGGATTATAGAGCTAACCACACAGCCGATCTCGTTGTATGATCGTTCACTTCTGCTCAGGCATGTTGACGTGAGACCAGCAGCCGGTTAATCGGCTTTGGTTCTCCATGGGCTGTCGCGCTACGTATTATTAGATTATTATTATTATTATTATTATTATTATTATTATTATTATTATTATTATTATTATTATTATTATTATTCCAGGACATAAATAAGAAGGTCTTACGTAATATTACTCTGTTGAGAAGTTTTTTCAACCACCGTCGCGTCGCTGTTATTTTCAACGTGGTTCCTATTTGCTTACGTCCTAGGAAGTGTAGGCTCTATAAAGACTAAGTAGGTATAATCGTTCGTGATTGGCCATCGGAAATAAGAACGACGCGATTGTAGTCTGCTTTCAAAATAATGAAAGCTAGAATTTTTAAAACAGTTACATTACTTGTTTTGTAGGCCTATGGTTGTGAAACTTGGACTCTCACTTTCCGAGAGGAACAGAGGTTAAGGGCGTTCGAGAATAAGGAGCACATGAAAATATTTTGGGCTAAGAGAGATGAAGTTACAGGAGAATGGAGGAAGTTACACAAAGCAAAACAGCACGCATTGTTTTTTTCAACTGACATAACTAGAAACATTAAATGCCGACGTTTGAGATGAGCAAGTCATGCAGCACGTATGGGTGAATCAAGAAATACATAATAACAATAATAATAATAATAATAATTTTTCTAGAATGTTTCGTAATTTAGCTGTTATTTTGTTATAGAACCTTTGGCCGGAGTTGCTACTGTGATTATAAGCTACAGTTGTGATAGTGTGTTAGCTGGGAGACCTCAGGGAAAAAGACCTTTGGGGAGGCCGAGACCTAGATGGGAGGATAATATGGAAATGATTTGTGGAAGGTGGGATATGATAGTAGGGACTGGATTAATCTTTCTCAGGACAGGGATCTATGGCGGGCTTGGGCGACAATGGACCTCCGAGTTCTCTAAAAGTTATTTATATGTAAATTCTTACATCAGAAATGAGTTAATAAATTAAAAAATAGCTAAAGCACAAACCCCTATAGATAAAATCTCGTATTATCGGCATATGACATTGATTTGAAACGTAGACTTCTAGGTAGATCATTTGTATTGTATTGTATTTATTTGCATTCCCTGGTATAGGCCTACGGATATCGCTTCACAGCTAGAATATGGAAGAAATGTAAATAGTACTACAAAGTCTTAATATAGTCATAACCTAGTTGAAATATATACAGAAGGGTTTTACAATATACTATTACAACACAAGTGGTTAGTATCGATACTTAATACAAGACAAAAATATTTATGCAACGTTGTTGGACGTTATAAATTCACCTACAGAATAGAAGGCGTGAGAATTAGGTACTGGTACTTCTTTAATTTGACCATAAATTATCTTATTTTCTTAGTTTGATATTTTATATCCATAGGCAGATTATTGAAAACTTTTACTGCCATATAACGCACTCCTTTTCGACAGCACGATACACTTGCCGATGGAGTATGAGAGTTTTTTTTTTACGATTATTTATGTTATGAACTATTGCATTAGTTACAAACTTTTCACGATTACATACGAGGAAGTTTATTAATGAAAAAATATACTGAAAAGCTATGGGCATTATTTGTTTTTTTTTTTTTTTTTTGAAAATAGTCCCTAGATTTGGCATCTGCTATTGTTCTAATTATCCTTTTTTTCTAATAGAAATACTGTATACTGTTACTATTTGTAGAATTTCCCCAGAATATTATTCCAAAACTCATTACCGAGTGAAAGTGTGCAAAGTACTTATATTGTTTTTAAGGTATTGATATTTACTATCTCTTGCAAAACATACTGAATTTAGTTTGGGAGTAATTTCTTTAATATGATTTTTCCAATTTTATCGATTTGTAAGCCAAGAAATTTGGTTGCTGTTGTTGTTGTTGTTGTTGTTATTGTTGTTGTTTCTGTTAGGGACCTAGTGTTAATTATTGTGCTTGAAATTTGAGAAGTTCAATTTGGGCACGATTTTAATTGGATTATGTTAGTTTTGTTACAATTCAATATTAATTTATTGGCTGAGAACTAATCGCAATAAAGATGCTGTCACGTCTAATTAATCAAAATTAGAAAATAGATGTAAGAAAATAAAAAATCAGAGATCAGAAATTATTAGAAGATAGAAATGCGTACATAAATAAAGAATTTATATAAATGAATGAAAACGATTAGTCCATTTTGAATTTTGCGTACACCACTTTTAACACTTGAATGTAATTAATTGATGAACTAGTGGACTTACTCGTGTTAAATATGTAATATTTGTCAGGCTTACAGCAATTTCAGTGCTTCACGCACCATCATCAGAGCCTACTAGATCGCGGCGTCATCTCGAACTTCTCTGCCTGTTAGAATGTATGTATGTATGTATTTATTTACACTGCAAGTGGGCAAGCACCCGGTGGCAGTGGTATATACAATATTAACAATACACAGTTAAAATGATAAGCTATACACAATAAAATTTACAATACATAATACAATTTACAACACATATACAATTTTATACACAATACAATAAGAATACACAATACAATTTAACACAATAATAATAAAACATAAAATAAAACACCTAATTTTACAACACAACCTACATAATTATGTATAGGTCCTACATAAGTTTCAATAGTCTTTCACTTTACTCTCATCTCACTCCCTGTAGTGGCACTATGACGCATTTCACTGACACTTTAGCACACATTTCACTAACACTCTGTAACACATTTCACTGACACTATAGAACACATTTCATTGACGCTATAAATTATCACTGATCGGAACTGTTCACTGCACTGTAAAACCATAACTTCACTGACTCACCTCGCTTCACTGATACAACAGTTCAATTAAGTCAAATAATTGCATTCTTATGCATACTTATAAACAGAACTACATTTAAACTAAATATTTCTAGTCTAAGGCCCTCTTACACGCTATTTTTAAATAATTTACCATTCAAACCAAGGAAGTAAACTCGTCAGGCTAGATAAATACATGTCACCTTAAAAAATTAAATGTTGAATGTCACCTTAATTTTAATTTTCACTTTATACACAACTCTTTAAAGAAGGGCGTGTTTTATTGTTGGAAGGTGTTGGAGTGTGGAGTCGAATAGTGTGTGTGTACTGAAATTGATCTAGACATCACCATAACAAAAATCGACAACAAACACACCTTCAAAATATACAGAAAATCAACCACCACCACCACACACATACACAACACATCTAACCACCCCATACAACACAAACATGCTGCATTCAGGACAATGGTACACAGATTACTCAACATACCCATGAACCAACAACACTACAATGAAGAAGTGAACACAATCAAATACATAGCACAAGAAAACGGATACAATCCAAACATAATAGACATCATAAGGAAGACAAAACAAAAACTTAACAAACACAAAAATACACAAAACACAACACAAACACAAGAACACAAGAAATACATCACACTAACATATGAAAACAAAAGCACACATAAGATCGCATCTTCATTCAGAAAACAGAAATACAACATAGCATACAGAACAGAAAACACATTACAAAGACATCTCAACACACAAAAAACACAAAAAAATAAATACGACCACACAGGTGTATACAAACTCAAATGTAATAGTTGCGACAAGTTCTGCATAGGACAGACAGGCAAATCATTCCAAACACGCTACAAAGAACATATTAAAGCTATAACCAGAGGACACAATACATCTACATACGCCGATCACATAACCAATACTAACCATACATACAATAACATAAATACGGACATGGAAATCCTACACACACAGCCCAAGAACCAAAAACTCGACACACTAGAACAATACGAAATATACAAACACACTAAAACACACCCCGATCAAATCCTCAACACACAGATCAATTTCAGTACACACACACTATTCGACTCCACACTCCAATACCTTCCAACAATAAAACACGCCCTCCTAACAGGCAGAGAAGTTCGAGATGACGCCGCGATCTAGTAGGCTCTGATGATGGTACGTGAAGCACTGAAACAGCTGTAAGCCTGACAAATATTACATATTTAACACGAGTAAGTCCACTAGTTCATCAATTAAAACGATTAGAATATTAGGTGGAGGAATCTATATATATAATTCGAACTGGTAATGGAAATTACGGGAAAATGGCTGAACGGATTTTAATAAATGGCCTCTCATTTTGAAGCTTGGAACCTAAAGTTTTTCGGAAAAGTAGTAGTTTTCAGTGAAATGTCAATTTTCCTACATAATTTTCCTATTTTCCAAAATCCATCTGTTGTCAGTTTTGAGAACTAATTTTATCGAATCACGGCCGACTCGATTGAATTTCAGAACAAAACACACACTACAATAAACAATAGGCTATTACACGAAGGCCATGACCTACAGGATTGCCGACATATTTAGAGCTCAATTCAATTTGTTATTAAAAACTGATTCTGCAGTGTATAATAATTTTCTGAGTACAGCTGTGTATTGGATATTCAAATCTACGAACCTTGAGGTGGTTTGATGACATTATTATCATTAGAAATTAAATATTATTATAGTTAATACCATGATGCATCTATTTTTCATTAATTGTACATATTACTGATGCTATATTGATGACATGAAAGTGAAACGTTTTGAGGTTATGTAAGTAAATGTAGAGATTATCTTAATTTAGATCTTCATTTTTATAATTTACTGAGTGGCTGCTATATATAACTACAAAACCTAAGTAAGATAATAATATTGTTATTAAAAATCAAATATTTTTATACTTATTAGCCCAGTGGGGTTGGGTCTTTTTCATATACTTAATGGCGGCGTAGTGTAGATATTGATATGTGTCATTGTCTTCAGTATTGGCTCGAGAGAGCGCAAAAATTACAGTTCCTAAGGAAAGATCAAAAGGTATTACTTACTGATAAAATAAGAGGCCTAGAAAATTTTGTAGTCTCCAGATCATTTCAGCAAGATCTCTTAGTAGGATAAAATGATTTTACGCTCTACATTTCAAGTTCTACATGCAGCAGCTATACGAAAATGCTATTGTTCGAAAGCTTAGCTAATCTGACATTTTTTTAACTTTTGCCTACAATCCACAATGACCTGAAATAGCTACTGCTATCGTCCTGACATTAATACTTGCGTTTTCGCGTTGAAACTCAAAAACTGAAGTTGGATAGGTTCAAGAAAAAGTATTTGGCCTAAAAAAATCCATTCAGAGGGAGTATGTTTCATTATTATGAAAGCAAATAACTATCAAAAAGACAAGTATTCTTCATTGAAAATAAATCTGAAAAAAATTTTATTTGAACGTCTAACGAACTTAGTTTGCAGCAGTATTTGCTGCACAAGCCACTAGTAAGAGATAGAATCGTGAGAAATGCAAAAAAGAAGAAAACACAATAAATAAAAAGTTAATATGAAGAAAGGTTGGAAAAAGACCGAATGAAAGAAATTAGAACGATGGATTGAAAATGAGACAATAGAGAGACAGAGGCAAGACTGAGGAAGAAGCTTCCAAGTTAGCCACTGCTTTGTACTGGCTCTCCGCTTGTGTTGCGGTTGTGGAGAATGCATTATTCTGTTCCGAACGGCGCCGGCGACTGATTCCGAATTCTGCGGGATCCAGGGTGATGAATATGCAGATGTGATTCAACGATCGCTGGACCTGAATCCGATTGGTTTTATCCTCTGGAGGGCGTAAGGAATTGGAAAAAGATAAACATTTAAAAGCTAAGACTTAACAAGTTCAACTATGACTGGGTAGTGCGGGTTACGTCACTAGTTTTAATATGTGGAATATTTTTTAATATAAATTATGATTTTGTTGCATTTTTAGTCCGCAGATCTGTATAAGAGAAAGCAGATGGCCTAAAGTTCTTTGCAAAGCCCTGCACCGCATCTGAACACGAGCTGAACTCATGACTTTTAAGAAAAATAATTCACCTTTTACACTACTATTCTACACTACAGCTTAACAATACTGTATTGGCGTTTACATGAAAATCAATACAGAGTAAAAGAAGTTATCGGTTACATTTTTCAGAAATACAAATATGGTCATTTAGAAACAAGTGAGTCCACACCTGTGGAGTAACGGTCAGCGCGTCTGGCCGCGAAACCAGGTGGCCCGGGTTCGATCCCCGGTCGGGGCAAGTTACCTGGTTGAGGTTTTTTCCGGGGTTTTCCCTCAACCCAATTTGAGCAAATGCTGGGTAACTTTCGGTGCTGGACCCCGGACTCATTTTCACCGGCATTATCACCTTCATCTCATTCAGACGCTAAGAGCGTATTCCGAATCTCACCGGTGAGCAATCCGATGGCATCACGGTGTTCCGAATTCCACCGATGACGTCATTGATGCTCCACCGATGTCGCACCGGTGCCATCAACTTGCAGAGGTGGTGGCAGTCTCCATCAGTGAATCTGATTGGTTTTTGTATAGGGCGGGAATTAGCAGACGAATGACATCGTGCACTGTTGTGTCATGGCGGTGTGTTCTGCTGTATTGTTTGTAATGAGCACAACGTAAAAACAATATGTTAATGGCTTATGAGCGATCATGTCAACGGACCAGTTATTACTACCGGTTCAAGAAATAAGTTGTTTATGATCTCTTTTATTTGAACGAGATGGCAGTACGGAAATTTCGCAAAATTTTGCTAGCGTAGCACTGATAGCCACTTACACAGTCGCCATGACAGCATCGATTCTTCCAGCAGTTTTGTTCCTTATTTTCGTTGCAACGTGACGTCATTGATGCCACCGGACCGGTGAGATTCGGAATACGCTGTAAATAACCATAGATGTTGATAAAGCGTCGTAAAATAACGTACTAAAAAAAAAAGAAATAAGAAACAAGTGTGAATATGTCATAATAGTTATTCACGATACAAGTGTTAAAAATAGCTCTTCTCCCGTTCACCATTCCTTAAATATCGCAATTAACAAATTAGGCCTACACCAAAATAAAAGGAATCAGTCGCTGCACTCACACACCTACTGGCACTTATGCTAGAAATAGTGTCATATATGTAAATATATTCTTATTATTATTTATGTACAATGGCTGGAGAGGGCGTCCTGCGCGTATAAGACCCTAAAGCGGCCTCTGGCTCAAAGCCAGAAATGTCATTATACAACAACAACATTTTATTCTGTATGTTTGCGAAACGACGCCGCAGGCCCAGTATAGCAACCCTACGAACTAAATAAATTGCATTTTAACATGTGTACCATAGACTGTTTTTGGATATTCATCCATTCATAGTGTTCTGCCCAAGAGCAGGTCTTTCACTGCAAATCCAGCAATCTCTAGTCTTTCCTATTTTCTGCATTCCTTTTAGTCTCCACATATGATCCATATATCTTAACGTGATATCTTCTTCTGCTCCTAACTCTTCACCAGTTCATTATTCCTTCAGTAGGTAGTTTCTTCTAAGCCAGTGACCCATCCAATTCTTTTTACTCTAACTAATCAGTTTCAGTATTATTCTTTCTTCACCCACTCTTTCCGACACAGCTTCATTTCTTATTCTGTCTGTTCATTTTAAATGCTCATTCGTCTCCATATCCACATTTCAAGTGCTTCTAGTCACTTTATTATGTTCATCTCATATAACACAGGAAATCTTTACTTGATCACATCACAAATTAAAGTATGCCATAATTATTAGAGTAAGTTGAAATGTCAGAACTTATCGCTACAACCTTTACAATGATTTCTTTCACGTCGCATAACATTATCAAAGATCATAAGCCTTGACTGTCTAATCTCTAATGCGCTCCAATTTTAAACCCGAACTTCTAAAGCATAAAAACCTTCCTGTGTCGAACCTAAAATTGTCCTACTACCCTCGCTTGGTGTTATTTCTTAACACTCTACACTTTTACCTTGCAAACCATTCTACGTCGTTTTTTCCCCCTCTATTGTTTTAACTTTGTTATTTCTTTAATATCACATGATATTAGGAAATGTAATCCTTGACTAACTAATCTCGAAATTGTTCCAAATTTAAAGCCTAATATCTGGAGCGTAGTATTAGATAGAGGTGGATTAATTGATTGACCTCCACGCTCACCTGATTTAAACCCACTGGATTTCTTTCTGTGGAGATACTGAAAGGTCTTTGATGCATTCGATTGCTTTGGATGATGTAGCAGCTCTCTGTGAGTGGATTGTAGCATTGTCAGACAGTATGCAGTATGTCAGGAATTTTGGCAGGAGATGAACATATTGAACAATAGCATTAATATAAGTAAATGTGAATAGAATGTATCATAATTCCACCAAATATATATATATATATATATATATATATATATATATATATATATTTTTACTTATTTATTATTTTGCTAATAATTGTAACATAAAATATAGGGGAAAGTCGGGTAGTATCGGACATCGGGTAATATCGGACAGTGAGTTTCTTTCATCTACCACACGATGATAGTACCTGATTGACATGGTTACATTTCTGTGACGTCGCATAGATAAACGTAACCATGTCATTCAGGTACTACCATATGGTGATAGATGAAAGAAACGCACTGTCCGATATTACCCGATGTCCGATACTACCCGACTCTCCCCTAATTTTTACAGAAACACTTTAGCTCGCCCCTGAAAGAGTAGAACTCGTGCTCAGGGGCGGATTCCTGAATTGAAATTAATAATTATACAATACAATTTGTCTTATGTCTACTGTGCAATTATAGTATATAAATTTAAATTTACAATTTTTCAATTTTTATAAAATTCATACATAACTTTTTAAATTTAATACTAGAACTATTAGAATTGACAAGATTAGGATATTTAAATATAAATTTGTTATATATTCTTCGGCCTAAATTACTACTATGATTAAATACTATAATAGTGTTGCATTTTGGTTCAAACAATTTTAAAGAATTCATGCCTTTTGTTTCATAACTATGACAATACAATTCAAAATTATTTCGATTTTCATGTATGAATTTTATTAATACAATGTAATAAATTTAATTTGGACCAAGATCCTAAGGGAGGCCGTAGTGCCAAAGAAGAAGAAGAAGAAGAAGAAGAAGAAGAAATTTAATTTAATATGTATTGACAATTAAGAAATTGAATACTTCCGGACCCATGCTATAATCCGTGTTTGTCCATTATGTTATGAGAAATTAATTCCTGAAATTTTTCTCCGTACTTTTGGTACATTCTGTATATTTACACGATTACTACTATATGTTCAGAGTGCAATAGTGAAATACATTTTCTGGTTGAATTATTTACCATTGAGTAACGTTCTCACATTTCAAAATGCACAGTAATTAAACACCCTGCAGAACGACTGAAGTTATAACTACAGAGTAAAAATTACACTGTCATGTCGTCGACAAAAACATAAAGCTACTCCTTTCATGAACTCCAAACGGTAATACAAAAAAACCACAAGTATCAAATTCTATAGTCAAACTGAACATCTCTGGGTACGCGCCCATAACATGAGCTAGTGTTACACTAATTATTGCATAACGTTTTCCACAGGTTCGCAGTAATGGAGATGTAGCATACAGTACTAATTGAGTCCGGCGGTTGAACGTGTAACATACCACAATAAACAAAACCATCCGGTTTACGAATCCTAAAATCCGATTATTTCTGGCAGATTCATGTAAACTCATACTGCAACAAACTGAAAACGTTAGATAATAAAATTTCCACTGCAATAAGCAGGGATATTTCCACAAGTTTCGAACAATGAAAGAAAGAAATTTTAGAATGTTTTAGAGTTTTGAATAAGCATTATTACAAAGTTTCTTCTTTTCTATAAGCTTCTGGATTCTTTCTTTCAGAGAACTGATTTGTCATTTCTATGCTATCCCATTCGTTTCCCTAATAACCCCTCTTCCCATATTAATTCTCTGTACTATTTTCTTCTTCATTATTTTAATATCACTCCCAAATAGGTGTACATTCATTTCTCCACACCCTTAGATCCCTACGGTCCTAAATCCAAACTTTTATTTTTTATTTCCGACAATAATAATAATAATAATAATAATAATAATAATAATAATAATAATAATAATAATAATAATAATAATAATATTGATAATAATAGCGTTATCTTTATCATATTATTATTATTATTATTATTATTATTATTATTATTATTATTATTATTATTATTATTATTATTATTATTACACATCTGTTATCTAATGTCGATATCTTGCGATTCCTAGTAGCCATAGCCTTCTATCCATCGAGTCTCCAATTTGCAGCTGTCCTTTCAAGGCAACATAAATACCTCGACTCCAGGAAACTTTGGATCTTTCCCTGCATCTTCTTCCTTCAGGATTCCACTCCAATATACATTCTGGCAGTCGTTCTTCCTCCATCCTTTGAATATGGCAGTACCATTTTAACTGCTGTGTTTTGATGTAATCTAAAATTATTGTATCCTGAAATTTAATCTCTTTCTTGTATTGAGTTTCTAATTTTGTCTTTTCTTTAAATTCCTGCTGCACTTCTAAAAAAATCCATCTCAGTTGCCTGAATGTATTGCATTGTTGTTATTTTTAATGATCAAACTTATTATTTATTAATTAACATTACTTACTTAGTTACCTACTTGCTTATGGTTTTTAGAGAATCAAAAGGTTCGTTGCCGCCCTCACTTAAGCCAGTTATCGATCCCTATCCTGAGCAAGATTAATCCAGTCAATATCATCGTATCCCAATGCCCTCAAATCCATTTTAATATTGTACTCTCATCTACGTCTCGGCCTCCCCAAAGGTCTCTTTCTCTCCGGCCTCCCAACTAACATCAGTGGCGGTTCCTCGGGGGTGGGAAGGGAGGAACGTCCTCCTCACATTTTTCTTCTTTTGAAAGTAAATATCAAATGAAATATAAGCCTTGAAATTCGAGTAAGTTTCGATAACTTTTAAGTTCACAGCTATAAGAAAACCTCGGTTGATCGAGTTTTAAACGACGTACAATCATGTGCTGCTAGAAAACTGTGAGAAGGATGCGAGATTGTTTGTGTGGAGGAAAGCCAATCCATTCCTCCTTTATTACAGTTAACACACATAGACAACAGCGCTCTAGCGGCCAGAGAAAGAAGCAGAGTTTTAAAGCAAGTAAATGAACGGAGAGGGAGGAGATCCTCCTCTGAACCAGCGCATGGGCGGGAAATATAAACCGACTGGTCTTGCAGCAAGCTCGCTACTGCTGCCATCTAACGATGCTGCATTCAACGAGACTATAACACATCTAGGAGGAGGCACAATAAAAACAGTTTTAACACAAAGCTATGAAAGACATCATATAAAGTTTTTTTTTTTTTAATTATAAATCAAAATATATTATTCATTGCACTTTATATAAGCTACTATTCATGGTTTGAAACTTTCGAGGATATCTGAAAGTTGAAGTTGGATTTATATAAAACAAAGAGGAACTAGTTCTAGGTTAGTATCGCAGATCTTTTTGGCCTCTGAAATTCACTTCCATTCATTGTCTACTAGACAGGACAACAGCAAAGTTGTCAGTTTCGTACAAATATATTTGAAATTGAAAGTACTACAAACTACATTATTTTTAACATAAAAAAATTAATCGGCCACCGGTAGCTTTGAACAATAACGGTAGTATGACTTTGCAAGAACTGACATTCTTAAAAAAGCATGTAATACTGAACTTGTAAAATGTACATGTGGCAACACAGACCACGTGGGTGAGTGCAGTGTTCTCGCTTTCCTAACAGATTATTTCTCATTCCCTTTTCCATAAAACGGTTCCGGTTACGTGTTAGTAGCTGGTCTCTTCCAATACGTGTGATGCTGTAGGTCTAGTGTGCGTGAAAAATGCTGCGAGGTTGTGAATTTCCTTGTAATTGTTAATTTGTGCAATTATTCAACAATGAATGGAAGTGAAAAGATATTATATTTTGAACAATTTAGGAAACTAAGTTTACAAAAACAGATTATTGCTATACAAAAGGGAAGGCCAGCCCTAACACTAACTGGTCTTACATGTATGCATGTAGGCTAATTTGTAGCATGTTTTTCTCAAGGTGTCATTTTGTGCTGTTAACTTCTTTCCTCCTCCTAAGAAATATGCAGGAGCCGCCATTGACTAACATTATATATGCATTTCTGGATTCGCCTATACGTGTTATATGCCCTGCTCATCTCAAACTTCTGTATTTAATGTTCCTAATTATGCCAGGTGAAGAATACAATGCGTGCAGTTCTGCGTTTTGTAAGTTCTCTATTCTCCTGTAACTTTAACCCTCTTAACCCCAAATATTGTCCTAAGCACCTTATTCTCAAACACCCTTAACCTATGTTCCTCTCTCAAAGTGAGAGTCCAAGTTTCACAACCATGAAGAAAAACCGGTAATATAACTGTTTTATATATTCTACCTTTCAGCTTTTTTGAGAGCAGACTGGATTACAAAAGCTTGTCAACCGAATAATAACAGGCATTTCCCATATTTATTCTGCGTTTAATTTTCTCCAGACTGTCATTTATATTTGTTACTGTTACTGTTAATAATAATAATACTTAATGTATTTATTATTGCTATTAGCTAAGTACTAATAAGAAGTTCGCTAATAATAAAACAACAATTGAAGGGTTCAGAACCATGGTGGGCTTACTAAAACCGTAGAAAACAAGGGTTAAAATGAAGTTATTAATAAGATATTTGAATTTTTCCACATCTTCAAAGAATAAATTTCCAATTTTTATATTTCCATTTTGTACAATGTTCTGGTCAAGACACATAATCATATACTTTGTATTTTCGAGATTTACTTTCAAACCTATCTCTCTACTGGCTTCAAGTAAAATTCTCGTGTTTCCCTAATAGTTTGTGGATTTTCTCCTAACATATTGACATCATCCGCATAGATAATATATTTGTTTTATTTTATCAATTCAATATATAGATTTGTTTTGTGTAGACATACTTATGTAAAATTTTGTCACTTATATATTATAATTGAAGGTTTCAGAGCCATAGTGGGCCAAGCGCCGTTTATTAAAAACGGAGAAAGCAAGGGCTGAAGTTAAGTGAATACCATAGTTTAATGAAGATTGATGTATTATTTCGTTTTAATGTGTATACTTTATATTACATGCTATATGTTTCCATTGAATTATGATAATAACTTCATTTTAGCCCTTGTTTTCTACGGTTTTAGTAAGCCCACCATGGTTCTGAACCCTTCAATTGTTGTTTTATTATTAGCGAACTTCTTATTAGTACTTAGCTAATAGCAATAATAAATACATTAAGTATTATTATTATTATTATTATTATTATTATTATTATTATTATTATTATTATTATTACTCTGTTGCATCACAAGATATTAAAGAGGTGCCGAAATGACTTAAAACTCCCAACATGCGCGATTTAACATGATTTTAATTGAAACTGGTTATACACTTAACTCGTCCCCTCCACCGGAGAGTTCACAGTTCAGTTCCGTGGGAGTTGGTAGAGTCCACATAATGTAGAGAAACGGTTCTACTATCATTTCCTACCATCACGCCACTAAATATTTGAGTTGAAAATTATTTAGTATGGTGAAGGGAGTTTGCTCCCCTCAACCCCCCCCCCCCCGTCCTATCTTCTCACCGTTGTTATTTTATGCACCTAGTTTTCCAATTTCCAAGTCCGAGTTTCTCAGCAGTAGGCAGGCACCATAACTCAGACCGCGAGACTAGCACGGCGATGCTGGCCAAGCGAGAACAAACATTGCTACTGCCCTGCCACCAACGGTAGCTTGCCTAATGTTCCCGCTAAAGGATAAAACAACGTAGCATCGCGAGAGACGGTCTCAACGCGGAGGCCATTTGTTAGAATAAAAATGCACGAGAGATGGGAGTTTTTATTCCATGAGAGGAGTGAGTGGGGAGAGGCAAAGTTAAGTGTGAAACGGACACAGCAGGAAATTAACAAAGGAAAGGGATTAAAACGCTGAGAAAAATATAGTGAATAAAAACGAAAAAAAGAAGCTTTTTCCTATTCCCCCCACTCCACTCAGTCTTCCTTCCACTGTCTTTCTGCTTGAAGCCTCGTTTCCGAAAGAATTTCACAGCCTGGATTTATTATTATTATTATTATTATTATTATTATTATTATTATTATTATTATTATTATTATTATTATTATTACTATTGCTATTATTATTATTATTATTATTATTATTATTATTAGTCTATTATTACATTTCTTTAGCAACCTAAACAAAACACATACTGCCTGTAAAATTTACGACAAAGGGAACTTGTATGTAGCTTTCTAACGTAATTAGTTTTCAGACATATAAACCGTGTTCCGCTTATTGTTAGAGGGAACGAGAAATAAGTGCTGATTTAAAGTATAAATAATGGTTTTATAACATAACTTTTGTATGAATTTATGTAAAAACTCTCCGAGTTTCGGTGACTGGTCAGTGCAACTCGATGTGTGCGCTTCATGCATTCATACATTAATTTATTCACTTATACATTTTTTATTTATTTATTTATTCATTCATACATTCATTTATTCACTTATACATTTATTTATTTATTTATTTATATTTATTTATTTGTTTATTTATTTATTTATTTATTCATTCATGCATTCATTTATTCACTTATACAGTTATTTATTTATTTATTTATTTATTCATTCATTCATTCATGCATTCATTTATGCATACATTTATTTATTTATTTATTTATTTATTTATTTATTTATTTATTTATTTATTTATTTATTTATTTATTTATTTATTTATTTATTCACTTATTCTTTACTCATTCATTTATTTCGTTACTGAATCTTTTATCTACTTATTCACTTACTTATTCATTTATATATTTACTTATTTTCTTACTTATGTATTTATTTACTTCTTTACTTATTTGCTTACTTATGCAAGTATTCTTTACTCATTTACTCATTCATTTATTCACTTATTTATTCATTTATTTATTTATATATTTATCTATTTATTTATTTACTCATTCACTTATTCTCATACTCATTCACTTATTCTCATGCTCATTCAGTTATTCTCTTACTCATTCTCCTACTCATTCACTTATCTATCTATCTACCTAACTATATATTTATTAATTTATTTATTTACATATTTACTTATGTATTTACTTACTTATGTATTTACTTATTTATTTATTTACTTATTGACTTATTCTTTACTCATTAATTTATTTCGCTACTCATTCACTCACTCTCATCCATTCACTTCTTCACTTAATCACTTATCTACTTATTCACTTATTTATTTATGTATTTATTTATTTATTTATTTATTTATTTATTTATTTATTTATTTATTTATTTATTTATTTATTTATTTATTTATTTATTTATTTATTTATTTATTTACTTATGTATTTATTTACTTCTTTACTTATTTGCTTACTTATGCAGGTATTCTTTACTCATTTACTCATTCATTTATCCACTTAACTTATTCACTTATTTATGTACTTATTTATTTATTTGTTTATTT